>NC_137328.1:25458967-26163631 GCF_965287045.1 Carcharhinus amblyrhynchos | reverse complement strand
ACATCAATCCTTCAGAGGTGGATGGGGGTAAGGCAGTTGATATGGTATATATGGACTTTAGTAAGGCGTTTGATAAGGTTCACCATGGAAGGCTTCTGCAGAAAATGCAGATGTATGGGATTGAGGGTGATTTAGGTAATTGGATCAGGAATTGGCTAGCGGATAGGAGACAGAGGGTGGTGGTTGATGGTAAGTATTCGTCATGGAGTTCAGTTACTAGCGGTGTGCCTCAGGGATCTGTTTTGGGGCCACTGCTGTTTGTAATTTTTATAAATGATCTGGATGAGGGTATAGTTGGGTGGATTAGTAAATTTGCTGATGACACCAAAGTCGGAGGTGTGGTAGATAGTGAGGAAGGGTGTCATAGTTTACAGAGAGACTTGGACAAGTTGCATAGCTGGGCCGAGAGGTGGCAGATGGAGTTTAATGCGGAAAAGTGTGAGGTAATTCACTTTGGTAGGAATAACAGATGTGTCGAGTATAGGGCTAACGGTAGGACTCTGAATAGTGTGGATGAACAGAGGGATCTAGGTGTATGTGTACATAGATCCCTGAAAGTTGGGAATCAAGTAGATAAGGTTGTTAGGAAGGCATACGGTGTCTTGGCGTTTATTGGTAGGGGGATTGAATTTAGGAGCCGCAGCGTCATGTTGTAACTGTACAAAACTCTGGTGCGGCCGCACTTGGAGTATTGTGTGCAGTTCTGGTCCCCACATTATAGGAAGGATGTGGAGGCTTTGGAGAGGGTGCAGAGGAGGTTTACCAGGATGTTGCCTGGTATGGAGGGGAGGTCCTATGAGGTGAGACTGAGGGACTTGAGGTTGTTTTCGTTAGAAAGAAGGCGGCTAAGGGGGGACCTTATTGAAACATATAAGATGATTAGAGGTTTAGATAGGGTGGACAGTGATAGCGTTTTTCCTCGGATGGAGAAAGCTAGCACGAGGGGGCATAGCTTTAAATTAAGGGGTGGTAGGTATAGGACAGATGTCAGAGGTAGGTTCTTTACCCAGAGGGTGGTGAGGGATTGGAATGCCCTGCCTGCTGCAGTTGTAAATGCGCCTAGTTTGGGGGCGTTTAAGAGATCCGTGGATAGGTTTATGGATGGAAAGGGATTGGTTTAGGTTAGAAGGTCATTGCTTTTTAATTGGTCGGCACAACATCATGGGCCGAAGGGCCTGTTCTGCGCTGTAATGTTCTATGTTCTATGCCAACTATACATTCACGGATATTTACCATAAGGATAACACTAGTTACAAAATCTATCTTATACCCTAATATTCTCAGTAAGTGCACAGTCCACAGTAAACCATGTATCAAAATGTGGTCAGACACCCCACACTCTGAAATGAAGTGATAGATTCAAAATAACGTCTGTAGCTTTCTCTTCAATTTCCCCAGATGCTTGACACACTGAGGCAACTGGTCTCTCTGTATTCCCCACAATAGTTTCCAATTCCTGCACTCAAAGAATACATCCTGGGGCTTATCCCAATCCACATTTTCTTTTGGATACCTTCACTAAGGATCGACCTCTATGGTTTCAACTTCTCCCTCACATATTTCTTTGCCCTGTGTTGCCACATGCATTAAAAATTCCACAAATCTCTCATACTCAGCCCCTAACTGAACACCACAGTTTCACAGGCCAGATCAAGGTGTCACCAACTTTTGGGTCACTTTGGATCTCTGGCTTTTTGCAAGCCAACATCTCCTGATCTGTATCTTACCTTGTCTTTAACTCAGAGCCTCTCTTTACTCCTCCCTCTCAACCTCACTAAAATGAAACTTTTTTCCCTGAAATTCCGGTTCTTTGACCAGAAGGTAGTCTTGGAACTTCATAGAATCATGCAATGCAGAATGTGGCCATTCAGCCCATCGAGTCTGCACCGACTACAATCCCACCCAGGCCCTATCCCCATATCCCCATGCATTTACCCTAACTAGTCCTCCTGGCACTAAGGATCAATTTAGCACGGCCAATCCACCTAACCAGTTCATCATTGGACTTGCTTCTCTCCCTCTCTCTGATTTCTGGGACATGTTTTCAGTCTCTATGCATTGTCCTGCCTGTACTGCCAGTGTTTGTGGGAGCTGCTTACTCCTGGGTTTCCTTCCTTCAATGGCCTTAAACTGCTTTTGCCTTTCTGTGTGGGCCCCTGGCTGTTAAGAAACAGCCTGTGTTTGTTTTGGGATTGTAAAAACCTCATTACAGTGCAGGCAACAAAACAGACCCACAGACTTTACATGTAGGTTGTAAAAAAAATTAAACCAAAACCCAAGTTCTTAATCCTTTCTTAACCTATAGATACAGAAACACAAAGCTTCAGCTTAAAGTCATATCTTACTCATGACAACCACAGATACAAATATAACTTATTTAAAACTGTCTCTGTTTCTCAACAATAGGTAGAGAAAGTGATAAAGAAGTCATTTGCATTGCTTTCATTTATTGGATGAAGTATAGAATACAAAAGCAGCGATTTACTGCTGGAACTGTATAAAATGTTAGATAGGTCACTGCTGGAGATTTGCGTACAGTCTGATTGCCACATTAAAGGAAAACTATTTCTCTGGAAAGAGCCTGAAAAGATTTCCAAGAATGTTCGCAGGGTAGAAATTTATACCTATGAGGAAAGATTAGGTAGACTCGGGTTATTTTCTAAAAACAGGAGACTGAGGGATGACTTGACTTAGACGCATACAATTATGAGGAGCCTCGGTAAAGTAGACAGGAATAACTTATTTCCTCTATTGGAGAGGTTAATTATCAGGGGTGCAGATTTAAGGCGATTGATGGAAGGATTAGAACATAGAACACTACAGCACACATTAGATGGAATATTATGAAAATCTTTTTCACCAAGAAGGTGATAGGTGCCTGGAATTTGTTGCCCATGTTGATGTTTGAGAAAAAAACCCAAATTCATCTAAAAGGTATGAGTATCTGCACCCGAAGTGCTGTAATATTGCCTAGTGATATTATCACTAGACTATTAATCCAGAAACTCAGGGAATGTTCTGGGGACATGTATTCAAATCCTGCCATGGCAGATGGTGAAATTTGAATTTGATAAAAAAAATCTGGAATTAAGAATCTACTGATGACCATGAAATCATTGTCAATTGTCGGAAAAAAACCATCTGGTTCGCTAATGTCCTTTAGAGAGGGAAACCTGCCATCTTTGCCTTGTCTGGCCTACATGCGATCCAGAACTACAACAATATAGTTGATTTTCAACTGCCCTCCAAGAGCAACTAAGAAGGGGCAATAAATGCTGGCTAGCCAGCAAAGCTCATGCCCCACAAATGAATAAAAAAAAATGTGCGTGGCTTCACACAAGGTACTGGAAGTGGCATTAGAATGGGTGGCTAGTTTTTTTCATGATGTGGATATGCCGGCATTGGACTGGGGTAAACACAGTAAAAAGTCTGACAACACCAGGTTTTAGTCCAACCGATTTATTTGATAGTAAACTCGCAAGCTTTCGGGTTAGCCCTGACGAAGGGGCTAACCCAAAAGCTTGTGAGTTTACTATCAAATAAATCGGTTGGACTAAAACCTGGTGTTGTCAGAGTTTTTACTAGTTTTTTTCAGCCAGTGCAGGCAAGATGAGCAGAATGGTTTCTTTCTGTGTTGTAACTTTTCTCCAGTGCTTACTAGCATTAATTGAGTTCCTGTCTCAGATAGTAGTTTAGCATTTTTCCTGGAATGTTAGGTTAATTATTCTCCTCCAATGCTGCAAAAACTGACACCAATTAATTATTCAACAAGCCTGCTATTTCTTTACCTTCATTATATTACCTGCAACAGTTTTTAATTGGCCATGGTGTACTTATCTCTTCACATGTAATTATAAAAACCTTTTGTGGTAACTTTGACATACCAGTCATTGTGGAGGAGCAAGGGTCTAATGAAAGTTGAACAATTTAAATTAAAGAAAAATGTCTGGCAACATTAATAGAACTCAGTGACAACAAATCTAAACTTGATGGCTGCACTTAAATGTTTTGACTTTCCGTAGATTCCAGGACTGTTCCTGTGGGTTTGAGGGTAATAAATTTAATACTTGCTATTCAAAAAGGGAGGGTGAACTCGGGGAACTAATACCAGTTAGCCTGGAATTAACATTAGGGAAAGTGCTAGAATCTATTAAGACCATGGTAAGAAGGTACTTGCAAGATCACTCTATGATTAGGTAGTGACAAGAAAGAGTAATCGTGTTTGATAACTCAGTTTGACATTTCTTTGCCCCCAAAGTAGTATTTGAGAGAATTTCAAGTGTAAACATGTCTTTTGTGAGCTGCTGAAACACTCTATGGCCTTCTGCATTAAGGCAAGGACAGGTATTGCCTTTTTCTAGGTTCCTGCTCCCTGTGAGTTATCTATACCTATTGTCACCAAGTAGGCTTTTAACTTCAAAATTCCATCAATCCCAGGATTTCCTGGTGAAGAAAAGATAGAGCTAAAGATGCTGAATTTAAGCTATTTTTTATATTTGTCGCCAGATATTGTGGTTTATGTGTCAGAGATACGAAGAAATTACATTCCCCAGGTTCTATGTGTGAACAGGAATTTATTTCAAATGTTTTTAAAATGTTTGCAACCACTAGCTTAAAATTGCATTTCAATTTTTCTGTAACTATGTACAACATTGGAACATAGGAATTAGGAGAGGAAGTAGGCAAATTCAGTTCTTCGAGCCTGCTCCACCATTCAATCAGATCATGGCTGATCTCTCCCTGGACTCAAATCCACATCCCCACCTCTTTCCCATATCCCTTTATCAGTTTATTTTATTAGAAATATATCTATCTCCTTCTTGAAACGATTCAACGCTTCAGCCTCCACTGCGCTTTGGGGCAGTGAGTTCCACAAATTCATCACCATCTGCAAGAAGTAATTCCTTCTCATCTCAGTTTAAAATCTACCACCTTTCAACCTATACCTGTGACTTCTTGTTCCAGGTTGCCGCATAAGAGGAAACATTTGGTCCACATTTACTTTATTAATCTCGTTTAAAATTTTATGTATCTTAATTAGATCTCTTCCCATCCTTCTAAACTCCAGCGAGTATAAGCTTGAACTGTTTAATCTCTCCTCATATGTCAACCCTTTCATCCCTGGAATCAACCCGACGAACCTCCTCTGAACTGCCTCCTTTGCCACCACATCCTTCCTCAAATAAGGAGATGAAAACCAGATAGCATGCTCCAGATGTGGACAATTGCAACAGCACTTCTCTACTTCTATGCTCCAGTTTCGTTGCAATAACTGCCAACACCCCATTTGTCTTTTTTATTATGTGCTGCACCTGCATACCAACTTTCTGCTATTCATGAACATAATTACCCAGATACCACTGGCCAGACACATTTTGAATCTGATTTCCATTTAGGTAATAATTTGCCTTTCTAATTTTTCTGCCAAACAGGGCATATAAAGATATACACTCAATTTACCAAATAATAGAAGTCTCATTATTAGCAATGTTAGCAAATAAGAGAAGTCTCATCAAATGATTTTGTAAATTGAGTTTGTGTCTTTATATGACCTGTTTGTGAACAGAACTCTCACTTACCTGATGAAGGAGCAACGCTCCGAAAGCTAGTGGCTTGTACTACCGAATAAACCTGTTGGACTTTAACCTGGTGTTTGAGACTTCTTACTGTGTTCTCTCAACAACACAATGAACACAGCAAAGTAAATAATTTAATTAAATGATTGTTTAAAACACACTAAGATGGCAGGACAGGTGATATTGTCACAGTTGCAGTATGTGGGTGCTCCCGGATAACATTGTGATACAAGACAAGCAAATCTACAGCCAGTGTTTGTGGCTTGAGGAACTTTGGCTCAGAGTTATTGAGCTGGAGGCTGAGCTGCAGACTCTGTGACACATCAGGGAGAAGGAAATTACCTGGATACTTTGAACCAGGAGAAAGTCACACTTCTTAGGATAGGATCTTCTGATTTGGTCAGTGTCAGAGACAGGGGACTGTGACTGTGACTGAAGCAGGTAAGGGGACCCAGATTAATTTATTTATTAGTCACAAATAGGCTTATATTAACACTGCAATGAAGTTACTGTGAAAATCCCCCAGTCACCATACTCTGGCCCCTGTTCGGGTACACTGAGGGAGAATTTCACATGGCCAATGCACCTAACCATCACATCTTTCAGACTGTTGGAGGAAACTGGAGCCCCCGAAGGAAACCCACACAGACATGGGGAGAACATGCAGACTGGCAGTGACCCAAGCCAGTAATCGAACCTGGGTCATTGGCACTGTGAGGCTGCAGTGCTAACCACTGTGCCGCCATGCCACCAGATGGCAGGAACGCAAAAGTGTCAGCCCCTGCAATTGTTGAAAAGGTTTGAGGTTCTCTCAACTTGTTTGGATGTGAGTGGGGCTGCAGGACGGATGAGCTAAATGACAATGGCACCATGGTACAGGAAGTCATTTAAGTAGGATGTGCACATAAGAATGTAGTGGTAGTAGGGGACAGTGTAGTAAAGGGGATTGACACTATTTTGCAGCAAGCAGTGCGAGTTGAGATGGCTGTGTTGCCTGCCCGGTGCCAGGGTTTGGGACACCTGCAATAGATAGGACCCTGCAGTGTTATGGAGAAGATCTTGTTGCCATGGTCCATATAGATACCACTGACAAAGGCAGGATGACAAGGAGATTTTGCACAATCAGTATGAGAATGTAGGCATCAAATCAAGGTGCAGAACCTTAAAGGTAATAATATCTGGATTAGGAAATTAGGAAAAAGTGTAGGGGTGGCTCAGTTAATTAATGATTAGCACGTTAGAGAGGGATAAGTTCAGGAAACCAGGATATGGAAGCAGTTTAGATTGAGATGAGAAATGATAAAGATAAAAAAAAATCACTTGTGAGAGTGGTGTAAGCCCGCTACATTTAACTAAATGTAGGACAGAGTATAAAAAAAAGATGGTGGGAACTTGTCAGAAACACATCATGATAGACATGGAGAAATCTAATCTAAATGTAGATTGGAAAAATCAGATGCACGAAGGTAGCATAAATGATGAGTCCATAAAATGTTTTCAGGATAGTTTCTTGGAACAGCAGTCCAGAGACAAGGCTGTACTAGACCTGGCATTGTGCAATAAGATAGGATTAAGGGATAATGTCAGAGTGAAAGCACCCTTAGGTAGCAAAGGGATAGCGAGTGGTTTGGATGGAAACTTCCAGCTGGTTGTGTCCTTGTCTATCTACATGGTAGAGGTAATGAGTTTGAAAGGTGCTATCTAAGAAACCCTGGTGAGTTCTTGCAGTGCATCTTGTAGATGGCACTCAGTGCTGCCATTGTTCCTCAGTGGTGGAAGGAGTAAATGTCTGTGGATAGGGACCAATCCAGTGGGCTGTTTTGTCCCGGACAGTGTTGCGCTTGTTGAGTGCTGTTGGAGCTACACTCATCAAGGCAAGTGGAAAGTAATCCATCACACTCCTAATTTATGCCTTGTAGATGTTGAACAAGAACTGGGGAGTCCAAAGTTGAGTTACTCACCACAGGATTCCTAGCCTCTGACCTACTCTTGCAGACACAGGCCAGATCTTTTCGACTGTTCACACCAGCAGGAAGTTCTGGTCCTGACAGCAGTGCACCCCTGCTGTAGGATTCCCATTGGAAAAGGGTGCATTCATTGAGAAACCATATTGACGATGAAGGGACCAGAAGATCCAACAATGGCTGTCCTGCTGATGTGAAACTCGTGGCAGGTTGCATGGAAAATCCCACACGTTGTATTTATATGGCTAATCCAGTTCAAATTTTGATCAGTGGTAACCTCAAGCTGTTGATAGAGGGGGAATCAGTAATGGTCATGCCATTGAATGTCAAAGGCTGATGACTGGATTCTCTTTTGTTGGAGATTATCATTGGTTGACATTTGTGTGGCATAAATGTTCTTGGCTACCTGTCAGCCCAATCTTGAACATTTACCAGGTCTTGCTGGATTTGGACATGAACTGTTTCAGTATCTGAGGAATCGTAAATGGTACCGAACCTTGTGCAATCATCAGCAAATATCCACATTTTTGATGCTATGATGGAAGGAAGATCATTATGAAGCAGCATAAGATGGTTGGGCCTAGAATACTGCCCTGAGCAACGAAGAGGTAAACCTTGAAAGATGGTGAGTTTATTAGCAAATAAATCGGTTGGACTTAAACCTGGTGTTGTCAGACTTCTTACTGAGCAACTCCTGCAGTGATGTCCTAAAGCTGAGATGACTGACCTCCAACAATACCCACCATCTGCTTTTGTGTTAGGTATGATTCGAAACAGCAGAAAGTTTTTGCTCAGATTCACATTGACTCAATTTTTGCAACAGCTTCTTAATGCTACATTCAGTCAAGGGCCTTCACTCTCACCTCACCTCTGGAGTTCAGTTCTTTTGCCCATGTTTAAACCAAGGTCATGAGCTGAGTGACCCTGGCAGGATCCAAACTGAGTGCCAGTGAGCAGGTTATTGCAAGCAAATGCAGCTTGATAGCACTGCTGATAACCCCTTCCATCATTTTACTGATGATTAAGAGTAGACCGATGGGATGAGTTGGATTCGACCTGCTTTTTGTGTGCAGGACATACCTGGGCAATTTTCCACATTGTCAGGCATTGTAGGTGTGCTAGAACAACTTAGCTAGGAGCACAGCATCCCTGGGATAAAAGTCTTCAATACTGTTACCAGAATATTGTCAGGTCCCATTTCCTTTGTAGTATCCAGTAGCTTCAGCCATTTCTTGATATCACGTGGACTGAATCAAACTCGCTGAATACTGGCATCTGAGATTTTGGGGATCTCCAGGTTAGGCTAAGATGAATCATCCTCTCGGCACTTCTGACTGAAGAGATAAGTCACTTCAGCCTTATCTTTCGCACTGATGTATTGGACTCCCCTATCATTGAGGATGGGGATATTTGTGGAGATTCCTCCTCTAAGGACTTACTTAATTGTCCACCACCATTCACGGCTGGATGTGACAGGACTGCAGAGTATGAATCTGATCCATTGGTTGTCGAATCACTTAGGTCTATCTATCACTTGCTACTTTTGCTGTTTGGCATGCAAGTAGTCCTGTGTTTAGCTTCAGCAGATTTTTAAATATCTGCCTTTCCCTCTTGTAGGTTTCCTTACTGCCTGTCATTGACTCAGTATAGCAGCTACGTCCTTTAGATTGGATCAGCCCGATCTGTAGTGCTACTGAGCCACTCTTGTTGACGGACATTGAAGTCCCCCAACCAGAGTATTTTCTACACCCTTGCCATCCTTAGTGCTTTTACCAATTGATATTTAACATGGAGGAGTACTGATTCATCAGTTGACAGTGGGCAGCATGTAATAATGAGTAGGAGGTTTCTTTGCCCATGTTTGACCTAATGCAATGAAACTTTGCCAGATCCAGAGTCAATGTTGAGGTCTCCCAAGTCAACACCCTCTTACCTATGTACCAGTGTGATTCCATCTCTGCTAGGTCTGTCCTGCTGATGCGAAAGGACATGCCCAAGGATAGTGATGGTGATATCTGGAATGTTGTCTATACTATTTTGCGAATGTCAGGCTGCTACTTGAATTTTCTGTGAGAGAGCTCTGCCAGTTTCGACACAACCTATGAGATGTTAGTAAGGAAGACATTGTAGGGTCAACACGGTTAAGATTGCCATTGTCGTTTCAGGTGCGTAGGTCAATGCTGGCTGATCCATCCTGTATCATTTCTTTTCAGCTTTGTCGTGGTTTGAAGAGAAAGACTAAAATATCTTGCCATTCTGAATGAAAAAGGAAATAAGGGGTAAAAATCAAAGAAAAGGAGGGCAATGATAATTATCAAGAGCAAAATCCAATTAATCAGCAGAAAGATTAAGGGAAGATTATAGGAAAATATTGAAAAAAAGGAAGGCAAAATGATTAGCAGGCAACATTAAATTAAACCCCAAAATATTTTAATACAAATATAAAGTGTAAGCAGTTCTATTGAGGATCCAAAAAAAATCTTCATGTATAGGCAGAGAACATGGTTGAATTTGTAAATGGGAACATTGCTTGTGTCTTCACAAAGGAAGTGTATGAAGTGAAGGTTGCACTGAAGAGGAGATAGAATGCTTGACTAGATAGTAATCAATAAAAAAGATGTACCAGAATGATTAGAGTTACTGAAAGCTGATAAATCCTGATGGAATGTTGAAATAAGCAAAGATAGAAATAATAGTGACATTGATAACAATCTTTCAATTCTAATTTGATACACAAGTATTGCTGAAGAATTGGAGGATATCTGTTGTTATTACCACTATTCAAGAAAGGTGATGGGGAATAAACCAAGAAACTAAAGGAGACCAAGGAGGCTCATCAATGGTGGGGAAGATTTTCAAAAAGATTAGCAGGGACAAAATAAACTTAGATGGAATGGGTGACACAGTGGTTAGCACTGCTGCCTCAAAGCATCAGGGACTCAGGTTCGATTCCAGCGTGGGGTGACTGTGTGGTGTTTGCATATTCTCCTCATTTCTTTTGGGTGCTGTGGTCTTCCTTCCAAAGATGTGCAGGTTTGGTGGATTGGCTATGCTAAAATGGCCCCTTCATGTCCAAAATTGTGTAGATTAGGGGGCTGAGTAAGTCCAATTTGCCGTTGAACTAGGCCAGAGTCAACCACATTGCTGTGGATCTAGAGTCACGTGTAGGCCGGAATAAGTGAGAATGATGTTCCCTACAGAACTGATTAGATTTTACGATAACTGTTTCACGGTTATTGTTAGATTTTCTAATGAATACAAATTTCACTAACTGGCAATGTGGGATTTGAACTCAGGTTCCCAAAGCATCATGTTGTGTCTCTGGAATACTAGTCCAATGACAATACCATGCGACCACCTTGATACTGTTTATATGGATTCCTGGAAGGTATTCAACAAGTGCCACACAGGAGGCTTATTAATAAGACAGATAACCATGGAATGGAAGGATGGATATAAAAATTATCCTTGTGGTAGAAAGCAGAGTGTGGTCCCAGACTAGATAACAATGCTTATCTAGTCTGGGACGAGCATGCAGTGGTAAAAGTCAAGGGATAATTTTGGGTCTATTAAACATTTTAATTTTATAAATGACCAAGCTTTGAATGTTACAAGCCAAATGGTATGAAACGTAATAAATTGGTAATTCAGGGAGAGGATAGTTAGGGGTTTATGGAGGTGATATGAAAAAATTCTAAGTCCAGAATGAGAATGAAAATGGGAGAGTTTCAGATCCATTTTTCAGCGAGTCCAAATGTCGAATCTTATGTGCTTATTGCAAGAAAAATGCTGAAAACTATTTCTCGCTTGTCGGAGGAGTTGTAAAGGTCAGTTTACAACTATATCAGAGTTGTAAACTGGCCTTTACAATGTGGGTCAGTTGTAAAATTGACCTACAACTGAATCAATTTTAAATCCCATTTTGCAAATTACTCTGTATCCCACGTGTATTTGCCTTCTTTATAAGTCTCTCATGTGGGACCTTATCAAAGGCTGAAATCCATATAAACGGCATCAACTGCATTAGCCTTGTCTACACACCTGATCACCTCCTCAAAAAAGTCAATTAAATTTGTTAGACATGACCTCCTTCTGACAAAGCCATGCTGGCTATCCCTGATCAAACTCACTTCTCCAAGTGGAAATAGATTCTCTCCTCAGAATTTTATCCAACAATTTCCCTAGCACTGACGTGAGATTCCCTGGCTGATCTCTACAATTTTTCTTAAATAGCGAAACTACATTAGCTTTTCTCCTGTGCTCTGGCACCTCATTCATGGCCAAAGAGAAATTAAAAATGTGGGTCAAAACCCCTGCAATCTTCTCCCTTCCGTCCCACAGCAGCCTGTGGCACAATTGATCCGGACCTGGATATTTGCCAACTTTCGAGCCTGCCAAAACCTCCGATATCTTGTCCTTCCCTATGTCAATGTGTTCAAGAACCTCACAGTCTCTCTCCCTGAATTGATACCTTCATCCACATACCTTTGGGTGAAGACGGGTGTGAAGTATTCATTCAATACTCCACCAATATCCTCTGTCTCCAACGATAGGTTGCCTGTTCGTCCCTAATGGGCCCTACTCTTTCCCTGGTTATCCTCTTCCCATTGATGTACTTACAAAATATCTTGGGATTTTCCCTACTTTTACCAGCTAGGGCTTTCACATTTCCCCTCCTTGACTCCTAATTATTTTCTTAAACTCAAATCTGTACCTTCTGTACTTCACTGACGCCTCCACTGATTTGCTTCCCTGGTACCAGTTAAAAGCCTCTCTTTTCCTTCTCATCTTATTCTGAACATCTCTGGTCATCCATGGTTCTCTGACCTTGTTACCCCTCCCCGTCACCCTTGAGGAAATGTGTAGGGCTTGCATCCTCCCCATTTCTTTTTTGAAAGCCCTCCACTACATGGACCAAATCCTGCCTTATTTTACTAAAATTCAATTTTTTTTGTAACTTGTCTATTTCTATGTTCATAACAAGTTTAAATTGTACCATGACGTAGTCACCATCACTAAAATGCTACCTCACTACCATCTCAACAACCTGTGTTGCTTCATTCCCCAGAATTAAGTCCAGCACTGTGCCATCTCTTGATGGACCCTTTACATATTGACCTAAAAAATTCTCCTGTACACATTTCTAGAAACCAACTCCATCCAAGCCCTTAACACTATGTCTATCCCAATCAATGTTGGGACAGTTGAAATTACTTAACATAATTATCCAATTGTTATTGTTATTACGCACCTCCACAAATTATGCTCATTTTTGCGCCTCAATTTCCTGCTGACTACCTGGTGGTCTACAAAAAACAGCTGGCAATGTGGCCACCCCATTTTTATTCCTCAGCTCTACCCACACATCTTCATTCAATAACCTCTCATCTCTCTTTATTGCAGCAACTAACTCTTTAACTAATAATGACTCCTTTGAAGACGCTAAATCCAGAATGTTGAGTTGCCAATCCTGCCACTCCCTCAACCAAGTCTCTGGGATGGCTACTATATTACAGTTCCATGCATCCTCATGCTTAATTAATTTGTTTTACCTGTAATACGCCTGGCATTAAAATAGAGTCATGATGTGGAGATGCCGGCATTGGACTGGGGTAAACACAGCAAGAAGTCTCACAACACCAGGTTAAAGTCCAGCCAGTTTATTTGATAGTAAACCTACAAGTTTTTGGGGTACATTAATTGGGATAGACATAGTGTTAAGGACTTGGATGGAGTTGATTTCAAGAAATGTGTACAGGGCAACTTTTTAGGCCAATATGCAAAGGGCCCATCAAGAGATGGCACAGTGCTGGACCTAATTCTGGGGAATGAAGCAAAACAGGTTGCTAAAACCCCGAAAGCTTGTGGGTTTACTATCAATAAACTGATTGGACTTTAACCTGGTGATGTGAGACTTCTTACTCCAACAAAATAGAGGCCACTCAATCTTGCTTTACTCCCTTGAAACTTAATTCAGCTGCACACCCTCTGACTTGATTGTTTTACTATATAATGATGCTATAATGATAGCTGCTATATTGCTTGAGCTCCCGTAATTGGGGTTTCCTTCAAGGATTCCAAGGAGCCTACTGCATTTTGAGAAAGATGAGCATTTCCAATGGGGACATGCACTAGACAGAGTAATCAGCCCTCCCTCATGATATATGAACCCATTCTTATCCAGGACCTGCACTTAGTCACTCAGGAGACACATTTTAGGAATGTAAGAGTATGATTAGCTTTAACACCTCTGTTTCACAAAGAAGACTGCTACATTACTTTTTGCTCCCCTAGAGGCTGATTCCTAGACAAATTGTATAATTTAGATTTCTCTTCCCTTGGGCTGAAGGTCATTAAAATTGCATTAAGATTTTACACCAACCATTACTGGCTACATATGCCAAATATGTCCTCAAATGCACCGCAGGCATCAGAGACCTTTTACTTCCGAGAAACAACATGTTAGTCACTTTCCTTGTGAAAAGGAGACATCAATTCCAAAACACAAAGCACATAAATCAAGTAGCAAAGCTCCTCCAATAGGAAAAAGACAATCTGAACCAGTACTTTCATTTTCCAGTTTTTACTGGTATTCCAGTTTAAGGCATAAAAGACCATTTCTGACCACTACTCTTATTCCCTGTTTTTACTGTTTTTTCCTTAAAGCAGAGAGTTACAGATATCAGGACATGTAAGGGCAACAGGGTGGCACAGTGCTTAGCACAGCTGCCTCACAGTGCCAGGGACCCGGGTTTGATTCCAGCCTTGGATGACTGTCTGTGTGGAATTTGCACATTCTCCCCGCGTCTAAGTGGGTTTCCTCCGGTTGCTCTGGTTTTCTCCCACACTCCAAAGATATGTCCGATAGGTTGATTGTTCATGCTAAACTGCCCCTTAGTGTCAGGGGGATTCGCAGGGTAAATAAGTGGGGTTATGTGGATAGGGCCTGGGTGGGATTGTTGTGCAGGCTTGATGGGCCAAATGGCCTTCTGCACTGTAGGGATTCATGCCCTTTCATTCTGTTGGCTATTCAACTTCCTTTTGGCTACCAAGTTGAAGAAAGGTGCAGTTAGTACAAAGCCATTCGCAACTTTTCTAACACAAACTTTGCTGTTATGTTCAGTCCAAATTCCTGTCCAGCAGCACCAGGAATTTTAACCCAGTTTATTGGTCATCAGCATACATCTCTCCCATACTCAGCTGGGAACTCTATGTATTCCCTGGATGTCCCTGGCTTTTGCATTCTGATAACTAGAAATTATTCCCCCGGAACTATTTTTCAAATCCTTATTCTAGACTGGAGAAGGTACATGAAAAGCTTTTGGTGCTGTTTTTGGTATGCCAGATCTTCCTCACTATTCTTCTACTGATGACTGCTTCAGGAACTTGCAGCCATTTCCCATCTGTGACCAGCAGTGAGTAATTCAAGAGGCTGTGTTTACTTACAGATTAACTCATACACAGGACCACAATACCAGTTGCACAGGGATGAAAACATTTAATTTTAATGCAACCATGAAACAATAACAAGTCAAGATAGCTGCAGCCATGAGGAATCTCCAGAGTCCCAAGCTCTAGAGGGTAATAACCATAATGCTGCAAGATATTTCTTCTCTCATTCACCACCTCCAATAACATCTCCAGTGAGGAATCAGAAAAATGGATAGCTGCACTGGCTCAGTGTTGCGTGGGCTATGTTCTCTTTCCCTTTACTTCTCACTTTCCTTATCTTTTGAGCAAACAGTAACTTTGCCAATGGCTGCTGCCTACCTTTCAAATTGAGTCCGCCAGTACCTCAGTCCCACCTCCTTTCCACGTTGCCGCTGCTAATAGGGCAGGAACCCAACTCCATGCCTACTAACTGCTTTATGTTATGTGTAAACATTGCTGACAAAGTGCAGGTCAGGAACTAGAAGTAACTGCAATTCCAGAGTCTTTACGTCAGAACGGAAATCCTGCTTAATTCCGCAACACTCAGTTGAAGGATCAGTGGCTGGATAAATGTGTTGTATACCATGTGGTCTATTGTATCATAGAATCTCTACAGTGCAGAAGGAGGCCACTGGTCAAGAGCGCAAGACGAATATTAGTAATGTCACTTTGCAGTTGCCGCTGATGTAAATAATGGTGAAAGGCCAAATTGTAAAGCACTCAGAAAGGTGTTACACTCAGACTGAGACATGAGTTTCCATTTCATTGAGCAAAAGGATGGAAAGTGAGGATTGGCAGATGGGTAAAGGATGGTGATTAAGGTTGTGTAAGATGGAAAGTCTGAAGCTCTCCAGCTCCTCCATCCTCACCTCTTCTCCCCGTTGCTCGGATGTCTTTTCCTGCTCTGGCGAATGCTGCTCCTCATGACAGATTCAGTTTTGTGCTTAAATAGTGGGGTTTTACTTTGTTTTGGCATTTCTTTCCTGCTTCCAAGCCCAAGAGCTGGTAAATATAAAAGAACATAAGAACATAAGAAATAGGAGCAGGAGTAGGCCATCTAGCCCTTCGAGCCTGCCCCGCCATTCAATAAGATCATGGCTGATCTGTCGTGGCTCAGTTCCACATTCCCACCCTCTCCCCATAACCCTTAATCCCCTCTCTTATCAAAAACCCATCAACCCGCGTCTTAAAAATATTTAGCGAGGCAGCCTCCACCACTTCAACGGGCAGAGAATTCCAGAGATTCACCACGCTTTGAGTGAAGAAGTTCCTCCTCAACTCCGTTCTAAACCGCCCCCCCTTTATCTTGAGGCTGTGCCCCCTAGTCCTACTGTCCTTTCTGAGCGGGGAGAGTCTCTCCACCTCTATCCTATCCATCCCATTCATCATCTTATACGTCTCAATGAGATCTCCCCTCATTCTTCTAAGCTCTAACGAGTACAAGCCTAATCTATTCAGCCTCTCCTCATAGCTCAACCCCCTCAACTCCGGCATCAGCCTAGTAAACCTCCTCTGCACTCCCTCCAAGGCTAAAATATCCTTGTGTAAGTACGGCGCCCAAAACTGCACACAGTACTCCAGCTGCGGCCTCACCAATGCCCTATACAGCCGCAGCAAGACCTCCCTACTTTTATATTCAATCCCCCTCGCAATGAAGGCCAGTATCCCATTTGCCTTCCTGACCACCTGCTGCACCTGCAAGCTGGGTTTTTGCGACTCATGCACAAGGACCCCGAGGTCCCTCTGCACCGTCGCCTGCTGCAGTTTTTCTCCACGCAAGTGATAATCCTTCCTACCAAAGTGGACCACCTCACACTTGCCAACATTAAATTCCATTTGCCATTTCCTGGCCCATTCGCCCAGCCTATCTAGATCCTTCTGTAGACTCTCCCCACCCTCCGCACAATTTGCCTTTCCACCAATTTTGGTGTCATCAGCAAATTTCGACACCCTACACTCGGTTCCCTCCTCCAGATCATCTATATAAATGGTAAATAGCTGAGGCCCCAGCACCGACCCCTGGGGCACTCCACTAGTCACCATCCACCAATCCGAATAGCACCCATTGACCCCCACTCTCTGCCTCCTATTTGACAACCAGTCCTCTATCCACGCTAACACCCTACCCACAACTCCATGCCCCCTGACCTTCTGTAATAACCTCTTGTGAGGTACCTTGTCAAACGCCTTCTGAAAATCCAGAAAGACCACATCCACTGGCTGTCCTCTATCCACCGCCCTAGACACATCCTCATAGAACTCCAGTAAATTTGTCAGACACGACTTCCCTTTAACGAAACCGTGCTGCGTCTGCTCTATCAAGCAGTTCCCCTCAAGATGCCTCACTATTTCCTCCTTGATGACGGATTCTAACATTTTACCTACAACAGACGTTAAACTAACAGGCCTATAATTCCCCGCCTTTTGCCTGGCACCCTTCTTAAACAACGGCGTAACATTAGCCGTTTTCCAATCTTCTGGCACTTCCCGGAATTCAGCGACGTTTGGAAAATAACCACCAAGGCATCCACTATCACTTCCGCCATTTCTTTCAGAACCCTCGGATGCATTCCATCCGGTCCTGGGGACTTGTCCACAATCAGCCCCTCCAGTCTGTCGAGCACCACCTCTCTAGTAACAGTAATGTCATCGAGACCCTCCAGTCCTACCATCTCTAACATCCGGCAAATTATTCACGTCCTCCTCCGTGAAGACCGAAACAAAAAAGTTATTCAAGACCTCCGCCATATCCCCATCCCCTACCACTAAGTCCCCCGTCTCATCCTCTAAGGGACCAACGTTCACCCTAGCCAGCCTCTTCCTTTTTATATATTTATAAAAACTCTTGCTATCCTTTTTTATATTAAGCGCTAGCCCAGCTTCATAGTTTCTCCTACCCTCCTTTATCAACTTCTTTGTCAATCTTTGTTGACATTTAAACCTCTCCCAATCCTCTTCTCGCCCACTACTCTTAGCTACTCTAAACGCCTCCGCTTTTAATTTAACACTTTCCTTCACCTCCTTCGTTATCCACAGCTTATTACCTCTCCTCCTACGGTCCTTTTTGACCATCGGAATAAATTTCCGCTGAGCACCAAGAAAGATCTCCTTTTTAAACCAAGAAAAGGCTGAACTCATATTTGTCCCATTTATGCAGCCATTTACCAATAAAAAGGCTGTTTACGTTTGAGCATTTGTTCATGCTTGTAAATTTTGCTCATGTATTATTTTATCCTGGTTACTTCTTTTAATAAAGGTTAAAATGATTTTCAACATTTCAACCATTGAAATGCTTGTCATGAGAAACAAATGATTTGGGTGCATTTTTAACTTGTTTGCTCCACATTTGGAACAACTTGAAGATTCCAGCATAGGGCCCAAAGCTATTTTATCTCAGGACCTTATTTTAATGAATGATGGGAAATATGTCAGGGTCAGCAAAGAAGGAGCCATCAGGTCGATAGATGATGGAAGTTGAGACTTTGAAAGAGTTGTCCCTGACACCAAGCTAATATTGGGCAGGGAATTTAAATGAAGTAGCTGGAAATGTGAGGAAGTGCCAATGTTGCATTTGGAACAGCCAAGAGATTCTAACCTGGTCTGGTGAGTGTTTCTGATTCTACACATCTCACTATTTGCTCAGCTGCCTAAGCTCCTTATGATTTTGAATGCTTCAAAGATTTCCTCCCAAGATTCACAGAATCCCTACTATGCAGCAGGAAATGATTCAACCATCGAGCCTGCACCAACTCAATGACAGCCTACCTTATCCAGGCCTCCTCCCCCACCCTGTCCCCACTCATTCACCATGGCTAATACAACCACACACCTCGGGAGTGTGGAAGGAAACCGGAGCACCCAGAGGAAAGCCACACAGACACCGGGAGAACATGTAAACTCTGCACAGACAATTACCCAAGGCTGGAATTGAACCTTGGTACCGAATGTTGTGAGGCAGCAGTGCTAACCACTGTGCTACCACGCCACTTCTCTTCTCTAAGGAGAAAAGCCCCAGCTTCTCCAATCTATCCACCCTGCCTACCTGCCCTACCACCTTCAATGATTTAAGTAAATACTCCTCCATATCACTTTGTCCCGGCATCCCTTCTAGAATTGTAACCTTTAGTTTTTATTCTTAATTCTTCTTACCAAAACACTAAATCTAGAAAGGGTGCAAAGCCAATTTAAATATTAATGTTGTGATTTGCATGTCTTCAGTGAGTCCTGGACAACATCATCTGGACTCACTTCCACTTACTTCCTCACCGGTTACAACTGGTCTCCACCAGCAGACACAAGAGAGCATGGTCTCGTTGGGGGGGAATGGGGCGGGTGATCAAAGGCCATTGAAGCCCTCGGGTGATTGGGGCATGGCTAGATAATGCCCATTGGGAACCTTGGTACTGCCCAACAGACACTATAACTATACTGGGGCATTGCCAAGGGGCTGGGGTCTGAGTGGAGGGATAGAACCGAAGTGGCGGTGGGGCTATGATAGCGGGGGAGGCAAAGGGATAGATAGATTCTTGTTGGACTAAGGAATCAAATGCTAATTGATGATAGCTGGGAAATGCGGATCAGCCATGATCTTATTGAATGGTGAAGAGGCTTGAGGGGCCAAATGACCCATTTCGGTCCCTATTTCGTATGTCCATATATATCACTGGAGCTGGTTAATAAAGCATTTGTGGAGGGAGTTTTCATGAGGCCATCCAGGCAAAATCTGGTGAGGGAGGTGAGTTGAAATTGAGCGGAGTGAAAGAGAAACACGTGGGGTATGGGTCGTACTATATGGCTTCTCTGATGTGTACAGTGTCTAAAGAGCAGAGATTCCTTCCCTACTTCACAACAATGCCACAACAGTAAGTGGCCTTCCCTCGCCAATGTTGATGAAATATCAGCAAGGCAGGATGTTGCTATTAATTGGTCACTTTGGGGCATTGAACAGTGGGCAGGTGAGTTAATCCTGATGCTGGTAAATACATGATGAAGAAGCAGCGCTCTACAAGCTCGAGATTCCAAATAAACCTTTTGGACTTTAACTTGGTGTTGTGAGACTTCTTGCAGGTAAATATAAACAGAGAAATTGGTGCCAAGCATTGCGCCCCACCATGCCACCTTATTTTATATGCTCCCATTTCCCAACCCACTGCCACTTGGGCCGTGGGGTGCAAAACTCCAGCCAGTGTGTGGATGCCACCAGCTGGTTAAGGAGTTGGTTATTTCAGTTGATATATTTTCATATCTGATCAAACAACCTGTTCTGTGACTTAATATTAGCTTTCATATTGTAAAAACATGATTTTAAAACTGGGTCTGACATTTTTATCTGCAGTGTGATTGATGCAGATTTTGAATGCACATTAATACCTGTCATTTCCTGTGCTCACATTTCCAAGCAAATTAATAAGAATGAAGTCCAGTCTACAATGAAAGGATTGATGCCTATAAAATCTGATTGGATGTATTTCCAGGTTTTTGGAGTGAACATCTTCATTTTGCCAGAGAGATAGATGGTTGGACCGAGAGCAGAACAAAATAAATCTTCCTGTTTCTGGGGCTCGATTTTAATGCCAGTAGTGAGAAGTGATACAAATACTGAAGCCAAAGGGTTTTTTTTCCACATTATACTGTGTACATCACAGCTAACAGATAGAGGCAGAAACCAGAGCTTTATTTTATATTAACATTATTTCCTTGGACCATATGGATGATGCAGCTCAGATGTTTGTGAAATTAATCAAAAGATCATAAGAAGGCCTACCATAGATCATTCAGATTAAATTTGTCACATGTATGCACCATTCAAACAGCATTCCTGACAATTTGATAGTGTACTATCATAAGTGGCTTATGCATCATCTGCACCATGGTGGCCATTTGTCACAGGCAAGGTAAATTACGATAACAATGATTATACTTCAGAAGTATTTTGGATGCTGAGGCTATGAAGGTGCAGTATAAATACAAGTTCTTCTCTCGGCTGCATTGAATACCTGTTTAACAAGTGATTACTGTGCAAATGAAACTTATCCTTGAGCTTCAAGAACACTTTTCTTACCTCCATGTATCTTGCATAGTCTTCACCTTAGTTGATCAGCATCACTGATTAAATTGAAGTGCACATAGATGCTTTGTATTGCACCTTTACTGACATAATCGAATAATTAAAACCAAAAATAAAAGGAAATTCATTACATCAATATCATTTGATCAGAGTATTGCGTAGAAAAGTAACCTCTGTACATGTACAAAATTGTCAGTCAGAAAGTTAGATCTGGTGTTATGTGTCTGAGTGCATATAATGTTTGTAAGATGAATTGGGGTTTTCAAAATTTGTTCCTATTAGTGAATGCAACAGTCCGACGTACAGAGTTTTCGTCAATTAGAATAATTAAGTGGTTCATGAGTATTTGAGAAGCATTTAAAAATAATTTTCACAGGTCCTTTCTGATGCATTTTTATCTATGCTAACAGAAAATATATATTTCAGATGTGTATTTCTGTGATTTTTAGTTGTTTTGAACAAAAAATATAGAAATCTTTGTCCTTTTTGGATAAAAAAGAGGATTTTTGATTTCCTAATGTTACATCATCAGTTATTTAACATAAGAACTTTTAAGTTACATTCTGGCATAATAAGATTTGCAAGTCTAATATGTTGTTTGGAAAAACTCTTTGTTGTTGTATTAATTGAAACATCAACTGACAATCTTTCAATCTGACTTTTTTCCATTCCGACAATCACTTTACAGCAATTCCAAGGAGTTGTTATTGTATAATGGCAAATGTTCATACTGTATTTTGATTATAATGACAAGTATGCTAATTCAAAACTAATTAGTAGAGAATTAACAAATGTGTTGTTTCATTGAATTTTATCAAAGTTAACAAACAAATCTGAGCATTCCCCTTGTCATAGTTCTGTACAATTGTATCCCAGTTAGAAAGCATGGTTAACTTTCAAAGGCATTTATCTCAGTTTTCTCCAGTAATGTTACTCCTAGAAAACACAACAAGGCTACCCTATTGAGAACATTAAGGCACCATTGAAGACAATTAAAGACACTTTCTCCAAGACAAGTAGATCCAAAGTGAATTGATAAAAGAACAAGGATGACCAATGTGCTGCCTGGCTTCTTTTATTATCTTGTTTTTTAGTAGTCAGCAGCAAAGTTATGATACTCATTAGTCAAAGAAAACTGCCCAGAATAAAAATTAATAAGACAGAACTTTTTCAGGACTTCTACAGTGATATTACAACTTAAGAGAGGATGTTCTTACCAGTCCACTGATTACTAAAGATTAGCATCTTTGAGACGTGAACGGCATACATTGATAAGGAGCAGAACTTTCACTGATGCTACTTCTGGATTGACATGTTTAACTAATGTGGATGTCAGAAATTGCTATCGCGTTCATAATTGTAATGATGGCAAATGCTGACAGTTCTGCTTTCATTTCAAAATAAATCCAAGTCATTATTTTTCTTCAGCTAGATACCCATCATGCAAATGAATTCAAATCTCAAATGCACGTTCTGTGGAAGTTTATTTGTGCAGACACATAAAACTTTTTTTTTTATCTTTGGACACTAAGGGGCATTTTTTTTAAATATTCATTCATGGGACATGGGTGTTGCTGGTTGGTCAGCATTTATTGTCCATCCCTTGTTGCCCTTGAAACTGAACGGCTTGCTAGGTCATTTCAGAGGGCAGTTAACCACATTTCTGGCCAATTTAGCATGATGTGGGTATGCCGGCGTTGGACTGGCGTAAACACAGTAAAAAGTTCTAATCAGTATTCTAATCAGTAATCTCTAAACTGTCTGTGCTTTATATGCTCTGTCTGAGGCCAGAACTCTCCATTCACCTGACGAAGGGGCTAACCCCGAAAGCTTGTGAGTATATTATCAAATAAATAGGTTGGACTAAAACCTGGTGTTGTCAGACTTTTTACAATTTAGCATGACCAATCCACCTAATCTGCATATCTTTGGACTATGGGAGAAAACTGGAGCACTTGACAGAAACCCAAATGAAATAAACACAATTTTGAATACAAATTCAAATAAAGATAACTGGTGTTACAAACCTAGAATTTTGTTTTTTGATAAATGTGATTTTTTGATTTGCAATATATATCAACAGAATGGCATGAATAATTGAGAAGATAGAGTAAACTTTATTTATTAGTCACAAGTAGGCTCACATTAACACTGCAATGATGTTACTGTGAAAATCCCCTAGTTGCCAAACTCTGGCACTAGTTCAGTAACACTGAGGGAGAATTTTAGCATGGCCAATTCAACCAACCTGCGCATTTTTGGATTGCGGGAGGAAACCCATGCAGACACTGAAAGTGCAAACTCCACACAGAAAGCGACCCAAGCCAGGAATCAAACCGGGTTCCTGGTGCTGTGAGGCAGTGATGCTAACCACTGTGTCCCTGGTCTTCTGGTCTATGGATAGCCAACAACTTGGGCATAGACTAACAGATGTGCGATCGGAGTCCTCACAAGTTCCAGTTATATGGGGATTGACAACTAGGAGGTTCGAACTTTCAATGGACAATTCCCCTACTCCACAAGATGCTTCAAAGAAGTCTCCAACTCCAAGTTAAGGTCAAAGACTTTGGACAGTTCTGACTTATCTTGATAGTTACCTAGACAATGTTAGACTGATTAAAATCTAGCCAAACGCGTGGAGAACTATATAACTGACCATTCCCCACCCCTTCATTTAACTGACCCATGATATTCCCACGCAGTGATCCAACCTAACTATAACCTGACTCCTCCTGACCCTCACTCTCCACAGCATGGTGGCACAGTGGTTAGCATTGCTGCCTCTCAGCGCCAGGAACCCAGGTACAATTCTGACCTTGGGTGATCTGTCTGAGTGGAGCTTTCACATTCTCCCCGTGTCTGTGTGAGTTTCCTCCAGCTGCTCTGGCTTTCTCCCACAGTCCAAAGATGTGCAGGTTCAGCAAATTTGCCATGCTAAATTGCCCTTTAGTGTCCAAAGATGTGTAGACTTGGAGGATTAATAATAGTAAATGCCTCGAGTTATGGAGATAGGATAGGGGAGTGGGTCTGGATAAGATGCAGACTTGATGGGCTGAATAGCCTCCTTCTGCACTGTAGGGATTCTATGTACTTCATGGATTCTATCAAAATTGATCTAACTACCAACCCAACAACCCACCTTCCACCTGAGCCACTTACCAGCTGATATACACTACCCATCTGCTTACCTACACACCTACCCAACACATTTAGCTTTTCTATGCAATGGTTTTCATTACTTTAAATCAATGCCCCCTTGTCATTGACCCATCCACCAGAGGGAAAAGTTTTTTTCTGTCTACTCTGTCAATGTACCTCATAATTTTACACATTTCAACCATGTCCCCCCTCAGCCTCCTGTCCGCCAAGTAAAACAACCCCAGTCTATCCAATCTTGTTTAATACCTAAAACTTTCCAGCCCATTTAACATCCTGGTAAATATCGTCTGCACTCTTTCCAATGTAGATTCCAGACCTGCACACAGCACTCCAGCTGTGGCCTAATCAACATTTTATATAGTTCCAACATAGCCTCCTTACTCTGAAACTCTGTGCCTTGGCTAATAAGTGGAAGTCTACTAAATGCTTTATCCACTTGTTGTGCTAACTCAAGGAATTGGTATACATGCACGTCAAGGTCCTTCTGACCTTTGGTGCTTCCCAGCATCCAGCCATTCATCAAGAATTGCCTTGCCTTGTTTGTCCTGTCCAAGGACATCACCTCGCATTTTCTACTCTCCTCATGAGAAAGTCTCTTCATATTCGGAATCACTCTCATGAACTTTCTCTGATTGCCTCCAAACTACAGTAAGAAGTCTCACAACACCAGGTTAAAATCCAACAGGGTTATTTGGTAGTAAACACCACTAGCTTTTGGGGCTCTGCGCCTTCGTCAGGTTCTGATCACAATAGAGTTCTGATCATTTAAACACACACACAGTTTACAGAATACTGATTAGAATGCGAGTCTTTACAGCTAGTCAGCTAATTAAACTTTAAAGATGCAGACATTGTGAGTGGAGATAGCATTAAGCATAGGTTAAAGAGATGTAACCTGGTGTTGTGAGACTTCTTACTGTCTTTATCCCAGTCCAACGCCGGCACCTCCACATCATGCCTCCAAAATGCCAGTTTATCTTTCCTTAGCTCAGGGATCCAAAACTATTCACAACTGTTCACATCCCTGGCACACTCATTTATTTCAATTTGTGTTGTAATTTATCAATCTTAATACAAATGCTGCAAGCATTCAGGAAAAGAGCCTTTAATTCTCTTTTTTCACCATGTTTGCCTATTCTAACTTTACTTGTTGGTACATTTTGTTGTGATCTGGGCAAGATTCCAAGTTCTTTGTATGATTTGGTTCGGGGCTATTAACTTTTTAGTTAACATAGAAACATAGAAAACAGGAGCAAGAGTAGGCCATTTGGTCCTTTGAGCCCTGTGATCATGGCTGATTATCCAAAACAGTAACTTGACCCCACCTTCCACCCATATCCCATATCTTTGCACCAACAGCTATATCTAACTTGATGCAATGTTTTTGCCTCAATTGCTTTCTGTGGTAGCTAATTATACAGGCTGACCACTCTCTGGGTGAAGAAATTTCTCCTCATCTCAGCATTAAAAGGTTTATCCTTTATCGTTAGACTGTGACTCCAGGGTTGGGACACGACCACCATCTGGAACATCCTTCCTGCATCTACCTTGTCTCCTCCTGTTAGAATTGTATAGGTTTCTACGAGATACCCGTCATCCTTTTGAACTACAGCGAATGTAATCCTGGTCAACTCAATCTCTCCAAATACGGCAACCCTATCATCCCAGGAATCAGCCTGGTAAACATTCCCTGCAGTCCTTCTATAGCAAGAACATCCTTCCTCAGATAAGGAGACCAAAATTGCACATAATATTCCAGGTTCAATCTCATCAAGACCTGTATAACTGCAGCAAGATATCTTTTCTATTGTACTTGAATCCTCTCGCTATGAAGGCCAATATACCTTTGCCTTCTTTATCGCCTGCTGCATCTGCATGCTTACCTTTTGCAACTTGTGCACAAAGACACCCAGATCTCATTGCACATTCTCCCCTCTCGATTTATATCCATTCAGACAATAATTTGCCATCCTGTTTTTGGTATCAAAGTACATAACCTCACTTTTATCCCTATTAATGTCAGAAAAGTTTGAGATTCAAGATATTTGTTAACAGAATGAAGCCACAATATTCCACAGGTGTTGAACAAACAAAAATATTTTTTATTCTATAAGGTGAGAAAGTTAAAAACAATTAATAATGGGGGTGAGCTTGAGCATGCTCTCTCCACATATGGCAATGGTGGTGGAGGCTCAAGATCCAGTGAGCCCAGGAAATTGCAAATCTCACCAATGAGATAGTGGATTCCAATTGTCACCGCCCCTTGCCAACGACATAATCAGGTTCATCCCTACCTGCGAGCAGGAACTTGCAGTGCTGCCGATGGCAAACATCACTTCAGAATGGGCGAGCAACACAAAACGCTATAAACATCATGGGACTGGAAAATCCCACTAGCAGCCAGTTGTGAGTTGCCTCCATTGTTGGACAATGTGCCATTGTGGGGATTGGAGGATGGTTGCGGTCAGGAAAATGCCACTCAGTTTTTAAAAGTTAGGGAGCTCTGGAAGATTTTGTTCAGATAAAATGTGATTTTCACTATTACAGTTTTCTTCAATTACTGCACGTTGCCGCACTTCGGGAGGTGCAATTTGTCAGGAACAGTGCAGATGGCTCAGAATGACAGGAGGCAAACATTTCAAAGATCCTGGTGATTAATTTATTTGTGCACAGGCTATATTTTGATGTTATGTTTTATTGTGTATTGTGTCACTACTTAATGGACTTTTGCATATTCCCTCACAACTTTACAAATTTCTACAGTTGGGTTATTTATTTCTGTGACTTTTTATCTCCATTAGATCAAAAATAATGAGAGTGGCTCACAAGAATTGTCATTCTGGCTGCCTGTGTCTCTCTTGCTCATACCTGGGTGGCCCTGCAGAGGGAACATGCAATGGCCATCGGCCATATGTTTGAGGTCTTCAGTGACCATAGGTTAAAGAAAACTAATAAACATTGATATTATTATGATTTAGCATTACAATTGTCTCTTAATTTAGTTAGACCACATGTTTAGATTGTTATATTTGTGGTGCCTTTTCAAATAATGAGACAATAATGTCTTATTGCAACGCAGTTTCATCCTTATTTGTCAATGGAAATAAGAAAGGTTGTTTCAGATTATGAAGACCTTCTTCTCATTTTGATTACTGTATCCAGTGAGAAGGAAGGAAATCAATAATTATTTGCATTTATATAAAGTTTTTTACAACCTCAGATCTCCAAAGTGCTTTGCAGCCAATGTAAAAAAAAAATTGCTCTTGCAGCTTAATTTAAATTCATATTCTATGTTTAGGTCTTAGATGCAGTGGATGAATCAATTTAATGACCTAACCAGGTTAGAAAAATATATTTGCTGGTGTACATCATTGCCCTACCCCACAACCCTCCCCGCACCATCCACCTCCTCACGCATACTGTCATGTCAAACCTGTTTGATCAAATCAATTCTCCAACCCAATAAAGTTTCACCATTATCCATTCTTCACTTTCTCTGCACTTTCTCAGCACCTAATGCATCTATCTATCATTGCAGCTCATCCCCTTCCCTTATGCAATCTGATGCATTTATGTGATTGTCATGCTTACCAACTGCACAGCATTTAACAACTTCTTCAATCACTCAGATGTCTGTCTTTTGCCACTTCTTCTACCTAACTATAAAGGAGAAGAGTTTAAGGGGTATGTTACAATTTGTGCTGCTTATGGATACAGACAAGTAAGTCATGGAGCTAAGGAGCACATAAACTGACACTATGGACAACATCTTATCTAAAAATGGCAGAGTGTTGTTTCTGACAAGAAAGCAGGAATGTTTCTCTCCAGAGAAACTGGTCTGTGCTCTCTCCAAAACAATGTGCTCATTGTTCCAGAGGAGCAGCTAGAGTGGTGATTCAAGTGAGGAGAGCTGGTAGGTAAGAGGGATTTTTCACGTACTTTTTTTCAGAGCTTTTTCTAAGGCAGCTGGGAGTGTAAAACTGGAAGTAGGCCCCAGTGAGACCTGGGAAGTTATTTTTGCCCAATAAATTTGAAATAAATTTAAACTAATTTGTCAGGGGACGGGAAAATGAGCTGTAGTCCAGAAGCCAATGTTGAGGGTAGTGAGGTACTAAGGAAGGTATCAAGGTCGCAGGAGTGTACAGGCAGAGAGGATGGTGGGTTGAAATGTATCTACTTCAATGCAAGGAGCATCCAAAATAAGGTAGGTGAACTTGGAGCGTAGATTGGTACTTGGGACTTAGATGTTGTGGCCATTACGGAGACATGGTTAGAACAGGGACAGGAATGGTTGTTGGTAGTTCTGGGGTACAGATGTTTCGGTAAGAGTAGGGAAGGTGGTAAAAGAGGTGGAGGAATAGCATTGTTAATCAAGGATAGTTTAACGGCTGCTGAAAGGCATTTCGAGAGGGATCTGCCTACTGAGGTAATATGGGCTGAAGTTAGAAATAGGAAAGGATCGGTCACATTGTTAGGGATTTTCTATAAGCCCCCAAGTAGTAATAGAGATGTGGAGGAGGAAATGGCAAAGCAGATTATGGATGGGTGTGGAGGTCACAGGATAGTTTTCATGGGTGACTTTAACTTTCCAAATATTGATTGGAACCTTTATAGGTCGAATAGTTTGGATGGGGCACTTTTTGTACAGTTGTTCAGGAAGGTTTCCTGACACAATATGTGGATAAGCCGACAAGAGGTGGGGCCACATTGGACTTGGTACTGGGTAATGAATTGAGCCAAGTGTTAGATTTGTTTGTGGGGGAGCACTTTGGAGATAGTGATGACAATTCAGTATCTTTCATTATTGCAATGGGCACGGATAAGGTCACACGGCAGGGCAAGGTTTATAATTGGGGAAGGGGTAATTATGATGCCATTAGACAAGAATTAGGGAACATAAGATGGGAACAGAAACTGTCAGGTAAAGGCACAAACGAAAAGTGGAGCTTGTTCAAGGAACAAATACTGCGTGTCCTTGATAGGCATGTTCCTGTCAGGCAGGGAGGAAATGGCTGAATCAGGGAACCATGGTTCACAAAGAAGGTTGAATGCCTTGTCAAGAGGAAAAAGGAAGTGTATGTAAGCATGAGAAAACAAGGTTCAGTCGGGTTGCTTGAGGGTTACAAGGTAGCAAGAAATGAGTTTTAAAAAAGGGCTTAGGAGAGCTGGGAGGGGGCATAAGAAGTCCTTGATGGTTTGGATCAAGGAAAACCCCAAGGCTTTTCACTCTTATGTGAGAAATAAAATGACTAGGATGAGGTTAGGGCCGATAAAGGATAGAGATAGGTGAGGCATTGAATGAATACTTTTCTTCAGTGTTCACTAAGGAGAGGGGCCAAGTTTTTGAGCATGAGAGTGAGATACAGGCTGATAGGATGGAGGAGGTAGATGTTCTGAGGGAAGATGTATTAGCAATTTTGAAAAAAAAATTGAGAGTCGATAAGTCCTCTGGGCTAGATGGGATACATCCTAGGATACTTTGGGAAGCTAGGGGTGAGATGGTGGAGCTTTTAGCTTTGATCTTTGGGTCCTCACTGTCCATGGGGATTGTGCCAGAGGACTGGAGTTTGGCACATGTTGTTCCTCTCTTCAAGAAAGGAAATAGGAATGACCCTGGTAATTATAGGCCAATTAGTTTTACTTCGGCGGTCGGTGAGTTAATGGAAAAGGTCCTGAGTGGTAGGATTCATGACCATTTGGAAAGATGCAGCTTAATCCGGAATAGTCAGCACGGATTCATGAGGACTAAGTCTTGCCTCAAAAATTTGATTGAATTCTTTGAGGAGGTAACTGAGTGTGTAGATGAAGGTAGTGCAGTTGATGTCATTATCATGGATTTTAGTAAGGTGTTCGATAAGATTCCCCATGGTGGGCTCATGAAAAATGTAAGGAGGTACGGGATAGAAGGAAATTTGGCCGATTGGATAAGTAATTGGCTGTCTCATTGAAGATAGAGGGTGGTGGCGGAGGGAAAATTTTCAAACTGGAGGCCAGTTAACAGCGGTGTACCACAGGGATCAGTGTTGGGTCCTCTGCTATTTGTGACTTTTATCAATGACTTGGAAGAGGGGGCTGAAGGATGGGTTAGTAAATTTACTACTCCACCAAGATTGGTGGAGTAGTGGATGAGGTGGAGGGCTCTTATAGGCTGCAAAGAGACATTGATAGGATGCAAAGCTGGGCCGAGAAGTGGCAGATGGAGTTTAACCCTGATAAGTGCGAGGTGATTCATTTTGGTAGGACAAACTTGAATGTGGATTACAAGGTCAATGGCAGAGTTCTGAGCAATATTGGGGAACCGAAAGATCTTGGGGTTCATATCCACAGATCTCTGAAGATTGCCACTCAAGTGGATAGAGCCGTGAAGAAGGCTTATAGTGTGTTAGCATTTATTAATAGGGGGCTTGAGTTCCTTGGTGAGATCACATTTGGAATATTGTGTGCAGTTCTGGTCACCTCACTATAAAAAGGATGTGGAAGCATTGGAAAGAGTGCTGAGGAGATTTACCAAGATGCTGCCTGGTTTGAAGGGTAGGTCTTATGAGGTAAGGTTGAGGGAGCTGGGGTTTTTCTCTTTTGAGCGGAGAAGGATGAGAAGCGACTTAATAGAAGTCTATAAGATGATGAGGAGGATAGATAGAGTGGACATTCAGAAACAATTTCCTTGGGTGGACATAGCTGTTATACTAGGGAGCATAACTATAAGGTTCATGGTGGGAGATATAGAAGGGATGTCCGAGGTAGATTCTTTATTCAGAGACTGGTTGGGATGTGGAATGCACTGCCTGCTGTGATAGTGGAGTCGGGACACTTTAGGAACTTTCAAGCAGTTATTGGATAGACACATGGAGCACACCAGAATGATAGGGAATGGGATAGCGTGATCTTGGGTTCAGATATAGCTCGACACAATATTGAGGGCTGAAGGGCCTGTACTGTGCTGTACTGTTCTATGTTCTATGTTTCTATGTCTACTAGATGCCTTCAGGCTGTCCTCCACCTAAGACAGAAATGATATGATTTAATCCCAGAGACAGAAAACTCATTTTAAAATATTAGGATGTCATTAACAAGCACTGTCTCTGGGACGGCCCCCCTTATTGGATACCAGCATGCCATCATGTCGGTGCGATTTACAACATGTTCACCAAGATGAGAACCTGTCATTGCAGTTTCCCCAGGGTTGTAAAGGTAAGTATAGCCGCTGGGGGAGATGCTCATGCCATACAAGACAAAGGGGCAGGGGATGCTGGTGATGACAGGGGAGCGGGGGTGTTAGCGGTGGAAGTGTGTGTCAGTTCAGACTGTAGACGCAGGGCAGAGCAAGGGACTGATTATTGGGAGATAGAGAAGTGCCAATTCTGATTGGGGTGGGGAGATGTTAAAGATGTAGCACATCTTTAACATCCTGGTGGTATGCATGCTGATTGAACAACATGCCTGGTGATCATATAACTGTAGGACTCTTGCATCTCACTGGCTTGAACAACATAGCCATTTATTTTGTTTCCTGGCAAGCTCTGGAATGTTGAGTGGCTGCAATATGAAAAGTGGCAGTGGTGTAATAGTATTGTTATTGGGCTAATAACCCAGAGATACAGCTCTGGAAACCTGGATTTGAACTTCACCACAGCAGGTGGTGGAATTTGAATTCAATAAAAAATCAATCAGAAATGACAATAGGAATATCAGCCCTGCTAATCCTTCAAAATTGTCCTTGCTAACGTCTGGGGACTAGTGCCAACATTTGGAGAGCTGTCTCATAAATTAGCCTCACACAGTCATTCTCACAGAATCATATCTTACAATGTCCCACAAACAACCTTCACCAGCTCTGGCCATCCCCTGTCCCACCAGCAGGACAGATCCAGCAGAGATGGCAGTACAGTGGTGTACAGTTGCCTTAGGAATCCTCAATGTCAACTTTAGACCCCATAAAATCAAACATCAGGACAAACATGGGCAAGGAAATTGCCTGCAGATTACCATGTACCATCCCCATCAGCTGATAAATCAGGAGTCCTCCACGTTGAACACCATTTGAAGGAAGCATTGAGGATGGTAAGAGTGGAAAATGTACTCTGGTTGGGAATTTCAATAAGCCTCATCAAGAGTAGCACAGTAACACCACCATAACCAAGATGGTTGTGCAATGATGGATATCATTGTTAGACTTGGTATACCTCAGGTGCTGATGGAACCAACAAGAGGAAAAAACATACTTGACCTCATCCTCACCAACCTGAATGCCGCAGATGCATATATCCATTACCAGTAGGAATAGCCATCACAGCCCTTGTCCAATTTTCAGATGAGGGTACTCTCCATCCACATTGTGTGGCACAACCACCATGCTAAACGGGATAGCTTTTGAACAGATCTGGCAACTCAAGAACTGAGTATTCATGAGGTGCTGTGGGCCATCAGCAGTAGCAGAATCGTACTCAATCATAAGCTATAAACCATATGGCTCAGCATATCCCCCACTCTACCATTACCATCAAGTCTGGAGATCAACGAAGAGAGTAGGAGGGCATGCCAGCAGCAGTACCAGGCTTGGCTAAAATGAGGTGTCAACCTGATGAAGCTCCAACACAGGATTACTTGTATGCCAAACAGCAACTGATGGACAGAACTAAACAATTCCAGAACAAATAAATCCAATCTAAGCTCTGCAGTCCTGTCACATCCACCTGGGAATGTTGGATGACAATTAAAATAACTCACTGGAGGAGGAGGAGGTTGTGGAACCAGTTGCTGTTTGGCATGCAAGTAATCCTGTGTTGGAGCTTCATCAGGTTGACACCTCATTGTAGCCAAGCCTGGCGCTGCTCCTGGCATGCCCTCATCTTATTCTCAATGATGCTGCTCCTGGCATGCCCTCATCTTATTCTCAATGAAGACACAACTGAAATATTTACAACAATCTTCAGCCAGAAGTGTCGAGTAGACAATCCATCTTGGCCTCCTCTGGAGGTCCCCAGCATCACAGATTCCAATCTTCAGCCAATTCAATTTACTCCATGTGATCTCAAGGAAATGTTTAAGACACTGGGTTCTATAAAGGCTATAGTCCCTCACAATATTCCATCAATAGTACTGAAGACTTGTGCTCCAAAACTTGCTGCACCCTAGCCAAATTTTTCCAGTATAGTTAGAACACTGACATCTACTTGGCAATGTGGAAAATTGCCTAGGGATGCCCTGTGCACAAGAAATAAAACAAATCCAATCTGGACTATTACGCTCCATCCATCAGTTCATTCTCAATAATCAGTAAAGTGATGGAAGGAGTTGCGCTACCAAGAGACACTTGCTTAGCAATAACCTGCTCACTGATGCTCAGTTTGCCTGCCACAAGGCTACTCAGCTCCTGACCTCATTACAACCTTGGTTCAAAAATGGACAAGGGGAGATGCGAGAGTGACTACTCTTGGATGTTAAAACCACTAATACTGAGTGTGACATCAAGGAGCCCCAGCAAAATCAATGGGAATCAGAGAGAAAATGCTCTGCTGATTGGAGCCATTCCCAGATGGTTGTTGTCGTTGGAGGTCAATAACTCAGTTCTAGTATATCACTAAAATAGTTCCTAGTATCCTAAGTCCAAACATCTATAGGCTGCTTCATTAATGCCCTTCATTCCATCATAAGGCCAGAAGTGGGGATGTTCGTTGAGGACTGCACAATGTTCAGCACTGTTCGCAACTCCTCAGATATGGCAGCAGTTCATGTTCAAATGCAGCAAGACCTGGAGAATATCCAGGTTTGGGCTGACAAGTTGCAAGTAGCATTTGTGCCACACAAGTGCCAGGCAATGACTATTTCTAACATTGTGGAGCAAATTATTCTACAAAATAATCTCAGGAGAGTACAAACGAGTATTTATTAGCCAACATGTTGGGAATGCTCGCCTCAGAGAAAGCCTCTGGGATTGACTCTACCATAGCTGAAGAACCATACAATATTTATGCATTGTAAATCATGCAGGCAAGGGATTATTTATCTTCCAACATTGTCTGGGTTTAGATTTTACATTAAACAATTTGCAGATGTTCACAAGGGAGGGTGTCTGCTATCTGAAACATTATCTGTCTTTCTTATCTCCCTTCGGCTACTTGTGGTCTCCAGACTGTTGCTTGTTGCAACCAGGCTTCAGCCTTGGACTGCTATTGTTTTCTAATTCAGGCTATCTCAGTATTACAGTGGTCTCCAGGCATGTTTACTGGTACTGCTTAGCCACATACACATTCAGCTGGCAGTGTCTGTCTTTTGATAGAATCATAGAAACCCTACAGTGCAGAACCATAGAACCATAGAACACTACAGCACAGAAACAGGCCCTCCTTGGCTGTGCCAAGCCATTTTTCTGCCTAGTCCCACTGACCTGCACTGGACCATATCCCTCCACACCCCTCTCATCCATGTACCTGTCCAAATTTTTCTTAAATGTCAGAAGTGAGTCCATATTCACCACTTCATCTGGCAGCTAATTCCACACTCCCACCACTCTCTGTGTGAAGAATACTGCCTCCCCCCCCCCCGCAATATTCCCTTTAAACTTTTCCCCTTCACCCTTAACCCATGTCCTCTAGTTTTTTTCTCCCCTAGCCTCAGTGGAAAGACCCTGCTTGCATTCACTCTATCTATACCCATCATAATTTTATACACCTTTATCAAATCTCCCCTCATTCTTCTATGCTCCAGGGAATGAAGTCCTAATCTATTCAATCTTTCTCCGTAATTCAGTTTCTCAAGTCCCGGCAAATCCTTGTAAGAAAGAGGCCATTTGGCCCATCAAGTCTGCACTAACCACAATCTCACCCAGGCTCTATCCCCATATCCCTACATATTTTACCCACTAATCCCTACATACTACCCACTATCCCTACTTATTTTACCCACTAATCCCTCTAACCTATGCATCTCAGGTCACTGAGGGACAATTTTAGCATGGCCAATCAACTAACCTGCACATCTTTGGACTGTGGGAGGAAACTGGAGCACCCGGAGGAAGCCCACGCAGACACTAGGAGAACGTACAAACTCCACACGGAGAGTGACCCAAGCCAGGAATCGAACCCAGGTCCCTAGAGCTGTGAAGCAGCAGTGCTAACCATTGTGCCACCATGCTGCCCCTTATGACCCTTTCTAATACTGCACTGCATAGTTTTCAAAACTCCCTGAAAGGTCCCTGCAGTAAGTTATAAGATCCTTTTGGTTATTTGACTGTAATCCTTTTGCCCTTAGGACCCCTTAATAAACCATGATTATTGTCTGCTCTAATAAATTGTTGCAATTGCCCATATTTATAACTCTCCCTCTTACACCAAGAAGAGAGAGTCCAACCAATGCTATTTGACATTCAGTGACAATACTAACACTAAATTCCCCAATGTCCTAGGTGTTACTGTTGACCAGAAGCTGAACTAGACTAGCCATATAAATACAGTGGCTAGAAGAGCAGGTTAAAGGTGATTAACACATCTCCTGCATGCCCTTCTGCCCCTCTGCGCCACCCCCCCCCACTCTTGCCCCCAAAGTCTATCTGCAAGCCGACCTTATAAATCACAAGTCAGGAATGTGATTGAATACACTCCAATTGCCAGGATGAGTGCAGCTCAAGAAGTTCAATCCCATTTAGGACTCAGTAGCCTGTTTGAGTGGCACCCATCCACAAGCATTCACTCCATGCACGACTGATGCACAATAGCAGCAGTGTGTCCGATTTACAAGATGCATTGCAGGAACTCGCCAAAGTTCTTTGGATAGTACATTCCAACCTACGGCTGATATCATCTATAAGGACAAGGGCAGCAGGCAGACAAGAACACTACCAGCCACTCACCATCATGACTTGGAAATATATCACTATTTCTTCACTTTCACTGGTCCAAAATCCTGGAATTCCCTCCCTGATCGCACGTACACCTCATGACTGCAGCGATTAAAGAAGGCAGCTCACAACAATCAGAGATGGGAAATAGGCGCTGGCCTAGCTAGTGAAGTCCACATGTCTTGAGGGAATAAAAAAAATCCCAACTTTTCCCAGAGAGACTGACATGCACCTTCAAGAATCTCTCCTAGTGGTTCAGCAGCAGCTGTAAATTGATAGAATAAATTTTATTATTGATTTAATGAAATCCATATTGCTATGTGTGCATGTAATCCATGAGCTTCCCAAACAGTGGGCTGCAGGATGAAATGGGTCAATGAGGTCTGAGACTGTAATGGCAAACTTGGAGTGGTCTAATGAAACTTTGTAATGGCAACTTTGATAGAACTACAATCCACAGTGTTCTCCCTGCAGTTTGTATAACCATAGACTGATCCGAACAAAGAACAAAGAAAATTACAGCACAGGAACAGGCCCTTCGACCCTCCAAGCCTACACCGACCATGCTGCTCAACTTAACTAAATTCCGTGGACCATATCCCTCTATTCCCATCCTATTCATGTATTTGTCAAGATGCCTCTTAAAAGTCACTACTGTATCGTATCCACTTCCACTACCTCCCCCAGCAACAAGTTCTAGGCACCCACTGCTCTCTGTGTGAAATATCAGCCTCATACACCTCCTTTAAACCTTGCCCCTCGCACCTTGAACCTGTGCCCCATAGTAATTGACTCTTCCACCGTCGGAAAAAGCTTCAAACTATCCACTCTATCCACGCCACGCATAATCTTGTAGACTCCTATCAGGAAGTCCCTCAACCTCTGTCATTCCAGTAAGAACAAACCAAGTTTCTCCAACGTCTCCTCATAGGTAATGCCCTCCGTACCAGGCAACATCCTGGCAAATCTTTTTTGTACTCTCTCCAAAGCTACTACATCCTTCCGGTAGTATGGCGACCAGAATTGAGCCTGTATTCCAAGTGTGGCTTAACTAAGGCTCTATAAAGCTGCAACGTGACTTGCCAATTTTTAAACTCAATGCCCCGGCTGATGAAGGCAAGCGTGCTGTATGCCTTCTTGACTACCTTCTCCACCTGCATTGCCACTTTCAGTGACCTGTGTACCTGTACGCCCATATCCCTTTGGCTATCAATACTCTTAAGAGTCTGCAGTTTACTGTATATTTCCCATCTGTATTAGACCTTCCAAAATGCATTACCTCACATTTGTCCAGATTAAACTCTATCTGCCATCTCTCCGCCCAAGTCTCTGACCGATCTATGTCCTGCTGCATCCTCTGATGGTCCTCATCACTACCCACAAATCCACCAACCTTTGTGTCATCCGCAAACTTACTAATCAAACCAGTTACATTTTCCTCCAAGTCATTTATATATGTTACAAACAGCAAAGGTCCCAGCACTGATCCCTGAGGAACGCCACTTGTCACAGCCCTCCTTTAAGACTTGATTACCTGTAAAGACTCGCATTCCAACCATTATTTGTAAATTGAATTTGTGTCTTTATATGCCCTGTTTATGAACACGCCTCCCACTCACCTGATGAAGGAGGGGCGCTCCGAATGCTTGTAGCTTGTGCTATCAGGTAAGACTGTTGGACTTCAACCTGATGTTGTGAGACTTCTTATTGTGTTTACCCCAGTCCAACACCAGCATCTCCACTTCTTTGACCAAGCCAGCCTCTAGTTTGCTGCTATGATCCAGTCGCATTCATTATGCTACCTGCAGGTTAAATGCAGGTGGGAGATGCTAATATTTCTGTTACTTTCAGCACAGATTGCAGCCTGAATATTAAATGCCTGTTCTCTGTATTGTTTATTGTGCACTTATATGTAGAGCAAGATATTTAAAGTTTTAATGTTTATTAGTATCACAAGTAGGCTTACACTAATACTGTAATGAAGTTACTGTGAAAATCCTCTAGCCGCCACACTCAGGCGCCTATTCAGGTACACGGAGGGGCAATTTGGCATGGCTGATGCACCTAACCAGCACACCTTTCAAACTGTGGGAGGAAACCAGAGCACCCAGAGGAAACCTACACAGGCATGAGGAGAAAGTACAGACTCCGCACAGACAGTGACCCAAGTTGGGAATCGAACCCGGGCCCCTGGCACTGTAAGGCAGCAGTGCTGACCAATGTGCCACCATGCCACCCATGTGTGCTCTGAGGTATAGTCCTTTGTCAAATATACTCCATAGCTCAATTAGTGTACAAATTGCACTGTGTTACTACTGCTTCATAACGGTCCTCACATATGCCGAGCAATCAGAATTGTGCGAAATACTCAATGGAAGCAGTGAAGCTACAGCTAGAATGTTGACAGGGATCATTATTTTAGGGATTAGCAGAGTTAGGGAGATGCAGAGGTAGCGTGGCAATGTATCTAATTTCTCAGTTGCACGGACACTAGCACACGTTAAATGAAGCCTTTACAAATCTTTGTTCACATCCTAACCAATGTGACAGTAATGAAAGTTACACAGTTCACCCCTGCTCTCACAACTCTTCTCCCAACATCCCACTCTCAGAATTCTCACCACCATCCTCCCACACCCCTCCCCCTCCATCCCCCACCCCACCTCCACCTTCCCATACCCCCCAAGACCACACTCTCATTCTGGTGTCATGCCAATTTGAAAGTATTGAAATAGACTGACTGTGAGGAAAGAAGTTTGGGAAGCACGGATACAACTAATTGCTCCTTTTAGCTGTGGGAAGTCAGGATAGAGTTCTTCACATTCGGGTTATTGTCATAAGTCAATGCCCTGGCAAATAATTTGTTCATGAAATTCTTTATATATTCATCCGCAAAAGATCCTTTAAGTGTTTTTGGTAATTTTTTGGATGGATCTAGAGGCTAAGTAATTGAGGATATTGATGACTTTCACAGAAATGAATTACATAGATCCACCAGTTCCAACAGAGAGCCATCTTCTGCCTGTAAACCTTTTCCTATGGGAAGTGCCTTCCGTAACTATGTGAGCTTGGTCCCCAGATTTTCCACATTGCACACAAGCTCTTTGTGTTAGATCTCTTCTACTCCAAATGTGCCTTGGCAACTGGTCAATGAATTGATCAGAAACCCGATTACATTGTTTGATTAGGCCAATCAAATGTGGCCAGTACAGAGGTTTTGGGCCCTCCAGACTTTATCATGGTTTAGACCTTAATTGCATATAACTTACATTCCAATGCCCAAATAAGGAACACTGGCTCCAAATGTTCTGCAAACACATCCTTCTGCTGCTTACAAGCTGTTGCATCTGACACCTTCTGTCCTTTGATAAGTATCAGGCTAGCTCAGCCATAGGAAATCCCAACACACTTAAAAATAACTTTGACCTAAAAATCATGTTTGCTGAATTGACGATCCTTCAGCTTATTAAAAGTTAAATCTCTGCAGACCATTCAGCCACAATCCTTACACTATATGGACTGCAGTGGTTCAAGAAGGCAGCTTTTCAAAACTAATTAGGGATGGACCACAACTGCCAGCCTTATCAAGCGAGCTCCAGGTCACATGAGCAAATAAAATAAAATTCAAATTTCTTCATAAGCATTTTAGTGTTTATTAATACTTCATATAAATTTAAATGTATATGAATGATGCCATCATTATGTATAAAAATTATTTTGACATGACTGATTTTGAAATTAGTGACAATTTGACCTTTGCGGCTGAATCTTTGGCTATTGCCCTGTCAGTGATACTCATGGAAAAATCAATAGAAGTAATTTGTAAACAGGACTGAGGAGGAGGAATGCACCACATTTTATTGAACTGCTTGCTTTTGATCCAGACCATCATTAAAATTCAGTTTGATTCCAGGAAACTTCAATGTATTTTTTGCTGAAAGCAAACTCAGAGGAATGAATGCTCCAAGGACTTTAACTGATTCATACAGAGCAATGCTCTATACTCTCCAATCGGTTTTTGTCTAGTCCTAATGTTGCGGCTTCTGCTTTTTCTGGAAATAAAATGTAAATGAATTCAACCTGGTGCTGTGTGGTCATAACTAATTTAGTGAGGCAGTGGAAGACATTAGGGTTGAAGTTTTTGGGATGGAATAGGCCAAAAACTAGGCTGATCCAAACATGAGGGCAAGAGTAGCAAATTGAAACTCAACCCACATTGGCAAGCTTTCCATTTCACGAAAGCCATTTGCCTGAGATCAAAACTAAAACAATTGTCATTTGGCCTTTCCCAGGTCTTGGTATCCCACTTTCTTAATGAGTGGGTGCCATTTTGACCTCTGTTAATTCATCATTCTCAGTTCTCAGTTCTATCTCAGTTGCTGAAGGCTGCCCATTCTGCCCATTTTAGACAATCATAAGAACATAAGAAATAGGAGCAGGAGTCGGCCATCTAGCCCTTCGAGCCTGCCCCGCCATTCAATAAGATCATGGCTGATTTGAAGTGGATCAGTTCCACTTTCCCGCTTTCTCTCCATAACCCTTAATTCCCTTGTCTATCAAAAACCTATCTACCCCTGACTTAAATATATTTAGCGAGGTGGCCTCCACCACTTCAACGGGCAGAGAATTCCAGAGGTTCACCACCCTTTGAGTGAAGAAGTTCCTCCTCAACTCTGATCTAAACTGCGCCACCCACCCCCCCCCGCCTTATCTTGAGGCTGTCTCCTCTAGTCCTGCTATCCTTTCTGAGCAGGAAGAATCTCTCTACCCTATCCATCCCCTTCATTATCTTATACATCTCTATAAGATCCCTCCTCATCCTTCTAAACTCCAACGAGTACAGACACAGTCTATTTAGTCTCTCTTCATAGTCCAACCCCCTCATCTCCGGTATCAGCCGAGTGAACCTCCTCTGCACTCCCTCCAAGGCCAAAATATCCTTGCGCAAGTGCAGAGACCAAAACTGCACACAGTACTCCAGCTGCGGCCTCACCAGTGTCCTGTACAGTTGCAGCAAGACCTCCCTATTTTTATATTCTATCCCCCTCGCTATAAAGGCCAACATTTCATTCGCCTTCTTGATCACCTGCTGCACCTGCAGACTGGGTTTTTGCGACTCGTGCACAAGGATCCCCAGGCCCCTCTGCACCGTAGCATACTGCAGGTTTTCGCCTTTTAATAGTCCCAATGCTGGTTTGGACCACTGGTTGGACCAGATACATGATACGCCAAGAGTGTGACTGCTATCTGTATGTGAAAAGGGCATGATTCAGGCATGTTGCTTGGCACAATGGGCACAATCTTTCCAAACCAATTCTAAGTGTTGAACGAGCAAGAAAACTGGGGTCAATCATGCTGGTTTTTTCAGCAAGCCACAAGATCACAACTTTTCAACAGTTAATGTAATGGAAAAGCTGTTGTGCGATTCTTACCGCATGGACCTTCTGGGCACTCAACCCACTCAAAGTGGCTACAGCTGTACAGCATTAACAAGGGAAAGCTGCATTTAAGTGCTAACAATGAACACACAGTAGTCACATGAGGAAGGTGACACCCAAAAGAAGTTCTCCAGAATTAATTGAGGGAAACCTGGGCCATCTGCTGGATGCTGTGGAGGAGAGGTGGACAATATTCCTCCCCCCAGATGGGTGACAACCGAGGTGTCGGGCCAGCAATGTGGCCTGGAGAGCAGTGGTACTAGCACAGAGGATCAGAGTGTTGTCTGCAAAATTTTCTTTTCAGATACTTCAACTAGGTTATCATATTTGCTCAAGTGTTTTTACTTTATGAGACAGACAAAGGACTGTGATTCAAACATAGCTTTCTTAAAAAACACTTACAGACTAAAGAAACAATTTGTGCGCAAAAAATTAAGTTAACTTTCCCCTAACTAGGCTAATTGTCTGAGGAGTCAATATTAGTCAGTCTGGTGAAATCGAGTGGGCTGTTGGATTCAATTCACTGAGTTCAAGGCGACAGATGAACTCAGGGTCCTTTTGGCATGAAGATGGATCGCACATGCCCTCTTGCATTGCCCCATGTCACAGAAGGCTTGGTAAAGTCTTTGCTGGAACTTGTCTTGAGTATGGCTGTTTTTATCCTTCTCCTTCCTTCTTCAAATGTTCGCTGGTTTTCAGCCAATGGGCTGACAGTGCAGCGTTCAAACACTCAATGACGTTCGGTTAAGTCATCCTAGTTGAGAAGATCTCCTTTGGATATGGTTAATAGGGAGTCTGGCTGAAACTACAGAATACACAATCATAATGTCTTCTGCCTGAGTGCCTCCTGATGGGTTCCAGGCCGTGACAACTCTTCCATTGTCAATTCTGAGCTTCTTTATTCAATATGTAAAAGGTCTGGCTTCTGGTTTAATGTCATGAGGACTTTCATATTATTAAAGTGAAGTACTCCTGTTCGATATGCCAGACAGTTTTGGCATGTATCTCTGCTGGTTTTTCACTTGTGGTAACCTCCTGGAAGCAGTTTTTAGCTGTATTAATTTAAAATATGCAGGTTTTACTTTGGGCCTAATTTCTCAGCTTTTGTCCATTTGACCACAGGTGCCCAGTGCCAGAAGAAGATGGAAGACCTCTTTCGGACAGGAAGGTGGGTGTCCATCCTGTCCTGACATGAATCTGCCACGCCTACAATGTCAACCCACCCTTGATATCCCGCAGCCTTTCAGCACTCAAACCCCAATACATTTGTCCAACCCCTTTGGCAGCCCCGTTGCAATCCCTGCCAGCTGAGGCACAGCCCCGACAAGGATCACCCAACCGTTAATCCCCTGCAAGACCCCCAACACCCTATACCCCTCCAGCCGTCAGGCTTTCAATCTCTCCCTTCTACCCTTGAAGGATAAGAGGGCCATTAACCTCCAGGAGCAGGAGAAAACTGAAGGTTAGGCCCCTGAGCTGCATCTCCTCATTGCCTTTGAGGATGTATACTGGAGGGAAGGGCAAGGACAACCAGATTGGAATGTGATGAGGAATTGAGCATCTGTAAAACCTTCATTCTTATGACATATCTCAAGTTAATGGCATACTGCCCAGATACCAAATCCTGAGGGGCTCCAGACCTTGGTTTGGTCCCACAGCACTGTCACTGAGGGGATCCAGAGCTTGGACGACTCTCAGAGGGCCATTGCAGAGGGCTCACACATTATGGGGCATAAGTAGTTAAGCCTCCAGGACTGGCAGAGCCAGGGGTCACCAAGGCAGGTGGAGCTCACTCCAGCTGCTCCGCCATCACATTGGGTGTCCCTGGGGCCAACGGGCACCTTGAGGGAGGAAAAAGGGCGGAGGTTGATCTGTCCTCATGTGTGCAGAACTTGGGATCTTGGGTTCATGTCACACTATCTGTAACCCCCATGACTTGCTTGGGCCTGCAAAATCTCACTAACTACTGGCTGGAGACAATACACACCTCTTTAACCTGTGCTTGACCTTCTCTCCACTCACATTGTCTGTACCTTTAAGACTTGATTCCTTGTAAAGGCTGGCATTCCAACCATTATCTTGTAAATTGAGTTTGTGTCTGTATATGACCCCGTTTGTGAGCACAAGTCCTCACTCACCCGATGAAGGAGCCTGAAACTCCGAAAGCTAGTGCTGCCAAAAAAACCTGTTGGACTTTAACCCGGTGTTGTGAGACTTCTAACTATACGCACTGGGAAGCAGTGATTGTGCTTTAAAACCCCATTTATCTGGTCAATAACATTTTGTGAAGTAACATTGTTATCCTAATGTGCATGCTGCCCATCTGCACATGGGTTAAGAACATAAGAACATAAGAAATAGGAGCAGGAGTAGGCCATCTAGCCCTTCGAGCCTGCCCCGCCATTCAGTAAGATCATGGCTGATCTAAAGTGGATCAGTTCCACTTTCCCGCTTTCTCCCCATAACCCTTAATCCCCTGTCTATCAAAAACCTATCTACCTGTGACTTAAATATATTTAGCAAGGTAGCCTCCACCACTTCAATGGGCAGAGAATTCCAGAGATTCACCACCCTTTGAGTGAAGAAGTTCCTCCTCAACTCCAATCTAAACTCGCCCCCCCCCCGCCTTATCTTGAGGCTGTCTCCTCTAGTTCTGCTATCCTTTCTAAGCAAGAAGAATCTCTCTACTTCTGCCCTATCCATCCCTTTCATTATCTTATACATCTCTATAAGATCCCCCCTCATCCTTCTAAACTCCAACGAGTACAGACCCAATCTATTTAGTCTCTCTTCATAGGCCAACCCCCTCATCTCCGGTATCAGTCTAGTGAACCTCCTCTGCACTCCCTCCTAGGCCAATATATCCTTGCGCAAGTGTGGTGACCAAAACTGCACACAGTACTCCAGCTGCAACCTCACCAGTGTCCTGTACAGTTGCAGCAAGACCTCCCTACTTTTATATTTTATCCCCCTCGCTACAAAGGCCAGCATCCCATATGGGTTGTGAACCAGAGTCATGGTTGTCAGCCCTTGTTACCCAGCAGTCGCCTTATAATTCCTTATACTGGGTCAAATACTGATGGTTTAGTGGACTGTGTGCTGAATAAAGACACCTGGATTGCATGATGCTGACTATGGTGGTGCATCAGCTGGACATGAGAGTCCCTTTGCAGTTGTGATACATCTCTGAAATGATGTACAGTGCCTGCAGAGTGGAGGATCTGCTGTCAAAAGCACCTTGCACCAAGGGGAAGCCCTCTTGGGGACGCCCACTATCCTAGCAGAGTGCTTGCTTCACTATCAGAAAATGCAATACATTCCCCTCTATTTGCATACAGATCGCCGGTGACTTCTGTGACGCTGAATTATGAAATGTTAAAGATGCTACATCTATCAATCTAGGAAGAGTCACAGAGTCATAGAGTTTAACAGCATGGAAACATGCCCTTCGGCCCAACTTGTTGCTCTTTTTTTTAAACTCCTAAGCTAGTCCCAATTGCCTGCATTTGGCCCATATCCCTCTATACCTATCTTACCCGAGTGCCTGTCTAAACGGTTTTTAAAAGACAAAATTGTACCAGCCTCTACTACCACCTCTGGCAGCTTGTTCCAGACACTCACCACCTTCTGAGTAAAAAAATTACCCCTCTGGACCTTTAGTATCTCTCCTCTCTCACCTTAAACCTATGCCCTCTAAGTTTTAGGCTCCCCTACATTTGGGAAAATATATTTATTATCTAGCTGATTGTGTCCCTCATTATTTTATACATCTCTATAAAATTACCCTCAACCTTCTACATTCCAGAGTAAAAAGCCCCAGTCTATCCAGCCTCTCCTTATAACTCAACACCATCAAATCCCAGCAGTATCCTAGTAAATCTTTTCTGCACTCTTTCTAGTTTAATAACATCCTTTCTATAATAGGGTAACTAGAACTGTACACAGTATTCCAAGTGTGGCCTTACCAATGTCTTGTATAACTTCAAAAAGATGTCCCAATTCCTGTATTCAATGTTCTGACCAATGAAGGCATGCCGAATGCCTTCTTCACCACTCTGTCCACTTCTGACTCTATTTTCAAGGAACTATGAACATGTACCCCTAGGTCTCTTTGTTCTGTAACTCTCCCCAGTGCCCTATCATTAACTAAGCAAGTCCTGGTTCAATCTACCAAAATGCATCACCTCGCATTTGTCTAAATTAAACTCTGTCTGCCATTTGTTAGCCCACTGGCCCAATTGATCAAGATCCCATTGCAATCCCGAGAAGGAGCCTGATACAAAAACATTTATGAGCACAGACATCTTTACAGCCAGTGGCAATGCTGTACTCACCCTGGCCAGAGACTGTAATACTATTTTCAACAGGTGAAAGTTGCAGCGAGTGTCAAGTGGTCAAACCAAATGTTTTTTAACTTAGGTTGAGAGGCGAAAATTGTTCCATGAAATTCCTGCTGAATACAAACTTGTGCAGAGAGTCCTTCCCCCTTCCTCCGTTCCTCCCCTTGTCACTTCAAACAGCTTGTCTTTCTCTATGTCACCTCTTTTAATTCCCGCTGTCATCCTACAAAGGAGGGCAGAAACTACAGCACCCATCGCTGAAAGTAACTAGTCAAAGCAGAACTCGAAGTCAAAGCCACTGCTTTCAACATGTGCTACAACATTGTCTGTAGATTTCACTATCTTTAACCAGCAGTACAAACCTCTAAACAGCTAATCCAGGAACAAGCAGGAGAAATCAATTAACAACAAACCTGAAAATAGTAGATGATCTTTTTAAGTATATGGGAGGCACATTCATGGTAAGGATGCCCTTGTGTAGGTAATCGCAAATTTTGATGCTCCTGAGTTGAAAAGCATATTTTCACCTCCATGCAAAGGCCCAGATACAATGGTCGCAAATTTAGGCTATGCGTGAAAATCTATTTCCTGACTTTATTTTTTGCTTGGCCAAGTTTTAAGATCTGATCCTCTGCAATTTTATTCCTATTGCATACTTGCAGGGGGATAATGTTCTTTGCATGAGTTGGCAGTTGTACATTTTAAAACTTTTGTTGATTTCTACATCTTTACCAGAGTGAAGCTATGAAACTAACTCTTTATTGATTACATAAGGAATCTGACTGGTTTATTTCTTGCACAGAACTGCACGTAATTAAGCAACTATTTTGAAATAGTAATAGCACTTCCTCCTTAAATTCAAGATGTTACACTAGCCTGAGAATGGGTCAAAGGAGTCAGTTCATCCTTCTTAATCTTGTCATATCAAAGTTCATAATTTGCACATGATGCTCTCAATTTTTTTGTCATCTTTAATTATTGAGCTCATTTTTTTCAGTTGTCCTTAGTTGCTTGGTATTTTCATTCAAATGTTAGCATACTCTGGGATTAGGATTCATCCGTCCTTTTTCATTAGTAAAATATTTGAACATCTGCTTATCCATAGAAACGCATATCTCGGTCTGGGAACCAAGACAACCCTGATTTATTTGATCCAATCAAATAATGTGCAATTTATGGTTGGCGTACTTGGATACGTTCCAATCTTTACAAATAGTGAATTGAAGGAACCAGAAAAAATGAAATGGTTTCATTTATTTGGGACTTCATAACCTTAAGGTATCCTAAAACACAGAACAAATTGAGTATTTGAAGTGTTTTCAGTGGGATAATGTCAGAATGTAATGTAGTGCCAAATCAGGAGCTAAATTTGAATGGTGTGACCTGGGACTCGTTGGATTATTTTGCAAATATCCAACTAGCCTAATTTCCACTTAACTGAATGTTAAACTAGTGTTATTTTCAGGTTTTATGTTGCCTCATACTTAGCCAGAATTAACAATACTTTTTTATATTGGCCTAATGAGCTGGGACTACAAATCATTATGTTTGATTTGTGCCTCAGCAAACAAAGAGAGGGTGGAAGAATGAACTTTTATGTCTGGTATGGAAATGTCAATCCAATTGTATTGCAGTAAGAAATCTATCATCATACTGAATATGATTCCCTTAAAGTTAATGCTTTTTGGGTAGGAAGTGCCTAAATGGCATTGCATTCATCTTATTCTTGTTATCCCAGAAAATTGTGGATATTAATGTTCAACGTATCACTCCCTTCTCTTCCTTTAAAAATTATGTTACACACATGTCCGTGTGATGAAAAATTGCTTCTTAATTCATAGAATCATAGAATGTACAGCACAGAGACAGGTCCTTCAGCCCAAACTGATTCATGCTGACCAAAATGCCCAACTAAGCTAACCCCATTTGCCTGCATTTGGTCCATTTCCCTCTAGACCTTTCCTAATCACGTATCTGTCCAAATGCCCTTTAAATGTTGTGAATGTCCCTGCCTTAACCACTTCCTCCGGCAGCTCATTCTACATTGACCACCTTCTGCATAAAAAAATTGCTGTTCAGGGCCCCATTAATTCTTTTCCCTCTTATCTTAAACCTATGCCCTGATTCCCCAACCGTGGAAAAAAGACTTAGTGCATTCACCCTATCCATGCCTCTCATGATCTTATACACCTCCGTAAGATCACCCCTCAGTTTCCTATGCACCAAAGAAAATGTCTTAGCCAGTCCAATCATTCCCTTTAACTGAGTCCCAGTTGTGAAAGATATGCTTCTGTAACCAGTTAAACTAATATAGATTTTCTGATGACTATGTCTCAGTTATTCGATGATGAGGTAGGCCTCATCCGCAAGGGTATTTTGGCCTTGGAGGGAGTGCAGAGGAGGCTTACTAGGCTGATACCGGAGTTGAGGGGGTTGAGCTATGAGGAGAGGCTGAATAAACCAGGCTTGTACTCGTTAAAGTTTAGAAGAATGAAGGGAGATCTCATCGAGACGTATAAGATGATGAATGGGATGGGTAGGATAGAGGTGGAGAGACTCTTCCCGCTCAGAAAGGACAGTGGGACTAGAGGGCACAGCCTCAAGATAAAGGGGGGGTGGTTTAGAACGGAGTTGAGGAGGAACTTCTTCACTCAAAGGGTGGTGAATCTCTGGAATTCTCTGCCTGTTGAAGTGGTGGAGGCTGCCTCGCTAAATATTTTTAAGACGCGGGTTGATAGGTTTTTGATAGGCGAGGGGATTAAGGGTTATGGGGAGAGGGCGGGAAAGTGGAACTGAGCCACGACAGATCAGCCATGATCTTATTGAATGGCGGGGCAGGCGCGAGGGGCTAGATGGCCTACTCCTGCTCCTATTTCTTATGTTCTTATGTTCTCGTCTTTCATATAATTCTCTGAACAGTACCAGCAGACTAAGCCAATTTATTGTTCCTTGAATAGTGATTTCACAAAGTACAATTGACAGTTCCGATTATCTCTCTAATCTGTGATCTCATGGACGACTACACGGTGTAGATAAACAGAGGAAAGTACTTCCATGAATGTTCCAGTAGTACACAATCCTCAAATGAAGCAAGATGATTGGCAGGAAACATTTCTATTGGGAACAATAGCTTTCACAATAGCTTTCACACATAGAACATAGGAACATAGAAACTAAAAGCAAGAGGCCATTCAGCCCTTTGAGCCTGCTCTGCCATTCATTTTGGTCATGGCTGATCATCAAATTCAATATCCTGATTCTCTCTTCCCCCCATTTCACTTGATCCCTTTAACCCAAACAACTATATCTAATTTCTTCTTGAAATCAGACAACGTTTTGGCCTCAACTACTTTCTGTGGTAGTCAATTCACACACATTCACCACCCTCTTGGTGAAGAAATTTCTCCTTACCTCAGTTCTAAAAGGTTTACCCCTTATCCTCAAACTATGACCCTTAGTTCTGGATTCCCCCAGTTGAGGACATCCTTTAAGACTCTACCAGCCAGGCAGCAGCAGGACAGTGAATTTTTGATTTTTACCTAAAAAGAAGCACAATGTCACCTGTGGTGTCCCTGTCTGAGACTGCAAACTGTTTTCAGCTTCTGACTTCATTTCAATGCAGCTGACAAACCAAAGGCATCAAACAGATACTTGGTTGTAGCTTGCATGTTATAAGGGGAATGGGAACTGACCCTGTAGAGAGTACTCCATGGGTTACCAACATTTTAATAAATTTGGGATAAGAACTACTGTTTTTAAAAAACTTTAGATATCTCCTCAAAAATGTTTTTGAGCATTTTCTTGAGAAATTATTAATCATTCCTTGAGTTCATCATAAATTGGCACATACTGTGCACTGTACTCAAATGTAGCTGGAAGTCACAAATGGGAGTCGGATGCCCAATAACATGAATATCAGCTTCCCGCCTGAAAAAAGTAGGCGTGCTTCATTGCCATCTACAAGCCTGCATGAGAATTATGTCTGGCAAAATTTGGACCTCAGTGCCCTCACCAATTTCAACTGATGGTGACCTGTTATGGAGGTGATAAATGCAGTTGAAAATCACCCTCGAGAGTGTCTCCTCTGTTTTTAATATGATAGAACATAGAACATAGAACATAGAACATTACAGCGCAGAACAGGCCCTTCGGCCCACGATGTTGCGCCGACCAGTTACAAAACAATGACCCACTAACCTAAACCAATCCCTTCTCGTCCATAAACCTATCCACGGATCTCTTAAACGCCCCCAAACTAGGTGCATTTACAACTGCAGCAGGCAGGGCATTCCAATCCCTCACCACCCTCTGGGTAAAGAACCTACCCCTGACATCCGTCCTATAACCATAATGATATCCCATTATGCTGTTACATTCTATGATGTGATGGTCAACCGTGCATTCCGTGCAGTGAAAAACCTCGATTGGAAACAGGGCGCTAACAACCCGACACTATCGGGTTGGTACGGTGGCGATGGGCGGCATGGTGGTGCAGTGGTTAGCATTGTTGCCTCACAGTGCCAGAGAACTGGATTTGATCCCTGGCTTTGATCACCGTGTGGAATCTGCACATTCTCCCTGTGTTTGCGTGGGTTTCCTCCGGGTGCTCCAGTTTCCCCCTGCAGTCCAAAAGAAATGCTGCATTGGCCATGCTGAATTCTCCCTCAGTGTACCCGAACAGGCACCGCAGTGTGGCAACTGGGGAATTTTCACAGAATGTAGGAAACTCTTGCTGAAAACAAAAGCAGAACTTTCTTCAGTTTTTTACACAAATTCAGCACTAGAATGTTTTTTGGGAGAATCCTACCCAAAGTACTCATCAGATGGGTAAATGAGTCGGTTTTTGAGAAAATTAAACCACTCTTTACCCACAGAATGAATTGAGTGGGATGGCGTCACACAGTAATTTCATTGCAGTGTTAATGTAAGCCTACTTGTGACACTAATAAGCAAACTTAAACTTAAACTACCCCTGGTGCCTTGCGTTACTTCAGTTGGCTACCAACCATTAACACATCATTGCCTCAGCGGCCGTGGACACTGCCCCCTCATGTTTGCCAATGGTGCCCCACATGACTTTACCCTCCCTTGACATAATATGGCATGATGCCTTCTGTGCCAACAGTGCAGTTGCGTGATCACTTATGTGAAGTGTTAGGTTGCCCCTCCAGATGGCCGAGTCCCCACACCCCAATACCACAGGCCATTGGCAGTAGCATGAGGCAAACTGGCCTCAGCGCTCTGGCACTCACATAGGGTATGATTGGCTATGTTGAATGTCCTTATTGAGGAACCTGTGCAGCATAAACCTGGTGTGTACCCAGTTGGATGTTCAATGCAAACTGTCTTCCAGAAATGGTGTGCAGTTCCGACAGATGGTGAAGAAGCACGCTCCTGACTTCCATATGATGTGCCCATTGTAGGGAACACTGCAGAGTTCATGCAGTGTAAACAGTTGTGTTAACGCTGCCAAACTCCCTTGAATGAGGCACCAGCTGACATAGCTGCTGCTTGTTACGATTAGTAGGGCCTGGGATGGAATGTCAGCAATAAACCACAGAGCCTGTCCAGCAGACAGATCGCAGGATAACCAGTGCGACATTAGTGGGATTTGAACTAGACCTCATATGAAACCTCTCGAGAGTCTGTCAGCAGGCAGGGAAAATATGTGCCACATGAGCCTCAAGGCAACGGAGACCCCTAACCTGAGGACCTCTAGCCCAACCTGAGCCCTGACTAGGCCTTGCACTCTTAAAGGCCTGCATCATGGCAGTGACTGATCTGCCCTCTTGCACCCCGGCTCAAAACCTGTTTTCAGGCCCGTGCACAATTTTCTGGTGTTAGCGTGATCTGCACCAGGTATGGCGAGGCCAGGAAATCATGGCCATAGTCAATGCTGTTGCCTGCATGGTAATAGTCATAGAGGCTCATGGTTCAAGGACTCTACAACAACATTCCAGTATAATTTGATAAATCAAAAGTATGGCATACATGAGTACAAGAGCAGTATTATTTAAATGGCTGCAATTCAAATCATACTTTAAAATGTAACCACTAATTACTAACATATGTCATTGATCATATCTGTTCATGCCAAATGCGCTTTGTGGATCAAATCCACCAAACCCTTATCATAACTTGTGACCTGGAACAGCTGTCATGGCTCATAAATGTGACATAATTTAAAACTTGGCTCTGTCCAATCTAACAATTTATTTAGTACATTTGTTTCACTCTCAGGAATTATCTGATGCCAATTGTAACAGATCATAAAATCATAGAATCCCTGCAGTGCAGACAAAGGCCATTTGGTCCATCGAGCCTGCACTGACATAAGAACATAAGAAATAGGAGCAGGAGTAGGCCATCTAGCCCTTCGAGCCTGCCCCGCCATTCAATAAGATCATGGCTGATCTGTTGTGGCTCAGTTCCACTTTCCCGCCCTCTCCCCATAACCCTTAATCCCCTCTCTTATCAAGAACCCATCAACCCGCTTCTTAAAAATATTTAGCGAGGCAGCCTCCACCACTTCAACGGGCAGAGAATTCCAGAGATTCACCACCCTTTGAGTGAAGAAGTTCCTCCTCAACTCCGTTCTAAACCGCCTCCCCTTTATCTTGAGGCTGTGCCCCCTAGTCCTACTGTCTTTTTTGAGCGGGAAGAGTCTCTCCACCTCTATCCTATCCATCCCATTCATCATCTTATACGTCTCAATGAGATCTCCCCTCATTCTTCTAAACTCTAACGAGTACAAGCCTAGTTTATTCAGCCTCTCCTCATAGCTCAATCCCCTCAACTCCGGTATCAGCCTAGTAAACCTCCTCTGCACTCCCTCCAGGGCCAAAATATCCTTGCGCAGGTGCGGCGCCCAAAACTGCACACAGTACTCCAGCTGCGGCCTCACCAATGCCCTATACAGCTGCAGCAAGACCTCCCTACTTTTATATTCAATCCCCCTCGCTATGAAGGCCAGCATCCCATTCACCTTCCTGACCACCTGCTGCACCTGCAAGCTGGGTTTTTGCGACTCATGCACAAGGACCCCGAGGTCCCTCTGCACCGTCGCCTGCTGCAGTTTTTCGCCACGTAAGTAATAGTCCTTCCTACCATTCTTCCTACCAAAGTGGACCACCTCACACTTGCCAACATTAAATTCCATTTGCCATTTCCTGGCCCATTCGCCCAGCCTATCTAGATCCTTCTGCAGACTCTCCACACCCTCCGCACAATTTGCCTTTCCCCCAATCTTGGTGTCATCAGCAAATTTCGACACCCTGCACTCGGTTCCCTCCTCCAGATCATCTATATAAATGGTAAATAGCTGAGGCCCCAGCACCGACCCCTGGGGCACCCCACTAGTCACCAACCGCCAATCCAAATAGCACCCATTGACCCCCACTCTCTGCCTCCTATTTGACAACCAATCCTCTATCCACGCTAACACCCTACCCCCAACTCCATGTCCCCTGACCTTCTGCAATAACCTGACAACAATCTGACAACAATCCCACTCCAGCCTCATCCCTGTAAATGAACATATTTATTCTGCTCATCACCCAGACACTAAAGGGTATTTTAGAATGGACAACAATCTAACCCACACATCTTTGGAGTGTGGGAGGAAATTGGAGCATCTGGAGGAAACTCACGCAGACATGGGGAGAATGTGCAATCTCCACACAGTGACCGGAGGCTGGTATTGAACCCAAGTCTCTGCTGCTGTGAGGCAGCAATGCTAACCACTATGACACTGTGCCACCACAATCAGTGATGCTATATTGCTAGCATCAGTTAAAGTTGTCATCCTTGCTGCAAAGATTCTTTCTAGGTCAAGTTCTTCAAGAATATCTATTCCCGGCCCCATTACTGGTGTAGTGAGAGTTTGGGTGGACTTTATCCACACAGGTGAATTATATTCACCCTTTACTTAAGAATTTGTGTGTTTAAAATCTTCTCCAGAGGCTTGGGCACAAAAACCTAAGTTGAAACTCTAGTGCAGTACTGAGGGAGTGCTGCACTGTTGGGATTGCCATCTTTCAATTGAGATGTCTGTGTGGAGTTTGCACATCCTCCCTGTGTCTGCATGAGTTTCCTCTGGGTGCTGGGTTTCCTCCCACAGTCCAAAGTTGTGCAGGTTAGGTTGATTGGCCATGCTGAATTGCCCATTAGTATGAGGGGAAGTAGAAGGGTAAATATGTGTGGTTACAGGGATAGGACCTGGGTTGGATTGTTGTCAATGCAGACTCAATGGGCCAAATGGCCTCCTCCTGCACCGTAGATTCTATGTTAAATCCTGACCACACTTGGCCCCTCAGGGTGACATAAAATATACCACAACCATATTTGTGAGAAGAGCAGTAGAGTTAATCATTGTATAATGAATATATTTATCCTTCAATCAATATCACTGACACAAACATTCTGATGTGGAGTTGCTGGCGTTGGACTGGGACAGGTACAGTAAGTAGTCTCACAACACCAGGTTAAAGTCCAGCAAGTTTATTTGGTAGCATGAACTTTCGGAGCACTGCCCTGATGAAGAGACAATGCCTCGAAAGCTCATGCTACCAAATAAACTTGTTGGACTTTGACCTGGTGTTGTGAGACTTCTTACAGACAATCTGAACATGATCACATTGCTCTTTGTGGGAGCTTGCATTATGCAAGTTGGCTGCCTGCTTCCTTGAGAAAAGAATTGCCTGCAAAGTGCTTTGGGATGCCTTGAGGTTGTAAGTTTTTCTTTATTTTGTTTAGTCTTTCCAGCATCACCCATTGCAAAATAACATTAATGAGTTTTCACTGATTGAATATGTTTTAAAAGGCAGTATTCAGGTGTTCCTGTGCACTAATCGTAGAAAAGTTAACAAACAGATACAGCTCGTAATTAGGAAGGAAAATGGTCGGTTAGCCTTTCTTGCGAGGGATTTCAATTATTAGAGTAAGGATACATGAACAGAGAGAGAGAAGTACAGAAACAGAAACATCAAGAAACACAAATACAGAAAGAGAGAGGCAGAAATGGATTTCTGCACTTTTGCAATAACACCTTTTTGCAATAACATAGCATGTTCGAATAACAGTATTCAGATACAAATAACCTGACATTTACTCTTTTCACAGAATCAAGCAGGACCGTCAAAATTAAGTAAATCATGAAGCTGTCAGAACATACCACACTTATCCTCCTTTCCTGTCGGAAGAGTTAGGGCATACATTGAGAATTAAAGCAAAATGAACAAGCACTGGTTATTTTAACTTAGGGAGGCCTTTCATAATGGTGCACATGCGATCACTTGAACTGGGTTTATCATGACGAGGCACAGGGAATTTACCAGAAGCAAATTGCCTCTATCTGTTACTGTTGTAGTTTGATACTGAGGTCTGTGCAAATATCCATATGAGGGGCAGGGCACTTATTCACTCCACAATACATTAATCTGTGGAAAATGGTAGGGGGGCTGTGCCTGCAGCTCTTGTTTGATCAGATGAGAGAGGTGAGATCATTCTTCCCATTGATCTTCTGTGATGTTTGATCAGCTGTAGATTATGATTTTAAATACATTTGCTGCACAGAAAACTGTCCGATTCTGTTAATTTATTGCCTTGTTTTTGACTGCTACTGAGATATTTATTAATTGACACTGGGAATTTTGCACAAAAAAAGTCCTTTGTCTGTCAATACTAGTTACTGTGGTCATTGTCGACTCCTTCTCTTTGCTGTAGAGGCAGATTTTATTGTGTTTTACATATACTTGTGGAAACTGCAAAGCTGTGGAGTTTTCCATGGTGTGCATTTGACAAGTTTCAATAAGGGAAAAACAGCTATTTGTCGCATTGGTTTTGCAATACAGGAATTTTGTTTTATTCATTCATTGGATGTGGACTTTGCCAGCAAGACTAGAATTTTTATTTTTGTTTTCATTTATGGAATGCGGCCATCACTGGTTAGGCCAGAATTTATTCCCCATTCCTTGAGAAGGTGATAGTAAGCTATCTTCTTGAACCATTGCCATTCTTGAGGTATAGGTCCAGCCACAGTGCTGTTAAGGAGGGAGGTCCAGTGACAGTGAAGGAACAGCAATATATTTCCAAACCAGAATGGTAAGTCACTTGGAGGAGACTCTTCAGGTGGTGGTGTTCCTTGTTCTTGTCCTTCTAGATGTTAGCAGTCAAGAGTTTGGAAGTTGTTGCTTAAGGAAGCTTGGTGAGTTCCTGTAGTGCATCTTGTAGATGGTACACATGGCTGCCATTGGTAATGTTAGATGGATTGAATGTCTGTAGAATGGGTAGCAATTAAATGGGTTGCTTTTTCCTGGATGGTGTCAAGCTTCTTGCATGTTGTTGAAATTGCAATCATTTGGGTATGTAGAGGGTATTCCACTACACTCCTGATTCATTCTTGGGGGATCATGAGATGAGTTACTTGCTGCAGGATCCCTAGACTTTGGTAGGGTCACAGTCTTTATATGGCTAGTCCAGTTCAGTTTCTGATACAAATAGTGGGAATTTCAGCAATGGTCATGCCATTGAATGTCAAGGGGCAATGATTAGATCCTCTTTTGTTTGATAATCATTTCCTGGCCTTTGTGTGGTGCCACTTGCAACCAAAATTACTCGCCACTTGTCATCCCAAGCCTGGATATTGTCAGGTCATCGATCTTTTATCCTTAAAGTCTGCCCTAATCCCATTGTGATCCAGACTATGAGCGCTGACCAATCCTTATCTTTCCTGGCATCCAGCGCAGGCTTCAGGAGCTTCTGCACGCACCAGCTGGCTTGAAAGGGCAAGATACAACCATATTGCCTGTATATTTGACCATGGCTGGTAGTTGGAACAATGCAGTCTTTGATGTGACATGGGCTGTTTGACAACACAGCTTTCCTTGTGTATAATCCATGTGTATAGTAACCTCAGCTATGACTTTCCCTCATTTGTTGTGGGACTATCAATGAAGGGAGATCAAAAAGGTGTCTCAGCAGCATGGGGTCTGTGAAACATGAAAGAGAGTGAGCCTTAGTGAAAGTGACATACCCTGTGAGGGAAATGAGTTCAGAGAGGAGAGGTAATAGCTGTGGCTCATTGAATGAAGAAAGCGTAAGGCCACATTGTGAATGAATTAAGTGCTTTTCTAGTATTTAATGCCTGGACGTGTCCTTGGTCACCATCCACTCTATCATAAAGATAATGACAAGGACCACAGACCACAAGAACCACCAAAAATCCTGTGCTTAAACTGGGAGAAGATTACCTAACTGGGCATCAACCAAAAGGCTACACAATACTGCTTGAATTGATTATGCTGAACTTGTAAACGTTATACTAAGGATCCAAGGGAATTAATGTTCAGCAGACAATTGCAGACAAACCTCCCCAGTTATCAATACTCCCATGAGTGCGTGATGCATTACCCAAAAAAAGCTGAAGATAAATGATACCCATTACTAGCATGCAGGTAATAAACGACCCAAACTGAACATTGGACAGAAACTTTGAGCACAACATTCAACTGATGGCACCTGGAATTCAGCTGTAATCAGCAGCATATATCCAGTACGAAGATTGTATCAAATACAAACACCAAATGGCATGATAGCACGACAAAACAAATACCAAGTTAGAACAATAGCACAACCAGAAAGGCCAAATAACACGATTGTAATCAGATCACAGTTTAAAATGCGAAGAACCCTTAACCAGCAGCATTCTGTGAACGTCCAGCAGCCTCCAGCAGAGATCAGCATAAACTTATGTTGGTGGATAAACAAAACACCAAGATGATTCAGAGATGGTAAATTTATAACTCTCTGTTAAAGCACTTTCGGGAAAAATGTTTTTTTTTACTATAAGGTAAATAATTTGATTCTTTCAAGGTAAACCTTTGGTTAGAAAAAAAGATGTTGTGATTTGATGACATGCAACTTGACATCAAAAGGAAGAAGAACGTTATTGCAAACTGGCCTCCTATTGAGAACTCTGCAGATGACCATGTCGAACAACACATAAGAAACATACGAACATAAGAAATAGGAGCAGGAGTAGGCCATCTAGCCCCTCGAGCCTGCCCTGCCATTCAATAAGATCATGGCTGATCTGTCGTGGCTCAGTTCCACATTCCCGCCCTCTCCCCATAACCCTTGATCCCCTTGCCTATCAAAAACCTATCAACTCGCGTCTTAAAAATATTTAGCGAGGCAGCCTCCACCACTTCAACGGGCAGAGAATTCCAGAGATTCACCACCCTTTGAGTGAAGAAGTTCCTCCTCAACTCCGTTCTAAACCGCCCCCCCTTTATCCTGAGGCTGTGCCCCCTAGTCCTGCTGTCCTTTCTGAGCGGGAAGAGCCTCTCCACCTCTATCCTATCCATCCCATTCAACATCTTATACATCTCAATGAGATCTCCCCTCACTCTTCTAAACTCTAACGAGTACAAGCCTAGTTTATTCAGCCTCTCCTCATAGTTCAACCCCCTCAACTCCGGAACCAGCCTAGTAAACCTCCTCTGCACTCCCTCCAAGGCCAAAATATCCTTGCATAAGTGCAGCGACCAAAACTGCACACAGTACTCCAGCTGCAGCCTCACAAGTGCCCTATACAACCTTGAGAAACTCTGGACCTGGCTGGCTTGGTTTCAGGATGAGCTATTCTGGTCAGGATGACTGTAGGCTATATGATTGGCTGACATGCAACAGTAAAAGAACAGTGAGAGTAGTAAAAGTGGGAGGAGGAGTGTTCTCATCCTGAGAGGGGGAAATCGATTTATGCTCCATGATGTTATTGCTTCTTTTCTAGGGAAATGACTATAGCAATCTTACTAATGCATTCGAGAACATATTGATGGATTGTTGTGATACCATGGAAGTCCTTGTGAATAGTAAAATCCAGAACCATACTGATAGCAGGTACACCTTCCAATAATGGAAACTGTGGCCTATCAAATGCTGCAACGTAGTGGTTTCCATTGGTTACATGTTGGAAATGAGGTCTTCCAAGCACGGTGCAAACTCATATGCTAAGTTTGCTCTGGAATCCTCCATGCTTCTTGACATAGGCTTTCTGGTAGACTTCCCTGAGTCTCAGATATGTTGATACACTGCAATCACCGCAATGATAACCAACACGACAAGTGATTCGAGAGCCACGGAAATGTTGACTCTCAACTGCCCTCTGAACAAGGGCAACTAGGGATGGAAAATAAGTGCTGGCAAGCCAGCAATGCCCATGTCCCACGAACAAATTAATAAAATATTAATTGGGTACAAAACATACAGGTATGCTTGTTCTCCAATTTTTTGCAGCTACCTGCAGTTACATATTACCTTCTTCTGCAAAGTAGACGAAAGTATATCACTGAGTGCCCAGCAATATATTAAGGTGATGTGGTCATTATGTGTTTCATGTTATCATGAATAACTGCCAGTGTTTGTGAACTTTAAGTTGTAGATGTGAAGCTTGCAACAATCCTAAGCACACAAAGATAAGGAAAAGCATATGAATTTTTGGGCTATATACTTATTTATCAAAGTTTTTGATAGGTAGGCGATAGTAGTATAGTGATCAGTGGATGAGGCTCGTGGTGCAGTTGGCAAGATGTGTCATTTGAAGATTTGATTTGATTTGATTTATTTTGTCACATGTATAAACATACAGTGATAAGTATTGTTTCTTGCATGCTATACAGAAAAAGCATACCATTCATAGAGAAGGAAACAAGAGAATGTAGAATGTAGTGTTACAGTCAAAGTTAGGGTGTAGAGAAAGATCAACTTAGTGCAGAGGAAGTCCATTCAAAAGCCTTGATGGCAGCAGGGAAGAAGCTGCTCTTGAATCTGTTGGGTACATGACCTTAGAATTCTGTATCTTTGTCTGGAAGGAAGAAGATGGAAGACAGAATGTCCGGGGTGCGTGGGGTCCTTAATTATGCTGGCTGCTTTGTCAAGGCAGCAGGAAATGTAGACACAATCAATGGATGGGAGATTGGTTTATGTAATGGATTGGGCTCCATTCACAATGTTTTGTTGTTCCTTCTGGTCTTGAGCAGAGCAGGAGCCATACCAAGCTCTGATGCAACAGAAAGAATGCTTTCTATGGTGCATCTGTAAAAGTTGGTGAGAGTCGTAGCTGACATGTCAAATTTCCTTCGTCTTCTGAGAAAGTAGAGGCGTTGGTAGGCTTTCTTAACTATAGTGCCGGCAGTGGGGGACCAGGACAAGTTGTTGATGATCTGGACACCTAAAAACTTGAAGCTCTTGACCCTTTCTACTTCATCTACGTTGATGTAGACAGGGCATGTTCTCCTTTATGCTTCCTGAAGTTGATGACTATCTCCTTCATTTTGTTGACATTGAGCGGGAGATTATTGTTGCTGCACCGGTTCACCAGATTCTCTATCTCATTCCTATACTCTGTCTTGTCATCGTTTGAGATCCAACCCGCTATGGTGTGTCATCAGCAAACTTGAAAATTGAATTGGAAGGGAATTTTCCCACACAGACGTAGGTGTATAAGGAGTATAGTAATAGAGTCTCGTGGGGCACCAGTGTTGACGATGATCATGGATGAAGTGTTTTTGCCTATCCTTATTGATTGTGATCTATGATTTAGGAAGTTCAGGATCCAGTCACAGAGAGAGGTGCCGAGGCCTAGGCTACAGAGTTTGGAGTTGGGTTTTGTGGGAACAATAGTGTTGAAGGCTGAGCTGTAGTCAATAAAAAGGTGTCCTTGTTATCTAGGTGTTCCAGGGTTGAGTGCAAGGCTAGGGAAATGGTGTCTGCTGTACACCTGTTGAGACAGTAGGCAAACTGTAGTGGATCCAGGTAGTAAAGGAGGCTGGAATTGATTTGTGCCATGACTCACCTTTCGAAGCATTTCATAATAACAGATGTCAGAGCCACCGGCCAATAGTTGTTAAGTTGTTTTTCTTAGGTACCAGGATGATGGTCATCTTCTTGAAGCAGATAGCGACCTCACATTGTTGTAAAGAGAGGCTGAAGATGTCTGTGAATACCCCCGCCAGCTGCTCCACGCAGATTCTGAGTGCACATCCAGGTACCCGTCTGGGCCTGTTGCTTTCCATGGGTTGACCTTCAAGAAAGCAGCTCTGACATCTGTAATGGTGACCCTATGTGTAGGTTCACCCAGGGCTTCTAGACGGAGGGCATGTTTTTGCTGATCTCTTACTCAAAACGGGCATAGAATGCACTGAAGTCATCAGAGAGGGGTGCATTGGGGCCAACGATTTTCCATGCCTTTATTTTGTAGCCTGTTATGTCTTGCAGACTTTGCCATAGTCGGCAGCGTCCGTGTGGCTAGCCTGGGACTCTAGTTTGGTCCGGTACTGTCTTTTGGCATCTTTGATGGATCTCCTTAGGTCGTACCTGGCTTCTTTGTGTAGTAAAAAGTCTGACAACACCAGGTTTTAGTCCAACCTATTTATTTGATAATATACTCACAAGCTTGTGAGTATATTATCAAATAAATAGGTTGGACTAAAACCTGATGTTGTCAGACTTTTTACTGTGTTTACGCCAGTCCAACGCCGGCATACCCACATCATGACTTCATTGTATAGGTCAGAGTCGCCTGACTTGAACACTTTAGACCTGGACTTCAGCAAGCTGTGGATATCCCTGTTCATCCATGGTTTCCGGATGGGAAACACACGGATTTGCTTCTTTGGCACACAGTCTTTTATACACTTACTAATGAAGTCAGTTACTGTAGGGGCGTACTTGTTAAGGCTGGTTGTTGAGTTTTTAAACGCAGTCCCATAAGAGATCATCCGATTCCTCAGACCAACACTGCATGACTTTTTTTGATGGATTTTCCGGCTTCAGTTTTTGCTTGTAAGCCAAGAGCAGGAGCACAGCCTTGTGGCCTGACTTGCCAAAGTGTGGGTGGGAGATAGAGAGGTCGGCATGTTTGATATTTGTGTAGCATGGTCTAGGATGTTTGGGCCTCTGGTGGAGCAGGAGAAGTGTGGGTGGTAATTTGGTAATACACTCTTGAGCTTGGCCTGATTGAAGTCCCTGGCCATGATGAACAAGGCCTCGGGATGTTTTGCCTCAAGGCTATTCGTGGTGGTGTATATTTCATCCTGCGCGATCTTCACGTCCACATGGGGAGGGATGTAAACTGCCATCAGGATAACGGAGGTGAACTCCCATGTAAGATAGTTGGGGTGGCATTTTAGCATCAGGTCTGGGAAGCAGAAAGTTGCTAGTGTTGCTATATCTAGGCACCATGAGGTGTTGATTAGGAAGCAGGCTATGCCTCCCCTAGCCTTGCCTGAGGCCGCTGTATGGTCCATTCGATGGATTGAGAAGCCCTCTGGTCATAGAGCACTGTCTAGTGAAGCTGGGGTGAGCCATGTCTCCGTGAAACAGAGTACACAGTAGTTATCAGTCATCCCTCACCTCAATAACTCATGTAAATTCATTAAACTGCTTGCTCAACAGCATCCAAGTTATTGGAGCAACACTCTTGCAGTGACTTCAATGGCTACATTTTCCCATTGCCTCCTGAGCATGTGTCCAGAAAGTCTTCTGTTCTTCCTGAAGAAACAGGGGCATGATTCTCCCAAAAGCACTGAATTGGTGGGAAAAGTGTTTGAGATCCCGACTGTCCTGTCAGTTCAACTTCTCACCTGAATCTCCCCACTCTGTGCACTGCACACGTCCCAATTGTGAATCTCATTAAAAAACCCGGGGGGGGGGTCGTGGAATGGGGTCTATTCTCACAGAATCTGACAGTTCTGGAATTGTGTACATGCTCAGTGGCCCCGATCTGTCAGATTCCTTGTTTGTTGGACAGCTCGATCTCTGGCCAGCCCAGGACCACTATCTGGTAATAGGTGGATACAAACGAATGGTCCAGTTGTGTGCGTGGGCGGCGCAGGCTTGGAGGGCCAACGTGCTGTACTGTTCTTTGTTCTTTATCGTGGTGCCCATCCAGTAACCGCCCCCCCGTCGCTGCCCCCATGACAATTCCGGGGCCAGCCCTAACCGCGATCCCCCCCCCCCCCCCCCCCCCACCCCGGAGTACCCTGATATCCAGCCCACCCCATCTCCCCACAGCAGTGGTGATTCCCTCACCTCGGCAGTCCCCCGCCACCAATGACCACCCCTGGGATGCAGGCTCCCCCTCTCCCCTCAGCCCGCCCCAATCACTGCCCTCCCTCCATTCCAGACCGATCCCAATGCAGAGTGGCAGTGGGACCTCCCATCCCCACCAGTTGCCCCTAGGACCTGCCCACAGTAGACCCTGCCTGATGCCCAGTGGGCAGTGCCAAGGTGCTCCCTGGGCATGGGCATTTTGCTCTGTGGTCAGTAGCAGGGGAACGCACGCTGGCACTGCCAGGGTGCCCATGCCCGGGGGGGGGTGGGTACCACCTCCTCACTGCCTGATCCCCTGGGAAAACCTGATTGCCTCCCCTTTCATTCCGGCAGGGTCTCCCGCTAGTTTCCTGTATGTGGGGAGCTGCTTTAATCCCCGGCAGAATGAGCTACTCCTGGTGGGTTGGGAGATTCAATCAGAACCCGATAATTACATTCAAAAAACATTTTGAACATATGTTAAAAGATTTCAAATTACTGACCTGCCTTCCCACTGGTTTCCAGCGTGATCTGGCCTGCGGCTGTTCGCCGGCTCTGGGAGATGCGCATGTGTTCCTGGTGCATGCACAAATCCCGAAACAAGGTCAGTGACGCATCTCCCACCCCGACCTGCCAGTGAAGTTATGGGTGAGGATGGGAGAATCATGGCCAGGGTGTCTCTCATCTTTCCACCAAGATTTCCACTATGTCGTTGGAAAAGTGTGAAGCTCACTCTCCCGTGTTTTCAGCCATTGCTTAAAATATCACAGCCTGGCTTGCCTTTTATCAAAGCTCGTGCTACATCATGGAGGCACAGTGCAGTGAGGAGCAGGCTCTTCAACTAGTGCAATCTACTCACAATTCCAGGCCTGTTGCTGATGTGTACAGACAATGAATAATGCGGCTAGCACTGGCTACGTGCAGAAATGGCCAGAATTTTACATTCCCCCCTCCCCCCAACCCCCATCCCCCCCCCCAACCAACCCCCAACTCCCCCCCCCCAACCAACCCCCAACTCTGCCCCCCCCAACCAACCCCCAACTCCCCAAACCCTCAGACGTGTTTGGAGGCAGGGTGGGGAGCATAAAATTGCAAGGATGAGATTGCCTCTGGCATGGACCTATCAACAGATTCAAAAACAGTTTCTTCCCTGCTGCCATCACACTTTTGAATGGTCCTATCACACATTAAGCTGATCTTTCTCTTCACCCTATTGGTAACGGCAATACTATATTCTGCATCCTATCCTTTCCTTCTCCCCTATGTATTTTATGAGTTGTAAGATTTGCCTGTGTAGCACACAAGAAACCTTTCACTGAATTTCAATACATGTGACAATAATAAATCAAATCAAATCCCACCGAACTTGTTGGGGCAGACAGGGCATCAGGTAAAAGCCCTAATTAAGAACCTTAAGTGGCCACTTAAGGGGCTTCTTCACACCCAGCCTCAATCCTTAGGTTGATGGGTGGATGATGGAATGGGGGGATCCCAAAATTGAACAAAGTTTGTTCTCGGGTGGGAGATGTGGAGTGGGGGAGGGCAGTGCCTCCTTTAGAAGCCCCTTCTAACTGGTTGGGGTGGGGGGGGGGGAAGGGTCCTCCCTCTAAGGTAAAACTGATTGACCAACAGTTTCCAGGGATAGTTTTCCTTTGGGTTAGTAAATTTGCAGATAACACTAAACTCAGTGAAGTTGTGGACATTGTGAAAGGATTTTGCAGGTTACAAAGGGACGTAGATAAGCTGCAGAGCTGGACTGAGAGGTGGCAAATCGAGTTTAATGCGGAAAAGTGTGAGGTGATTCACTTTGGAAGGAGTAACAGGAATACAGAGTACTGGGCTAATGGTAAGATACTTGGAAGTGTGGGTGAGCAGAGAGATCTCGGTGTCCATGTGCATTGATCCCTAAGATTTAGCATCCAGGTTGATAGGGTTGTTAAGAAGGTGTACAGTGTGTTAGCTTTTATTGGTAGGGAGATTGCACTTCGGAGCCGTGATGTCATGTTGCAGCTGTACAAAACTCTGGTGTGGCCGCACTTGGAGTATTACGTATAGTTCTGATCACCGCATTATAGGAAGGATGTGGAAGCATTGGAAAGGACGCAGAGGAGATTTACCAGGATGTTGCCTGGTATGGTGGGAAGGTCTTATGAGGAAAGGCTGAGTGATTTGAGGCTGTTTTCATTAGTGAGAAGAAGGTTGAGAGGCGACTTAATAGAGGCATACAAGATGATCAGTGGATTAGTTAGCGTGGACAGTGTGAACTTTTTCCTCGGATGGTGATGGCTAGTACGAGGAGACATAGCTTTAAATTGAGGGGTGATAGATATAGGACAGATGTCAGAGGTAAGTTCTTTACTCAGAGAGTAGTAATGCCCAGCCTGCAATAGTAGTGAACTCGTCAACATTAAGAGCATTTAAAAGATTGTTGGATAAGCATATAGATGATATTGGAATAGTGTAGGTTACATGGGCTTTAGAATTGCGCGGAGGGTGTGGAGGGTCTACAGAAGGATCTAGATAGGCTGGGCGAATGGGCCAGGAACTGGCAAATGGAATTTAATGTTGGCAAGTGCGAGGTGGTCCACTTTGGTAGGAATAATGGTAGGAAGGATTATTACTTACGTGGCGAAAAACTGCAGCAGGCGACGGTGCAGAAGGACCTCGGGGTCCTTGTGCATGAGTCGCAAAAACCCAGCTTGCAGGTGCAGCAGGTGGCCAGGAAGGTGAATGGGATGCTGGCCTTCATAGCGAGGGGGATTGAATATAAAAGTAAGGAGGTCTTTGAGCTATGAGGAGAGGCTGAATAAACTAGGCTTGTACTCGTTAGAGTTTAGAAGAATGAGGGGAGATCTCATTGAGACGTATAAGATGATGAATGGGATGGATAGGATAGAGGTGGAGAGACTCTTCCCGCTCAAAAAAGACAGTAGGACTAGGGGGCACAGCCTCAAGATAAAGGGGGGGCGGTTTAGAACAGAGTTGAGGAAGAACTTCTTCACTCAAAGGGTGGTGAATCTCTGGAATTCTCTGTCCGTTGAAGTGGTAGAGGCTACCTCGCTAAATATTTTTAAGACGCGGGTTGATGGGTTTTTGATAAGAGACGGGATTAAGGGTTATGGGGAGAGGGCGGGAATGTGGAACTGAGCCACGACAGATCAGCCATGATCTTATTGAATGGCGGGGCAGGCTCGAAGGGCTAGATGGCCTACTCCTGCTCCTATGTCTTATGTTCTTATGTTCTTATGATTCTTTTCACAGGTCGGTGCAACATCGAGGGCTGAAGAGTCTGTACTGCGCTGTAATGTTCTATGTTCTATGTTCAGTCACTGATAGGAAGTCCCATCTTCTGTTAATGCTCATTAGATCATGAAATGCCATTGGGCCTGCTGAATTCATTAATTCTGGTTAGTGTAAAAAGGCATACAGCTCCAATTTAACATATTGCTAACAATGCTATGAATGGGCGCTGGTTTAATTGCATACAATTATCTCCCTGCCCATTTGCTAGAGCGGTGTTCACCAATATTTGGTCACTATCACTTTACAGTGCAAATGCAAGACTTCCGTAAAAGGAACAAGTTTCAATATCAGCTGCCATGTTTCCTCTTTTAAAAGAGAAATTATTTTATTTCAGAAGTACTTCATTTAACATACCTGGAGACATCTTGAGATCATGAAAGGCATTATGTAAATGCAAGTCTTTCATTTTGGTCTAAGCTTCAATTGATCTCACTTCAAAATTTTTTTTGTGTTAATAGTACAAGTATTGTGGGATTGTATGAAGTTTAAAGTCCCCACAATTACAAGAAAATATCTGTCCTTGCTTTTTTGCAAAATATTCCCTCCAAAGTACTCCATCTTGATATCCTCATTGTGTAGTAATGTCGCCATTATTCATAAATCACAATTCCCAAATACAAGGAATAAAATGTCCTTAATTTATTGTTAAACACTGTGGTTTAACACTCTAGTCTCTGGCCAAATTCTCCATCTTGTTAGCCCATTGTAATCCAACATAAAACATGTAAAACCTTGGGAGTGAAATCAACACTGAACTGATTAAAACAAGAGGCAAAACAGCTTGAAATTTAAATTGTTTTTTCAGCATGAAAGATTCTATTGGGGATTAGTATCTACTCATTAACCAATCAAATCTGTTGGCTTTTGCTCTGCACTAATTTACTGTAAAATGATATCTGAATGTCTGGGGATCAAGAATTCTATCATTTAGAAACTTAGACACAAACATATCTGACAGTGCATTTAAACCATTTGCTATCACTTCCATCCAGCCGAGGGATGTAGCAGTGTGGCTGAGGCTCTCCTGACCCCAGAAAACAGAAACGAGGACACTGACAGCACCATCAACGTCCAAGGCGGAGACCGGCCTGCAACTCCAGCACCACCCGAGGGCTACACGACACCGATGGTGTCACTCAGTCGCGGTCGGGGAGCTGAGGCAGGGTCGGACTGCTACCTCAGCCCTGCTGCAGCATTTCGTCAGCGCCATAGGCATGCGGCCCCTGGAGCACGCTGACTGAAAGAGATGTAAGAACTGTCAAATCTTTTAAATTTTAAAAACATCTTTAAAGTTTGCTCCTATAAATGTGCGCAGCATTAAAGAGGGTTTGAGTCGCGCGGCCAACTTGTCCTACCTGGCCAATGTCAAGGATGACCTGCTGTTCCTGCAGGAGTGTGGGATACCCTCACCTCAGCAGCAACAGGCGTTGGTCAAGTGTGTGGTCCCACGGACCGTCCATCTGGTCAGGTGGGAACGACTGCCGTTCCTCCGGCCTAGGCATTCTGCTGAGAGGAAGCAACATCACCATCTCCAAAGTTAAGGGGGTGGTGGGAGGACACCTCCTTGTAGCAGACGTCACCTACAAGAACTGCCCTCTCAGGCTGATTAACGTGTACGCCCGTGCCGTCAAGACCGAGCGGTTCGCAGTTTTTGAACCGCTGCCACTGCTGCTCACCACCTCCAGGCCAACCATTCTGGGTGGGGATTTCAACTGCATTATAGACAAAGCTGGACGTTACGTCCACAGCCTTGCTGGAAACAGTCAAAGATGCCAAGCTGCTTGACACCTTCAGCAACCCAGCAGATGGGATACAGCGTAGATACACATGGTCGCAGTCAGGCGGGTCTGTCCTCTCCAGGATCGAACATAAGAACATAAGAAATAGGAGCAGGAGTAGGCCATCCAGCCCTTCAAGCCTGCCCCGCCATTCAATAAGATCATGGCTGATCTGAAGTGGCTCAGTTCCACTTTCCTGCTTTCTCCCCATAACCCTTAATTCCCTTGCCTACCAAAAACCTGTCTATCCGTGTCTTAAATATATTTAGCGAGGTAGCCTCCACCACTTCAATGGGCAGAGAATTCCAGAGATTCACCACCCTTTGAGTGCAGAAGTTCCTCCTCAACTCCGATGTAAACTGCCCCCCCCTTATCTTGAGGCTGTGCCCTCTAGACCTGCTGTCCTTTCTGAGCGGGAAGAATCTCTCTACCTCTACCCTATCCATCCCCTTCATTATCTTACTTCATGTTTGTATCCTGTGTGTTCACGGTCAGGTCCACCGACGTCATGCCCATGTCTTTTTCTGACCACTGCCTGTCAGCTGGAGGAAAACCAGAAAGTGGCCAGGGAGTCCTGGAAGCTAAATGCAGAACTTTGACCCCAGAGAACCTCGAGAAACTCAAAAGCGTTTAACACAATTGGAGAACCGTGAAACTCTTCTTTGAGTCTCCATCGCTCTGGTAGGAAACCATCAAGGACAACATCAAGAGGTTCTTCATCCACAAAGGGGTTCAGAAGGCCAGGGAGAGATGGGGGGAAATGTCCCGGTTCCAGAAAAGCATGCAGGAGCTACTCCAACTGCAATCGATGGGGGTTGACGGCAAGGAGGATCTCCGGGAGGTGAAGAACCAGCAAGCGTCGTTCTTTGCCTTGGAGGCCTCCAAGGTTATCTTCGGATCCAGGGTCCGCTCCATGGAGCAGGATGAAACGTGCTCGCGTTTCTTCTTCCAGAAGGTCTACAGAGAAATCTCTGTGATTAGCAGCCTGAAGGAAGAAGATGGCTCTATAAGGTCATCGCAATCTGACATTCTAAGGATCTGCAAATCCTTCTATTCTGGATTGTATGACCTGAAGCCAATAGACAGCACGGCCTCCCAATCCTTCTTGTCATCTTTCATGCAAGTCTTGGGCGATGGCGAGCGGGAGAGCCTGGACAGACCGGTACCTCTGGATGAGCTAACAAAGGCCATCGACTCCTTTCAGAAGGGTAAAACTCCCAGAAGCGACGGCTTACCGGCTGAGTTTTACTCGGTGTTGTGGGCCCAGAACTCCTGGAAGTATACGAGAGTATGCTTCTGGAAGGCAACACGTCAGAATCCATGAGGAAAGACATCATTACCCTCATCTACAAGCAGAAGGGGGAAAGGGAAGAAATTAGAAATTGGTGACCCATTTCACTATTGAACGTGGATTATAAAATTCTGGCCAAGGTCATCGCCAACCAGGTCAAGTCTGCTCTGGGGTCAGTGATCCATCTCGATCAAACATGTGCTGTATCCAGCAGGAAGATCCCTGATAGCCTTGCACTTCTCAGGGATACGATCACCTATGTGCAGGACAGGCTAGATAGATGAGACAGGCTGTCTCATCAGCCTAGACCAGGAGAAGGCATTTGACAGAATATCACACAGCTACATGATGGATGTGCTCTTCAAAATGGACTTTGGGGAGGGAATCCACAATTGGATCCAACTGTTCTACATAGGCATCAGTAGCGCAGTTTCAATCAATGGTTGGGAATCAGATAGGATCCAGATCAGGTCTGGAGTTAGGCAGGGCTGCCCTCTCTCATCCATCCTTTTTGTGCGTTGCATTGAACTCTTTGCTGAGGCCCTCAGAAGCGATCCAAGCATCAAAGGGGTGACAATCCCACGCAGGTCAAAGCCTCCCTGTACATGGATGAGTTTAGAAGAATGAGGGGAGATCTCATTGAGACGTATAAGATGATGAATGGGATGGATAGGATAGAGGTGGAGAGACTCTTCCCGCTCAGAAAGGACAGTAGGACTAGGGGGCACAGCCTCAAGATAAAGGGGGGGCGGTTTAGAACGGAGTTGAGGAGGAACTTCTTCACTGAAAGGGTGGTGAATCTCTGGAATTCTCTGCCCATTGAAGTGGTGGAGGCTACCTCGCTAAATATTTTTAAGACGCGGGTTGATGGGTTTTTGATAAGAGACGGGATTAAGGGTTATGGGGAGAGGGCGGGAATGTGGAACTGAGCCACGACAGATCAGCCATGATCTTATTGAATGGCGGGGCAGGCTCGAAGGGCTAGATGGCCTACTCCTGCTCCTATTTCTTATGTTCTTATGTTATGTTCTTATGTTCTGCTTGGACCCCTCATCTGTTCGCAGGCTCCTCCAGGTCTGTGAGCAGTTCGAGCTGGCCTCGGGAGCCAAAGTCAACCGGGGTAAGAGCGAGGCCACGTTCTTTGGGAAGTGGGCTGACACACCCTTTGTCCTCATCACCATCAGGGCAGACTACCTGAAGGTGCTGGGGATATGGTGTGGAGCGCCAAAAACTGGGAAGACCGCATCGCCAAAGCAAGGCAAAAATTGGGCTTGTGGGAGCAACACTCCCTCTCTATCACCGGAAACAAACCTGGTGATCCAGTGTGAGGTGCTGTCCGTGTTGTTGTACGTGGTGCAGGTATGGCCTATCCCCAAATCCTGCGCTGCAGCAGTGACCCAGGCCATATTCAAATTTATCTCGAGATCAAAGATGGATTGTGTCCGGAGGGAAGCGATGCACAAATCTCCAGATAAAGGAGGGAAAAACATTCCCAATGCCGCTCCCATCCTGGTGGCCACCTTTTTGTGTGGCTGCGTCAAGCTGTATTTAGATCCTCGGTACACTAACAGCAAGTGCAGCAGGCGACGGTGCAGAGGGACCTCGGGGTCCTTGTGCATGAGTCGCAAAAACCCAGCCTGCAGGTGCAGCAGGTGGTCAGGAAGGCGAATGGGATGCTGGCCTTCATAGCGAGGGGGATTGAATATAAAAGTAGGGAGGTCTTGCTGCAGCTGTATAGGGCATTGGTGAGGCCGCAGCTGGAGTACTGTGTGCAGTTTTGGTCGCCGCACTTACACAAGGATATTTTGGCCTTGCAGGGAGTGCAGAGGAGGTTTACTAGGCTGATACCGGAGTTGAGGGGGTTGAGCTATGAGGAGAGGCTGAATAAACTAGGCTTGTACTCGTTAGAGTTTAGAAGAATGAGGGGAGATCTCATTGAGATGTATAAGATGATGAATGGGATGGATAGGATAGAGGTGGAGAGACCCTTCCTGCTCAGAAAGGACAGTAGGACTAGGGGGCACAGCCTCAAGATAAAGATTAGAACGAAGTTGAGGAGGAACTTCGTCACTCAAAGGGTGGTGAATCTCTGGAATTCTCTGCCCGTTGAGGTGGTGGAGGCTGCCTCGCTAAATATTTTTAAGACACGGGTTGATAGGTTTTTGATAAGCGAGGGGATTAAGGGTTATGGGGAGAGGGCGGGAATGTGGAACTGAGCCACGACAGATCAGCCATGATCTTATTGAATGGGGGGGCAGGCTCGAAGGGCTAGATGGCCTACTCCTGCTCCTATTTCTTATGTTCTTTATGTTCTTAAGTGCCACTGCTTTTTGAGGTTCTACCTGTCCCAAGTGTTGCGGAGGATGGGTCTGGCCATACTGCCCTGGAATGCTCCAAGTAGTTGGACCGTACCGCAATACCTGTCCTTCATGGAGAAATTTTTCCGCAAACACACCTTTGACCACATGGCAATCAAGCAGTGATCAGAACACAATGTCCTTGAGATTCTGAGAGAAAAGGAGATAGTGGATCCTGTAGGATGGTTCCCTGACCAGACTGTCAGTATTATCTGGCAGGATGCCTCATCACCAGAAACACTAAGACCTGGCTTGGCTGATGGTGAGAAGGGCACTCCCCGTCAGATCCTTTATGAATGTTTGAGGTCTCAACATTACTGCACAGTGCCCACGAAGCGCTTGCGGGGGTGATGAGACGGTTGCACACTTCCTTATGGAATGTGTCTTTGCAAGGAAGGTCTGGAGTGAGATGCTGTGATGTTGGCCGAGGTTCGTCCCAAGCAGCTCGGTGACGCAGGACTCTACGGGCTGTTTCCGGGGACGCACACCGAGACAAATATCAAATGTTGCTGGAGGATCATCAACTCGGTGAAGGATGCACTTTGGTCCACCCGAAACTTGCTGGCCTTCCAGTTGAAAGACTTGTCCTCGATCGAGTGTTGCGGACTGGCACATTCCTAGGTCCAGGACTACGTGCTGAGGGATGCGTTCAAGATTGGGGCAGCCGCCGCAAAGGCACAACGGGGAGAGGCCACACTGTAAAGCCTTTCAACTGAGGCAGACCAAGGGCCTGGGAACTGCAGAATACCCTCGGCCTGCGTAACTGTGTACTTAACGGAAAAATAACAGCACACAGTAAAATCTGATGTCTGTATATAGTTTTAAGTTTTGAAACAAAATGAATGCCATGTCGTGTAAATAAGCATCGTGTAGTACTGTAAAAATGACTTTTTTTGCACTGTTTGTAATTATTGGATATGTTGTTTTGCAATGGTTGATTTGAGAGTTTTTTTATGAATAAAGTACATTTTTGAAATTAAAAAAAAGATTGCTGTTGCTTCTCAGCCTTTTGGCTAAGATCAAGTGTAGTATCGACATGCTGTACTTGGTTGAAGTCATTAAGTTACATTTTAGCTTCATTTAAAGCAATTTTTAAAAGCGGCAGCTCGGCTTTTGGCTAAGATGCAAATGAGATCAAGCATTGGAGGAGGTGCAATTCCTACTCTAATCAGCCTGGATCATGTAGATCAAGCCCAAGACAGGAGGTGAGAGCCCTGGCTTGTCACCTTGGATCGGGAATGTCTCAGCTTGTTGAGACTCTGCATTGGACCTGATTTGATTGAATTGGATTAAAAAAAATTGCTTTCTTGCCAACACCATTCCCAATTCCCCCTCGCCTCCACATCAAAGCAAGAGTTTTTATCTAAGTTTTCATCAACCTGCATAGCAATTAAAATTAATCTATTCAAATAACTAAAGTCTCATTGGAAACCACAGAGCCTGCTAACCGGCGATCATTGCCATAAATGATTGGTGCCAAAATTAATTATGTAACGAAGAGGTTTTTCACCTGCATCATCTTTCCGCCTGTCATGTCACCTACTTAATACTGAATTAATCTTCATCAAAGCTATACATATACAACCATTAGTAGAAACTTCTACTACAGTCACATGAAGAATGCTGAGCTATTTTGTAAAAAGGGCATGTACATGTAAGTGTAAAGGAGATGTGAAAATACTGATGGCTGTATAACTTTGATAAAGACTGACTTGGTGTTAATTCGCTACAGCAAAATAATGGAGAACATGCAAGGGATTGGGACTAATTTCAATGAGTTGGTGCAAGCACAATGGGCCAAATGCCTTCCTTCTGATATTTGACAATTCTATGATTCAATGTGGCATGCTGGGAAAATTCAAATATTTGCAAGTTCATTTGCTGATAAACATTATTTAAAAGGAACGCATTAGAAATCCTTGCATTTCCATCGGCGCATGGGACAGAGAACAGAGCTAACTTTTCAAGTTTAGATGACTCTTCGTCAGAGCTGAAGACCACAGAAAATAGAGTGGAATTTATACTGTGTTGGTGAGGATGGGAGGGCGATTGATAAACATACTATAAACGAAAAGGGAATGTAAAAGGTGGTGATCATGCTAACAAAAGGTGCTGATAGCAGCCCATTAAGAGATCAGAATGTGTAAATGGCAAAACAAAGATAAGCTGAGTGTCAAAGGACAACCTGAGATATGTATCAAATGAACCTAATAGAGTAGGGGGGAGGGTAGACCAGGTGGAAAGTGAGATTTTAAAAGGTGGAAAAATGAAATAATGCAATAAATGATTTTTGTTAAGATAAAATGAAATGAAATAAAATAAAATAAATGGAAATGGGGTGAAGATGGAAGAGAGCATTCATATTCTGAAGTTGTTGAACTCAATGTTCAATCTGGAAGGCCATAAAAGTGCCTAATCGGAAAATGAGGTGTTGTTCCTCCAGTTTGAAATGGGTTTCATTGGAACATTGCAACAGGCCGAAGACAGACATGTGGACATGAGAGCAGGGTGATGTATTGAAATGGCGAGACAAAAAGGTCTACATCCTGCTTGCAGACAAACTAAAAGTCTGTGAAGTGATCACTCATTCTGGATTTAGCCTCTTCAATGTAAAGAAGACTGCATTGAGACAGCAAATATAATAGACCAGATCACCAAGAAATGGTGAATGCTGTCAGTACAATGTACAGACAGATCATCATTGTTGGATCCCAAGCCAGAGGTGAGTGAGGGGTGAGGTGGGTGGAGGAGTGGATTTATGGGGTAGAGGTCGTATGGCATGCAGGTCAGCAGAAAGGTCATTGCTGTCACTGCTCCCTACCCCAACCATTATCACTTGCCCACCTTCACAGGACAGCACAGTACTTAGTAATACTGCTTCACAGCACCAGGGATCTGGGCTCATAGAAACTCTACAGTGCAAAAGACCATTCGGCCCATCAGTTTTGCACCAAAAACAATCCCACCAAGGGTTATAATATAACCCCAAGTATTTACCCTGCTAATCCCACTAACCTATGCATCCTGGGACACTAAGGGATAATGTAGCATGGCCAATGCACCTAATCCGCACAGCTTTGGACAGTGGGAGGAAACCGGAGCACCTAGAGGAAACCCACACAGACACAGGGAGAACATGCAGACTCCATACAGACAGTTATCCAAGCTGGGAATTGAACCCAGGCTTCTGGAACTGTGAGGCAGCAGTGCTAACCACTGTGCCACTGTGCCATCCAATAGGTTCAATTCCCGGCTTGGGTCACTTTCTGCACCGAGTCTGCATGTTCTCCTCGTGTCTGCATGGGTTTCCTCCAGGTGTCTCCCACAATCTGAAAGACAAGTTGGTTGGGTGCATTGGTCATGATAAGTTCTCTCAGTGTACCCAAACAGGTGCTGGAGCGTGATGATTTTTCACAGTAACTTCATTGCAGTCTACTTGTGACACTGATAAACAAACTTTGAGAAAAACAATACTGAAATGTTGGATTCTTCGGTCAGGCACTGAATATCTTGTCAGGACTCCACCCCTTCTTCCCACCTACTACAGCATACCTGGGCCCCTTAACCCAACACACCAGCATTTATTTGTCCTGCTCTTTGTTTGACCACTCCACAGTCTGCCATTTGGTTAATACCAGTGCCAATAGGGTGAGGCAGTTAAATAGACATTAATTAGAACATAGAACATGGAACACTACAGCACAAACAGGCCCTTCGGCCCACAAGTTGCACCGATCCTATCCCTACCTACCAGGCCTATCTATAACTCTCAATCCCATTAAATCCCATGTACTCATCCAGAAATCTCTGAAAAGACCCCAACGAGTTCGCCTCTGCCACCACCGATGGCAGCCGATTCCACTCACTCACCACCCTCTGAGTGAAAAACTTACCCCTAATATCTCCAATTGTCCACATCAGACCTGTAATTGATGATGGGGCAGGAAGGCCGTACATGAATCTTACTTTGACTGGCTAACCAGGCAGCAAGATAGCAGAGTCCCCATCCAGCACCCTCTTACCAAATTAAATGTCCGCCAACTCCAAACTTGCCATGGGGAGAGATACATTTCAACAGATGAAATAGAGCTGAGATGAACAGATTTGACCACTATGTATTCAGTATTCAGACAGCCAGTAGGTGCATTTGCCATTGTAGAATGACTCGAGTATAATAAGGTTGGATTTACTTTGTAAGATACTGTCCCAAAGTAAGATTCCTGCCCAATTTAATTCTCAATTCACTTCTTTAAATAAACCCTTTTCAGCACTTGTTCCTCCTGAAAAATCACCTCCTGTTGAACAAGCTTCAAAGTAAGTCATTATAAAGAACTAATTCCATTTATAAAATACGTACATTTTGATTAAAATCTATTTTGTGAATCAAAATACTATGTAAGCCAATCCATTTCTTTTGAAGTGGCAAGGGTATGTTTAAATTAACAATCTTAAAATATGGAGATGAGGAATAAGGTCTGCACCATTATTCTTGAGCAATTAAAATGAAATAATGGCACAAAAAAGGCTAAGCTAAGCTATTTTTAGATGATACTGCTTTGGAATTAACCCAGTACAGTTTCCTGAAAAGTAACGAGATACATCTAATTAAGGAGGAAAGGGGCGATATTAGATGACCAATTAAAAATGGTATATAGTCTTTCTATTATTATTTATTTAAGGGAGGGGGGCTTCACTGGCTAGGCCACCTTTTATTGTCCATTCCTAATTGCCTTTGAGACAGAATATTATGTACTTCAATCCCATTTATATTCTTACATGAGCCTTTGGCATAGAAACAGTTTACTGTGCCCAATCAGTTCCACACGAGTTCCACATCAGTTCCTCCTGTTATCATTTGTTATTGAACACTGTATCTGTTTTTCCTTTTCTCCTTCATGTCCTTATCTAGCTACCCCTTAAATATTATCTTGCTCAACTACACTTTGAGGCAATTCTGACTGCTGTTTGAGAGTGACCCTTGAAGAGCTGCAGACCAAGGATTGTGTATTGTTTCAGGAGCAGAAGCAGTAGCATGGTGCAGCAGAGGATGGGGCAAGAGATGTAGAGGTGGAATCTTTCCTTTCATGAGGTGACTTGGGTAACCATGGATTTGGCCAGGCTTGGGGTGTGACGGCAAGATCTTTCCAGGAAGCCATGACTGAGAGGGATCATCTAATCCAGCTAATGAACTCAGAGACCTGAGGTATTAATTGGTTATGAACATGGCTGGCACAGGAATGACTCATTCTGCCTACACAATATTAATGTCACAGCAAGTTGGATGCTACCGACAGGCTCCACTGTCCCCGGTGGGAAGCCAATGACTTTTTAACATATTTTTATCACTGCTTAGCACCAATGTTTTAAAATAATATATTCCATGATAATAAGAAGTAAATCTTTTTATAGTATGAACTTTGCTTACTGACAACATGGAACACCTACATAAAATCACAATGACATACTTGGTGCTTGGCCTGATGTGTTGTCCTCCTTGGACATCCTGGCATTATTTTTCCTTGTTGTCTTAGGAAGAGTGGAGGGCAACAACTCATGCAAGAAGGATGTTTCCGATACTAGGAATGTCCAGAACCAGGGGTCACAGTCTGAGGATACATGGTAGACTCTTTAGGACAGAGACGAGGAGAAATTTCTTTATCCAGAAAGCGGTCAGCCTGTTGAATTCACTACTACAGAAAGTAGTTGAGGCCAAAACATTGTATGTTATCATGAAACAGATAGACACAAAGCACTTGCGGAGAAATGGACCAAATGATATGGGGGTGGGAGAAAGGTAGGATCAGGCTATTGAGTTGGACGATCAGCTATAATCATAATGAATGTGGAGCAGGCTCGAAGGGCTGAATGGCCCCCTCCTTCCCCTATTTTCTAGGTTTCTACATCACTGCTTGTGGCTGTGATAGCTGTGGACTGTTCAGCAAACCATGACAATGACCATATGAGTGTCCCTTGCAGATACATATTTCAAGGGGCTACATGAGGGATTGAGGCAGGAAAAGTGCACCTCGAGCAGCCACTAGATTATTCAATGAGGGTTCCATTGGACAGATATCTGTCAATGTTGTTAGATGGATTTACTATCTTGTGAAGAAGGTATGTATTCACTTAAAGCTAGTTTATTTACAATATGTATTAGGTGGTTTACTGACTAGGCACCGCTCCTTTAAAAACTACCTGTCAGCTTTCCAGAGACTCAAATATATGACTGCTGCAATCACAAATACATCACAATCTACATCACTCATTAGCATGCCCATTCTATTAACCCATTGCACTACAGTTTGTGGATGACACAAAGATTGGCCGGGTGCTTAACAGTGAGGTGGAGTGCTTCACTGGAGGTAGATAGGATGGTCAAATGGGCAGATAAATGACAGATGGAATTTAACCTTGAAAAGTATGAGATGAAGAAATAATTTGACAAGGAAGTATTCAATGAACGGCATGATACTCAGAAGTTTTGTGGAATAAAGGGACCTTGGACATAGGTCTTTGAAGGTGGAAGGGCATGTTATTGGGTGGTGAAAAAGGCATATAGAACACTTGCCTTTATCAATTGGGACATAGATTACAAAGCAGGAGTTCATGTTGGAATTGCTAGGGCACTGTGTGTAGATCTGGTCACCATATTACAGGAAGGATGTGATTGCACTGGAAGGGTTGCAGAGGATATTCGCCAGAGTGCTGTCTGGGTTGGAACATTTAAATTATGAAGAGAGCTTGGATAGGCTTAGTTTATTTTTGTTGGAGCAGAGAAGACTGAGGGGTGACCTGATTAAAGTGTACAAGATTATGAGGGGCATGGACAGAGTGGATAAGGAGTTCCCCTTAGTTGAAGGGTCAGTCACGGGGGGACATAGGTTCAAAGTGAGGGTCAGAAAAGTTTAGGGGGGAATGTGAGAAAAAATCTTTTTACATAGAGAGTGTTGACGGTCTGGAATGCACTGTTGGGGAGGCTAGTAGAGGCAGTTTACCTCACATCCTAGCATGGAATTTTATTGGGTTAATCATATCTAATTAACCTAATTGCATTTTTGAAGAAGCAACTGAAGAAATAGACAGAGGAATGTCCACAGAAGAGGCTGCTAGTTAAAATTAAAGTTAGCTAGAAGATTGCTTAGATAGTGGAAGAATGTACGAATGATGGAAATGCACTTGAATTAGAAGGAAATGACAGATGTTGTCCCATTAGGATTTGTGCTGTGGCCATAATTAGTAATTATATTTCCTAATGACTTAAATAACGTAATAGAGAACCATATATCCAAATCTGTCAATGACATAATGAATGGTGTCATAGTGTGCAGCAAAAAATGACAAAATATATGGGAACATAGGAATTACAAGTGAGAGGAGGCAATTCAGCCTTCGAGCCTGATCTGCCATCCTACATGATCATGGCTGATCTCCATCTCATCCTAACTCCACTTCCCTGCCTTTTCTCCATAGCCCTTTATCCTGCTTTTGATCAAATATTTATCTATCTCTTTCTTCAAATCTATTGATTTTGTAACCACTGCACTCTGGGGTAGTGAGTTCCATAGATTCACAACCCTCTGTGAAAAGTAGCTGCTTCTTATTTCTGTCTTGAACCTATCCCCTCTTACTCCACAGCTTTGACCTCTTGTCCAAGATTGTCCTAAAAGGGGGAACATTAGGTTAACATTTATTTTATCAATCCCATTGAGTACACCTCAATCAAACCCCCCCCTCATTTTTCTGTACTTCAGTGAGTATGAGCCTAAAGCACTTAACTGCTCACCACCTGTGTGGAGTTTGCATGTTCTCCCCATGTGTGTGTGGGTTTCCTCTGCATGCTCCAGTTTCCTCCCACAATCCAGATATGTATGGGTTAGATTGATTGGCCATGGTAAATTGCAGGGTGAATACATATGGTTACAGGGATAGGGAATGTTGTCAGTATAGACTTGATTGGCCAAATGGCCTCTTTCTGCACTATAGGGATTCTATTCAATAATCTGCCAGATTCTGTCCCGTTTCCCTAGCCTACAAATGTCCATTTGCAAACATTTAATATCTTCATCACAGCCTGCTTTCCCACTTATTTTCATGTTGTCAGCAAATTTCACTACGTTACACTCTGTCCCTGCTTGTCGATCATTGATTATAGATTATAAATAGTTCTGATCTTAGAACTGAACCCTATGGGACCCCAGTAGCTATAACTAGATCGCCAACTGATGAAGGATCAATTTATCCAACCCTCTGTTTTCTATCTGTCAGCCAACCCTCAATCCAAGCCACTACTCTACTCCCAATCCCTTGGGATCAGTCTCTTGTGTGGCACCTTATTAGATGCCTTCTGGAAGTCCAGGTAGATCACATCAACAGGATCCCGGTTGCCTACCTTGCTGGTTAAATCCTCAAAGAACACGAGCAGGTTTGTCAAACAAATCTTACCCTTCACAAAACCATGCTGACGCTGGTGAATTGAATTTTGCTTTTCCAGATACTCAACAGGGGTTGACTTCAGCAACTTTCCCACCACATAGGTCAAGCTGACTGGTTTATAGTTTCCCAGTTTTTGCCTCACTCCTTTTTTGAATAAGAGAATCACATTAGCATGTTATCAGACCACTAGTACCTTTCCAGAATCCAGGGAATTTTGGAATATCATAACTAATGCGTTTACTATCTCTGTTGTCACCTCCTTTAACACCCTAGGGTGAAGGTCAGTAGGTCCAAGGGACTTATCTACTTTTAAACCCTTCAGTTTACTGAGTACCTTCTCCCTGGTTATAGTAAATTCACCGAGTTCCACTGTATTAACTGCAGTTTTTGGGACAAAATTATCTTCTACTGTGAAGACAGAGACAAACACCAGAATTCTACTGCCCCACCCACCATGGAATTGAAGGAGGTGAGGGGCAGACAATGGGAATGGGATTCCCAATTGGGATTTTCTGGTGTTGCTTGAGCGAGAGTTTAAAATTCCACCCAAAGTATTAAAGATGCAAGAGAAAATAGAAACATAGAAACTAGGAGCAGGAGGAGGCCATTTGGCCCTTTGAACCTCCTCCACCATTCATTATGATCATGGTTGATCATCAAACTTAATATCCAGATCCCCCAATTTCCCCCCATATCTTTTGATCCCTTAAGCCCCCAAGAGCTATATCTAATTCCTCCTTGATAAAAACATCAGACTAAGTGAGTGATACAATACCATGGGATGTGGATTTCAATGCAGGTAAGCTTGAGTTATTTTATTTTGAACTAAACATAGATAGATGGTGAAATGTGAGGAACAGTGAAGACCTGAGGAGATAGTGTTCCATACACTCAAAAAAGACAGTAGGACAAGGGGGCACAGCCTCAAGATAAAGGGGAGGCGGTTTAGAACGGAGTTGAGGAGGAACTTCTTCACTCAAAGGGTGGTGAATCTCTGGAATTCTCTGCCTGTTGAAGTGGTGGAGGCTGCCTCGCTAAATATTTTTAAGAAGCGGGTTGATGGGTTCTTGATAAGAGAGGGGATTAAGGGTTATGGGGAGAGGGCGGGAAAGTGGAACTGAGCCACGACAGATCAGCCATGATCTTATTGAATGGCGGGGCAGGCTCGAAGGGCTAGATGGCCTACTCCTGCTCCTATTTCTTATGTTCTTATGTTCTTATACACACAGATCATTAGCATGCGATGGCCATTTACAAAAGAAATGGCTCATAGAATATTTAATACTTAAAACATAATATTCTTTATATTCTAGAATATTAGAATATAAAGGGCAGGAAGATTTGCTACAGCTCTGCAAAGACCTTATCCGGATTCCAATGTACTAATCCGGACACTGCACCTTTGATAGAAAATATTGACTCTAGAAGGAATGTAATGGAAATTTACAAGATTGTTACCTCTGTTTCAAGATTCAGATTATAAGAAGAAATTACATAAACTATACTTGTAGACTCTGAAATGTAAAAGCTAGGTGGCGAAGAGAGGGGTGGTGGTGGGGGATGGGTGTCAGTGGTGTGGTTAAACGAAATTTTGAAAGGATTTGATAGTATTGAAAGATAGAAACTTCTTTGAACTGGGCAAAGGAATCCAAAAGGAGGTGATATAAATGTAAAACTAGAATCAAGTAAGAAAACACTTGCCCATGCAAAGGTTGGTAGAACTGTGGAACACTCTGTCACAAATTAATAAGAGCTAGAGTTTTGCTAGCCAAGGGATTGGGAGCTAAGGCAGATAGCTGGAGATAAAATGCAGATCAGCCATGATTTTGCTAAAGGACAGAACAGGACTTAGACTAATACAATTTCTTTGTATGGGATTGGGAAGAACATCCTCAATCTCTTTATTTTCCAGGCTCCCTCTGGAGATTTTTTTTTAAACTAAACTTTCAATCAACTTCCAATATCTTCTTCCACCCACTGCTGGAAAAGAAGGCAGGCAACAATTAAAAACCGATTCTTATTTTTCAGAGCATTTTCAAGTTAGTTTACCAACAACATGGGGAGAAATGAGTAAGGAGACAACCATGATAGATTTTTAAAAAAGTGAGCATTGAGACAATTTACTCTCATTGTTGTTTGAGTTAGTCTGATCAGTGCTTTCTGCAAGACCTGTCACTGAAGTTGTTGTTTTCTTTTCACTGGGGCGTATTACACCACCACCTTCTGAAGGGTAATTAGGGATGGGCAATAAATGTGGCCTTGCCAGCAATGTTCACACTCAAAGGATACATAAATAAAAATGAAGTAAATGATATGTTAAATATATGCATGGGAATGACCCAGAGCTCAGCAGCATCTAATTATCAGGAAGTTACAGACACACCTATGTTCTAATTAAGTATCTCCAAAGAAAATTTATAAATATGCATCACGAGAACTGGTGACCTCATCAAAATTTTGATAGTCATTGTCACCAAAGTGATTTAATCTATAACAAAAAAATAACATATTTATGTTGTGCCTTTCATAAACCCAAATCAATTATCACCAATTAAATGCTATTCAGAGTTTTGTGACTGTCACAACATGGGTTTCATATGGGATTGAACACCAAATGAAACATAACTGGGAAATAACACATATTTTAACATCCATTTTTTGAGTCAATTTGCACCTTAATTCACTACAAACCTCTGCATGTTGGAATATAAAAGCCAATGGGGACAAAAAGGAAATAATCAGTAGCAAAACTAGCCCAAGGAAGGTAGAGAGCTTATGCATACAAATTCACAAATATAAAAGTACACAGTACAGACTATTGCTTTAAGTATGAAAACTAGCTTTATTTACTGTCTAGCCATTACTATTGCATGTTATGTACAATTAACCAAACTTCATTCTGTTAAGGGGGACACAGCTTAGCACCAACAAACCAGCTGACATAAAAGATTGTACTTAAACAAGTTCCCCACAGAATTTCACACAGTCTAATTTGCCTTTATAGCCATTCATCAAATCTTCCATTCAAATGAATGTTTTCATAACATAGGTCACACTCCTCACTCACAAGTTCAAACATTCTTCAAGTCTCCCGATACTAAAACCAGATTTTCATGTGTTACAGGAGAGAAAGACATCCTTCTGGTGTTGCTCTTGCACTTTCTTTTAGTTTTTTTTTAAATGATACTTTCTCTTGGAGACCTGCTCCGCATTTTCTGTTGCTTTAATGCAATTTCATTGTTTATTGTTTAGACACATTTAAAAATCGGAAAGTTTCCTCAATTTCAGCTTTTGTGTCCGATGTGCATAAATGTAAGTGAAATGAGTTGTAATCTAAATTTTCATGCTTAAAGAAGAAACATAGGTTGGTGTGTCCGGCCTTTCCTTGGATTTTGATTCTTATTGCTAAGCTATGTCCTTTTTAAATTTGAATATTGTGGCAGCATAGCCCTTAAAGGGAGGGATGTTCCGAGGGCCACATGATCAATGAGGACCCTAAGAATTTCTCTGGTGGGAAGCTGAGCCAATTGACTGATGGATGCGGACCATGGGTTGAGAAAGGACTCGCAGTTGGAGCCCAGAAATCCAGAGGAGCAGTTGTACTTGTAGTCTAGTCTGACTTTGATATTCTTCTATATAATTATGCTGTTCGCAATAAAGTCTTTATAGTTGAAACTTCACTGAGTCACCTTCGATCTATTATTCATATTCTAATGAGATTGAGATGAAGCTTGGTTACAATTTAACTTTGGCATAGTGATAATGTTACTAGACTAATAATGTTGAGGCTCAGTACTGGGGGCATGGGTTCAAGTCTTATTAGAATAGGTGGTGGAGTTCAAATTCAATTAATAAACAAACTCAACTGCTTCAAAAATAATCTGATATTGAAAAATAGTCTCAGTAATGAAACTATCATTGATTGCTGTAAAAGCTGCATCCTGAATTCAAATGAACTCAGAGTTCTGAGCATGTATTCATGATTCATCCTGTTGAATGCTTTCTCCTGATTCAGTGAGGTGACTGGCACACCAGCCCTGTGAGAATGGTGAACAAAGTCCAGGACCAGATTGTGGTTGACATGATTTGTCTGGCCTGGGACCACGTAGGACTGGTCAGAGTGGATCATGTGGGTAGGCAAGATACTAAGGTGAGCAAATATGGCCCTGGCAAAGATCTTGTAGACTGTATCAAGGAGAGAGACTGGAACCTGTACTCAAACATGTGACAATTGCCTCTCTTGGGCAGCAGAACAATAGTGGTCCTGGGCTAGAAGAGAGGCATTTTCCCAGTCATCAGATTTTCTCCCAGAATGACCTATGGAACTCCACTGGGGCTGACTGAGTTAGTTCATTCAGCCGCAGGAACCTGTTTCTTGACAGCCAGCTGAGGGTAATGGTCAGTTTCACTAGGCTAGTGGAGCTTACAACTTCTCAGCACCCCTGGGCTGACTTTCAGTTGGTTCTCCCACAAAACTCAGAGCATTGTATTTCGATGGATCTGGAGAAAATAGAGCAGAGTAATTATCTTTGGTTTTGGCACTGATGCCTTTTGAAGCAGAGACCAAAGATCCATTGGAAAGCAGACCCATGAACTGTTTCTAGACCCTTTACCTTCTTTCCAGATAGAATGAGAATTGGGAGTGACAGAAAGTGCAGGTCTTGGAGGAATGGATCCACAATCTCACAAACATGCTTTGGAATCCAATAGCCTGCAAGTCCCTCAGATTTACTTCTCCAGAACTCATGAAAGTTGAAGTGGAGTTTCTTTTTTTTTTACTTCATTCTTAAAGTTACTAAGCCAATGCTCAGAGTGGTTGGGCAAACCCAAATCCATTCTTTGCTTGCTCCAAAATCCAAATTTAAATTCCAATTGAAATCAACTCAAGGTTTCCACAAGGGAGATACACAAGATCCAAGCTGACAAGATGAGGCATTGCACTCCACCTGGGCTTGATCAGACATTTGATCAGTGGATTTTACAGCCTCGCTTGACCTGAGACCAGAAAACCCCATCTGAGGTCAACAGATCTTCCTGTTGTCTGCCCCTCACCCACTCCAATTCTCGTGACAAGTGAGGCGGTAGAATTCTGGCATTGATTTTAGCCAAAAGGCAAGAAGCGATGGCGATTTCACCAGATGTCCACCCCTCCCCAAGGAAGATGCGCTTATAGGTGTCAATGGAGCCAAGAGGGGTGTACAGTTATTCGAATGAGTATGCTTGCTACATGCCAGCCTGGGGATGTAACATGGTCACACAACAAAGTGGGCTATTCCTCCAGCCAGGTGGTGAGATGAAGATAGTGATCTGGCACAAATTCCAGATCAAGATCTTCAACTATAAATGTGGGGCTGGCAAAACAGTCACCCACCTGAATTGGAGAAAATGGGGGGAATTCTCCCAAAAACATTTGTCAGTGTCATAACGTTGAGAATAATAAAGTGAACCACAGCGGCCTCTTTAGTGTGCTATGCAGTGCAAACCACCGACACTGAGTGCACTGAAAGAATCTTCCCATGAAACACATCGTTACGGAGGCTCCAGATGTGTGACTCACCTGAAGTGGCCTCAGCTGTGCACCATTAACAAGTGGGACCTGCATTTAAATGCACCCCCTGCACACACAGATTGCCATGCCGAGTAGATGGCAGTGGGCAAACCTGTTCCGCGCTTCACCGAGGAGAGCTTGGACTGTTGCTGGAAGCTGTGGGGGGGCCATCCTGTGCCCTCTAGAGAGGAGATAACCCAGGAGCTGGGATTCCAGTGCAGCCTGGGTTGTAGTGACTGCAGCAGTTAATGCTGCAGCCTGACACACAAGAACACAAGAACACAAGAAATAGGAGCAGGAGTAGGCCATCTAGCCCTTCGAGCCTGCCCCGCCATTCAATAAGATCATGGCTGATCTGAAGTGGATCAGTTCCACTTTCCCGCTTTCTCCCCATAACCCTTAATTCCCTTGTCTACCAGAAATCTATCTACCCGTGACTTAAATATATTCAACAAGGTAGCCTCCACCACTTCAATGGGCAGACAATTCCAGAGATTCACTATCCTTTGAGTGAAGAAGTTCTTCCTCAATTCTGTTCTAAACTGCACCCCGCCTCTCCCTTATTTTGAGGCTGTGCCCTCTAGTTCTGTTTTCCTTTCTAAGCGGAAAGAATTTCTCTACCTCTACCCTATCTAGCCCCTTCATTATCTTGTAAGTCTCTATAAGATCCCCCCTCAGCCTTCTAAACTCCAACGAGTATAGGCCCAAAGACTTTGTGGCCAGTTGTAGTTGGAAGAAGAAAGGCAGTGAGTTGCCTGAACAAATTGATGTTTTTTTAAACTGATTGGACTCATGTATGGCCACACTCCGACAACATTTGCAAAGACCCCCAATTATTCCACCTCTGAGGCCACCATGCTGAGCTCTGAATGCTGGACACTCCAGTAACTCCAATGTCCAGTGCAAACAGAACATGGTGGGATACAGTTGCATTTTTGCATGCCACCAGAACTGTCCTCAGGAAAAGAGGGTTCTGAGGGTTGGAGTAGGGTGGTGGTGGTGGTGAGGGAGCAGGATGGTGGGGTGATATGGAAAATATGACACGGAGGGCTAGCACCAATAATAGAAGATGAATGACCTAATTCAAGCTGTAAGATGAGTATCTATCTGCCTTGTCCTGGCATCAGTCCTGTCTGTCACACCTGGAATGTCCACTTCAACCCATTCCCTGACACCTCATGGCCATCCAGCACCCTCCTCAAGTTCCTTGGTCACAACCCTGCACAGCTGAGGCCACTTCAGGTGAGTCACATGCCTGGAGCCTCCGTCACGATGTGTTTCATGGGAAGATTCTTTCAGTGCACTTAGTGTTGGTGGTTTGCACTACATAGCACACTGGTGGACAAGTCCCCAGGACCGGATGGAATGCATCCCAGGGTTCTGAAGGAAATGGCAGAGGTGATAGTAGATGCCTTAGTGCTTATTTTCCAAACCTCGCTGGATTCCGGGGAAGTGCCGGAAGATTGGAAAACGGCTAATGTTACGCCGTGGTTTAAAAAAGGTAGCAGGCAAAAGGCAGGTAATTATAGGCCAGTTAGTTTAACGTCTGTTGTTGGAAAAATGCTTGAATCCGTCATCAAAGAAGAAATAGCGAGGCACCTTGAGAAGAACTGTTTGATAGAGCAGACGCAGCACAGATTTGGTAAGGGGAAGTCGTGTCTGACGAATTTATTGGAATCCTATGAGGATGTGACTAGTGCGGTAGTCAGAGGGGAACCAGTGGATGTGATGTTTCTCGATTTTCAGAGGCGTTTGATAAGGTGCCGCACAAAAGGTTGCTTCAGAAGGTTAAGGGGCATGGAGTTGGGGGTAAGGTGTTAGCATGGATAGAGGATTGGTTGTCTAATAGGAGTCAGAGAGTTGGTATCAATGGGTGCTATTTGGATTGGCGGTTGGTGACTAGGGCAGTGCCCCAGGGATCGGTGCTGGGGCCTCAGCTATTTACCATTTATTTAGATGATCTGGAGGAGGGGGCTGAGTGTAGGGTGTCGAAATTTGCTGATGACACGAAGATAAGTGGAAAAGCAAATTGTGCGAAGGGTGTGGAAAGTCCGCAGAGGGATCTAGATAGGCTAAGCGAGTGGGCGAGGACCTGGCAGATGGAGTACAATGTTAGCAAGTGTGAGGTTATCCACTTTGGCAGGAATAATAGTAGGAGGGATTACTATTTAAAGGGCAAAAAGCTGCAGCATGCTACAGCACAGAGGGACCTGGGAGTCCTTGTGCATGAGTCGCAAAAACCCAGCCTGCAGGTGCAGCAGGTGATCAGGAAGGCAAATGGGGTGCTGGCCTTTATAGCGAGGGGGATAGAATATAAAAGCAGGAAGGTCTTGCTGCAACTGTGCAGGGTACTGATGAGGCCGCAGCTGGAGTACTGTGTGCAGTTTTGGTCGCCGCACTTGCGCAAGGATATTTTGGCCTTGGAGGGAGTGCAGGGGAGGTTCACTAGGCTGATACCGGAGATGAGGGGGTTGCACTATGAAGAGAGGATCTTATAGAGACATATAAGATAATGAAGGGGATGGATAGGATAGAGGTAGAGAGATTCTTCCTGCTTAGAAAGGACAGCAGGACTAGAGGGCACAGCCTCAAGATAAGGAGGGGGGGGCAGTTTAGAATGGAGTTGAGGAGGAACTTCTTCACTCAAAGGGTGGTGAATCTCTGGAATTCTCTGCCCGTTGATGTGGTGGAGGCTACCTCACTAAATATATTTAAGACACGGGTAGATAGGTTTTTGGTAGGCAAAGGAATTAAGGTTTATGGGGAGAAAGCGGGAAAGTGGAACTGAGCCACTTCAGATCAGCCATGATCTTATTGAATGGTGGGGCAGGCTCGAAGGGCTAGATGACCTACTCCTGCTCCTATTTCTTATGTTCTTATGTTTATGTTCTTAACCCAACCTGGCCGAGGCATCGTGCCGAGCTACACCACACACTTTCCCCCACCCCGCTGGGACTGCCAGCTACCAAACTCTCAATCATATCCTAATGTTTCCACAGGAGAAGATGGTGCGCAAAAGAAGAGAGAGGGAGAAGACAGGCAGTGGAACTCCTGTGTTGTGATTCCTGAAAACATTCGAAGAGTCCGCAATGGAGTGATCAGGGGAGGCACCCGGATGAGCTGTGAGTGACTATGAGGTAGGCTTGCACCACAGAAGTGAGGATCCACAAAACCTTCATCCAAATGACCTTTCTCCAAGTTGACCAGGTTCTTGTCCCTCCCTTGCATTACCCATGTGTCTTCTATTGCAGGAACAACACCAGAGCGGCTGAGCCCTCAAGAGTTGGCGAGCCCCTGCATGACACCCACAAGCACCTTGGAGGAACGGTCCGTAGAAAGCACCGATCAGGTGTCACAGACATCACATGCACTGTCCACCAATACAGAGACATACACCTCAGTGGAATGAATTAGGCTTTAGCATCACTTTCTGATAAGCAACACACAGACGCTGATGCACATCAGCTGGAGGCAGAAATGTCCGAATGATTGGGTTGCCGGGGTCACCCTGATACCAAACCAGATTGACACTGTTTTTGACCTCACCTACCTAGTTAGTGAGGATGGGTGATGAGGAACTAACCTAGGATAAAGGGCAGGGTGTTTGAAATGACAATCTGCTGCATGGTAGAGGGTCTACTGACAGAATTATTCCAGCCACTGCGACCACTTCTTGAGGGCCAGATTTTCATAAAGAACACAGCCTCTCCTCCCTAACAACATTGTGGGTGTATTTCCATCACATGTATTCCATCAGCTCAAGAAGGTGCATCACCATCACCTTCTCAAGGACAATTAGGGACAAGCAACAGTTTCTGCCCTCACCAGCAACATTCACATCCTAATAATAAAACATTTTGAAGTTTGAAGGACAACAACCTCAGCCATGGCTTTGATTCAAAATACAAAGAATACAGAACAGTACAGCACAGGAACAGGGCCTTCAGCCCACCAAGACTGCACCAGTCACGTTGTCTTATCTATACCAACCACCTACATCTCTCTATTCTCCATCGGTTTCTGCATCTCTCCAGATAAGTCTTAAATGTTGCTAATGTGTCTGCCTCAACGACCTCACTTGGCAATTCATTCCAGGTCCTCACCACCCTGTGTTAGAAATACTCCCCTGCACATCTCTGCTGAACCTTTCCCCCCTTAACTTGAAGTTATGCTCTCTTGTAATTGTCATTTCTGCCCTGGGGAAAAGAAAACTCCCAACTGTTCACCTTATTTATGACCCTCCTAATTTTATAAACTTCTATCAGGTCGCCCCTCAGCCTTTGTCTTTCCAGGGAAAAGAATCCCAATTTATTCAATCTTTTTTCATAGCTAATACCTTCCATACCAGGCAACATCCTGGTAAAACTCCTTGTACTCCTTTCAAAGCCATCATGTCCTTCTGGTAGTGTGACGATTAGAATTGGTCACAGTAGTATTCCAAATGTGGCCTAACCAATGTTTTATATAACTGCAACATAATTTGCCAACTCAGTGCCCCAGCCGATAAAGGCATGCATGCCATGTGCTTTCTTCACCACCTTTCCCACATGTGCTGCCACTTAAGGATCTGAGGACCTGTACTTCCAGATTGCTCTGTGTGTCTATGTTCCTGATGGTGCTGCCAATTATTTTATAACTCCCACCTGAATTGGTTCTACCAAAATGCATCACTTTGCATTTGTTCGGATTAAATTCCATCTGCAATTGCTCTGCCCAATTTTCCAGCCTAGCTATATCCTGCTGCATTTTCTGATAGTCTTCATCACGGTCCACAACTCCAGCAATCTTAATATCATCTGCAGTCATACCAGATCAGTTTCCTTCCAAGTTATTTCTATATATTACACAGAACAGACGTCCAAGCACCGATCCCCACGATACACCATTAGTTACAGACCTCCATTCAGAAAAACACCCTTCTATCACAACCCTCCATCTTCTATATCCAAGCCAGATCTGAATCCATCTAGCTAGTTCATCTTTGATCCTGTGTGATTTAACCTCTTGCTTGAACCTGCCATGAGGGGCCTTGTCAAATGCTTCACTGAACTCCATGTATGCAACACCCTTCCCTTTGCAATCATTTTTGTCACCTCCTGAAAAGACTCAGCCACATTAGTGAGACATGGCCTCTCTCATGCTGTCCATTGTTAATAAGACCATTCAGTTCTGAATCCTCTCCAAAAATTTTACTATCGCTGCCTTCAAGCTCACTGGTCTGTAATTACCTAGGTGATCTTTGTTATCCTTCTTAAATAGCAGAACAACATTGGTTATCCTCCAATCCTCTGGGACCAGCAAGGAAGCAAAGATTTCTGTTAGAAGCCCAGCAATTTCCTCTCTTATCTTCTTCAGTAATCTGGGATGGATGCCATCTGGCCCTGGTCCAGATTCACATCTTGACTGTTATGTTGAGGTGAGTGTATCTCTTCACTTCATGATTTTGGTGATTAAAGTGATTAGTGGCGGGATTGAAGGAGCTGTGGGAAAAGCAGAGGCAGGCAACTCCCGTTTAATTCCTCACAAACCCCACCACTAGCAACTATAGAGGAAATCAAAACAGAGTTGGCCATTCAGCCTCTCGAGCCTCCTTCACCATTCACCTAAATTATAACTGATATTCTACGTTAATGCCTTTTTCCCGCGATCTACATAATCCCTTGGTATTTTTAATAACTCAAAATCTATCTATCCTTGTCTTGAGCCTCTGGAGTACAGAAAACCAAAGACTCATTGAAGCTCTGAGCTACACGTAGTCCAAGACTCAGGCCCATTGACAACCTTCGTCTTTTCAACAGCTCATCCAAAAGGAGACAACAATTTACCTCTTAGACTGGAATGGAATTGTGTTTTCCTCCGCTCTGTGTGTGTCAAAGATATAACAATAATTATTGAGGAGGCTGAAGTCAGTTGCCTCTCAAAAGAGAGAGAAGTGGAGGGAGGAGGTAGGTTCTAGGATGAGCTCACCACTTAAAATCTGGCTCAGTGAGTGAGTTGGTGCTGCTGGGGTGCTGATCTCTGGTAGCGTGGAGGAGATTTCTTTTCATCTGCTTAAGCCACAGGCACAGCTCTCCATCAGAGTCCTTATCAATGAGAATCGAGAAAAATTCATTCAGGAAGATCCAGGCCAAGCAATGAGGGAGGTGAGACTTGGGATCTCTCCTGGACAATTTTTTGACTTGCAGATAGAAATAACAGTCTCTTTTGATGCTACACCAACACACACTTCTTGTTATGAAAGTTAGACTCTCACTCTCATTGTCTCTCCTTCCCTCATCTAAAACAAATATTTTTAATTCTTGATTCTTTTTTCTTACTCTCCCTCATCCCAATACATGAACTCAGCATCACCATAGCTTGAAGCTGCTCTTTCCGCCCAGACACCTTCATTTCTTTCCCTCTAGGTTCCTTCAGGCCACATCAGCAGCAATACCTCTCCTCTCCTCTAGCGCACATCAGCAGATGAGATGAGACATGAGTGTCCCTGCACACCACTCGCTGAAGGTCAGCATGAAGATGTAGCAGGTGGTTGAAAAAAAGCAAATGTTATATTGGCTTGCATGGCGAGACGATTTGAATGCAGGAGAAGGGATGTCTTGCAGCCATGATACATGGCCTAGCTGAGGCCACACCTGGAATATTGTGTGTAGTTTTGGTCCCCTTATCTGAGGAAAGATGTTCTTGCATAGAAGGAGTGCAAAGAAGGGCTACCAGACTGATTCCTGGGATGACAGGACCTACACATGAGGAGATTCAGTTAAGATTATATTCATAGTGATTCAAAAGAATGAGGGGCGATCGCATAGAAACTTTTCAAACAGGACTAGAGAGGGGAGATGCAGGAAGGATATTCCTGATGGTCGGAGTGTCCAGAATCAGCATCATAGTCTAAGGATATGAGGTAAACCTTTTAGGACAGAGATGAGGAAACTGTTCTTCATCCTGTGAATGGTCAACCTGTGGAATTCACTACCACAGAAAGCTGTTGGGGCCAAAACTTTGTATTTTTCCAAGAAGGAGTTAAACACAGCACTTGGAATGAAGGAGATCAAAGGATATATGGGAAAATGGGATCATGCTATTGAGTTGAATGGTCAACCATGATGTTAATGAATGGTGGATCAAGCTTTAAGGGCCGAATTCCTGAACCTATTTTCTATGTTTCTATGCATCTGTACTGCAGATTTTGCAAGTCGCTTTTTCATACGCAGGCAGTCCTTATTCTGGTCCATGTTTCTTTAGCTATTGGATTGCACAGTGAAACATTGCACGGTTTGTCTTGATTTCAGTACCGCTCTTCCCACTTGTGACCACTTTCAGTCTCAGAAATTGAAACTGATGTATGTTTAAAATGTTGCAGATTGAAAGAGTGCACTGTTCTCACCATGAATTGTCATTGAGTTTGTCTGCGTACTGTTGATGTTCAAGACAGACCTCAGTTTTTACCTCTCCTCATCAGCCAGTTCTCTTCCTAAAAGCCCATTGGTGAGGAGTGTAATTGGAGGCAATCTTTCTCAACTTCTATAGCACTCATCTTCAGAGTGACATAATACAAACAATACTAACCCAGCAGCCATTGTATCCATCTGTATCAATTTATACTGCATTTGAGGTATTACCCATAAGCCAGACCAGCGAAAGACAACAGATTTTGTTTCCTGAAGCACATTAGTGAAGAAGATTTTACAGCATTCCAGTAGTCTTAATCCTGATTTATTTAATTAAATTCCTTACTGATGTGTTGGGATGTGAACTCATGGTTATGGGTCATTAGTCCAGACCCCTAATTTGCTAGCTCTGTACACAATCACAACCTCCATATCCCACATCAGAGCACATATGATTCCCCAGTTAATATCCACCATCTCCCTCCAATTAAACATAATTAATATAAAATTAGCATTTATCCAATATAATTGCATTGAAAGAAACAGAAAATTGACAGGCAACGCAGACTAATTTCTTGGCAATAATATGTAGGTTCCCCTTGGAGCTCCATGCAGAAAAACAAGGATCAAAATTGATGAAATTCTAACATTAACCAGATAAATTTACACCTTCATTAAATTTACAGCAGAAGTAAATGTTTCTAATCATGGTGTAATCCAAAGTGATGCATGTGCAATCACTGGGGGCGGAGAAACCATTTGTTTTGGCTCAAGTGCATTGACACATCTCCGATGAAATGGAATTGAAGCTGGCCCAAAAGTTTATTTTGTACTCTCCCACATGTAGTTTTTATTCTGGGAAGTGACAAGGTGCACAAGTTTTAAAAATACATGGGCATACAAGCATAGAAACTAGAAACAGGACTAAGCCATTTGGCCCTTCGAGCCTGCCCCACCATTCATTTTATCATGGTTGATCATCAAATTCAATATCCTGATCCCCTTCCCCTCATATCCCTTGATTGCTTTAGCCCCTAAAGCTGTATCTAATTTCTTCTTCAAATCAGACAATGCTTTGGCTTCATCTATATTCTGCAGAAGTGAATTCCACTACCTTTTCCATTGGATTTCTCCTCACTTATTCTTAAAAGGTTTACCCCTCATCCTCAGACTATGACCATGGAACTCCCCCACCATTGGGAACATTCTTTCTGAATCTACCTTGTCTAACCCTGTTACAATTTTATAAGCTTCTGTGAGATCCCTTCTCACTCTTCTAAACTCCAGTGAATATAATCCTCGCCACAAAATTTGGTTCTGTATCTCCCAGTGTTTTAGTCTTATGGACACGGTTTTGGCATTAAAATGGTGTCCACACTGATGTACACTCAAGTGGCATTACCATCATGACCAGGCTACTGGCATTAGGAGGATGCTCTATATATGCATGAATTAGGCAAATTGTGACACCTGTCAGCATGTAAAGCTAATTTGATGCAAGCGCAACCTTTATTGACCTCACCACGAGACCACACAGTGCCACAGTGGCACAGTTGCTAGAACTGCTGCCCCATAGTGCCAGGGACCCGGGTTGAATTCCAGCTTTGGGTACCGGTGTGGAGTTTGCATGTTTTTCAATTGTCTGCATGCGTTTCCTCTCACACTCCAAAGATGTGCAAGTTAGGTAGATTGGCTGGGCCAAATTGCCCCTTCATAACTCAAGATGTGTAGGTTAGGGGGATTACTAGAATAAATATGTGGGGTTACAGAGTTAGGGCCAGGGTAGGATGCTGTCAGAGAGTTAGCGCAGCCTTGATGGGCCAAATGGCCTCTTTCTGCACTGTAGTGATTCTATGAGACAAGAACCGCCAGTTGTGCTTTTAAAGAGATCAACAGCTTACAATTTGTAGCTCAATAAACTCTACTGTTCGAATTATTGGAAGTATTTCATGTTCTGAGAAAGTTGATCTCACTTGGTAAAGTTTGCAAAGATGATGTTGTGCATGGAGAAGGCACCATTTGTAATTTGCAAAGGAAGTTCTCAGGACTAGAACCTTAGTTAGGCTGCACTTGGAATATAGTGTTCAATTTTGGTTGCTACACTATAGAAGGATGTGGAGGCTTTGGAGAGGGTACAGATAAGATTTACCAGGATATTGCCTGATATGGAGGGCATTAGCTATGAGGGGAGGTTGGAGAAACTTGGTTTGTTCTCATTGGAACAATGGAGGTGTAGGGGCAACCTGATAGAAGTCTACAAGATTACAAGAGGCATGGACAGAGTGGATAATCAGAAGTCTTTTTTCCCAGGGTGGAAGAGTCAATTACTAGCTGGCACAGGTTTAAGGTGCAAAGGGCAATGTTTAAAGGAGATGTACAAGGCAGATATTTTTACACTTGTTGCCAGGGGAGGTAATGAAAGCGGATAGGGTGGTGACTTTTAAGGGACGTTTTGACAAATACATGAATAGGATGCGAATAGAGGGATATGGTGCCCGGAAGTGTATGAAGTTTTAGTTCAGTCAGGCAGCATAGTTGGTGCAAGCTTGGAGGGCCACAGGCCCTGTTCCTGTGATGTAATTTTCTTTTCTCTTGTTCTTTGACTTTGCCCCCTGTCACAACCAGAGCTGCAGTTACAGAATAGAACAATGATATTCCAGTCAGTGGCTGCAGGTGTCTATGGCCCAGATTTTCATCAAACTGCAATTATTTCAGGTTGGATCAAGCAACATATTTAACATCTCCCTAGTTGGTTTCCACTGCTGCAAAACAGAGCTGACATATCCTCTTTATGCCGGGAGAAGGTAGTTCATTGTTTTCTCTGAGCAGAGTGAAGAAAGCAGATCATGCGTATGGTTTGCCAGAATAGCAGGCAACCCCATGGTGCAAGATGCCATTTCCAACACACACAAAACTTGATGGGATTGGGGAAGGAGAGCACACTGCAATATTGATAAAAATCTCAACCGCAATGGTTACTGCCATGATAACATTTTTGAGAAAATTTATACTATGGAGTAAATAGCCAGGATGTAAACAATGTGACTAACAGACACTGTCCTGAGGAGTTTTCACTTCAGCTGGCAGTGTGTGGTGTGAAGGTTTTGTGGCTGTACTTCTATGCTAACAACAGCTGTTGAATCTTACATAAGAACATAAGAACATAAGAAATAGGAGCAGGAGTAGGCCATCTAGCCCCTCGAGCCTGCCCCGCCATTCAATAAGATCATGGCTGATCTGTCGTGGCTCAGTTCCACATTCCTGCCCTCTCCCCATAACCCTTAATCCCCTTGCCTATCAAAAACCTATCAACCCGCGTCTTAAAAATATTGAGCGAGGTAGCCTCCACCACTTCAACGGGCAGAGAATTCCAGAGATTCTCCACCCTTTGAGTGAATCTTGATAGTAGATCTGTCTGCTGAGCAAGCCTGTACTATATCTTCAAGTCAACAGAAGCTACATTTAGTTTACTGGTCTTGTGTGAGATTTTTAAGTTAGTATTAAGCAAACATAGGGTATCCATAGAGTGTACAAGAGTATCCATTTACTGTGTGGTCAGTTAATGGATGACACACATGTTATGATGATTAAATCCCACCATCCTGGCAGCAGTCATGGTGCTTTCATTCTTCACCGGTCTACTCATCCATCGGCCTTTCAGTCAATTAGCACCGGGGGACAATGGCTTTCTTCTTATACCTGGCTCATAACTCTGCTCTGCCACCAAACCACACATGGCCAGTGTGTGTGTGTGTGTGTGAGACATGTTACCGTGAGAAATATTATCAAGCAGATCACTGGGGTTCTGAAAACATGTTTCCATGCCTGGAGCACTCTGAGTACTCACCGCATCCCAATTCATGGCACATTACTGTATCCTCCATAAACTGGCCATCACAGAGCAACATCCCTTCGAGAGAACACCCCAAGAGGAGGAGGAAGATTTATATTCTCTGTTTCTAGATCAGTACAGGTCAAGTTAGTTGTATTCTGCAGGGATTTGAACTGGGATCTCTGTTGTTTGTAATTTATAAATGACTTGGATGAAAAGGTAGATGGGTACGTTAGTAAGTTTGCAGATGACACAAAGATAGGTGGAGTAGTGGATAGTGGAGAAGGTTGTCAAAGGATACAGCAGGATGTAGATCATTTGCATATATGGGTGAAGAAATGGTGGATGGAGGTTAATCCAGACAAGTGTGAGGTTCAGCAATTTGGGAGATCAAATGTTAAGGATAAAAATACAGTTAATAGCAGAACCCTGAACAGTAGTGGTGTACAGAGGGATCTTGGGGTTCAAGTGGATAGCTCCTTGGAAGTAGCCACACAAGTAGATAGGGTGGTAAAGAAAGCATAAGACATGCTTGCTTTTATAGGCTGGGGTATTGAGTTCATGAGTCAAGATGTCATGTTGCAGCTCTATAAAACTTTGATTACGCTGCACTAAGAGTATGACATTCAATCTGGTCTCCTTATTGCAGGAAGGGTGTGGAAGCTTTGGAAAGGGCGCAGAAGAAGTTTAGCAGGACACTGCCTGGATTAGAGGGTCTGAGCCATAAGGAGGTGTCAGACAAACTAGAGTTGTTTCCTCCAGAGAAGCAAAGGCTGAGGGAAGACCTGATAGAAATCTAATAAATTACGAGAGGCGTAGATATAAGAACATAAGAACATAAGAAATAGGAGCAGGAGTAGGCCATCTAGCCCTTCGAGCCTGCCCCGCCATTCAATAAGATCATGGCTGATCTGTCGCTGCTCAGTTCCACTTTCCCGCTTTCTCCCCATAACCCTTAATCCCCTCTCTTATCAAAAACCCATCAACCCACGTCTTAAAAATATTTAGCGAGGCAGCCTCCACCACTTCAACGGGCAGAGAATTCCAGAGATTCACCACCCTTTGAGTGAAGAAGTTCCTCCTCAACTCCGTTCTAAACCGCCCCCCTTTTATCTTGAGGCTGTGCCCCCTAGTCCTACTGTCTTTTTTGAGCGGGAAGAGTCTCTCCACCTCTATCCTATCCATCCCATTCATCATCTTATACGTCTCAATGAGATCTCCCCTCATTCTTCTAAACTCTAACGAGTACAAGCCCAGTTTATTCAGCCTCTCCTCATAGCTCAACCCCCTCAACTCCGGTATCAGCGTAGTAAACCTCCTCTGCACTCCCTCCAAGGCCAAAATATCTTTGCGCAGGTGCGGCGCCCAAAACTGCACACAGTACTCCAGCTGCGGCCTCACCAATGCCCTATACAGCTGCAGCAAGACCTCCCTACTTTTATATTCAATCCCCCTCGCTATGAAGGCCAGCATCCCATTCGCCTTCCTGACCACCTGCTGCACCTGCAGGCTGGGTTTTTGCGACTCATGCACAAGGACCCCGAGGTCCCTCTGCACCGTCGCCTGCTGCAGTTTTTCGCCCCGTAAGTAATAGTCCTTCCTACCATTCTTCCTACCAAAGTGGACCACCTCACACTTGCCAACATTAAATTCCATTTGCCGTTTCCTGGCCCATTTGCCCAGCCTATCTAGATCCTTCTGCAGACTCTCCACACCCTCCGCACAATTTGCCGTTCCCCCAATCTTGGTGTCATCAGCAAATTTCGACACCCTACACTCGGTTCCCTCCTCCAGATCATCTATATAAATGGTAAAAAGCTGAGGCCCCAGCACCGACCCCTGGGGCACTCCACTAGTCACCATCCGCCAATCCAAATAGCACCCGTTGACCCCCACTCTCTGCCTCCTATTTGACAACCAATCCTCTATCCACGCTAACACCCTACCCCCAACTCCATGTCCCTCGACCTTCTGCAATAACCTCTTGTGAGGTACTTTGTCAAACGCCTTCTGAAAATCTAGAAAGACCACATCCACCGGCTCTCCTCTATCCACCGCCCTAGACACATCCTCATAGAACTCCAGTAAATTTGTCAGACACGACTTCCCTTTAATGAAACCGTGCTGCGTCTGCTCTATCAAGCAATTCCCTTCAAGATGCCTCACAATTTCCTACTTAATGACAGATTCTAACATTTTACCTACCACAGATGTTAAACTAACCGGCCTATAATTCCCCGCCTTTTGCCTGGCACCCTTCTTAAACAACGGCGTAACATTAGCCGTTTTCCAATCATCCGGCACTTCCCCGGAATCCAGCGACGTCTGGAAAATAACGACAGCCAGAATCTTTTTCCCAGAGTTGAAATGTCTAATACTAGGGAGAATGCATTTAAGGTGAGAGGGAGAAAGTTCAAAGGAGATGTGAGGGTTTTTTTACCCAGTGAGTGTAGGTGTCTGGAACGTGCTGCCAGGGATGGTGGTAGAGATAGATACGATTGGGGTGTTTAAGGGGCTTTTAGATTAGCACATGAATATGTATGGAATAGAGGGATATGGACTAAGGGCAGATAGAAGGGATTAGTTTAATTTTGAACCATGTACGGCACAACATCATGGGCTGTGGGGCCTGTTCCTGTGTTGTACTGTTCTATGTTCTATATTCTAAGCTGAAGGTAGGTGCAGAAGTTGAACACAGGTCTTTAATGGCAGCTTTTTTTTATTGTTGCTACTTGCAAATTAAGATTGCTGCATCATGTGATATTACATCACCTCCTGTGATGGATAATTATTCACGTAAAAATGTTTGAACAACTACATTCTAAATTTTAACAAGTGTACAAACAAGATGTGGAGAAAGAATCAACAAGACAGACAATATATTCCATTCTGACTTAGCTGTCTAAGATCCCTTTATTTGACCCTGGTTCTTGTGAAGACATCCCAATCTCCCATTGTACGACAGTTACACAACCATAACCATCTTCCCTTATGCTTAGCATGACTCCAAATAGTGGAGAGATTTGTCCTGACTCCTATCGATTCCAGTTTTGTTCACAGGCAAATGCTGCCTTGGTGGATAGTCATTCTCATCTCACCTCTAGTGTTCAGCTCTTTTATCGATGATTAAGGTTGTGAAGACATAAGGAATAAAGTGACCCTGGTGGTACCAAAACTGGGCCTCAGTGGCAAAGGGTCATCCAGATTCAAAACATTGGCTCTGTTCCCTCTCCACAGCTGCTGTCAGACCTGTTGAGGTTTTCCAGCATTTTCTGTTTTTGTGTCAGTGAACTGGTTACTGCTGTGTAAGTTTAATTTGATAACACTGCAGATGCTTTTTTCCATCACTTTGCTGATGATTGTAAATATCCTGAGGGACAGTAATTGGCCAGGTTAGATTTGTTCTGCTTTTTGTGTTGCTAATTGAAAGCTTGCAAATGTATAAAAAAAAGACTCGTTTTGTCACTGGCTATCAGAGATACCATGATGTGCAGATGACAGCGTTCTACTGGGGTAAACACAGTAAGAAGTCTCACAACACCAGATTAAAGTCCAACAGGTTTATTTGGTAGCACAAGCCACTAGCTTTCAGAGCACTGCCTCTTCATAAGGTGAGTGGGAGTCGTGTTCACAAACAGGGCATCTAAAGACACAAACTCAATTTACAAGATAATGGTTAGAATGCAAGTCTTTACAAGTAATCAAGTCTTAAAGGTACAAATAATGTGAGTGGAGAGAGGGTTAAGCACAGGTTAAAGAGATGTGTATTGTCTCCAGCCAAGACAGTTAGTGAGATTTTGCAAGCCCAGGCAAGTCGTGGGGCTTACAAATGGTGTGACATGAGCCCCAGATCCTGGTTGAGGCCATCCTCATGTGTGCGGAACTTGGCTATCAGTTTCTGCTCAGCAACTCTGCATTGCCGTATGTCGTGAAGGCCACCTTGGAGAACGCTTATCTGAAGATCAGAGGCTGAACGCCCGTGACCGTTGAAGTGTTCCCCAACACGAAGAGCATATTCTTGCCTGGTGATTGTCAAGTGGTGTTCATTCATCCGTTGTCGTAGCATTGTCGTTTCCCCAGTGTACCATGCCTAGGGACATCCTTTCCCACAGCATATCAGGTAGACAACGTTGGCCGAGTTGCAAGTGTATTTACTGTATACCTGATGGATGGTGTTCTCATCCTGGTGAGATGATGGCATCCGTGTCGGTGATTTGGCACATCTTGCAGAAGTTGCTGTGGCAGGGTTGTGTGGTGTCATGGTCACCACGTGGCAGGGTTGTGTGGTGTCAACGGTGACCACAACACCACACAACCCTGCCACAGCAACCTCTGCAAGATGTGCTGGATCATCAACACGGATGCCATCATCTCACGTAAGAACAACATCCACCAGGTACACGGTACTCTTTCAACTCGGCCAACGTTGTCTATCTGATACGCTGCAGGAAAGGATGTCCGGAGGCATGGTACACTGGGGAGACAATGCAGATGCTACGACAGTGGATGAATGAACACTGCTCGACAATCACCAGGCAAGAGTGTTCTCTTCCTGTTGGGGAACCCTTCAGCGGTCACAGGCATTCCCCTCTGATCTTCAGGTAAGCGTTCTTGCCTGGGCTTGCAAAATCTTACTAACTGTCTTAGCTGGAGACAATACACAATACACATTAACCTGTGCTTAACCCTCTCTCCACTCACATTGACTGTACCTTTTAAGACTTGATTACCTGAAAAGACTTGCATTCCAACCATTATTTTGTAAATTGAGTTCGTGTCTTTTTCTGCCCTGTTTATGAACATGACTCTCAGTCACCCGATGAAGGGGCAGCACTCCAAAGGTTAGTGGCTTGTGCTACCAAATAAACCTGTTGGACTTTAACGATGTTGTGAAACTTGTTATTGTATCAGAGATGCAACATTTGTGGTATTGATAGCCCTCCTTCAGCTGATAAATTCTTTCACAATGAATTCTGCTACTGCTGCAGCCAGAATACGAATCATCTTTAAGCAGTATCGGCTGGATTTCAATAGTACAAACTGGTGTTAAGTGTTGGTTGTCACGCACAAGCTCCACACATGCACTCTGCCTAGCATAAAGCCACTCAGCAGCTCTGTCAATAATTAACAGAGAGCACAAAGTAATATTGCTGCCAATATTACTTTGAATGGACATGGTTTAATCAAGGATGGCAATGCAGGAGCATTGGTGGGTATCAAGGAAGCACCGTTTAAACATTTCATTATCTGAATGTTAATGTCCTGAGGACGTTATAACTGTAATCACAACTTAAGCCTTGCACCAGTGCAGGAATAGCATTGTCTAAGGTTGTCAAGACAACTGTGACCTTAAGTACAAGTTTGTCCCAAGGTGGGGACACTTTGCTGTTTGCTGTCCACTGTAACATCAACAAAATCACTGAGGCTTTCTCCACCAGGATGACAATATGCACCATTTTTTCCATGAACAAACCTCCTCTTGGGAAATAAGGAAGGGCAGGTGACACAAGTGTTTGTGAAGGATCACACTGGGGCCAGTGACCATAACTCCATTAGTTTTAAGGTAGCTACGGAGAATGATAGGTCTGATCCAAAAGTTAAAATTCCAAATTGGGCTGTTGTAGGTAAAATAATACTTCTGAGACTGTTAGTGAATCAAAATACAGTGGTTTTTATTTCAAAGCTCTGGTGTTTATTCAAGAGCTTTGGGAGAAGCAGGGACTACCAAACCTCTCATGGAACACAACCACAAGTGGGCATTTATACATTATGCTTCTTAGTGTCAATCACAATTCAAAGTTCCAATTCCTGCCAGAACTCCGGGTCTTCTTTCCTTGGTTGTGATACAGCCCCAGATTTAATCAGGAATCACAGTGCAGCTCGCAGCTGCAGTCATGACATAAGCTTCAATCCAGTCACAATTCAAACCCCTTCTGCAACAGTACCGGCATCCCTGTCTTTGAAGTTAATTATGTGATCACGGCTGCCCCACAGCTTCCTGTTAAAAGGCGGTATCGTGATCTGCCATCAGCAGCTGTCAAAAGCCGATATCGTAAACTACCATCTGTGTAACCATGTCCAACTAACACAAATAGGTAAGATTTACAAAGTCTACAAAATAACGGCCACATTAAACTATCTGTCTTTATAAAGTTGAGAGTTAAAGCATATAACACATGAACAAGTGACTTATATTAATGCCAGGAGCAATATAAGCTAAAGGAGATCAGCCATGAGGAAAGATTATGTTTGTGACATATTCTGGGTACAAAATCCATTAACTCGTTCCCTACTTCAGGGCCAAAGCCCATTTTGATGGTATCAGGTAGAAACTTTCAACAGTTAATTGGGGGAGTCTGTGCGAAGGCAAAGGAATGTATGGCAATTGGGAGGCTTTCAAAAGTGTGTTAACCAGGGTTCAGGGTAAGCACATTCCTCTTTGAGTGAAGGGCAAGGCTGGCAAAAGTAGGGAACTCTGGATGACTTGGGGTATTGAGACCCAGGTCAAAAAAAAGTACATGCATAGGCAGCTGGGATCAAGTGGATCCCTTGAAGGGTACAGAGGGTGTAGGAGTAGAGTTAAGAGAGAAATCAACAGGCCAAAAAGAGGACACAAGATTGTTTTAGCAGATAAGGAAAAGGGCAATCCAAAGACCTTCTACAAATATATAAAGGGGAGAAGAGTAACTAGGGAGAGAGTAGGACCCCTTAAGGATCAACAATGTCACCTATGTGTAGAATCACAAGAGATGGGTGAGATTCTAAATGAATATTCAACTGTTGAGAAAAGCATGGATGTTAGGGAACTTGGGGAGATAAATAGTGATGTCTTGAGTGTGTATATAATAAAGGAGGAGGTAATGGAAGTCCTAAAATGCATCAAGGTAGATAAATCCTCGGGATCTGATGAAGTGTATGCCAGGACAGTGTGGGAGGCTAGGGAGGAAATTACAAGACCCTTTGCAGAGATAATTAATCATTGATAGTCACAGCTGAGGTGCCTGAAGATTGGAGGTGGCAAATGTGCTTTTGTTTTCAGAAGGGTTGCAGAGAAAAACCTGGGAAATATAGGCCAGTGAGCCCCACACTGGATAAGTTGTTAGAAGGTATTTTGAGAGGATTTAGAAATGCAAGAACTGATTAGGGACAGTCATCATGGCTTTGTGAGTGGAAAATCATGTCTCACAAATTTGATTGAGTTTTTTGAAGAGGTAACCAAGAAGGTAGATGAGGGCAATGCAGTTGATGTTGTCTACATGCACTTTAGCAAGGCCTTTGACAAGGTGCCGCATGGTATGTTGTTGCATAAAATTTAATCTCACAGGATCCAAGATGAGGTAGCTAAATGGATACAAAATTGGTTTGATGACAGAAGCCAGACAGTGGTTGTAGAGGATTATTTTTCAAACTGGAGGCCTGTGACGAGCGGTGTGCCTCAAGAATTGGTGCTGGATGCACTGTTATTTGTCATTTATATTAATGATTTGGATGAGAATATTGAAGGCATAGTTAGTAAGTTAGTAAGATGACACCAAGATAGCGGACAGTGGAGAAGGTTATCTAGGATTGCAACGGGATCTTGGTCAATTGGGCCAAGGGGCTGACGAATAGCAGATGGAGTTTAATTTAGATAAATGCAAGGTCTTGCATTTTGATAGATCAAACCAGGGCAGGACTTATTCAGTTAATAGGAGGGCACTGGGGAGAGTTAGAGAATGAAGAGATCTAGGGGTACATGTTCATAGCTCCTTGAAAATGGAGTCACTGGTGGACGGAGTGATGAAGAAGGCATTCGACATGCTTGGTTTCATAGGTCAGAACATTGAATACAGGAGTTGGAATGTCTTGTTGAAGTTGTACAAGATATTGGTAAGGCCACACTTGGAATACTGTGTACAGTTCTGGTCACCCTATTATAGAAAGGATATTATTAAACTAGAAAGAGTGCAGAAAAGATTTACTAGGATGCTACTGGGACTTGATGATTTGAGTTATAGGGAGAGAATGGATAGACTGGGACTTTTTTCTCTGGAACGTTGGAGGCTTACGAGTGATCTTATGGAGTTTTTAAGTAATGAGGGGTATAGATCAGCTAGATAGTTAATATCATTTCGCAAATGTAGGGGAGTCTAAAACTAGAGGACATAGGTTTAAGGTCAGAAAGGAGAAATACAAAGGTGTCCAGACCAGCAATTCTTTCACACAGAGGATGGTGAGTATCTGGAACAAGCTGCCAGAGGTAGTAGTAGAAGTGAGGAGGGTTTAAACTAATATGCCAGGGGATGGGAACCTATGCAAGGAGTCCGAGAAGGGGGGGCAGCAAGGACAAAATGTGGGGAGAAGGTTCCAACTACATCAAAAATCAGGAAAAAAGTTAAAAGGTAAGAGAACTCAGGAGATGTTATTAATGGAAGTGTTAGAATTCGAAACAAGGTAAATGAGCTGACAGCACAAATCATTGCAAACGAGTATGATTTGGTGGACATTACAGAGACATGGTTGCAGGATGGTCACGACTGGGAGTTGATTATCCAGAGGTATCAAACTGTTGGAGGAACTGACAGGAAGGTAAGGGAGGTGGTGTAGCTCTGATATTAAAGGATGATATCAGGGTGATAGTAAAAGATGATATAGGTTCTATGGAAAAAAAGGTTGAATCCATTTGGCTGGAAATTCAAAATAGTAAGGAGAAAACGTCACTAATAGGTATAATCTATAGGCCACCAAATAATGACATCATAGTGGGGCAAGAAATAAACAAGAAATAACTGATGCATGTAAAAATGGTACAGCAATTATCATGGGGGATTTTAATCTACATATTAATTGGTCAAACCAGGTCAGTCAAGACAATCTTGAGGAGGAGTTCATCGAATGTATCCGCGATAGCTTCCTTGAACAATATGTAATAGAACCGACAAGGGAGCAAGCTACCCTAGATCTGGTCCTGAGTAATGAAATGGGAATAATTAATGATCTTGCATTTCGGAATCCTCTTGGAAGAAGCAATCACTGTATGGTTGAATTTAAAATACAGATGGAACGTGAGAAGGTAAAATCCAATACCAGAGTCTTGTGCTTAAACAAAGGAGACTGTAAAGGGATGAGGGAGGAGTTGGCTCAGGTAGACTGGGAGCAAAAACTTTATGGTGGGACAATTGAGGAACAGTGGAGGACTTTCAAAGCGATCTTTCACAACGCTCAGCAAAATTATATACCAGTGATAAGGAAGGACTGTAGAAAAAGAGGTAATCAGTCATGGATATCTGAGGAAATAAAGGAGGGGATCAAATTGAAAGAAAAGGCATACAAAGTGGCAAAGATTAGCATGCACCTAGAGGATTGGGAACTTTTTCAAGGTCAGCAGAAAGTCACGATAAAAGCAATAAAGAAAGGTAAGATGGATTATGAGAGTAAACTAGCTCAGAATACAAAAACAGATAGCAAAAGTTTCTACACATATATAAAACGATAAAGAGTGGCTAATTGGCCCTTTGGGGGACAAGAAGGGGGATGTGATAACTGGAAATGAGAAAATGGCTGAAGTGTTGAACAGGTATTTTGTGTCAGTCTTCACAGTGGAAAACACAAACAACATGCCAAAAATTGATGACAGGAAGGCAGGTGAGGACCTAGAAACTATCATTATCATGAAAGAGGTAGTGTTGGGCAAGTTAGTGGGGCTAAAGGTAGAGAAGTATCCTGGTCCTGATGGAATGCACCTCAGGGTACTAAAAGAGATGGCAGGAGAAATAGCAAATGCACTAGCGGCAATTTACCAAAATTCGCTGGACTCTGGGGTGATTCATGCAGATTGGAAAATGGCAAATGTGACACCACTGTTTAAAAAAGGAGGTAGACAAAAGGCAGGTCACTACAGGTCGGTTAGCTTAAATTCTGTAGTATGGAAAATGCTTGAATCTATCATTAAGGAAGAAATAGTGAGACATCTGGATATAAATTGTCTCATTGGTAAGATGCAGCACGGGTTCATGAAGGGCAGGTCATGTTTGACTAATTTGGTGGAATTCTTTGAGAACATTACATGTGCAGTGGACAATGGGGAGCCTGTGGATTTGGTGTACCTGGACTGCTACATAAGATAAAGGTGCACGGTTTTACAGGTAACATATTAGCATGGATAGAGGATTGGTTAGCTAACAGAAAGCAAAGAGTGGGGATAAATGGGTGTTTTTCTGGTTGGCGGTCAGTGACTAGAGGTGTTCCTCAGGGGTCGCAATTATTTACGATTTACATAGATGATTTGGAGTTGGGGACCAAGTGTGGTGTATCAAAATTTGCAGATGACACTAAGATAGGTGGAAGAGCAAAGCGTGCAGAGGATGCTGAAAGTCTGCAAAGAGATGTAGAGAGTCTAAGTAGATGGGCAAGGGTCTGGCAGATGGAGTACAATGTTAGTAAATGTGAGGTCATCCATTTTGGTAGGAATAACAGCAAAATGGACTATTATTTAAATGGTAAAAAATTGCAGCACGTTGCTGTGCAGAAGGACCTGGGTGCCCTTGTGCAGGAATCTCAAGGAGTTGGTTTGCAGGTGCAGCAGGTAATTAAGAAGGCAAATGGAATTTTGTCTTTCATTGCTTGAGGGATAGAATTTAAAAACAGCGAGGTTATGTTGCAGCTGTATAAGGTGCTATTGAGGCCACACTTAGAGTACTGTGTACAGTTTTGGTTTCCTTACTTGAGAAAGGATATATTCCAATGTAGTACCCAGTGGAGGGGACGCAGAGGAGATTCACCAGGTTGATTCCAGAGTTGAGAGTGTTGGCTTATGAGGACAGACTGAGGATAAACTGGGGCTATACTCATTGGAATTCAGAAGAATGAGGGGAGATCTTATAGGAATGTATAAAATTATGAAGGGAATAGATAAGATAGAAGCAGGAAAATTGTTTCCACTGGCAGTTGAAACTAGAACTAGGGGGCATAGCCTCAAAATAAGGGGAAGCAGATTTAGGATTGAGTTGAGGAGGAACTTCTTCACACAAAGGGTTATGAATCAGTGGAATTCCCTGCCCAGTGAAGCAGGTAAGGCTAACTCATTGAATGTTTTTAAGGCAAAGATAGATAATTTTTTGAACAGTAAATGAATTAAGGGTTATAGTGAGTGGATAGGTAAGTGGAACCGAGTCCGCGAAAAGATCAGCTATGATCTTAATGAATGGCAGAGTAGGCTCGAGGGGCGAGATGACCTACTCATGCTCCTAATTCTCATGTTCTTATGAAAGACTTCATTGCTGTTGTATACAGGTAAAATTGCTTTCCTTTGTTTAGACCTCATTTGGGTGGAACATTCATTGTGCAACCTTGAGGGTAATGACTCTGTAATTATTTAATTAACTTTGGAACTTTCCTCCAAACAGATCCTTGTTCAAGTCCACAGCACGTGAGAAGCATTTTAAACCCAGTGAAAGTAATTTTCATCAGGTGAAGCAGAGGAGCCATTTTCCTTAGTTGAGGAAGAGAAGCCATTTTGAAACCAGTGACGGAGCTTTCTTCATCAGCTAAGGCAGAGGAGCTATTTTAAAACCAGTGAGGGTGTTATTTTCATTAATTGAGGCAGAAGAGACATTTTGAAACCAGTGAGGGAGCCATTTTCAACAGCTGAGATAAAAGGGACTGCCTCAGAAGAAAGAGAGATGGGTGAGTGTTACCTAATTTGTATCTTTTTTGTTTACATATTTTGTTTTGCAGTTATTTTCACTAGAAATGCACAGTGTAGCACATGTACCTATTTCAATTAACTTGTAATTTGGATTTTCTGGTGAGAAATGTCCAAAGGAACCTAACCCCAGCTTTAATGTTAATCCCTGTGGGAATTAAATAAATGTGTTTCACTTTGACTCTCAAATTTCAGGCATATAACCAGATAATGGTCGGAGGTCAATCATCTCAGCTCCAGGGCATCTCTGCAGGTATTCCTCAGGATGGTGCCCTAGGCCCAATCATCTTCATAAGAACATAAGAAAAAGGAGCAGGAGTAGGCCATCTAGTCCCTCGAGCCTGCACCGCCATTCAATAAGATCATGGCTGATCTGAAGTGGCTCAGTTCCACTTTCCCGCTTGCTCCCCATAACCCTTAATTCCCTTGCCTACCAAAAACCTATCTACCCGTGTCTTAAATATATTTAGCGAGGCAGCCTTCACCACTTCAATGGGCAGAGAATTCCAGAGATTCACCACCCTTTGAGTGAAGAAGTTCCTCCTCAACTCTGTTCTAAACTGCCTCCCCCCCCTTATCTTGAGGCTGTGCCCTCTAGTCCTGCTGCCCCTTCTGAGCAGGAAGAACCTCTCCACCTCTACCCTATCCATTCCCTTCATCATCTTATATGTCTCAATAAGATCCCCAGTTACTCTTCAGTTACTCTATTAATGACCTTTATTACATCATGAGTTCAGAAGTGGGGATAACTTCTCCCCACATTAAACTCAACATCTGCGCACAAACGTGCATCTGACTGTTCCAGTTCACCAATTCCCAAAATTACAATTGTGTTATCATTTGTTTCATTTTCAGCAAACTGTCCTGGGCCACTCAACACAGGTTCACCAGTGCCAGAAGCCAATGCGTGCGCTCTGTTTACAATAAATTCATGGTGGTCAGCAGGAATCAAATTTACATACACAGCATCAGGCCCTCTTTTCTCCATCCATTTTTGCTAAAATGACGAGCAACCATTTTGTCAAAACAACCTCCTCAAATGTTCAGCTGTCTGCAAGAAGTGTGTGTGGACTTAATGGTTTAATATCATGTTTGACGAGCCTATTAATGTTCAGGCTCAGGTTCATAAAACTGCCCTCTGGAAAAGGTATCAGATGCCTGCTGGTAGAAGTTGATCAGGAAACCGCATTGACCTGCAACCTCCTCATCTTCAGTGAACATCCCATGCCTATTAACTATCTCCTCGTAGAGCTTAACAGGTCATTAACTGAAGGCGACTGGATTTATGAATCCCTCAGACTGATCCTCACTTTCAAAATTGGAATCCATCCCAGAAGCGGCAAGATCCAGAGACACCTTCTGGGATTACAATTTCCAATCTGCACTTTTATCCATGCCTATTCCTAAAGCCTTTTAAAAATCAAGCTGCTTGCCTTTATGGGAAAGGCCTTTGTTATTCTCCATAAAGAAGAAAGAAATCTGCTCCTCCTCTATCAACTCAGCTTGTGATCTTACTCTGCTATGTTTCCTTTAAAGAGACAATCATCACATCACCCCCCCGACCCTCCCCACCCCCCGCCATTATTCAATCTTCAATTATCAATGACTGAGTAATTCTAACTAAATATTATATTCACGAGTTGAAGAATTATAAAGTGGACCTTTGAGGAAGTTTTCTACTTTTTGTAGAACTGTGTAATTCTGCATCTGACATGCTTGAGATTAATGGGAACTACAATAATGGGTACTGCTTCTAACACAAGCAATTCTCCACTACTTGTTTCCACAGAGTCATCAGTTATGCCTGTAATAGGTCTATCAGGTTCTAAAACAATTTTTGACGGAAACATTGACCGTTGGGGTGTCTCTCTCCATCTCAAGTGGTCCATGTGTTTATTTATGAATTGTTCATCCCTCCACACCCAATTAATAAGACAGGGGTCTGGTCTTAGAGATGATAATTCAGGGGATCCAGCTTGATCTGCTACTGAAGTTTCTCGCGTATGCAGCTTTACATACCATATATGATCGTGCTGTACTACATGAATCATGGCTTGATTTCTGATTGCTTTAGCTGCCTTCTACCCACTCTGGCAAATTTGGAAACACAAGACTCAGGCTTATCCTGAGATGATGTTTCGTTAACAGCTCTGCTGGTGGAAATCCCATTGTTGCAAATGGAGTAATCCGATAGTCAAGGAAGAATCATGAGATTATGGTTTCCAAAGTTCCTCTCAACAGTTTCTTTAGACCAGTTTGGATGGCTCTCTTGGGTAGGCCATTTGACGCTGAGTGGTAAGGCACCGTTCTAACGTGTTGAATACTGTTGGAAGCTCTGAGGGTTTTGAACTCAGCACTTGTGAACACAGTTTCATTGTCTGATACCATGACTTCAGATAATTCACGTGTAGAAAAGCACTGGTGTAATCTTTTAATTGCAGCAAGTGATGTAGGTAACTTCACCCAGAGTGTGTATCAATCATAAGCAAAAACAGTGTGCCCAGGAATGGATCAACAGAATTGACAAGGATTTGTACCTATAGGCAGCCAGGCCAAGGGTGCAGAGGGATTATAGCAGACAACCTTTGTTGCAGTTAGCACTGTTGTCACTAGCTGCTTGATATCAACATCAATACTAGGACACCATACAATTCCTGGCAAGTATCTTCAGCATAGTGACACAGTGGTTAGCACTGCTGCCTCATGGCGCCAGGACTGGGGTTCAATTCTGGGCTCGGGTCACTGTCCATGTGGAGTTTGCACATTATCCCCCTGTCTGTGTGGGTTTCCTCTGTGTGCTCCCGAATTCTCCTACAGTCTGAAGATGTACAAGTTAGGTAGATTGGCCATATTAAATTGACTCTAGTGTCAGGGGATTAGCAGGGTAAATATGCGAGGTTATGGGAATAGGGCTTGGGTGGGATTGTGGTCAGTTCAGACTCAATGGGCCGAATGGCCTCCTTTTGCACTACAGGGATTCTATGATTCTATTCTAGCAATGCCAGAATGAGCACAGAGTAATTCAGTTAGGAGCAGCTCTCTGCCTGGTACAGAAATGGCTCCTATTTATTAGTGTCACAAGTAGGCTTATATTAACACTGTAATGATGTTACTAAATGATGCCATCCCACTCAATCCATTCTGCAGGAACAGAATTGTTTGATTTTCTTGGAAACTGACTCATTTATCAATCTTATGAGTATTTTGGGTGGGATTCTCCCAAAAACATTCTAGTGCTGAATTCGCATAAAAACTGGAATAAATCCTAAACATAAGAACTTAAAGCAGGAGTAGGCCATCCAGATTCTTAGCTGATTTTTTTCTCAGCAGGAATTTCAAAAAGAATCTCCCACACTCTGTGCAATGCAGAATATACTATCATGAATCACGATAAAAATCAGGGGCCTATTCCCTCTGGAGAGGCTGGCAGCACTGCGCTGAGCAGGCCACTGCGCACACGCCAATCTGTCAATGCTGAGGTCAGCACATTTGCAGTTGCCCTGCACTGCCAGCCTCACAATCGCTGGCCAGCCCTGGCCTCAACAATTCTGTCCAGCCCTGCGACCCCTATTTTCCCCTCTGCCCCACTTCGCGAGCGCTGACCCACTGACGTGCCTGGGCCAACCTCGATTTCCCTCACCCTGCCACTGCCAAGTGCAGATTGGCAGCCGGAGCCACCACACACCCTCAGAGGCCCTGTCCCCTTTGCCCTGTCCTGTGCCTGGTTGGCCGTTCCAAGGTGCCCCTTTGGACATTGCCACTTTGCCACTTGGGCAATGCCAGGGGGCCAGGCTGGCACTGCCAAGCTGGCAATGCCCAGAGAGCACCCTACCTTGCCACCTGACCTCCTGGGGAGACTCAATGGCCTCCCTTCACTCCAGCGAGGTTGGATTGCTAGATCCCCATTAGTGGGGAACTATTGTAAATCCTACTGGTGTGAAACATTCCCAGTGATGGAAAGAGAGGCGAGCATTTCCGGGCCTGCTAATTACATTTAAATCACTATTTGCAAAATTTGTACAACTCCTCGCTGATTTCGTGCACAGAACTGAACGGTACCGGAAATCCAGTGGCCAGAGACTTGGAGGCTGTGGCATCCACTGGGAACATCAGCCTCCACTTGAGTCTTCCAGTCCACTGTGCTGCTGTACATTATTACTTACCTCAATAAACTGTTCGTTCATTAATCCACTAGGTGGTCACCAGTCTTTGCAAGAAAGCACAGAAATGTAAAATGTCTACCATTTAAGTACTGGTGGAATTTCTTGACGCTAAAGGCTGTTGATATCATAGAAAGATAGAAAAACTACAGCACAAACAGTCCCTTCGGCCCACAAGTTGCACCGAACATGTCCCTACCTGCTAGGTATACCTATAACCACTATCTTACTAAGTTCCATGTACTTATCCAAAAGTCTCTTAAAAGACCCTATCAAATCGGCCTCCACCACCACTGCCGGCAGCCCATTCCATGCACCCACCACCCTCTGAGTGAAAAACTTGCCCCTGACATCTCCTCTGTACCTATTCCCCAGTGCCCTAAACTTGTGTCCTCTTGTGGCAACCATTTCAGCCCTGGGAAAAAAGTCCTTCATGATTTGTGAGTAGCCTTTTTTGGCCTCTGAGAGGGTTCTTGACACATACCTTATTGGCCTTTCACTGCTGTGTTCATTTTGTTTTGATAGAATGAGACTTCACACATGTGAAATGTATTTTACAGGGTTGCAGAGGTTGTTAAGCAATAATTATCACTTTGTTATGCAGTTCAAAGCTTAATAACTTCTGACTGAACAAGTACTTCAGCCAATTTTTTGGAGCGTAAACAACGGGTGATTAGCCCACATTCGCTCAATAACAGCGATCTCAGTGCAGATTCTGTCGATGAAGGTTGCAGAGGTAAAGTCTACGGAGGAGGAGGAGGGCATTTCTGACAAAGATTTTTGGATTTACATATTTAACTGCACATGTGTAGGCACCAGTGTTTGCTGTCAATTTTGCCCCAGTAATAAAGCAAAATCCAAATGATTGCATACTGTATTTCCATCATCCACCATCTTAAAAAAGTGTTCAAAGCATAGGGCAAAACGTTGTTAAAACGCCCCCCCCGCCCCCTCCAGACAGGTTGAGGTGACAGGGTTTGGTAAAACTGCATGGCAAGGAATCCCTGGGATCCTCCCTGCCCCGAACTTGATGGGAAACACATCCTTTCCACAGTTAAAGTCCCTAAGTGGCCACATTATCCTACTGAACCTCAATTTTTAGTTCAGAGCAGAATGGGAAACTGAGAAATGGAAGAAACATTAACTTGGTAGAGGGGGGGACACTTTCAGGTATCAATTTCCCTCCTCTTTGGGAACTGTGAGCTCCGTCCCTCTCTGCCACCCTGACCTAACCCTTATGCTGGAAAACTCTCTTCCCATCATTCCCTCCACCCTGAGGGTATCCCCTCCTGCCCCAGGACACATCAGGCTTACCTTGAGGATAGCCCAAGGACTTAGTTTCAAACAGAACACTGCAGTACCTTTTCTGACAAATTCAATGCAGTGTCTGGATAGGTTGGAGAGCTGTCAGCTAATCAGATTGGGTGGTTGACTTCTCTCCAATGGAGGGGCTTCTTTCCAAGGGTTGACAGAAGTCCCACCCATGCCACTCAGAGCCTTATTGGCCATGAAATGGCAGTGAGTTTCTGAGAGTCAGCAGGAACAGGTTATGTGCAGACTTTGTGGATGGCAAGTACTCAAATCAAATTTGTTAGATATGACCTTTCGTGAAACCATATCGGATGTCTTTAATGTACCCCTCTCTATTCTAGTAATCATATACTGCATTCATAATTCCCTCAATCCTCTTTTTATTTTTGATGTTGAACTAATGGACCTGTGGTTACCAGATTGGTCTTGTCTCCTTTTTCAGAGATGGGGATTATACTAGCCTGCATTCAATCTGTGGAAATCATTGCAGTGTGCAATGAGTTATTAAAACGATGTGCAAGAAGCCCTCCCAGCAAAGTCTCATCTCTCTAAGGGCCCTCAATCAGATATCATCTGTCCTGGCTGCTCTATCTATTTTCAGGTCATTAATTCTTTTGAAATCTATAGATTCATCTATTTTAATATTATTACTTTTATATTAAATTTATTATTAAGTTCTATTAGTTGAGCATTGTCTTCAAAAGTGAAGACCAATTTAAAGTATTCATTTAATATTTCCATAGAACCCACTGAATCCTTTGTATCTTGTCAATGAGAACTTTTCAATGCCCCCATATTGTTTTGATAATTGTCTGATTCTTCATTATGAAGATGTACTATGTGAAATACTCATTTGTAAAATCATCTGCTGGATGTATGTAAATATATATATATATACATCTACTGAACTTTTTGAAACAAACATTCACTGCTAAACGAAAAGACACTGGCGTACAGCAGCTACTGAGATGCATTTGTGAAGCCCACAAGCCATTTTAAGGAGATAGAGCTCTTAGAGACAACGGCTGGGATTTTCCACTCTCGATCAGGTGGGCATCTTGGTGCATCCCCAACATCCACAACCAAGGTGGAGGTAGCCTGCTGTCTGCCACTCCCTGTTGTCTGTGATGACCTTAGTGGGTAGCCTTTGGAGGGCGGAGACCTAAAAAGACCTGTCCTGCTTTAGATGCCCTGCTGGGGGGGGTAAGTGCACCCTCCTCAGTCTGTGGAGTTGGAAGTGATGGGTTCACAAGTGGAGAGGATTTTGATCAACGAGAGAGTCCAGGAGTCACCTTGCTGGACAGCCCTGGGATGTTGAGCTGCTGGTCCTCCTGTCTATATGTGCGAGAGGGCCTGTGGCTGATTCCTTAAGGAAAAGGGGCAGCTGGAGTGAGATTAGATGCCCTCCCTGCTCTTGCATTGACCCTGATGAATGCAACTAAACTCTACATCGATGGAATTCAGCTCATGTATCAGTGCAGGGCCGAAGTCTTGGACCAAGGTTTCCATGGCAGCCACCATCCTAAACATAGTAAAAAGTCTGACAACACCAGGTTTTAGTCCAACTGATTTATTTGATAATAGACTCACAAGCTTTCGGGGTTAGTCCCTTCGTCAGGTGAATGGAGACTTCTGGCCTCAGACAGAGCATATAAAGCACAGACAGTTTAGAGATTACTGATTAGAATGCGAATCTTTACACCTAACCTGCTGTTCAAGACCTGAAGTGGCTGACAATGTGAATGGAAGGAGCACTGATCACAGGTTACAGAGATGTGTATTGTCTCCAGACAGTACAGTAAGTGAGGTTTTGCAAACCCAGGCAAGTCACGGGGGTTACAGATAGTGCGACATGGACCCAAGATCCCTGTTGAGACCGTCCTCATGTGTGCGGAACTTGGCTATCAGTCTCTGTTCAGCGACTCTGCGTTGTCGTATGTCGTGAAGGCTGCCTTGGAGAATGCTTATCCGAAGGTCAGAGGCTGAATGCCCGTGACCACTGAAGTGTTCGCCAACAGGAAGGGAACAGTCTTGCCTGGTGATTGTCGAGCGATGTTCATTCATCCGTTGTCGTAGTGTCTGCATGGTCTCCCCAATCCACCATCCTACCAGTGTTGATCTTAGTGCGTTCGCTTGTTGGTGCTAACAGCTCAGATGAACATACTTCTCCAATTTACCTTGCAATCTGAGGAGGGTGGGTGGCCTCTCTTCTTGCTATTCCTAGGCTCATCTTTGCAGTCTGAGAAGTTGATTTAGGATTGAGTCCAAAGGCTCATCTTTTGACTAGGATTCAGCAGATTTCTAGCTTCCAACCATCTTCTGAGTTTCGACAGCCCTGCCTCTGCCTCATTTGGATCACATTGTGTACTGTGTTCACAAGATTGTGAGCTTGAATCTGCTCTAAAACGAGGTCCCACCAAGGTTTGGGCTCTGCCCTGGTGAAAGATGTGGGTCAGTGCTGTGATGGGTTTTCAAAGTTGTTAGCCCCAGAATCTTCATCCAAGGCCTTGAAGGGTTGCAGTTGATGGTGTGGATCCTGGCTAAACACGGAAGCTTCCCAGAGATATTTGTGAAAGAAAGGAGAGGTGAATAGTGCATGATCGGGGACTGTGAAACAGAAGCCATCACTCAATGTGGTTGTCTGATGGACGTTGTAGGACAGGATCCTTACTTGGGTGTGTGCTGCCAACCTCACTGTCAGTACATCCTCTCCAACCAGTTGGACAGCTTTGCTTTCAAAGATCAATAGAAACTTGAGTTAGGAGTGTAATGGAATATTTTCCACTTGAGCTTCAACAATGCTCAAGAAGCTCAACACCATCCCAAGACAAAGCAATCAATTTGATTGGCACCCCATCCATAAACATCCGATCCCTCCACCACCAATGCAGTGTGGCAGCCTTGTGTACCATTTACAAAATGCACTGTAGGAACTCACCGAGGCTCCTTAGGCAGCACCATCCACACCCATGATTGCCACCATCTAGAAGGACAAGAGCAGCAGATACCTGGGAACACCATCACTTGGATATTCCTCTCCAAGTCACTCCCAGCCTGACTTGGAAATATATCACTGTTCGTTCACTGTCACTGGGCCAAGATCATGAAACTCCCTCCTTAATAGCATCATGGATGTGCCTGCACCATATGGACTGCAGCTATTCAAGGAGGTGACTCACCACCATCTTCTAAAAGGCCACTAGGGATGGGCAATAAATAATTGGCCTAGCCAATAACACCCACATCCTGTGAACAATTTAAAAAGAAATGCTATTTGCGTATCCAGGACAGCAGTTTCAAGCCTCCCAAACACCTCCCACCACCCCCCTCTCACTTGTGTGAGTTCACACCAGCGCAAATCATGGCTGATTTCCACCAGTGGAGACCAGGTGCCATGACCACGCTGGGGAGAGCAGAGACCATTGAAACCCTTTGGTAGTTAGGAGCAAGCCTGGGCAGTGTCAACATGACAGTTCTTATTTGGGCACCGTAGGTGTGCCAGGGATGTGGGGCCTAAGTGGGGGTGTGGCTATGACTGTGTATAGCCACCCCCCCCCCATCACCAATGACAGGAGCTATTGCTGGGGGGAGTTCTGCAAGGGGTGAGGCTGCTAGGCGAGGGGAACTCTGTAAAGGAGGGATTATGCAAGCTGGAGCTATGAAAGGGGGACATGGGAAAGGAGCTGTGTAAGTGGGAGGCTCTGCACGAGGAGGCTCTGTAATGATCACAGCCCAACTGCTATTAAATTCTGTACATGGGTGTGTTTCACACTTGTGTATTGGACATGTTCAGCACTGCAATCTTATCATGCGCATGAGGCTATGCAAAGAGAGGCATATCAGGGTATCTGCCATTGAATTCATTGGAAGGGGCCTGATGCCCCTACGCTGGAGGCCTGTGATTCTGTGGGTGGAGAAACATGTTGTCGATGATGAGGATGGGGGTTCTGCTGAGGGGGAGGAGGGTAGTTGAGAGGAAGTCGCCCAGTTCACTGAGAGATCAGGGCTCCATATGCAATGGTGTCTGTGTGCTCTGAAGCTGGTTGCCTCGACGAGATAAGGCTCAGTCACCTACACACCCCTCCCCCCCCCCCCCACACACACACACACACACACACACACACACACACACACACGCACCTCCATCTCCCCTTCCACCTAAACCGGTGCAAATCTCCCTGCTGTCAAAAAAAACTTGACAGAACATGGTAAGGTTGCAATGCTGAACATGGTCAATACACAAGTGAGGAACACATCCAATTTCAGAATTTAATGACACTTAGGCTGCAATCTTACATCCTGCCCCTCACTTGGCATGGTCAGGTGGTAAGATTGCATGCAATGTGAAAATTCGGAAACATGTCCAGATTCATGCCGGTTCCACTTTTTCTGGTTGTAAACAGCTTCATGCCCAAAATGGGTGAGACGCTCATTAGCATGCATTTGAATGGATTTCCACATCGTTCACGAGTGAGAGCATGGATGTTTCCCTTTGCACATATGTTAACCACCTCATTGGTGAGACATCACACTGGCAGAATTACACCTGCTCTATCTAAGTGTGATTCAGGTATAGCTGTATCAAAGGGGAGTACCACTGAGCATCAACTCTGAATGCAGTGGGCTTGGGGTGGGGATGTCAACCACAGCCATGTTGTGTGGTAAGATTGTGGACATGGATGTGGGCAGGATATTGGGGTGGCTCATGCCAGTCTAGGAGACCAAAGGTCAGGGGTCAGTACTGTCTTAGGGATTCTGTTGTGCACATTCCCTCTGCCCACTGAACAACCCCACCGAGGGGTTGACTCCAAACCCTACTGACCTCGTCATAGTTACCCTGCCATCTGTCTGCTGGACAGGCTCTGAGGCTGGCCGCTGACATCCCATCCCAGCTCCACCAACAGAAACAAGCAGCAACCCTGTCAGCTCCTGTTCCAATCATAGGAGTTGAGCAGGTGTTAACACGGCTCCTCGCACTGCATGGATTCTGCAGTGCTGCCTTCGATGAGAACCCATCTCCAGCTGGAAGCCAGTGCACCAGACATCAAGGTGGGTACAGCCATGCATTTGCTTCAGGTTTCCTATGGGGCCTCCGCACACATATCCGTGTGGTCTCCATTTCCTCCATGGTGAGGGAGCAGTGATGGTTATGCATGACACCGAAGATGATATTGGGTTGCCCCTATCAAAACTCATAGGAACATGATTTGCTGGGAGAGAATGAGGAGCCCAGGTGGATAACTTCATGGACTATCTCTCTCTCTCCCTCTCTCTCTCTCGCACTGTGTTACCCCCCCCCCCCCCACCCCCCCCCACCCCACCCCACCCACCACCACCACCACCATCCCCCAAACTTTCCTTAGAAAGACGGAGATTAAGGGGGGATCTGATAGAGGTGTATACAATAATGAAGGGTATAGATAGAGTCAACAGTGGCAGGCTTTTTCCTAGATTGGAGACAAATATCACGAGGGGTCACGAGCTAAGGGTGAGGGGGGAGAAGTATAATTTGGATACTAGAGGGAGGTTTTTCACACAGAGGGTCGTGGGGGTATGGAATGTGCTACCAAGTAAGGTGGTGGAGGCAGGCACACTGGACTTGTTTAAGGTTTACTTAGATAGGCACATGAGTGACACAGGGATGGAGGGTTATAGGAGACGGTTTTAAAAAGGGTCAGAGCCTCAGGATGTTATTGGAAATGTAATGCTGCATGTTGATGTTTTGTCTCTTTTACTCCACAGGTGTGTCGGTCCAGCTTGTTGTCTAACAAGGGGCATGCACACGGTGGGTCGTGCTTGGACTGCTCTTGGATGTTTCGAGAGTGGCCTAGCACTTCGCGTCATTGTGTGTGCTTAAAACTGGACCAGCAGATGGGCACCACAACAGCTCAGTGACTATCACTGCTAGCTGTGCAGATACATGGATTTGGGCCAGTCTGTGGGAGTTTGTGCATTCTCCCTGTGGTTACGTGGGTTTCCTCCGGGTGCTCCGGTTTCCTCCCACACCCCAAAGATGTGCTCTTCGGCTGATTGGTGTAACAAATTGTCCCTAAACTATTCTCCCCTGAATCTGGTTTCCAATGGGGGTACCATAAGCATAGACGTGGGTCAAGGTAGATGTAGGAAAATGCTTTGTTAAGATGGCGGCGCGGGCTCGTTGGGTCGAAGGGCCCGTTTCCCGTGCTGGGTTGTTCTTTGTTCTTTATTGTTTTTGTCCACAGCCACTTCCATGGGTTCCATTGACATCACAACAGAGTGATGGGGCTGAGCTGGCTGTGTTGGTGAATTACCGGTCCAGGCTGGAAGGTGATGGCGATTCACTGTGCAGCAAACTGTGGTGCTGCCCCGGTACAAAATAAGTCTGACTCTTACCCGTTCTCTGATCACTCACAGGCGCCTGGGTCTGAGTCGGTTGAGAAAATGACTGTCCGATGCAATGCCCTGGGGTGGAGGGAGCCTGGTTGGGAGGGCGCAGTCCCAAGTGGAGCAGCCATGCCAGGCTGTGTGACCCAGTAGGCCTGCAATACAACCAGTGCTGGGCCAGTTTGGGATGAGCGCTTGGAGGTCCACACCAGTTAGGGGTTTGGCGCAAATGCTGGGAAATTGGGATTGCATACTCAGTGGGCTGAAATGATGCTCTGAGTCCATCTGGATACAGCTTGAGTACGGTCATCCCTGTGGGACATGAATCACAGTCAGATTAGTCACAGCTGTAGGGTACAATAACATTTATTTATGAGATTTAACAGTACATATTACCCTCTGCCTAACTACAGTGCAGTCCTTCACTTAGCATCTTGGTGATCCTACAACTTCTTAATCTATAGTGGCCTACGTCTAGGTGCATCCCCCAGGACGGATATCAGGGATGGAGGCAGTCAGCTGCGTTCCACGCCTGGTGGCCTGTGATGCACTTAGTGGGTGTCACCTGGAGAACTTGGGCCTGGAAGGCCCCGGTCAACTTTCTGGTGTCACGGACAGTTCCGTGCCACCCTGTTCATCCTTTTGTCTCTGAAATGCATCGATGTCAGGAGGAGGGGGGAATCAGAAGGCTGAAATCTCCTGGGTGGAAGTCTCCGGTATGGGCACAGCTCTTTTTTCTCCTGTGGCCACTGGGACGTTCCGTAAGACAGTGGGGCAGCTGGCATCATCAGGCATTGCCAATCCTGGAGGCCCAACTGTGTTCATCCCATGGCGCGTGAGCCCTCAGCGATGACCCTCTGACTCTGAGTCAAGCTCTGGATTCTCCTCGATGCCTGCAGAAAGTTTTAAAGTTTAAACTTTATTTATTAGTGTCACAAGTAGGTTTACATTAACACTGTAATGAAGTTACTGTGAAAATCCCCCAGTCGTCACACTCAGGTGCCTGTTCGGGTACACTGAGGGAGAGTTTAGCGTGGCCAGTGCACTTAACCAACACACCTTTCAGACTGTAGGAGGAAACTGGAGCAGCCTGATGAAATCCACAGACACTGGAGAATGTGCAGACTCTGACCCCAGCAGGGAATTTAACCCAGATCCCTGGCGCTGTGAGGTGGCAGTGCTAACCACTGTTCCATCATGTGCTCTTTGAGACTGAAGCAAGCTTTGCAGCTCCTCAATGATGGCCTGCTAGATGAGCCCACAGCCAGGACCAGTTACACCCTGAGAATGCTCCAGAGTCCTTTGGCCATGGCCCGCTCTAAGTTAGCCATGTTTTGAATTCTGCCACCACAGTAATCATTTCCTGCCCCAGGCTTCCTCTGCAGACACCACCCTATGCAGCGTTAGTCTAGGTACTACATAATACCGGGACCACTTCATGCACCTTAAGGCTGTGGGATTCTCCCAACAGCCTCACTGCTGCTGACACCCTCTCCTACATTCCCCAGCTCTGCTGATGCATCTCCAGCCATTTGGGGACAACTAATCTGAAGGCAGCCATTCTGTGCCCAGCCCTCAGATGTTCCAGCTCCAATCAATACATGTCTCTGACTGTGTTGTGTTGTGTGCACCAGAGTGACACAAAAGCCTCACCACTAATTTGTCCCATCAGACTGTGAAGACTGTGTCTTCGCTGTTGGATTGTGTGGTGCACTTCTTGGATTGTGCTCGAAGGATTTCTCAGGGTCTTCCTCTGAGGTGTGCTCTGAGTTGTCATGGGGCATTTCGGTGGAAGCAGTGGTGGGGGATAGGATGGGGAGAGGGGTGGGGGGGAAGGTGGGGAAGGCAGCAATGCCAAGTGGGCCAGGGGCATTGGGGTCACTTCCTGCAATAAAGGACTTAAGATTCAGTGCAAGGGGGGACAGATATCAGAGCAACATGCCAACTTACTTCAGATATGTAAATGAATGAAGCATTGGTGAATGCTCACTCCTTGCTCACACGCATTGACCTGGCTGTCGTTCACAGTCCTGTCCTTCACAGTCCTGTCCTTGTCCTCCCCTGCCAGATCAAGGGATCTTTCCTGAAAGGGAGTGAGGTTTCACAGCTTGGAGACCCCACCTCTGATTTCTCCTTCTCTTGGCAATTTTAGGCCATCTTCTCCTGTGGAAACAGAGGTGGGGATTGAAAGCCTGATGGCTGGAAGGCATGGGGTGTTGAGGAATGGATCGATATATACATTATAGGCTTGACAGATGGGGCTGATGCCGTGATGGGATGGATACTCATCCTTGTTGCCCACGTGAGGTCATTAATTTTTTTCTAGCACTAGTGGCCAGCCCTCTGTGCCAGTATGCGGGCACTAATTACCACTGATTACATCCAGAAGATGGCCCAGCCCTCCCTCCGTGAACCTTGGGGTTACTCTACAAAGTGCCTTCTTCCTTTCGTTACTGCCTGTGTGTCCATTGTTAGCGTTAATATGTAGCTTTCCCTTGTTAACGCTGTACAGCTGCAAACACTTTTTGGTGAGAAACGTGCCTGGAGAGTCCGTTCTGGCAAGAATCGCACCAAGTGTCGTAAGATTGCAGCTTGCCAAAAAAAAACATAGCATGAGATGGTGGTCTAAGAATTTTGGGGCGGGGGGGGTGAAATTCCATGTAACGTATGTTAATCTGTGCTTACCAAAAAAATCTTCATTCCAGCACTAGCAGTTGGAAGAATTTAAGTGTAACATCCTGTAGAGTCTTCATGCCACAAATCAGAAAACACCTTCCTTATTTTTTCTCAATTGTGAGTTGATGAAGCAACTGCATAATGAAACTCATCATTTAAAGTGTGTCCAGAACAGCTGAACGTGGTAATTGTGAAGTTTCTCTTTCTAAAACAGAGAAAAAAATGCCTGTAATCAGCTAGTGTTTTTGCTAATGCAAATAATAATTTAGCACTTTGGCTGGAAGTTTATTAGCAACAGAGATATGTGAATTCTGCTGACCAGCATGTCTTCGCCATTTATGCAAGAGGGGAATTGTTCATCGGGGTGTTGTAAATTGCTTTTCAGCTATTCTTTGAAAATGTATACAGTGTGTTAGAAACAAAGCATGTAGAAACACAGCGCTATCATTTTTTCCACTTTTTAAATAGGTCAGAGATCTTTTACCTGGAGAATAGACTGAAGGCACAAGAGACTGTGCATAGCATACAAACGTGCTGCTGAAATCCACTGAACCAAATCAACAGTTCACATTAAAACAACCTAGCTCGTGTAAACCTGTACATTTTAGTCTTTGAAAAGACGCACAAAGCCACAATCTACCACGAGGAATTTGCTATTTTGTTTTCTTTTGTCTAATTTAGTCACAATAGACTCAAAATGTTATTATTTTTCTCCCCTTTGAGCCCTGCTGAGTAATTATTTATGTACGACATTAATAGCCAGGCTCTTGTTCTTCCTATCTCCATTCTCTATATTCCATTGCCTCTGAAGTGCCTCAGGGGTTTCACTGCTTTCTGCAGTACCTGAATGTTTTCAATACACTTCTGAAAAGTTAAATGGCCATCCAGCCCTTTTAGAGGCAAATGGCATTTTGAATGAGACTAGGACTCCCTCAGTTAGGGGTTCTTAGTCCTGGACACCAATGTGGAATGGGAAATGCAATGGCATGAGTACATCTAGTGAGCCGAAGAGAGGTCTACTGAGTTCACAAGCAACCTGTTCCACGAGAAACTAACTCGAAGTTCCCTTCATTTGATGGCTTATCGAATCAATGTCAGGGAGTAGATTTTTTTTTCCTTGCTGCATGGTTGAGCATATGTCCCAGCTGAGCATGTGACGCAGGTAGATGCCAAGGACATACCTGAAGTGGTGCTTGAAACTGTACATATAATTCTCAAAATGTTTCACTCAGCAATTAAAACTCATTTCTTTACAGTAGTAGCAATGAAGTTATTCATTCTTCCAGAACATCAATTACACTACTTGGTAGTTGGAATTTGTAGTGATAGTCATTATCAGCATAAAAATCAAACCAAATCTGAATAAAGCCCCATGAAAGCTAATTTGAAAAATACGAGGGAATCACACTGAAATATTTAAAATAAAAACAGAATGAACTGGAAATACTCAGCAGTCATGCAGTACCAATGTAGAGAGAAACAATTAACATTTTAGATAAAAGACCATTTAGAACATCAATGACCTAAAACACTAACTTTGGGCTGCATTTTAAGTTCCCAAATCAGGTGTGCTGCCCACCCCCTTGTCCAGCGCTGACAGAAAAATTGGCTTGATGACATTACGTCAGTAGGTTGGATGTGGAGATGATTATAGAACATAGAATCTCTACAGTGCAGAAGGTCGTTTGGTCCATCGAGCCTGCATCGACAATAATCCCACCCTGACCTTATTCCCATAACCCCACACATTTACCCTGCTAATCTGCCTAACACTAAGGAGCAATTTAGCATGGCCAATCAATCTAACCTGCTCATCTTTGAAGTGTGGGAGGAAACTGGAGCACCTGGAGGAAACCCACACAGACATGTGACCTCCACACAGTTACCAAAGGCCAGAATTGAATCCAGGTTCCTGACATTGTGAGGCAGCAAGACATTTTCCTCTTGTAAGAGAATCTGGAACAATGGATCACTGTTTCAAAATAAGGGATCATCCACTTGAGAGTGAGATGTGGAGAATTTTGTTCCCTCTGAGTTGTGAGTCTTCAGAACTCTCTACCTCAAAAAGTGGTGGAAGCAGAGACATTGAACATTTTTTTTAGCAGAGGTAGATCAATTCTTGTTATGCAAGGAGGTGAAAAGCTATTGGGGTAGGTGGGAATTTGTGATTAGGTTGCAATCAGACCAACCATGATTTTATTGAATGATGGAGCAGGCTCGAAGGGACAAGTGGCCTACTTCTGCTCCTAATTAGTATTTTTGTATGTTTACACAATTCTTTGATAATATGGAAGGTGAATAGGCACCAAAATTGGCAGCCTGCTGACTATTTTGAAATCATTAATTAGCAAGCGAGTCAGTTCGTTAATAATGCAATCATCCACAACTTTTCTTGGCTAGCTTTATTTTTCGTGCATCTGATGTAAAAAGTCTGGGTCTCATTTACACAAGCTAAAATGAGGCTGCATAAAAGGCAAAACAAAAAACAGCACAGGGACAGGCTCTTTGGCCCACCAACCCTGCACTGATCACATTGTCCTATCTGGACCAAATGCTTGCATTCTTCTATTCCCCGCCTATTCATGTGTCTATGCAGATAAGTCTTAAATGTCGCTAATGTGTCTGCCTCAACCACTTCACTTGCTAGTATATTCCAGGCCCCCACCACCCTCTGCATAAAGAAAAACTTCTCCCGCATCTCTGCTGAAACCTTTCCCCCTTACCTTGAGCTTGTGGCCCCTTGTAAATGTCACTTCTGCCATGGGAAAATGCTTCCAACTATTCACCTTATATATGCCCCTCATAATTTTATAAACTTCTTTCAGCTCGCCCTCAGCCTCTGTCTTTCCAGGAAGAACAATCCCAGTTTATTCAATCTCTCCTCATAGCTAACAATCTCCATTTCAGGCAACTTCTTGGTAAACTTTTTCTGTACTCCCTGCAAAGTCTCCACGTCCTTCTGGTAGTGTGGAGTACAGAATTGCTCACACTATTCCAAATGTGGTCAAACAAATTTTTATATAAGTATAACATAATTTGTAAACTTTTAATGATTTTTTTTCCTTTTTTTGCATCTTCAATGAGTGACAAAGAATGATCCTGAGATCATGGGCCTGTACAATTCTTCCCATGACTGCCACATTAGCCCCCCTGCCACAAGATATCCTGGCCTCTAGTGCCAATTCTCAGAACTTTCAAGTCAAAATGCAGTTCATTTCCCATTGTGAATGGTACTGCAATGATAATACATTCAGATTCTTTTCATGCCAACTCTAAGTGGCATGAGTTGGCTAAGTACTGGGTGGCACGGTAGCACAGTGGTTAGCACTGCTGCCTCACAGCTCCAGGGACCTGGGTTCGAATCCAGGCTTGGGTCACTATCTGTATGGAGTTTGCACATTCTCCTCATGTATGCATGGGTTTCCTTCAGGTGTTCCGGTTTCCTCCCAAGTCCAAAGATGTGCGGGTTAGGTTGATTGGCCATGCTAAAATTGCCCCTTAGTGTCCTGGGATGTGTAGGTTAGAGGGATTAGCGGGTAAAATGTGTAGGGATATGGGGACAGGGCCTGGGTGGGATTGTGGTCGGTGCAGACTTGATGGGCCAAAGGGCCTCTTTCTGCACTGTAGGGTTCTGTGAAATGGTGGCATCTAAAAACAGATAAGAGAAACTGGTCCTAATAATAACTGCAAGCTTGGAATGGAGCAAAGAAAAGATCAGGAAGTCAATTTCATATGCACCTAATATTGGCCTTCCTTTCCCCCAGACAGTTACTAATCAATGTTTTATTGAATGTGTAGAAAGAATAGAGGCAGGAACATGTGGACCCATTGATTTGTCTTCTACCTCCCTCATCCCACTGAAAAACATAAAATCCAGCCCTTTGTTTCTCCACAGATAATGCCCAATCGTTCCAGCATTTTCTGTTTGTATTTTAGAAAGCAGGCCTCTGTATATTCTGTTTTTGCTTAAGGAAACTTAAAAGTTGAATTTCATTAGACAATCATAAGACATCTACAGTGACATATCAGTTGAATTACTAAGTTAAATTACTACATTGTAATAAGTGAAAGCATCCATTCTATATTTTTTATATAAGATCCTGCCCATAATTATGACATGCTGAGTCTGTACAACAATGCCTTCTAAAAAATTGGCTGGGATTCTCTGGAAAAAATAAGTGCTGCCACCAATGGGGAAACTGGAGTGTTTGCTGTTGGTGCTGGCAGTGCAATCCCAGGTGGGATTCATCCATATTAAGCATGCAAAAATATGCAATAATGGGAGGCATGCCCAGCAGCTCATCTTCACTGAGCTAGTGCCCCGAGCACTGCACTCAGAGAGATACTCCCCACACCCCACCCCAACATTGAAGTGGTGTCCCCCACCCCTGTTGAAAAAGGGATATGATTCGCATTCTAATCAGTAATCTGGAAACTGTCTGTGCTTTTTATGCTCTGTCTGAGGCCAGAACTCTTCATTCACCTGACAAAGCTTGTGAGTTTACTATCAAAGAAATCGGTTGGACTTAATCCTGGTGTTGTCAGACTTCTTACTGTGAAAAGGGGATAACCACCAACCTCTCAGGAAGGAGGGGCTTCCTTTCCCCACCACTAAAATAACAGGTTAACCTCCCCCCTCCACATCATGCAGACATGAGGGTGACTCGCTGGGCTGGGGGTCCAGTGGCTAGACGACTCCTTCGAGCTCTGGGAAACTTGAACATCACTCCTACCAGACTAGCCACTAGACTCCCATTCTGGAAAAGAGTTCCAAAGTCAACCCCTTTCCCCCAGCTGAAGCACACCCAACAACCACGGCCTTTGGGGGGGGACCTCATTCTGCAGCCTGCCAGCAGCAAATGGCACATGGGCACTGAACCTACCTCCTTGCGCCCACCCCCCCCACCCACCCCCGGGTCTAACACACTAGGTCCATCACTGATCGGCACTAAAGCCCACCTGATGCAGATCCCATTGGGAAAGCGGGTGAATGGTGGAAGGGATTTGAATTGGGCTTCAAGTCCGCTAATTACATTTAAAACAGGCCTGTTGAATGATTATTGGATTCCTGCCCGCTTTGGATGGGAATCTGATTAGGACTGGTGAGGCGCGAGGGGAGCATCACGACTAGTTTGGTGCCCAGTGGAAAACCTGTCTCTGTGCTGCTGCCTGATTCTCTGGGCCAATGCCATTCCAGCCGGGGGCTAGTGGGCCCAATGAAGTCCAACCCACCTCCCCCCTACCCCCGTCATTACAAATGTATGCAATATTTTTTGAACATAATTGACTGGCTCATTGGGTTTTAGAAAATAGAATGGCTTTTTTTTAACCAGTGTTCACAATGTTTACATTTACAGTCAGTTTACTCACATGTGTGTTTTAATATATTTACAAACACGGAACACTATAAAAACAGCAGGGATGCATTGGTCTTCATGACAGCATTGTTTCAGCATAAGATCAATGTGGATGGTGCTCCATTCTCCTCTGCAGTAGAATAAGCTTTTGATGCTGAATACTAATAGAATGTAGAGGTTTGGAATCGTCAGTGGGATCTATTAACTACAATATGCAGACTGGATCTAGCTTCAGTGCAGTGTGGCATATATATATATCCATGGGAAGTCAAAAAGACTGAATTCAAAAAAGCAATTGCAATAACTGTGCCAGTTTAGCATTTAATTATATCTGCAGGCAATGGTTATCTGTTCTGCCAGCTCGACTGAATAAAATTTGTGTCTTCAGAGTAGAGATAAGTCTTTAATAAATTGCCATTCATTTTCTAATGACTGAAAGAATCGACTGCCCCACCACTTTTTCACTATCATTAGGAATTTTATTGACAGTCAGAAGCTGACAATCTACACTCTGTTTGGGCAAAAGCATTATAACCCAGTCTGTGCACTTGCTTTGCTTCCATCAGCTGATGATGTACAACAGACGCATTCATTTCCTTCATCAAAATGGCATTTACCATAAGGCTGAGTTTAAATTTGACAAGAAAATTATTTTCATTTTTCCATTTATTCCAATCAAGTGGACGCTTAACACATCCTGTGCATATTCAGGAGTTAACTAAAGCCAAACCTATTAACCTGTTTTGAACTGGATAAAGAGAGTAGGATGGAGGGCTTTAGATTTCTGAGGCATTGGGACCAATTCTGGGGCTTGTTACACCTTCTGTTTCTATTATGTCTCAACAAGACTGGGACTGATGTCTTCATGGGGTGTTTTGCTCGTGGGAACGGTTTAAACTACAACGGCAGGGGGATTGGAACCTGAGGGTAAATTCAGAGTGCTGTGGAGAAAAATAGGCAGTGGGAAGTAAAGATGTATTAACTGATAAGGAAGTTATATCAGAGTAGTATCATGTAAATAGAATACGCACTGTGTTTGATAGAATCAGAGTCAACAACAGTGAGTCATTAGATAGGGTCAGAGTAGGGGGGAAAGTAAAAAGCCTGAATCAGGGTTAATAAACATATATGTGAATGCCTGGTATGAGGTCAATAAGTTTGGTGAACTACAAACACTGATTGACAAATAGAATTATGACAATGTGGCTTTAACAAAGACCTGGCTTAAAGATGGGCAGGGCTCAACTTTGAATAATCCTGGGTACAAGGTGTTTAGGAGAAGCAAGAAAGTGTGAATTGATTAAAGGTGGCATTGCAATACTGGAGAGAGACAGAGGATGTTCTGGGAAGGGTGCAGGGGTGGGGGGGTGGGGGTACGGGGTGGGGGGGGGGGCAGGGGGGGTGTCAAAGTCAGAATCCTTCTGCCTAGAGGTAAAAAATTATAAAGGTACAATAATATTGATCGGTGTAGTATATAGACCACTAACCAGTGGAAGGGATATAGAGAAATAAGTTGACAAATAAATCAAAGGGAGGTACAAGAATCATACAGTAATTAGAATGGAGAGTATTTAGGGTGTGGAGATGTTGGCGTTGGACTGGGATAAACACAGTAAGAAGTCTGACAACACCAGGTTTAAGTCCAACCAATTTATTTGATAGTAAATTCACAAGCTTTTGGGGTTTGTCCCTTCGTCAGATGAATGGAGAATTCTGGCCTGACTCCCCCACTGTCAACATTCTTGGGGTTACCATTGACCAGAAACTCAACTAGACTCGCCATATAAACACAGTGACTACAAGAGGAGGTCAGAGACTAGGAATACTGCAGTGAGTAACTCCCCTCCTGACTCCCCAGGAGTCTACAAGGCACAAGTCAGGAGTGTGCTGGAATACTCTTCACCTGCCTGGATGGGTGAAGCTTCAACAACACTCGGAGTTTGACACCATCCAGGACAAAGCATCCCACTTGATTGGCATCACATCTACAAACTTCCACTTCCTTGCCCATCAATGCTCAATAGCAGCTGTGTATACTGTCTATAAGATGCACTGCAGCAATTCACAAAAGACCCAGAGACAGCACCTTCTGAACCCAAGACCATTTCCATCTAGAGGGATAAAGGCAGCGGATACTTTGGAACACCACCACCTGTAAATTTCTGTCCAAACCACTCAACATCCTGACTTGGAAATGTATTGCCAGTTCTTTGCAGTCACTGGGTCAAAATCCTGGAATTCCCACCCTAGAGGCATTGGGAGAGGGGTCAACCCACAGCATGTGGATTGCAGCAATTCAAGAAGGCAGCTCACCTCTACCTCTTCAAGGCAAATAGGGATGAGCAATAGGGATGAGCCAGCGACATCCATGTCCTATGAATGAATTTAAAAATATTCATTAAGGGAAGATCATGTTTAACTAACTTGCTGAAGTCTTTCTTTGAAAAAGGTTAATAAGTAAGGTTGATAAAGGTGATACTGTATACAGATTTTCAAAAGATATTGATTGATACACTGCCACATAACCGACTTGTGAACAAAGTTGTAGCTCATGGTATGAAAAGAAAGTCGGTGCTTGGATAAGAAATTAGCTGAATGATAGGAAACAGAGGGTAGTGATAAATATTTGTTTTTCAGATTGAAGGAAGGTTTGCAGTGGAGTTCTCCAGGGGTTAGTGTTAGGACCCTTGTTCTTAATGACCTAGACTATGGTGTTCAAGTCTTAATTTCAAAATTTACAGGTGATGCAACGATTTGAAAGATATTCAACTGTGAAGGGAATTAGCCTTGAATTTCAAAAGAACATAGACATCTCGGTGCATTGGACAGACAGTGGCAAATAAAGTTCAATGCAGAGAAGTATGATGTGAATCATTTTGGCTAGAGGAATATGAAGAGACAATACAAAATAAAGGAATGAAGTTTAAAGGAGGTGCAGGATCAGAGGGATCTCAGTGCATATGGAAAGGATGGCAGATTGTTTGACAGAGAAATTAATAAAGTACAAAGTATCTAAGGTTTTATTAACAGTGGCATTGAGTACAAAAGTAAGAAGGTCATGTTGGATACTAGTTGGGCCTCATCTGGAGTATTGCATCCAGTTCTGGGTGCCATACCTGAGGAAGGATGTGAAGGCATTGGAGAGAGTACAGAGGAGTACAAGGATGATTCCAGGAATAAAGAACTGTAGCTATGAGAATAGATTGAAGAGGTTTGGACTGTTTTCCTTGTAGAAAAGAGGCTGAGAGGAGACTTGATAGAGGTATTCAAGATCCTGAGGGGTATAGACAGGATAAATAGTGAGACACTGTTCTCACTTAAGAGCACGGATAAAATTGGCGGGCACCAATTTAAAATAATTGGCAAAAAGAATAAAAGTGATGTGAGGATTTTTTTTCCCACTCTGAAGGTGGTTGGGGTCTGGAGAAAACTTTCCTGGGAGGCTGGTGGAGACTGGCTCGATTAAAGTATTCGTAAGGAAATTAGATTGTTATCTGAAAAGAAAGAATATACAATGTACAGGTGAATGAGATTAGATAGAGCCAGTGCATAATTGATGGGCTGATTGGCCTCCTCCTGCACTGTAGTGATTCTGCGATCATTTGTAATTGGCAATAAAATGGTGCAGAACTCTCACACTGAATAGCTGTAGTTGGAAGTGACACAATTTGTTTGCACATTCTGTTAGAGATACTTAATTCATTTTTGAAAAAAACTATTGCACAATCAACTAAAGGGCCATAGTAATTGACTTATTATGAACAAATTAATCTCAAACATGTTCAATAACTTATTTCTTATAGCTTATTAATAGCTTAGCTTTAACATTTCCAAAATGAAAATGTCTAATAAATCAATGTTAAAAACACAGTACATCTGTTGGAACAGGTGGGCTTGTGAAACCATGAACAATTTGTCCTTTCCTGATACTGAATGTCCTTCTGCATGTTCATAAAATAGAATCAAAGAATCCCTACAGTGCTGAAAGAGGCCATTCAACCCATCGAGTCTGCACCAACCACAATCCCTCCTAGGCCTTATTCCTATAAGCCCACATATTTACCTTGCTAGTATGTTGACACCTAAGGGGCAACTTAACTTTGCTAATCCACCTAACTCACACATCTTTGGACTGTGGGAGGAAAGTGGAGCACCTGAAGGACCTGCAGCCTCTGCACAGACAGTGACCCACGCCAGGAATTGAACCCAGGTCCCTGGCACTGTGGTGCAGCAGTGCCACCATGCTGCCCCACTTTCCTTTTTATTTTTGATTTCCAGCATTTGCTGTTTCCTTTGCAGTTAATTTGTCCAATAAATCTGTTGATTATGTGTTTTATTGTATAGGGAAACTGTTAGCCTTCGTAATGGGACCATACAAACACTAAAATATACTGAACTGTTGTAATAGATTTTGGTCTCTACAACAAAAACTGCTAAAATTTAAATTCAAAGCACAGCGGGGGGATATACTGTGCTTCATTACAGTAATGAAGATTTTTTTTAAGGCAGTGGATAAAGTTTATAGATGTTCTTTGATATATATGCATTTTATTGACTCTGGGAAACATTTTTTTATGCAACTGCTGTTATTGACCTAGACAGAAGGACGTTGAGCATGTTTGTGTCTAGACATCCAGCAGAATTCAAATATTTCTCATATCCAATTCTTCAATTGCACCTGAATGTCAGACGTGGAAAAAAGGATCATATTTTCTCTCCAATCAAAGGTCCATAACCTTAATAGCAAGGTTTCTTCAGTTCAATTTTACATTTTTAAATCAAAACAGTGGCTCTTTCAAGTACATTGCATTTTTGAAACATAATCATTGCAATAGCACAGTATTCTGTGCTGCAGTAGGTATGCTGAAGGACACGAAAAACATCTCAATAGCTCCCTCTATCAGTATTCACCAATAAATAATGAGAGAAGGCCCCACTTAATGGTATGGTGAGATTGACTTTTCACTGTTTCCAATGATAAAACAAGGAGGAAACAGCAAACTGTTTATCCTACCCATCTTTTTGGTCCATTTCCTAGAATTTTCAATTGGAAAACTTATTTGTGGTGCAAGTGACATCACAAAATACACAGTTATCAAGAAAAGTTCAACATTTCTAACTGTAAATTGTCATGTCCCATTTAATATGAAGTGACATTCTATTTAACTAATATGTGGTCATAGTCTATAATTAATTCATCAAAACAGCTAAGTAATCATGAGGCTGCACATGTATTTCCTCTGATTCCTTTTCTGAACTCTCTGAAGCCTTTTATGAGTTCATTTAAATAATAAATGCCAGTAATCTCATTACCTGCTTTCAGCTTTTTTGTTCTAGAGGTGTGTTATTAATATTAATTAATGAAGAAGGTGAAGGTCATTCAGAATGTGTGGACTTGCATTTCTGGTCATGGATAAATACTTAGTTGTATTAATGGTAAAAGTCTATGTAAATCGTGTAGAAAAGATGTGTTAAAAATACAAGCTTTTGTTCATGAAATACTAACGGAAAAAATCATTATATTTTGTGGCAAAGTTCAAAAATATGGCCCAGAGGTCTGGGTGCTCTACTGGTATATTACTTGAATCTGATGAAGTGATATGATGTAGGAATCTGTTTCAGAAGTCAAAATGTTGTAGTGTTATAAAGAGGAATTAGGGTGTTGTAATAGTATGGTGCAGGAAACTGGTTTAGAGACCAGAATTTTGCACTGGTAATAGTGTGCAGGAATTGGATCCTGGGGACTTGATGGTTTGAATTTATGAGGAGAGGCTAGATAGACTGGGACTTTTTTCTCTGGAGTGTAGGAGCCTTAGGGGTGATCTTGTAGGGGTCTATAAAATTATGAGTAAATGCCATAGATAAGGTAGATAGTCAACATCCTTTCCCAACAGTAGGTGAATCTAAAACTACAGGGCATACGTTGAAGGTGAGAGAGGAGAGATACAAAAGGGTCCAAAGGCAATTTTTTTCACACAGAAGGTGATGAGTGTCTGGAATGAACTGGCAGAGGTAATAGTAGAGGCAGGTACAATTTTGTCTTTTAAAAAACATGTTGTCAATTACAAGAGTAAGATGGGTATAGAGGGATATCGGCCAAACACAGGCAATTGGGACTAGATGTGTGGTTTAAAAAAAAAGGCAGTACAATCTACCATGCGGTACCTTGTCAAATACCTTGCTAAAATCCATGTAGTCATCATCTACTGCTCTCAACTACCTTCTTGGTTACCCTTTCAAACATCCAATCAAATTCATGAGACATGATTTTCCACTCACAAAACAATGCTGACTAAGCCTAATCAGTCCTTGTCTCTCTAAATGCCTTTTGGATCCAGACTCTCAAAATACGTTCCAAAAATAGCTCTAAATCAGGAATTGCAGGATCTCAGAAAAATTACAAACACCACAGAAGTGATACTTAGCAAATTGTTGGGGCTGGGGTTGACAAGAGCTTCTGTCCTGATGGACTTAATCCTAGAGTCTTGATAGAAATGGCTAGTGAAATAATTATGTGTTGGCTTTAATTTTCCAAAATACTGGATTCAGGTGCCATTGGATAATAAAATAGTAGGTGTAACTATTTTAATTGAAGAGAGAGACAGAAAGCAGTAAATTAGAGGCCAGTTAGCTTAACATGTCATAGGAAAAATGTTGGAAGCTATTATTGAAGATATTATGGCAGGCCACTTAAAAAAATTCAAGGCAATCAGGTAGAGTCAACATGGTTTTGTTAAAAGAAATCACAAATGAATTGATCTGAGCTCTTTGAAACACTCACATGTGCTGTGAATGAAGGGGAATGTGTGAATATGCAGTACTTAGGCTAGAATTTTATGACTGTTCATGCCCTGCCAGCGAGAACGGATAATCAGCCAAATCTCTACGCACTGCAACGGGATCGGAAAATCACAGCTGTGGGTGAGGTGGAGAATCTAGCTATTAGATTTCCAGAAGGCATTTGATCATGTATTTGGGCAATATATGGCACAGTGGTTAGAAATACTGCTTCACAACTCCGATTACGGTTTGGAATTCTGGGTGGAATTTATACATTCTCCCTGTGTCTGTGTGGGTTTCCTTTGGGTGCTCTGATTTCCTCGCACAGTCCAAAGATGCAGTTTAGTTGGATTATCCATGCTAAATTGCCCCTTTGTGTCTCAAAAAGTACAGGTTAGGTGGATTGGCCATGCTAAATTGCCCCTTAGTGTCCAAAGATGTGTAGATTAGGTGGATTAGCCAGGGAAATATGTAGATTATGCGGATAAGGCCCAGGAGTGGGCCTGGGTCACATGCTCTTTCAAAGGATCAGTGCAGACTCAAAGGGCTGAATGTCCTCCTTCTGCACTGTGGGGATTCTGTGGATTGTATGGGTAAGGTTATTGTGGGAGAAAGAAGATCATGGCATATGGGATAACATTGTGTCATGGATGGAAGACTGGCTAGCTAACAGCTCTAAATGAGCTTTGTTCTGATTGGTGGGATGTAACAGTGGTGTGTCACAAGAGTTAATATGGGACTTCAACTTTTTACAATTTAAGTAAAGAAATTGCATGAAGGCAGAAGGTATGGTTGCTAAATTTGCTGATGATACAATGATAGATGAGAAAATAAGCTGTGCAAAGGACATAAGAATGCTACAGGTTAGGAGAGTAAGCAAAGATCTGGCAACATATTAAGTATAATGTGGGAAAATGTGAAATTGTCTATTTTGGCCGAAGGAATAAGAAATAAACTTATTGCCTAAATGGTCAGAGACTGCAGAGCTGTGAGATTCAGAGGGGTCTGGATGCCCTAATGCATAGGCTAGCATGCAGGTATAGCAAGTAATTAGAAAAGCTAAAATAATATTTGTGTCTATTGCAAGGGATGCTAATTACAAAAGTATAGCAGTAATGCTTCAGTTGTACAGGAAATTGGCAAAACCACATATGGAGTTCTGTGTACAGTGTTGGGCTCCTTCTTTAAGGAAGGATGTAAATACATTGGAAGCAGTTCAGAGAAAGTTTACTGGACAGATAGCTGGAACAGGGAGGGGTTGTCTCGTGACAAGGCTTGTCAAATTAGGATTGTATCCACTCTTGTTTAGAACAGAAATTCCTCACCTGACCTTCAGCAACAAACAGTGTGTAAAATATCTTTGCTTCACCAAAGCAGTTTCTGCAGCATCAACTATAACTCCAGAGCACAGAAAACGAGTGACATATATAATTGCTGCAAAGGTAACCTCGACACAATTAATTTGTATGTATTCATCTCCATTTTGGCTGGAGTTGGGGCCTGAGTAATAGAGATTGTTGGCAGATGAGTGGTAGGCATGTTGTGAACTGAACAGTGGATAAAGCCAATGATGCAGTTGGTAGGAAATGGCAATTCAAGATAAATTCATTGGCCTTGTATGAGATCATCAAATTTCTTCCTGCACTTCATGCAAGTCTTTACTGATGTAACCCTGTCACTGACCTTTGCTATTATCCTTCTCACTGTCCCCTGTGCATGCGTTCAAATGCTCCTACCCCAACTCCCTCTTCCTTTTGAGGGTGAAATACTTCTCTCCTCTGTTCCAACTCTTTCAAGATGTCTGAAAATCTTGGTGCATGTTCTCTATCATAGACAACCAGAGTTGAATCTTCACAGCACTCTCAGTTGCTTCAACAAGTTCAATGTACCCAGCTCCTCTTTTAAGAATTTTAAGTTGGTTTTAAGCAGAGCTAGATATTGCAATCTTGGACTCCCTGCTGATGCAGCTAACACAGATTGTATACAGCAATCATTTCAAGCATTAGGTAGTATACATTTAATGTGCCATTTGCATTGTGACCCCTGCATCCTTGGCATTTTAAACAATTTAACTCCAATCGTCTGAATTTTGTGGTGCCAGTAATAACAAGTTTTGTATTCAATGTTTACAGTCATCTGATATAGGAGCAGTCCAGCAACTTGTAGAGTGCATATGAAGCATAGAAATCCAGAAGTTGTGGTGGAGCAACTAACACTGCCAATGGCTCACTACATTTAATGGCAGGTGTGGAATACGTTTGAATTTCAACTAATCATCCACAAGATACAAATTATCACAACTATAACATTTAGACTTGGTAACTCCAGGCATTAAAGGGTTTCCTTTCATTTTCTTGAATACCCAATAAAGTGTGCTCAACATGAAAAAAATCTTTTAGCTATTAAAATGATTCAAGTTTTTTTTTTATGAACATTAATCTGATACTTAAATATTTTTACACAATTTATCTCACATTTTCATTGTTTTAATGTAAAGCACTTCCAAACCAGTTCTACCAGATGTTTTCACTGTTTAAATTACATTTTAAAGCATGATTTAAGACATGTTCTTTAATTATAAATCACATTTTGTAAACAGATTTTCCCAGTCTTTTTCAATGTTTTGATGTAATTCTCTATTTAAACAAATCAGGTAAATCTCGTAGGTCATACATACATAACTGTACAAACTAATAAGTTTTCAGTATCATGCTAATCAAACTAATTGATGACAGTCATGCAGATTTATCCTGAAACATGACTTTTTAAATATAACTACAACAACGCACTGATGTTTATCAGATTGTGACATAAAATATGTATAAACAACAGCTGTTTGCTACACCTCTCCCATTGTTGATTTGGAAGTGAAATTCCCTTATTAATTTTAATGTGAGTTGCTGATGTCTGAGTTAAATGATGATTTATTGGTCTCCTGCAGTGATGGCACATCAGAACAAAAAACTGAAACAATTTATTTGTTTGTTCTTATTTCAGACATGATATAAAAGAATCCCAAGAGTGGGAACGGAGGCCATTTGGCCCATCAAGTCTGCATTGACTCTCCGATAGAGCATCTCACCCAGACCCGCACTATCCCCATAACCATACACATTTACCCCACTAATCCCCTTAACCAACACATCTTTGGACACTAAGGGGCAATTTAGCATGGCAAAACCATCTAATGTGCACACCTTCAGACTGTGGAAAGAAGCCAGAGCACCCGGAGGAAACCCACGTAGACACATGGAGAAAATGCAAACTCCACACACAGTCACCCCAAACAAGAATTGAACCCAGCTTCCTGACACTGTTTATTTATTAGTCACAAGTAAGGCTTACATTAACACTGCAATGAAGTTACTGTGAAATTCCTCTAGTTGCCACATTCTGGCTCCTGTTCGGGTCAATGCACCTAACAAGCAGGTCTTTCAGACTGTGGGAGGAAACCCACACAGACATAGGGAGAATGTGCAGATTCCGCAAAGACAGTGACCCAAGCCAGGAATCAAACCCATCTCCCTGATGCTGTGAAGCAGTAATGCTGACCACTGGGTCACTGTACCACCCCCATGCCAAAATCAGTTCATAAAAGATTATTGATGGGCTACATTACATCATCTTTGTTTGCAACTTAAGTAATTTTTAGAAAAGTATTAAAGAGTGCCAGCAAAATATCAAGCTTATGTATTCTGGAACTAAATTATTTTAAATCCATTTTCATAAAGAACAATTAATTGTTTAAACTACAACATTTCCCAAAGGCCATGAAAGAAGATGGCATTCCCAATTATACTTGGTGTTGAATGAGCCGTACATTTCCTGTAGGCTTCAATCAATACTAATTGTAGTTAGAAACCTGGGAATCAAATCAGGGGCTGGATTTGCTCTTCTAAAACAAGATCAACCAGAGGTGGGCCACTGAGTGGTGTGGGCAGGAATCCCAGCTCTGGTTTTGGCATTGGTCATTTTGTGGGATGTAAGTAAAACCTTTTATGGGAGTCTAGGTTCTCAATCAATAATGCATAATGAGGCCTGGCTGAGAGCCCAGACACCTAACAAAGATGATCTCAGTTGACACATCTGGAAAGAAGGAAAAATTCTGCCTGTTTGACAGTTTGTGGTGCTATATGGCTTTAAATTAAGGGGGGTAGTTATAGGACGGATGTCAGGGGTAGGTTCTTTACCCAGAGGGTAGTGAGGGATTGGAATGCCCTGCCTGCTGAGGTTGTAAATGCGCCTAGTTTGGGGGCGTTTAAGAGATCTGTGGATAGGTTTATGGACGAAAAGGGATTGGTTTAGGTTAGTGGGTCATTGTTTTTTAACTGGTCGGCGCAACATCGTGGGCCGAAGGGCCTGTTCTGCGCTGTAATGTTCTATGTTCTATGTTCTATAACAAGCTATTTTTTGTGATCGCTTTTGCCAATGCCTCAATCTTGAATTGCACATCATAAAGATGAGTCAATAACATATAACTTCTGTTATTGATACTTAGGGTCTGGTTGATTCACACTTTTATAAGGCTGTGTAATCAGCATTTAAAAAAAAATAAGATAACCTTTTTTAAGTGGTTCCACGCATGCCATTGTTACTATAGGGTTTGCTGGTCTGTATAGAGTATCCACTGGATGAATGTGCATGCAAGTGTCACGATTGGGGAAAAGACGGGAGAAGGGGAGGAGAAAAAATATCAGCCATGATTGAATGAAGGAGTAGACTCGATGGGCCGAGTGGCATAATTCTGCTCCTATGTCTTATGGTCATGAGTCAGCATTGAGCTGGTGGAGGGGGTAGGGGGGCATAATTTGCATGAAGGGCATAGGGGGCATGGCAAGGAAAATGGGGTCATGAATTTGCATAGATGTGGTATGGGGAGTTGGTGAGGATGATGTGGTGTGAGGGGTGAGAGCTAGAGGATCTAAATTACAAACACAAAATTGGGAAAACCTCCCCCCACCCCCCGTTCAAAGATTTGGACCGAAGGAGCATTTTTCTGAGGTAGGTCTGAAAAATAGGGAAATTTCCTGACTCTATCGTACATCTGGCCTGAAAACCCAGCCCCAAGCACATAGATGAATCTATGTACTTTGAGGATAAAAATGACTATGATCGACAGTCTGTTGAAAGGATATGCATTTAAAATCTTCTCTGGAACATCATTTGGAAATGGGCATGTCCCACCTGCTTTATAGACTGGATTGTATACCCAGGATCATTAGGTTTAAAATAACAGCAATAACACTGTCTGTCTGCTGGGTTTACTTCATTTGACTGGATTTAGTGGTGATTTGCTTCTTGTTTTAATATCAATAATGATTTTGAGTGTCCCTGACACACACCAGCATAAAAAAAATCTAAAATTGATGTATTTCCTGTTTTAAAACCAAATATTAATCTAACATATGTTTAATCAATCTGTGACTTCATGATTTAGCCTTCAAGTATCAACATAATGATTTCTGCTCCTTAAATAAAGTTGCCACAATTAACATTGGGTGCCATTAGTCTCACTGTTAATTTAACAGCAATTTCCAGTCTATACTGTTTTTATATTATATAGGAGGCACTGCAGCAAATGTTACAGTTATTTTAATAGCAACTGTCTCTGTGATCTCTATTACCAAGGACAAGAACAGTAATGTTCATGGAATGTGACTGTTCAGCCCATTTTGGCTTCGCTAACTCTGGAGGTTGCATCTTATGCAGTATTCCTGACCGAACTTCTCTCAAACTCGATATCCAAAACCTTAAATGAGGCTTCTTACCATGTCCTTGTAGCAGGGAGATCACCATGGTAAATGGGGATTTCTGACCCAGAACCATCTCGGATTAGCTGCAACCATGAGGCTGCAAACCTCACCGAACATTTGGAAATAAACAAGCTGGCCGGGAGCAGTGCAGCGGGTGAGGAGACATCAGCAGGAGGCATTCCATGAGATTGATGACTGACATCCAGCTGGTCTCAAGTCTCCCAAGTGCTTTTTTTTTAAGTGCAATCAGTAGGGCCTGGGACAGTATTCTCTGGGCCTGCTAGCATCTTTTCCCCTCCCCACTCCCGCCCCATTTACAACTGCTCCCTACTGAAAGCCAGCAATCAGAAGGTGGGAGACTCTGCAAACCAGCTTTGTGAGGTCGCAGGGCTGACCAATGACCAAGATGGCCAACAATCGGGAGGGTGGCAGTGCGGGCTATTGCTCATGAGCCAATCTCCGCTCTGACAGATTGGCGCATGCGCAGTGGCCCACTCAGCTCTGTGCTGCCAGCCTCTCCAGCGGGAATAAGCCCTGCCTCTGGATTTTTATCATGATTCACACTAGTACACTCTGCAGGAGGTTCATTTTGAAAATCCCACTGAAAACAATAGTGGGATTTATTCCAGTTTTTACGTAAATTCGGCACTTAGAATTCTTTTGGGAGAATTCCAGTCAGAGTCATTTCAAACTTCCATGACTAAACTTCTCACTGAGGTTAAGAATTTTGATGCATTCAATAAAATGGTATCAACATTTTGCAGTATTGATTCTTTGAAATAAATGTTTCCACAAAACAGTATAAACTACAATATCATACCGTTCAGACTTCTCTGCTAAGGATTTTGCTTCAAATTTCACACGTGGTTTCTCTGAATGTGATGCAGCTATATCTGATAAGCATTCCTTTATATCTGCAAAGTTCAATTTCAAAACCAAAACAGCATCTATATGAATGGACTACCTGGTGTCACAAATTCATTTGATCATCAAATGTTTTCCATGTATTTCCTTTAAGTGTGATTGCAGTATATTCCACCAATGTATGGAAACTGGAAAAAAGGCATATACATCTCAAACCAATATACGGTGACCTCACATGATTTAGCTACTGCATTGTTGATTAATTCAAAGAATGACAGGAATATGGGATGAATAATGCATAGGGCCTCACATTGTTCAATCTTGATTGTGGATCTGAATATTTTCCTTCCATTTTTATAGCATACTGAAGTTCTACAATAATTTTTGATGGCCACTTTCATAGCATCGACAACCTGGCCTCACTGCTGGCTTAGGCTGTCTGGCGATGGTATGGACTAGTCCTCACCTGCCCAGCCATCCTCAGACCTGGCCTATGGGCCGAGTCACCTCTGCTGCTGCTCCCCCCCATGACCTAAACTAGCAGGTGTGTTGGTGGCTCAGTGGCTGCTGCTGGTTATTTGGCCTCTGCCCTCACCCTCACCCATTTGGTTGCCCAACCCTCTTCACTCTCAACCCAGGCCTCTGGTCAAGTCACCTCACTGCTTCCCAACGCAATGCAAATTGACTTATCCAATACCCTGTCTACCAGTTAAACAAATATACAAAAGTAAAACCTCTAACTGACGCACCCAGTTTGCACACTTTGTTTTTGGTATTTTCACTTTAATTGCAGTCTCTCAACCTGGACTTAATGCAAATTAACTTGTTTAGCACACTGAGTCTCTTAATGTACAAAAGCACAACATCTAATGGAAATAACTGATCTGTACACTATGTTCCTGATCCATATATTGTTTTAATGATGAACTAAAAGACAAACATAATATCTTAAAGGAATAGGCCACTCCATTGATTCCCAAAGGCCATGTAAGATAATATTTAGGTGGCCTTTTTCAAACAAGATGCTGCTGCTTAGATATGTGATAAAATAATTTTCACGTATAAACTAGTGGAGCATATGCTGTACATGTTTTGCCCATTTGAATCAACCATTAAACAGCCTAACCAAAAACGCCTAAAAGGATTGCTGGAGGGCAACATGCAGAAAGTGACAAAATAAATATTTCACTTATCTTGAGCCTGGAAGAGCAGGAGTACATTTGAAATTTAGCCACTGTTGTGATCAATGCACATCACATTTGATACTGCAGTACCCTCTCAGTATTGCAATAATGTCACATCACCTCTGATACTGCAACACTCCCTCAGCACTGCAATGATGCTGCATCACCTCTGATACTGCAGTGATGTTGTGTCACATCTGATACTGCAGCATTCCCTCAGTACTGCACTATGTCAACCGAGATTTTGTCCCCCAAGTCCCTTTTTTTTTTGAACCCACAAGCTTCTGACTCAAAGGGAACTATGGCTGACATCTAATTTTCAAGCCTGTTGATCCTCTTAATGCATGCTTCAGACAGAATTTGCAGGCCGTGCATTTTTACTGATGGATCATCCTTCATCCGTGCATCTGAAATATTAATATATCCAAAAATTGAGCTTTGTTTGGAAGAGCCATGCAGTTAATTTTAATAAAGCAATGTAATATTATATTACAGGTGTATTAAATATTAATAGGTAAGAAACAAGGTATGTGAGAGTTGGCAAATGGAGAAACAGTCTATTATTTCTAGACTATAGCTAGCCTAGGATGAGGCTATAACAATGTGAATAGGTCTGGATTTGGGAGACATATGGTAGATCTGCAAACTGTAAATATCTGAATGGCAAAATACAATCGATCCCAAGGTTTTGGTAAGGATACTCAACTGGTTCCTGCAGCATTGCATGAGTCATTGAGTGGTTCACTGCTCAGAATCACGCAGAACATTTTCTTGGGCACGAAACAGCTCAGTTAAATCTTAATGTCAAACTTATCTTGCAAACTGCATTGTTCAACAACGACTAATTGTTTTCCACATATCAAGCTCATTATCTTGTAATACAGAGAAGTTTCACACGAACAGTCGGTAGTGGAATACTTAAGTCTTCTCTGTTGAATTTATACTTGAAAATTGGGACAGATTGTCTCATTGATGTGTCACAGCTCTGGAAAGCCAGCACTAAGCTGTGGTGACATCAGTCTGAGTATGAGAATTTAAAGATGTTGCCTTAACACCAGTAATTAGCAATGTTTCAAGTAAGCGACAAGTTGCAGACGTGCCAAGCTGGAAACTTAGCAACAGCTTCAAAAAAACTAACAACATAAAAACAGCCCTGAGGATAAACCTGTGATGTATGCAATGTTATTGGAAGTGTAGTGGCACATGAGCTTCTGCAGGTTAAATTGGGTTATATCCAATATTACTTCACTTATATTGGTGGAAATTCACTGTAAGTCTCAAAGGGATCGAAAACTAAAGGTTATTTAGTTCCTGAGGCATGCTTGCAACTGAAAACTCTCCACACGTTAAACCAGCTAATTATCAAAGTCATAAAGAATGATTTTTAATCTAATCTACCCATCAGGTAACTGATGAGATTATGTGTGATACTGTTTTTAACACCACATCTCAAGGAAATAAACAGTGAGAAATACTCAGCTTCCCAGTTGGGTCATATCATTCCATGGGTTTCCCACCTATGAGTTGGGTTGAGATTCTTCCCATAATTTTACATTATAAAGAGCTTCTAATTTTATACATGGGACTACTGTGCATCAACCAATGCATGCTAGCCCAGTATTTGTTTATTTGTGTTCTCCTGTTGAAGCTTGTTGACACTTTGAACACTGGCAATTGGCTACAAACAATGTGTCAAAGGGGAAAACCGTACAAAATATATATTCACAATCTGTGTCTCATATCAGCTTTCAAGTGTAAGACCATAAGATATAGGAGCAGAATTAGGCCATTCGGCCCATCAAGACACTCAGTGACCTGGCCTCTACAGCCCACTGTGATAATGAGTTCCACAGATTCACCACTCTCTGGTTGAAGAAATTCCTCCTCATTTCAGTTTTAAAGGAGTGTCCTTCGCCTTGAGGTTGTGACTTCTAGTGTCTCCCATGAGTGGAAACATCCTGACCATGTCCACTCTATCTAGGCCTTTCAGTATTCTGTAAATTACAATTAGATTCCCCCCCTCATCCTTCTAAACTCCATCGAATATAGACTCGGACTCCTCAACCGCTCTTCATATGACAAACCTTTCATTTCTGGGATCATTCTTGTGAACTTCTGGACCCCTCCAAGGCCAGGACATCCTTCCTTAGGTATGGCGCCCAAAACTGCTCACGACATTCCAAATGGGGTTTGACCAGAGCCTTATAAAGCCTCAGCAGTACATCCCTGCTCTTGTATTCTAGGCCTTTAGAAATGAACATGAACATTGAATTTGTCTTCTTAGCTGCCAGCTGAACCTACATATTAACCTTAAAAGAGTCCTGAACCAGGATTCCCAAATCCCCTTGTGCACATAAAAAAGCTAAGCAAGCAGTGACAGACCAGCAGGAAATAAAAATCATTCCATTTATAAAACGATAAGTGTAAAGAACATTTCCCCTTAGAACTGTTTCTATAAATTCTACCCAATGAGTTTCCTGGTCTCTGATTATTTCTTTTTTCCTTGTAAGTGCAAAAAGAATGCAGTTTCTTCACAATTAATTAATATTACACACAAATGTCCTTCAACTCAAGACCCAAATTGAAAAAGGGAATGTTGCTCACAATAACTAACATTTTCCATAATGTATCTCTAATTAGCTGGTTATTTTTCATTTTAATTAAGTAATCTATAATTGATGATAAACTATGGAGCAGAATTTTTATCAGATCCATGCCCATTGAGGCCCGTATTGAAGCCATGAGTGAAAAAGAGATATTCAATTTTTCAGTAAATGCAGACACAGATTTAATCTAACAATGTGTGTTGATGGATGGGTTGAAAGGAAAAACAACATTAATAACATTAATTATAACAAAAGTCATTGAAAAAGTAGCAAAGAGACAAACGTGAGGCTAAATAATGATTTAGCAATGTCAAAATTACATATATTTGAGACAAGGGCAAAAAAGGGTATAAGTAAGAAATAGAATCTCACACAGATGGACTTGCTGCACTGTTTGACATAAGAACATAAGAAGTTTGAAGTCTATCATGATGCATTGGTCCTCACGTTCACACAGCTCTCACCTATGGCTCCAAGCAACTGTACCATGTGACAATGGCTACAATCTGGTTAACCACTTTAACCAGAAGGCAAAACCTGGTGTCAGTAAACACTGAGTGAGGGTAGACCAATCTTAAGTCCAATGGTCCTGAAGACAATTCAACACCATATTGCGGAACACATACAACACAAGACACAGATCACAGTCACACAATGCATTTGGTTTTAACTCCGACCATCTGCATTTTCCTTGCTCCTAGACCAAATAGGTCAAGATGAGTGAATGAGGATGACAATTTGTAACTCTCCGTCACTGTGATCTAATTCACACACAAGTTATTTACAGCATCTTTTTATCACAAGTCCTGTAGCAATCGGTAAGTAATGTAGCAGTAAGCATGGATTTATTGAGAGCTGAAACCCCAAAAGTACACACTGAACAGAGAGTTGTTTGTCCCTGGAATGGAGCAGATGTGGAACCAGGCAATCCCTTGAGTGACAGAGCAGCCCTGAGCAGGATTACACTGCATTTACCTGGTATGAGGAAGGGTTTAGAAAGTGTCCCAAACATTGTTTGCTTTATCAACTCTGACCAGCAAGCCACAGCTGGCAGGGATCCCACAAACACAGCTGTAGGTCAAATTAAAAAGAAAGTAATGGCAACACCAGTCGCAGCTGGCACATGGAACATTTGCACCTTCATGGGCAACACCACAGCCAACAGACATAGGAGAAGAATCACTGTTGTTGCTGGAGAGCTGGCAAGGTATGATGTCCAGATGGCTGCTGTTAGCGAGAGACTCACATACCTGAGGAGGTCAGTTCAAGGAAATCGGGGCATGTTGCACATTCAGAAAGGACGTTGTCTGTGGAAAAGAAGAGCAGCTCGAAGCTGGTGTAGGTTTTTCTATCATGAACTATCACGTCTTGCTTTGCGTTCCCAAGGGTGTTAATGATCAATTGATGGTGCTTTGCATGGGAACAGACAAGCGACTCTCATCGGTGCATGCATGCCTTACTTTAATCAAGGATAAACTCTAATGTGATCAGGTGACCCATGACCTCCTGGATTGTTAGAGAAATATTGATAATTTTTCACAAGTATGGATTAAAAACTTGAAATGTGGAAGCAAGATACTGTAATTTGCAAACTGCAGGCCTGGCACAGGCAGTTTTCATGCAGCAAAGCCTTGGACAATCAATTTTCCATTGAAAGCAGACAGGCCAGGAGCTAACGACCGCATTGTTTCAGAATGAACTGCTGTTACTCCATTAACTCTGCTTTATTAAAGAATGCTGTGCAGACTTGGAGGCACCCAGCTCCGTGGAGGCCACCAGGAGGCCAGATGCATAATGTGGCAAGAATGGGATACAGACCACAGAATCTTAAAGAAGGGTGTGAAGAGAGTAACCTGAAGTCCTCGCTCTCTCTCTCTCTTTCACTCTCTCTTTATCTCCACCTTTTGCTTTTTCTTCAACAGTGCCTCCAGACAGCACTTTTGACTGACAGCCACGCAGCACAGCATTTCCAACTCCTTGTACCTCGTGGCAAGCATTATCAGATTAACCAGACCCAGACCTTGATGAGCTGAAGACCAGAACCAGCCTTAGGCAAGAGGGGAAGCCCCAATCAACGACTGCGGACCTTGAAACATCAACCAAAGCTCAGAGGCTGAGCAACAGCCTGTCCCAGCCTTACTGAATGGATATTACCAATCTTTTCAGACGAACAGTTCAAATATAATGATAGGATGTGAACAGGGTAGCAAATCCTCAGAAAAACATGTTTCAAAGGAATTTGAACCTAATAGATTTGAGACTGTTTACTTAGAGATTTAAGACTGTTTCTGAAGAGTCCTGTGAAAAGATTAAATATTATTTTTCCTTGATAAAGTGTTCAATAAAGTTGTGTTGGACCTTCTCCTGCCTCTCGTCATTTTCTCTATCTCACAATGTAAGCCCCTGAGTTAAAATGGGTTACTGCCAACTGGTCAAGGTTAATCAGGTACATTTACCCACCTTTTTCACTTTATAACAGAAGAAAATTAGAATATTAGAAAATTTAAAAAAAAAATTCCCCCTCCATGGAAACTGGACCCCATCCTGTTATGTATGTTGGGGCACAGTCCCTTTAAGAGGATTTATCATGTGACCTTTGGGTATGGGGCGAGCTGGTTGGAAACCACTATGACTGTGCAGTCAATGTTTGGAGTGTGGAACGAGTAGACTGAATAAAGACCTGTGTTCCCTGATGCCTAGCCGTGGAGTAATTCTTGAGGAGAAACCTCAGTACTCAGATTTAACACCTCCCACTACACCCCCTCCCCGCGCCCCCCCCAAGATACCCAAACCCCAAAACGCCCCAACAGAAGCCATTCCCACGGATGTGCTCCCCATGGAACCCCTCCCCGCTCTAAACTGATATTTCATATCAGAATAGGACCAGTTCCCCTCTCATCCCTGGGGGCACTGGGGGCTTACAGTTAATCGCTGCCCCCAAGGATGAGAGGTCCAGGTCCTGTTTGCCAGGTCCTGTTTTCCAGACTTGTTGTACATCCTGCTAATGTAATGTCACGCCAGTGTGGAAGCGATTCAAAACTCTGAGATCATGTACCAACTGACTCAAGAACTGCTTCTTCCCTGCTACCATCAGACTTTTGAATGGATCTATCTTATACTAAGACGATCTTTCTCTAGACCCTATGTACGCTATGAATGGTATGTTTTGTCTGTATGATAGCACAGTGGTTAGCACTGCTGCCTCACTGCACAGGGACCCAGGATTGATTCCCATCTTGGGTCACTGTTTGTGTGGAGTTTGCACATTCTCCCTGTGTCTGCATGGGTTTCCTCCGGGTGTTCCGGTTTCCTCCCATACTCCAAAAATATGCAGGTTAGATGAACTGGCCATGCTAAATTCTCCCTCAGTGTACCTGAACAGGTATTGGAGTGTGGCGACTGGAGAATTTTCACAGTAACTTCATTGCAGTGTTGATGTAAGCCTACCTTTGACTAATAAATAAAATTTTAAAATAGCATGCAAGAAACAATACTTTTCATAGTATCCCAATATATGAACAATAATAAATCAAATGAAATCAAAAATGTGTGGGCATAATAGAATGGGGATTATGTTAATGGGATTCCCACCCCTTTATGGTGGGAACCCCATCATGTAATTGGTGGGAGTGGGACGAGACAATGTTAATTGGAAATCCTGCTGGCATAAAAGCTGTTTGGGGACTTCTGTTGGACTCTACTGGCATTCCCGTCCTGTGAAAAACAGGTGTTAAAATATCCCCCCCTGACCTTGAAACACTTGTTAAGTGCTGTAAAAACCCATCTGATTGACGAATGTCTTTTAGGGAATTCTTGCCTGGTTTGGCCCACATGTGACTTTAGAGCCAAAGCAATGTGGTTGATTCCTCTGACATGGCCTCACAAGCAACTTAATTGTATCAAACCATGGCAAAGTCGTTAAGGAGTGAAATTAAACACATTGACCATCGCACCAGGAACACGAACAGCTTGCAAGTAGTTCTGTGTTGTAGCTTCACCAGGTTGACATCTTATTTTTAGGTGAGCGTGCAGAATATAGTGTTGCAGTTACTGATAGGGTGAAGAGAAGGATCAGTTTAATATGATAGGATCGTAATATGATCAGCTTAATGTGATAGGACTATTCAAAAGTCTGATGGCAGCAAGGAAGTTATTTTTGAGTCGGGCAGTACATGATCTCAGACCTTTGTATATTTTTTCCAACTGAAGAAGGTAGAAGAGAACAAGTCCGGGATGCGTAAGGTCCTTGATTATGCTGATTGCATTTCCAAGGCAGCGGGAAGAGTTGACAGTGTCAATGTCAATGAGAAATTGGTTTGCATAATGGACTGAGCTATGTTCACAACACTGTAGTTTCTTGTGGTCTTGGTCAGAGTAGGAGCCATACCTAGCTGTGGTACAACCAGAAAGAATGCTTTCTACAGTGCATCTGTAAAAATTGGTGAGAGTCGTAGTGGACATGCTGAATTTCATAAGCCTTCTGAAATTATAAAGTCATTGATGGGCTTCTTGCTGTTGCAGTGCATACACCAGCATGTGTTGTTAGTGAGATTTGTATTTGCATGTAATGTCTGCATTTTTATATGCCAAATTCATGATATTGCAAGCTGATAATGGCACTGCAGGGGAATTGGGACATCTGGAACTTGCTTGGGCAGAAAAATCAATGGTCTACCTGCTTGAACAATGAAATGTCAGCTGTGGCTTGGTAGGTAGCTCTCTGGCCCTAGGGCTGTAGGTTCAAGTCCTCCGTGGCTTGAACACAACATTCAAGGGTGACACTCCACTGCAGTCCACTGTTAGCGGTGATTCCTTTTTGATGAGACTTAAACCAAGGAGCTGTTTGCTTTCTCAGATGGATGTAGAATTCCCCAATGAACTATTTCAAAGAAGACAGGGGAGGTAGCCTTGGCCAATATTTCTCTCTCAATCTACATCACAAAAACTGATCAACTAGTCATTATCTACTGTTTGTGACAGCTTGCTGTGTACAAATGGGCCGCTGTCATTCACAGGTTACAACAGTGATTGCACTTCAAAAATACTTCATTGTCATAAAAAAATTGCCATATACATACACATTTCTCTTTTCTTATCAGATTGAAGGACTCTGAAATTAACAGTGCAAGGACTGAAAAGCAAATGCAAGTTAGAATGGGTCAAATCATTGTCAAATCTGGTAAAGTGTCAGGAAATAAAAGCAGGAAAGAACAACCAGAATAAGAGAGAGAAAAAAGAAGCAGAAAGGAAACTAACAAAATATTTTAAGTTTGACATATTTGAAAGCCTGACAAAATTAAAACATCAGGAATGAAACTCCGTACTTATTAAATTATAATGGTGGAGAGTGTCAGAAAATACTTACCATGCTAGTATAGGTGTACTTAGAAATGAAATGACAGGGCTAAACGTTCTATGATAGGTTACGTTTGTACCTCCTGTGGAAATAGAATAACTTTATTATTTTCATTGCAAAAGTGAGGCAGGTAGCATAGTACCATTTTGTGACACTACCAGTGGAGTAACGCAACTCTAACAGGAATTTCTACATATTGGCTTCAATCTCACATCTGCTCCTCCCATGAATTAGGGCGGCACGCTGGCACAATGGTTAGCACTGCTGTCTCACAACGCCAAGGACCCAGGTTTGGTTCCAATCTTGCGTCACTGTCTGTGTGGAGTTTATACATTCTGTGTGGGCTTCCACAGTCTAAAAGATGTGCTGGTTAGGTTAATTGGCCATGTTAAATTCTCCTGAAGTGTACCCGAACAGGCGCCGGAGTGTGGCGACTAGGAGATTTTCATATTAACTTAATTGCGTTCTTAACAAACGCATACTTATCACAATAATAAATAAACTTTAAACTTTTAATTTGCTGTAATATTTGTGCATCAACCATAACAAACACAATAGCCATCATTGTAGATGTGATGGATTCTCAAAGACTGGTAACCAAGAACTTATTACAAACAATTGTTTATTCACTGACTGAGCAGAAACTCCATGCTTGTACACTGTCTACCCTCCGGGGAAAACCCTGTGTCTCCATCATGTGACATCTTAAATAATTGCATCATAACATGATCACATGATCAAGTTGGAACAATCGGTAGTACTGAGATGTAGCAGTGTATGCAAACATTAATTGCAGGCATGTCTTTGTGCCACCACCAACATATTATGGCCATGAATGGCTGGATCCTGATCATTTGACCAGTGTCAGAGGGTCGGGTCTGTGAGGTATTGCATTTCCGTCTTAATCAGTGTTGCATGACTGCACCACTCACATTGGTTTTGAGTCTGGGCTGCAACAGAACCTCGGCAGGAGAAATTGTTGTCCTGGTGCACCCGGAGAATAGTCACTCTACTGGTGAGGGCAGCTCCTGCCATGGCATGTTTGTTAAGCTGAGGAGTGCAGCATAGGAATCTATATGATCCCAGGCACACTTCTCTAGGAAATGCTTATTGCCTGTCCTGTCAAGCCATTGGACTGAGGGTTTGCAGGGGCTGCTCGTGATATATCGAAAGTTCCATGTGTGTGCAAAGTTTCTAAATTCAAGGGAGATGAATTGGTGAGTGTTGTCTGTCATGAGTCTCTGAGGAATTCCATGTGTGGCAAAGTATCTTTTGAGCTTGATGATGATTGTGTTACTCGATGCAATGATTATTGGTCTGTCATTCTGGATGCAGACTGAGCCAAGTCTGCTGCAGACCACTGTGTCGAGCTCCTGCCAACATCATTCAACATCTTAGTAGAAGAGCTGATGAAGAGCTCCAGGGACCTCACCGTAACAGGGAATAGACTTAAAAAGCTAATTTGTCATACAAAGACAACACTGTAAAGCGCACTTGTCCATTGGCCCAGGCATAAACATGCTACCCACTGTGTCACAAGATTCCATTGTTGCAGTGTTTACCATATGCCTAACATGCTGCTACGTTCTGAAGGTAATAGCCATCTCAGTTAGGGTAGGGAGTGCCCTGTACTGCAAAACGTCAGTTTCCTACCTAAACTGGACTATTCGATCCTGAGTAACTCACCAGTAAGAGTGCCATATGCGCAATTCTTTACTAAGATTTTCAAAGTTGACGCGTAGCATTGGTTGTAGAGTTAAATGTGTGCTTGTGGTGCATTGTGTTCTTCACTGGCAAACAAATGTTCTTGAACTTCTTTAGAATTATTTCAGGATCCTCCTTCTCCTCCCTCCATTTGAAACACAAATGAATCAAATTTCTCAACAGTCTCAGGCCTGTTAGATTTAGTAAGGTGTAAGCTTCTATCATTTTTGATTTATCTGACAATTTAGTATCAGAATATATACGCTGATCCTTTTAAGATTTGGTTCAGTTGTCTGCAATAGTTTCATCAAGTACGAATGGGTCAATGCAGTGAAGCCTTTGTGCCATACTACCAACTCCTGATGCCTTGTAGATATAGTGGGTTCACAAAGACTGGTGACCAAGGACTTACAACAACCAATACTGTATTTACTAGCTGAGCAGACTACTCCATGCCTGTATTCTGCCTGGTCCCCAGGAAGAACTCCTATGCTTCCATCACATGACCCTTAATTATCAGTGCTATTATGTCATCATGTGACTACTTGGCCTACAATCACCAACACTTTGACAGCAAAATCAAGCCCAATTATGTCCCTATTATTCATTACTTTTACTTTGGGTGGCAGGTAGCACAATGGTTAGCATTGCTGCCTCACAGCGCCAGGGACTTGGGTTTGATCCCTGGCTTGGGTCACTGTCTGTGTGGAGTTAACACATTCTCCCCGTGTCTGCATGGGTTTCCTCTGGGTTTCCTCTCACAGTTTGAAAGATATGCTGGTGAGGTACATTGACCCGAACAGGGGCTGGAATGTGGCAAATAGAGGAATTTCACAGTAACTTCACTGTAGTGATAATGTCAGCCTTACTTGTGACAAATAAATAAACTTTAACTTTAACACAACCATGAGAACTAACGGGGCCAACATGCGTCCATCAGTAAAACTTTCTGATTAAAGGCCGGCAACTGAGAATCATTCCCTTTCTGAAACACAATTGTCCTACTTAGACTAAAAAAGCCCTGATATGGGATACCCATCATGTATGCAGATAAATTCAACTTCAACTTCTCATATCAACAATTACCTTCCAAATTCAAAAATGCTGTCACTTCTGCAAACTTTCTCTTCAATTGTCTGAAACGGTGGCTTTAAAAAAAACTCATTTTTTCTTTCTGATGGCAACAACAGATTGAAAGATCTTAGCGCAGACTGTGCACAAATATAAATTTGGTGCTTCCACAGTTTATCACTGCAGAACTGGGAAGTAATTCTCGGGTTTTCGATTTTGATGTTGACTCATTAGAAACTGTATTTACTACAGAACTAAGAGTAGACTATCACAGACTGAAACAACTAATGATCTCCTTTTAGAGAATCTTCAATTACTTCTCAAAGCCAGCCAAGTAAGACATAAAAAGAAGCTATCTCAATCAAAGGTATCAAAACCATTTCTTGCCCATAATGAAACCAAAAATGACAATCTTTTTAGTACATGATTTCATGCATTAAAAAAACGAAAAATATATTTTCAGTGACTGCAGAAAGGTCTCATCTTCTTTTTCATTTTTATATGAAGACAGATGCTGGCTTTGAGCTAAGCTCAAACATCTAGGGAATAATGATCACAATTTAGTAAGATTTAAGATAATGATTGAGAGAGAATTGATACTGCAAAGATCAAAGTAAAGTACTGGAGAAAAGCCAGCTACGAGAGAATGCGCATGGAATAAAGGAAGATAAATTTGAAAAAATAATTTGAAAAAGGGTTAGAACATCAGTGGGCAATATTTATAGACAATATCACTACAGTTCAGAAGGAATATAATAAGTAATGCTGAAAATGTGATGCTGTATAAAAATAAACAGTGGAATATAAAAACTTAACATATAAAAGAAAGTTTTGAAAAAAGCCATGCCTAGGCTACACAGCAATCAAAGAAAGTTTAGGAGTTTGAATGTAAGATTTCACTGGTGGAATTTTACTGTTCCGTCATGCCTGGTGGGCTCAAAGAATCCCCTAAGGTGTTCAAAAACTGATTGAGCTAGTCTGGAAGATCCCATCAATAATTGGGGCCATAAAGTTCCACTCCATAAGAACATGAGGGTGTACCGACTCAACTGGCCAGTCAATCAGAGTGGCGAGTGGGGAGTATAGTGTGCGAGACCAAAAATCTGACCCTGATCCTGTTTTGCCGGCGAGAACAGCTTCATGCCCAGAAAGGTCACATAGCCTATTTACATGGAATTGATTACACTTAAACGTAGTTACCGGGTTGGGCATGGCTGTTCCCGGCTTCCCAGGTCCCCCTTGCCAAGAAATTTTGCCCGTGAGAATCACTACTGCTCTGCAATAGCATGAATCAGATGCCATGGTCACGCCAGGTGATTGGAGGCCATTGAAACCTCCGAGTGCTCAGGAGCATGGCTGGACAGTGTCCATCAGGCAATGGCACCCTGGCAGTGCCCGGTTGGGGCACCGTAAGCATACCAGGGCCAGTGGCAAGGGGTTGGGGCCTGAGTGGGTATGGGGCTAAGTAGAGGTGGGGCTATGACGAGGAAGAGTTTTACAATGATGGGGAGCTTGTGAGAGAGAGGCACTATACAAGGGGAGTGGTCATGCAAAGGGGGGGATTGTCCAGGGGGGTTTGCAGGGTGTGGTTGTAGAGGGGGTTCTAATGGAAGGGCATGGAGACCCATGTTGATGTTGGGGGTAGTGACAATGCCACAGATGACACAAGAAGGTGTCTGATCTCTGTGGGGGTCATGGGGGCTGGGAGAAGGTCTCCTGAGTGACCGGTAGATCGGGGCATCCTGCAACACTGGGGCCTGAGCACTCTGATGCCAGCTTCCTCACCGTACTTCGGTTCTGCCTCCCGCCAATGCTAAGCTCCCAGCTATCAGAAAAGTTGACAGAGTCCTGGAAGGTTACAATGCCAAGCTCATCCAAAAGACTGGCATGCAGGACCTCCATTTTCACGCTGTTATGACATTTGGGAACTTTTCGTAAAATTCTGCCCGGAATCTAGGAGTAGGATTAGGCCCCCCGAGCCTGCTCCGTCATTTTATATAATCATGATTGATCTCACCTCAGCCTCAACTCTGCTTTCCTGTCTGTTCTCTATAATCCTTCAACCCATTACTAATTAAAAATCTATCTTCTCCTTAAATTTACTCAATGTCGCGGCATCCACTGCACTCTGCAGTAGTGAGTTCCACTGATTCACAATCTTTTGAGGGAAATAATTTCTCCCCCTTTCTGTTTTAAATTTGCTATGCCTTGTCTTAAATTTATGACCTCTTATTCTAGAGTGCCCCGAAAGAGGGAACATCTGCTTTACATCTGCTTTCTCTATACCTTTATAAATATATAAAGAAAAAGAGAATTGCTAAAATAAATGTTGGCTTTTTAGAGGGCAGTAGTGGTGAGGTATTAATGGGGAACACAGAGATAGAAAAGGAACTGAATCAATATTTTGCTTCTGTCTTCACGGTAGAGAATAATGAAAATTTACAAAAACTGCAGTTAATGTAGAGGAACTTGGTTCAATAGGGAGAAAATATTAAATAAACAAATGGGATAAAAGGCAGTTAATTCTCTGGGACCTGATGGTTTATACCCTAGGGTCTTAAAGGAGGTGGCAGCAAAGATAGTAGATGCATTGGTTGTGATATTTCAAAGTTCCTTGGATTCTGGTAAAGTCCCATTGGATTGGAAACATGCTAATATGGTGCACCTATTCAAAAAGAGAGAGAGGTAAAAAGTAGGAAACCATAGGCAGGTTAGCTTGACCTCTGTGGTGGGTAAGTTGCTGGGAACAATTATTAAGGAGGAGATGACTGAACATTTGGGAAGACAAAGCTCAATCCACCATTGCCAGCATGGTTTTATGAAGGGTAAGTAATGATTGACAAACTTGGTTGAGTGAACAGTCAGGGAATAACAAGATGCAAGCTGTTGGCCTAGATAGGATACCATGATCAGTGCAGGCTTGGAGGGCTGAAAGGCCTTTTCCTGCGCTGTATTGCTATTTATTCTTTGTTTCAGCAAGGTGGATAATGGGGAACCTGTGGATGTATCTAGCTTCCAGAAGGTGGTTGACAAGATGCCACATAAAAGACAGATCCAGAAGATAAGTCACAGAGAAGTTGGGATAGAGTACTAGATTGGCTTGACGGTTGGATGACTGACAGAAATCAGAGGGTCAGGATAAATGGATCCTTATCTGGCTGGTGAAATGTTACTAGTGAGGTTCTGCAGGGGTCAGTTTTTGGACCGCAATGCTTTACAATCTATGGTAAATTATCTGCAAGCAAGAACAGAGTATAGCATAGCAACATAGCTATAAAGGGTGGGAAAACAGGCAGTGAAGAAGAGATAAAGATTTTACAGGCTGATATATATACTCTTGGTTTGTACATGATCTCAGACCTTTGTATCTTTTTCCCGATGGAAGAAGGTAGAAGAGAATATGTTCAGGGTACATTGGGTCCTTCATTATGCTAACTGCTTTTCTGAGGCAGCGGGAGATATAGATAGAGTCAACGGATGGGAGGCTGGTTTGCTTGATGAGCTTGCCTATGCTCACAACCCTTTGTAATTTCTTGCAGTCTTGGCCAGAGCAGAAGCCATACCAAGCGGCAATACATCCGGAAAGAATACTTTCAATGGTGCATCTGTAAAAATTGGTGAGAGCCATAGTGGACATGTCAAATTTCCTTGGACTCCTAAGAACATAGAGGCTGGTGAATTTTCTTAACTACAACATCAGCATGGAGGAATCAGGACAGGTTGCTGGTGATCTGGTCACCTGGAAACTTCAAGCTCTGGACTATTTCCACTTCATCACCATTAATGAAGACAAGGGCATGTCTTCCATTTCCTGAAGTTTATGACTATCTCCTTCATTTTACTGACATTGAAGGAGAGGTTATTTTTGTTGCACCATTTCACTAGTTTCTCTAACTCTTTCCTGTACTGTGACACGTCATTGTTTGCGATCCAACCCATTACGGTGGTATCATCAGCAAATTTGAAAATGGAGTTAGAGCGAAATTTGGCCAGGCAGTCATAAGAACATAAGAACATAAGAAATAGGACTATTTCTTACGTGGCGAAAAACTGCAGCAGGCGACGGTGCAGAGGGACCTCGGGGTCCTTGTGCATGAGTCGCAAAAACCCAGCCTGCAGGTGCAGCAGGTGGTCAGGAAGGCGAATGGGATGCTGGCCTTCATAGCGAGGGGGATTGAATATAAAAGTAGGGAGGTCTTGCTGCGGCTGCATAGGGCATTGGTGAGGCTGCAGCTGGAGTACTGTGTGCAGTTTTGGGCGCCCCACTTACGCAAGGATATTTTGGCCTTGCAGGGAGTGCAGAGGAGGTTTACTAGGCTGATACCGGAGTTGAGGGGGTTGAGCTATGAGAAGAGGCTGAATAAACTAGGCTTGTACTCGTTAGAGTTTAGAAGAATGAGGGGAGATCTCATTGAGACATATAAGATGATGAATAGGATGGATAGGATAGGAGTGGAGAGACTCTTCCCGCTCAAAAAAGACAGTAGGACTAGGGGGCACAGCCTCAAGATAAAGGGGGGGGCGGTTTAGAACGGAGTTGAGGAGGAACTTCTTCACTCAAAGGGTGGTGAATCTCTGGAATTCTCTGCCCGTTGAAGTGGTGGAGGCTGCCTCACTAAATATTTTTAAGACGCAGGTTGATGGGTTTTTGATAAGAGAGGGGATTAAGGGTTATGGGGAGAGGGCAGGAATGTGGAACTGAGCCACGACAGATCAGCCATGATCTTATTGAATGGCAGGGCAGGCTCGAAGGACTAGATGGCCTACTCCTGCTCCTATTTCTTATGTTCTTATGTTCTTTGGAGCAAGAGTAGGCCATCCAGCTCTTCGAGCCTGCCCCGCCATTCAATAAGATCATGGCTGATCTGTCGTGTCTCAGTTCCACATTCCCGCCCTCTCCCCATAACCCTTAATCCCCTCGCTTATCAAAAACCCATCAACCCACGTCTTAAAAATATTTAGCGAGGCAGCCTCCACCACTTCAACGGGCAGAGAATTCCAGAGATTCACCACCCTTTGAGTGAGGAATATAGTGGAACAGGAGATGTGGGGAACACCTAGGGAGGTTCAGTTGACACCAGGAAGAGATCCGCCATTATCTGATCAAATGGCAGAGCAGGTTTGAATGGCTGAATTGCCTTCTTCTGCTTCTAATTCCCCTGTTCCTATTCTCATCTTATGTACCTCAATTAAATCTTCTCTCATTCTTCTAAATGCTAGAGAGGGTGGCACAGTGGCACAGTGGTTAGCACTGCTACCTCACAGCACCAGAGTCCCAGGTTCAATTCCAGCCTTGGGTCACTATCTATGTGGGGTAGGATCTAGCTCGCTGTAAGCCAGCAGATAGCCGTAGGGGGCACCATTGTGCATGTGCAGATCTCTGTCATCTGTGAACAGAGGGATCTGGCAGTCACTGCCCGCCCCAGCTATAGTCCGCCTTTGTGGCCGAAACCACCTTGCTATCATGGCGCTCTGCGACCAATTTCTCCTTCCCCCTGCATGGACCATCCGATTTTCCACTTCCACCCAGACTGATCACGCCCCCACTATCACAGAGCTTCATGGCCACAAATCCCCTGCCCCCATGCACAGACAGGCTGATCGCAGATTGCAGAGTTTCAGCAGTCACGCACCCCCTACCCACTGATCGCTGTCGCAAAGTAGCAGCAGTGTCGTTCCACCCCCACTGATTGCTGTTGCAGAGTGGTAACGGTATCTCCCCCCTTCCCAGTCTCTGTTGTAGAGTGCCCCCACCAATTACTATTGCAGACTGGCAGCAGTCCCATCTCTCCCCACCCCCAAAATGATCACTGTTGTAAAGTATCAGTAGTGTCATATCTCCCCACTGATCGATGTTGCAGAGTGGGAGCGGCTCCTCCCCCACCAATGATCGCTGTTGTAGAGTGACACATTTCCCCTTCCTACCAATCGTGGCTGCAGAGTGGCAGCAATTTCTAACCCCCCCACCCTCCCCATCCCCACTGTCACTGTGGCAGAGTGGCAATGTTCCCCCATCTCAATTGGCCCACATCATTTAGTCCTGCTCGCCGTCCCCTTAGGCCGTGCCCTCTTGCCATTGCCTGATGTCCAGTGCATACTGCCAATGTGTCAGGCCTTAGTGCCGAGGTTCCAGTGCCAGGCTGTCACTGCCCAACCTCCAGGGGGGCCTCAATGGCCTCTGGTCCTATCGGCGATGCCATCACATCTGGTTCCCATTGAGGGGGACCATACATGATCCTCGCCAGTGAGAGCCTTCGCCAACGAGGGCACAGAGGCAAGTGATGATTGTGTCCTGGGCTTACTTGTGACATTCAAGTTCTATTCGAAATTAAATTTAAATACTACAATCAGCCTCACGCCCTTTTCAGGTGTGAGGCTGCTCTCAATGGATATCCAGAGCCTGTAAGATTTTGAGAAGCGAGAAATCGAGTGTGAGCCTGATTTTTTGACTCTCGCAATCTGACTGGCTCATCCTGCACATTGATCAGCGGGGCAAGACGATAGGATTACGACCCTTGTGTTTAAAATTTGTCTTTGTTCGTAACTGACTCAAACAACCTGTCTTATCCTTATTCATGAAAATTGCAGAAGTCACCAACGTAATCGTTTTTGAACTTATTGATACCAAGCCTACTTATATTGCATTCTTGTTAGGTAGACCAGAATTAATAAATCTCTGTGACTTGATTTCAAATTCTGACCCCTTCTCCCCTCAATTAGAATCATAGAATCCTACAGTGCAGAAGGAGGCCATTTGGTTCATCGAGTCTGCATTGACTCTGACAGAGTATGTTATCGAGGCCTGCCACCCCGCTGTAACCCTATAACCCCATGCATTTACAATAGCTAATCCATCTTGACTTACACATCTTTGGAAACCAAGGGGCAATTTAGCATGGCCAATTCACCCAATCTACAAATCTTTGGGCTTCTTTTCTGAATTCTCTGATTTCCAATGGGGGTAGCATAAGCATAGACATGGGTCAAGGGTGGAGGAGGAAAAACACATTGTTAAGATGGCAGTGCGGGCTCGTTGGGCCGAAGGGCCTGTTTCCCGTGCTGTGTTGTTCTTTGTTCTTATTTTCTAAATTTATATCTCTCGCCCACATTAAGGTTTTCACCCTTTCTTCAAATTTTCCATTTCTCCAATTACAGTATTGAATAGTGAGTGCTGAGTGAATTGCTCGCTGCCATGCGTATTCTTATTGGTTGTTCATACTTTGTTCTTTCATTTTTCACCCTCTCTTTTCTGTTTCCAATATGGAGAAAAAATTGTTTTTGTTTGCATTGAAGGCATATAAAAGTCAAAGCTTTCAATCTTTCTACCAGTTGGCTGGTTTGGAAAATGAAAACTTCCATTCGTGCAGGAAGGAATGTTTTCTAAACATACAGTGAAGGCGGACTGTTGTGGTGTTGCAGAGAGAGAATTAAACCTACAGCTGTTCCAAATTGTATCTGGGAGGGACTTGTACTCGGGCTCCAAAGATGGAAAAATTTCCATTCATCCAAATAGGCAGGTAAATTAGCTTCAATATTAAACAAAGTAATTCCAGTCACAACTTCAGATCCACTTCATAAGAACATAAGAACATAAGAAATAGGAGCAGGAGTAGGCCATCTAGCCCTTCGAGCCTGGCCCGCCATTCAATAAGATCATGGCTGATCTGAAGTGGATCAGTTCCACTTTCTCCCCATAACCCTTAATTCCCCTGTCTATCAGAAACCTATCTACCCATGTCTTAAATATATTTACTGAGGTATCACTTCAAGGTATAGGAAATAGACCTGATGGATGGAATTATCCTTTCCCGCCTGAGGCAGTAATCCAAGCAAGTGGGACACGCACCATGCAAAGGATTGTTGACCTTGGGCAGGATTTTCCGCCATTGGAGCAAGTGCGGCTGGAAAATCCCGCCCAATGTTTCTGAGCAAAATTTAATGTCTAAATGTTGTTTATTATTCCATTGTGGGAAATGATAATGAATTGCAGTATTTAAACCCAATTTGTATATTCAGCAGTGAAGTGGCAAAATACATTTTCCTATCCATTCGAAGTGACAAGCCTTCTCTATACGAATTGTAAGTTCTAATCAATTGGCTACCAGGAGCAATTAATAAGGTAGTTTAATAATTATATCTAACTTGTCATTTAATTATTAAGCTAATTATAAATTAGACTTTTCCTTTGACCACACCTTTTTTTCAATTAAATTATTACCTTTTTCATTTAATGACAGGCTATGGGCAGGATTTTCAGACTCTTTCTGCAGTCAGCATTTTCTTGGCCCCAACCAAGGCGACACCCCTATGATTGTTCCCTAGTTTGAGAGGCGGGAAGCCATGCAAAATGCCTTAGATATCAGGCAAGCTGCCTCCGCCGGCAGATAATGTGCTGTGGGATGGCCAGAAAATCCCTATCAATATGGAACAAACAATCAGTAAGGAGTAGGTAGAGGTTCTGTTTAGTGGGTGTGGGGTGAATGAAACAGAGCAATGAGAACAATTATTACTTTACATTATAGATTTGGTGGGTAGTTTATTTTCTTTCTTCCTTTCTTCTTATTTTAAACTGCTATTGGCACCACAGATTTTGAAAAATTACTTTAAGTTCAAGTATGCAGATAGTTTTCTGAAGGATTGATTGCTTCATTGCAATCATTGCTACTGGTACTGAATTATAATCGCCAACTTATTATCTTAAGTAAGGGTACATATATTTCAATGGCTCTATATCATTGCAATTATAAATGGTGTCAGGAAGGTTTAGTCAGCTAATTTAGGAATTTGAATGCAGCTCACCATGCAAATCCAATTGAAATTGTCCCACATATGCAATTCCGATTTCATTCCATGAATCATAGCATTGAATTTTTTTTTTCAATGGATTTGCAAAAATTATAATAATCCCAATAATTAGCAATTAAAATATCAAATTTGACCAAAGTATTACTCAACAGTTAAAGGAGCAGGCTGAAATCTCAGTATAAATGAGTTTAACACATGGTTTCAAAAGGTGAAAAACAGACTCTGCACAAACATATGATGTAATGCAAAAAAGACTTGGAAGTGGATATTCAGGAGCAGAGTCAGAAGATTTCCCAATATCACAATCCTACCTCCAGTAGTGCCTGCCAGTTATATTTTCATTCAGTAGAGATGGAGGTGGAGATGGCAACAGCAGCAGGTCTGAAACAGAGATGGAGGGGACCAGTGACAAGACAGGCTGGTTAAAAGGCAGACCCAGTAAGAAGTCTCACAACACCAGGTTACGGATAGGTTACTATCTGTAATCCTGATGACTTGCCTGGGTTTGCAAAACCTCACTTACTGTACTGTCTGGAGACAATACACATCCCTTTAACCTATGACTAATGCTCTTTCCACTCACATTGTCGGCATCTTTAAGAATTGAATAGCAGGTTAGTTGTAAAGACTCGCATTCTAATCAGTAATCTGTAAACTGTGTGTGCTGTTATATGCTCTGTCTGAGGCCAGAACTCTCCATTCACCTGATGAAGGGGCAAACCCCAAAAGCTTGCAAATTTACTATCAAATGAATTGGTTGGATTTAAACCTGGTGTGAGACTTCTGACTGTGTTTACCCCAGTCCAATGCTGGCATCTCCACATCATGACTACTAAAAGGCAGACCTCTATTCATTTGCAGTCCTCACCATCGCAGCCCCCACCTCTCCTCACTCCATAATCCTCCCTTCACTCTCCAACCCTTACTGCTGTGAATACCACCCTTCAATCCATACCCTTTCACTCTCTCATCTCCTCACTCAACACAACACAATTGGCAGTCACTGAAAATGCATAGTACAGCAGACAGTAGAGAAGGCAAATGGTATGTCGGCCTTCAAAGCATGAGGATTTGAATATAGGGGTAGGGATGCTTTGCTGCAATGTCTAAGGTGTTGGTGAAGCCACACCTGGAGTATTGTGTGCAGTTTTGGCGTTCTTGTCTGAGGAAGGATGTCCTTGTTATAGAGGGAGTACAGTGAAGGTTTACCAGGCTGATTCATGGGATGACAGGTCTGTCATATGAGGAGAGATTAAGTCGGTTAGGCTTATATTCACTTGAGTTTAGAAGAGTGGGAGGGGATCTCAAAGGAACTTGTAAAATTCTAACAGGGTCAATCAGGGTTAGTCAGAAATAATGTTCCCAGTGGTGAGGGTGTCTAGAACTAGGGGTCATAGTTTGAGGATAAGGGGTAAATCTTTTAGAACTGAGTTGAGGAGAAATTTCTTTACCCAGAGAGTGGTGAATGTGTGGAATTCACTCCCACAAGTTGTAGTTGAGGCTAAAATGAGATCAAGGCGTATGAGAGGAAAGGGGAGATCAGGATATTAAATTTGATGATCAGCCACCTTCAAAATGAATGGCGGAGCAGGCTCAAATGGCCAAAAGGCCTATTCCTGCTTCTAGTTTCTATGTTTCCATGTTAATTATCCAATATCTCGCATAAACAGAACTCAAGCTCTATAATAACTTTTTGAAGTACTTGAAAAACTCAGAAATCTGTCAAAATCAACAAATAATTCCTGAATAGCCAAGAAAAACATTATTCAGAAGCTCATAAATCTGTCAAGCTAAACTAACTCAAATTCCTCTTTAGAACAATATAGTATACTCCTGCTAAACTGAATATCGGTGACTTGAAAGGATGCCAAGAATTTATAATGATATTTCTCCGAACAACTGAAAGATAACCACTGCTGAGCAGACCCTATTTATAGTTTTAAATGCTGCCAAGCATTTATAATGACATTCTACTGAACAACTGTGTTGCAAGCCCATCTGGCCAGGTTCTACTATAGTCTTTGAAGGCTGCCAGAAACTCAGTCATATGCCAAGGTTTTGAAACAGCCAAACAAATCTACAGAGATCCATCAAAGATGCCAAGCATCAGTCCCAGGCTAGCCACATGGATTCCTGCCAACAATGGCAAGATCAGCAAAACATTACAGGTTTCAAGGTGAAGGCATGTACATCAGACTCCTATTTACTGACTACAGCTCAGCCTTCAGCGCCTTTATCTCTGTGAAACTCATCCCCAAACTCCATGGCCTGGGTCACGGCTCTTTCCTTTTGATCTGGATCCAGAACTGCCTAACTCATAGACTGCAATCATTATGTTTAGGAAATAACACCTCCTCCAAATCATCCTCAACACCAGTGTCCTCAGCACTGTGTTATACTCGTTATACACCTAAGTCGGTGTGGCCAAATTCTCCTCCAACTCCATTTTTAAGTTGGCTGATGACAGCAGCGTAATGGGTCAGATCTCAGACAATGATAAGACAGAGTACGGGAAAGAGATAGAGAATCTGGTGAACTGGTGCGATGACAATAATCACTTCCTCAATGTCAACAAAATGAAGGAGATAATCATTGAAGAATAGTAGAGGACATACCGCTGTCTACATCAATGGGAATGAAGTAGGAATGGTTGAGAGCTTCAAGTTTTTAGGTATCCAGATCACCAACGACCTGTCCTGTTCCCTCCATGCTGATGTTTTGGTTAAGAAAGCCCACCAACACCTCTACTTTCCCAGAAGATTAAGGAAATTTGGCATGTCTGCCAAGACTTTCACCAACTTTTACAGATGCACCATAGAAAATGTTCTTATCAAAGCTTGGCATGGCTCCTGCTCTGTCCAATACTGTAAGAAACTACAAAGGGTTGTGAATGTAGCCCAGTCCATCACTCAAACCAACCTCTCACCCTTTGACATTGTTTATGCCTCCTTCTGCTTCAGAAAAGCAGCCAGCATAATCAAGGACCTCATGCACCCCCAGACATTTTCTCTTCCACTTTCTTCTATTGGGGAAAAGAAACAAAATTCTGAGGACATGTACTAACTGACTCAAGGCAGCCTCTTTCCTATTGCCATCAGACTTTTGAATGAATCTCCCTCACACTAAGTTGATCTTTGTCTACACCCTAGTTATGATTCTAACGCTAAATTCTGCTCTCTCTTTTCCTTCTCCAAGTACAGTACGCTTTGTCTGTACAACACACAAGAAACAATATTTTTCAATGTATACCAATGCATGTGATAATAACAAATCAAATCAAATCAAGAAGTGAATAATGTTTGTTTTTAATCCTTTATATACAAGAAAGTTTGTGTTTTTTGTTGAAAGCATGTGAAAACTTGTGGCATATTTATATTGATTAAACCAAGATGTGTGGATTTCTTTTTAAATGTCAATAGTTCCAACTACACTGTAATATAATGTATCTGAAGACATTTCCAGTTTCACAATCATGTTCTTTCCTTTGACAATTTGCTAGTTGTCAGAAATAATAACTAGCAAAAATCATTTAATTGTCGCATACCTTTTCCAATCAAAGCATAATGATCACTTTCTGTAATGAATCCAGATATAACTTCCATTACGACAGAAGCCAGCAATACCTTCTTGTACTTACCTTTCAAATAGTTCCAAACCATGGTTCACCCATAGTTCATAACACTTCTGTGTCGGTGTGCTTCACATCAGCTACCAAAACCCACGTTTCTCCTTCAAAATTGCAGAAGTGTAGAAATGGTCACTTCCACAATGATTCTGGCCATATCAAGGCAACAGCAAGTGGGTTCCCAATCGGCCCTTATTCCCCCACTGATGAAAACCAGTGATGCTGAGAATGGGGACAGGGATTGCAAATTCAGCTTTTGACATCATTTTTAAAGCCCATCTGACAAAGATCAGCATGCGCTGGAATGGTGCAATGATCCTTGGTGGAAGCAGGTTTGCATTGCGTTTATTTTGAATTATATCATTGAATACACAAACTCAAATATTTGTCTTTTCTCCTATATTTCACTCCACTTTCCTCTCTTGTTAAAAGTAATTTATGGTTGAAGTGATTGCTTCTCTTTTAGATATTCTTTTCCTTTCTTCATGTGATGTATTTCATTGACTCAAATGCCCGATCAAAAATAATGAACAGCAGGACACATCAATGCCAATTCAACCTTCAGAATAAGGAAAACATCATACCGTCAGCTTGGGCCTCGACTATGATGGTAAGTTGCAATTACTGTATTTTGGGAAAATTGAGACATTATTATTTATATGAGAAGGGGGAGGCAATGGCCTAGTGATATTATCACTAGACTAGTAATCCTGAAGCTCACCTAATGTTCCGGGGACCTGGATTCGAATTCCGCCATGGCCGATGGCAAAATTTTTTGTTTAATAAAAGTATCTGCAATTAAGAATCTATTGATGATAATGAAACCATTGTCAATTGTGAGAAAAACCCATCTGGTTTACTAATGTCCATTTGGGAAGGAAATCTGCCGTCCTTGCCCAGTCTGGCCTTATTGCGAACCCCAGAGCCACAAAAATGTGTTTGACTCTCACGTGCTCTTGGGCAACTAGGGAGGGGCAATAAATGCTGGCCAGCCAGTGCTGTTCATGCCCCACGAATGAATTTTTAAAAAATTCATAACACATACCTAATTTTTATTATTCTTTTCCTACCTTCCTTTTTTCTAGTTTCTTACTTAGTGCTTCATTTTGCTTGTTATCAAAATTAAATGAAATTGATACGTAAGTTAAAAGGCAAAGCAAAATGATTCACCTGTGTAGCCAAGACCTGTCCACTTAGCTCTCCCCTATTATTAGCTAGTCTCCTTTCCCAAAATAGCTTGACTGCCCACTTATATCCCAGCCCCCAATATCTGATCTAATCTTCCCGTGCTGCCGTGTTCCTCATTCACTTCATTATATGCCTAATAATAACATACTTGCCAACAGCAAATATTCAACAACTCTGGGGAAAGGAAATGATGAGGATTTGGCAGCTAGCTGTCACCTGCAACACTATTATGACCCAAATGTAATATGGCTTTCAAATTGATAGCATAACATTAATGCAATGCAATTTGGATTTATTTTTCTCTTTCTGCTAGTTGGGTCTTTTTCTTAAGCCAAGGAGGACACCTATAATGAGAGTGTGAGCAATCAGCCATTTAATTTTCTTCAGTGTGCATTGTAATCAAAGTGAAGACTAACAGCCTTCATCTCTGACACGATAGCTGAAATCAATTTGTTGGCTGCCACTCAGCACAGTTTGAGATAAGAGAAAGAAGAGTTAAGCCGTGCAACTGGTGTAGCTTAAAAGAATAGCCTTTTGCTTTTTGGACTGATATACTGCACCAATAGACTGAAGCAAAAGGTTGCAGTGAAGGAAAGCTTGCATGTTTATGCTTATGTCTTAGTACCATCAGGGGAAATTATTAAACTAGATTGTCATGTATTTATTCAGCATAAAGCAATAATAAAATGTAATAAAGATTGTTTCCAGAGTCAAAGGTATATAAGAGGAAGAAAGAAAATCTCACCACTGACTTGAATTTCACTCAGTTTTTACATACTTGTTATGTCTTTCCCTTCTGTGAAATAACCATTCTGTCTCACAATTGTTGGTGAGATCCATACATTTACCCTGAAAGCCACTAACTCACTTCTGACCTGAGGTTTATGCAGGGCACGAAGGAAAGATTTGAACATTGTGCCTGACAGCTTTGATTCCGGATCAATCTTCAGTTAAAATGACATAACCTTTGCAACATTCTAAGGAAAGTATTGAAAAAGTTATGTACTATATGTTATTGCTTAGCATTCAGTCACAAAACTAACTTTCATAATAATCTGATGGCGAGCAATTTGAGATAACAGCCTTGAGGTAGGAGTTGAATGTTTCATCACATTTTCAATTACCTGCAGGCTTTAAGAATTTATATTGCAATTCTGCTTTGGTAACTAATTGATAGTTTACAGAAGTGCTGGCAGGCAATGCTGATAAATCTCAACTTGAAAACTGCAAAGCTTTCGTAAGTCCCTTGTTGGCCAGTTAATTGCATTTAGAAAGGAAATGGAAGTGTGTATTTTTTTTTAAAGAAGTACAATTTTTGTGGGGAGTTAAAGACTCAAAAATGTGGTTATCAAAGCAAAATTATCATGGATGAGCATGAAGACAAAAGGTACATGAACTGCAATGTAGCCATTTAAACATCACGTCCTTTCATGATGTAAGTTTTAGATAAAAGATCATCTAAACAGAATGGTAAAGTTGGCTATTTTTCCTAGCAAGTATTCTTCTGGTAATGTGTTCAGATATTGCTGTATGCATAAACTAGCAAAAGTCAGGGGCTGTTCTGATTCCATTTCAGTATTTTGCTTGTGAAGGACATTTCACCCTGGTCAAAAATTACTTTTTTTATTTACTCCTTTACGGGATCTGAGAGTCGTAGGCTAGACCAGTAACTGCCCATCCGTAATTGCCCATGAGAAGGTTGTGAGCTGCCTTTTTGAATTGCTGATGCCCATTTATCTGGAAAAACCTAATATACTATTAGGAAGAGATATGTAGGATTTTGATCCAGCAACAATGACAATATATTTCCAAGTCAGAAGAATGTGTGGCTTGAAGGGTAACTTACTGATGGTGGTGTGCACATGCATCTGCTGACAGTTGGTGGAGTTTGTGGGTTCGGAACGTGCTGTTGAATGGGTCTTGTTGAATGCTGCTTTATCCTTGATAGTGTTGAATTTCTTGAGTGTCTTTGGAGCTGCACTGGCAAGTGATGAATGTGACATCATATTCCTGACTTGCACCTTGCAGATGGTGGACACTACTTGGGGAGTCAGGTGGTGAATTTGTCTCCACAGAATTCCCAGCCTCTCACCTGCTTTTGTAGTCATACTATTTATATAGCTGGTCCAATTTAGTTTCTGGTCAATGGTATCCCCACATTGTCGATACTGGAGGATTCAGTGATAGTAATCTTTTTGAATATCAGGGAGAATAGTTAGAATCTATCTTGTTAAAGATGGTAATCGCTGAATATTTTTGTGGCACAAATATTTCTTGAGCTGTATTTGGACATGGATTGCTTCAAAATTTGAGGAGTCGCAAATGGTACTGAACAATGTGCAATCGTCAATAAACATCCCCATTAATGACTTCATGTGAGAAGGAAATTGAAGAACCAATGGTTAAATCTATGACACTACCTTGAGGACTCCTGTGGTAATGTTCCAGGGCTGAGATCATTGAATTCCAACAACAACAACTATCCTCCTTAGGGTTAGGTGGGAGTCCAACCAATGGAGAGTTTTTCCCCTGGTTCCCATTGACTTCAGTTTTGCTAGGGCTCCTTGATGCTATACTCAGCCAAATGTGGCCTTGATGTCAAGGGCTGCCACTTGTAACTCACCTCTTGAGCTCAGCTCTATTGTCCATGTTTGGACCAAAGCTTCAATGAAGTCAAAAACTGAATGGCACCGGCAGAACGCAAGCTTTCAGTGAACAGGTTGTTACTGTGTGTATGCACCGCTTGCTAACACACCTTCCATCACTATGCCAGTAATCAAGCTTAGACTGATGGGATGGTAATTGGCAAGTCTGGATTTGTCCTGTTTTTGTGGGGAGGACACTTGGGCAATTCTCCACATTGTCAGACTGATACCAGTGCTGTAGTTATACTGGAATAGATTGGATAGGAGCATAACTAGTCCTGGAGCTCAGATCTTTGATATTGCCAGAATGTTGTTAAGGCCCACGGCCTTTGTAGTACCCCGTGCCTTCAGCTGATGTCACGTATAGAGAATCAAACTGACTCCAGACAGGAACTTGTCTTGCTGGGGACTCCATGAGGAGGCCAAGATGGATTATTCGCATAGCACTTGCCAATGCTTCAGTCTTGTTTTTTGCACTGATGTACTGGGCTACTCCATCATTGAGGAAAGAGATATTTGTGGTCTCTCCTTCTCCTATTAGTTATTTTTTCTGCCACCAATCATGAATGGATGTGGCAGAGCTGGAGAGCATACATCTGAATCATTTTTGTGGAATTGAAAAGTGGCAAGTCACATTGCTGCCACATAAAAGCCAAGCAATGATGAGATCCAACAAGAGAATCTAATCATCACTTCTTGACATTCAATGGCATTACCATCACTGAATCCCAAACTCTCAACATCCTTGAGCTTACCATTGACCAGAAACGGAAATGAACCAGTCATGTAAATACTGTCGCTACAAGAGCAGATCAGAAGCCCAGAATCTGGAAGCAAATAACTCATCTCCTGACTCAGCAAAGCCTGACTATAATCTGCAAGGTGCAGATCAGGGGTGTTATGGAATACTCTCCACTTGCCTGGATGAGTGCAGCTCCAGAAACATTCAAGTAACTTAACGTCAACCAGGATAAAGCAGCCCGATTGATTGGTACCCCATACACTAACATTCACTCTCTTCGCCACTGATGCACTGTGGCAATAGTGTATAACAAGATATACTGCAGGAACTCCTCAAAGCTCCTCGTTCAACACCTTGCAAATCCATGACTGCTACTACCTGGAACAAAATCAGCAGACACCACCACCTGGAGGGTCTCCTCCAAGCCACCCACCATTCTGACTTGGAATTATATCATCATTCCTTCAAGATCACTGGGTCAAAATCTGGGAACTCCCTCCCTAACAGAACTGTGGATGTACCTACACCATATGGACTGCAGCAATTCATAAAGGCAGCTCACCATGACCTTCTTAAGGGCAATTCAGGACATGCAGTAAATACTGATCTAGCCAACAATACCATATCCTACAAATGAATTGAAACAAAACACACAATGGAGGTCAGGTGCAGATGGAGGAGGAGAAAGTGGGTTCCCGGACACACGTCCTTTGTTTGAACAGAGGGGAGTACGGTAGGATGAGAGAAGAATTGGCGAATGTGGACTGGGGGAGCGCGTTGGAAGGTAGGTCTGCTGAGGAGCAGTGGAAGATCTTTAAGGAGATCTTTCTTGGTGCTCAGCAGAAATTTATTCCGGTGGTTAAAAAGGACCGTAGGAGGAGAGGTAATAAGCCGTGGATAACTAAGGAGGTGAAGGAAAGTGTTAAATTAAAAGCGGAGGCGTTTAGAGTAGCCGGGTGAGGAGAGGATTGGGAGAGTTTTAAATGTCAACAAAGATTGACAAAGAAGTTGATAAAGAAGGGTAGGAGAAACTATGAAGCTGGGCTAGCGCTTAATATAAAAAAGGATAGCAAGAGTTTTTATAAATATATAAAAAGGAAGAGGCTGGCTAGGGTGAACGTTGGTCCCTTAGAGGATGAGAGGGGGGACTTAGTGGTAGGGGATGGGGAAATGGCTGAGGTCTTGAATAACTTTTTTGTTTCGGTCTTCACGGAGGAAGACGTGAATAAATTGCTGGGTGTTAGCGATGGAAAGGTGGTAGGACTGGAGGGCCTCAATGACATTATTGTTACTAGAGAGGCGGTGCTCGACAGACTGGAGGGACTGATTGTGGACAAGTCCCCAGGACCGGATAGAATGCATCCGAGGGTTCTAAAAGAAATGGCGGAGATGATAGTGGATGCCTTGGTGGTTATTTTCCAAACGTCGTTGGATTCCGGAGAAGTGCCGGAAGATTGGAAAGCAGCTAATGTTATGCCGTTGTTTAAGAAGGGTGCCAAGCAAAAGGCAGGGAATTATAGGCCAGTTAGTTTAACGTCTGTTGTAGGTAAAATGTTAGAATCCGTCATCAAGGAGGAAATAGCGAGGCATCTTGAGGGGAATTGCTTGATAGAGCAGACGCAGCACGGTTTTGTTAAGGGGAAGTCATGTCTGACAAATTTATTGGAGTTCTGTGAGGATGTGTCTAGGGCGGTGGATAGAGGAGAGCCGGTGGATGTGGTCTTTCTTGATTTTCAGAAGGCGTTTGACAAGGTACCTCACAAGAGGTTATTGCAGAAGGTCAGGGGGCATGGAGTTGGGGGTAGGGTGTTAGCGTGGATAGAGGATTGGTTGTCAAATAGGAGGCAGGGAGTGGGGGTTAATGGGTGCTATTCGGATTGGCGGTTGGTGACTAGTGGAGTGCCCCAGGGGTCGGTGCTGGGGCCTCAGCTATTTACCATTTATATAGATGATCTGGAGGAGGGAACCGAGTGTATGGTGTCGAAATTTGCTGATGACACCAAGATTGGTGGAAAGGCAAATTGCGCGGAGGGTGTGGAGAGTCTGCAGAAGGATCTAGATAGGCTGGGCGAATGAGCCAGGAAATGGCAAATGGAATTTAATGTTGGCAAATGCAAGGTGGTCCACTTTGGTAGGAATAATGGTAGGAAGGACTATTACTTACGTGGCGAAAAACTGCAGCAGGCGACGGTGCAGAGGGACCTCGGGGTCCTTGTGCATGAGTCGCAAAAACCCAGCCTGCAGGTGCAACAGGTGGTCAGGAAGGCTAATGGGATGCTGGCCTTCATTGCAAGGGGGATTGAATATAAAAGTAGGGAGGTCTTGCTGCAGCTGTATAAGGCATTGGTGAGGCCGCAGCTGGAGTACTGTGTGCAGTTTTGGGCGCCGTACTTACGCAAGGATATTTTGGCCTTGGAGGGAATGCAGAGGAGGTTTACTAGGCTGATACTGGAGTTGAGGGGGTTGAGCTATGAGGAGAGGCTAAATAAACTAGGCTTGTACTCGTTAGAGTTTAGAAGAATGAGGGGAGATCTCATTGAGACATATAAGATGATGAATGGGATGGATAGGATAGAGGTGGAGAGACTCTTCCCGCTCAGAAAGGACAGTAGGACTAGGGGGCACAGCCTCAAGATAAAAGGGGGCGGTTTAGAACGGAGTTGAGGAGGAACTTCTTCACTCAAAGGGTGGTGAATCTCTGGAATTCTCTGCCCGTTGAGGTGGTGGAGGCTGCCTTGCTCAATATTTTTAAGACGCGGGTTGATGGGTTTTTGATAGGCAAGGGGATTAAGGGTTATGGGGAGAGGGCGGGAATGTGGAACTGAGCCACGACAGATCAGCCATGATCTTATTGAATGGCGGGACAGGCTCGAAGGGCTGGATGGCCTACTCCTGCTCCTATTTCTTATGTTCTTATGTTCTTACGTTATCCTCAATATGAAGGTGCCTCTTTGTTTCCATAAGAACTTTACAGTTGTCACTCTACCAATACTGTCATAGAGAGCTGCATTTACAACAGTTAGATTCATGAGGACAAATTCAAGTTTCCTCTTTTTGGTTCCTTGCTGCAGTCTAGCAGTTCAGTCCTTTAGGACTTAGCAGCTTCGTCAGTAATGGTGCTTCTGAACCACTTTTCATGATGGATGTTGTAGTCCCCACCCATTCTGTGCCTTTCTTACCTTCAGTGCTTCTTCAATTTGGTGTTCTGCATGAAGGAATATTCTTTCACAAGTTGAGGTAATCAGCAAGAATTTTACTTGCCCACGTGTGACCTGACGCCATAAGAATTCATGTGTTCTGGGATCAATGTTCACGGCAATCTCCTCTGGACTGTATACAGTACCATGATTTCACCACCTCTGGTGGGTCTGTGCTGTCAGTGGGACAGATCATACCCAGGGATGGTAATAATGTATAAGGTAATTGTGATAACTCCAAAATTTATAAAACATAAAACATACGTTAAACAATAGTTGAATTCAGTCTCACACATGTTCATGAAGATGAAGATAAAAGTCAGGGTAATCAACAAGTTTAGGTCTGTGACTACATTTGGCTAGAGCAAAATATGCACTAAAAAGTATCATCAAAATGAAGGTTGAAAGGAGGAACACCAGATTAATTTGTGTTAGCTAGGTGAAATGATAGGAGGTTACAGACAGAATTTTGTCCTTTGGGTAGGGACCTTGACGTTTGGTCAATTGGGTCATTTTCACTCAGAGGGTGGTGAGCGCGTGGAATCGACTGCCGGCAGTGGTGGTAGAGGCAGATTCGATAGGGTCTTTTAAGAGACTTCTGGATGAGTACATGGGATTTAGTAGGATTGACGGTGAGAGGTAAGCCTAGTAAGTAGAAATATATTTGGCGCAACTTGTGGGCCGAAGGGCCTGTTTGTGCTGTAGTTTTGCTGTGTTCTATGTTCTAAATGGAAACAAATTAACTTCCAGTGTTAACACAGACAGGATTAGTGGGAGGCAGTCCGTTGACTTGCCAGAAGTGGATTTGTCACTTAAATTTTATAATGAGGCTTCTTGCCTTTATTTTAACAGGGGAGGCGATGGCCGAGTGGTATTATCACTGGACTATTAACCCAGAAACTCAGCTAATGTTCTAGGGACCCAGGTTCGAAACCTACCACGACAGATGGCGGAATTTGAATTCATTACCCGGTCTGGCCTACATGTGACCCCAAACTCACAACAATGTGGTTGACCCTCAAGTGCCATCTGAAATGGTTGAGTGAGACATTCAGTTCAAAGGCAGCTGGGGAAATAAAAGCTGGCCAGCCACTGATGCCTGTGTCCCACAAATGAATAAAAAAAAACTCATTCTGTTCATTCATTTCGGACAGGTGCCCTGTTGAGAACTCAACGGTTGAACAAAGGTGTGAAGGGCACTGCTTGTGGGCCAGTAGGGCAGGACTGCTTCTTTCAGGTCTAATAATGCAACCCATGCACCCGCTTTCTGCTTTTTTCTTGCTGCTCTGATCCCCCATCAGGCTGTGCTTGCGACTACCATCTGCTTCCTTGAATTCCATCTGCTCCTCCCAAACAGCATTGGATCCACTCCACTTTATACATGTTTAGGGATCATCCCATGATCGGAATTGTGTCCCTTTGAATGGGATCCCCACCCCAATGTAAATCTGCTTCATCTCAAAGAACAAAGAACAAAGAAAATTACAGCACAGGAACAGGCCATTTGGCCCTCTAAGCCTGCACCGACCATACTGCTTGACTGAACTAAAAGCTCCACCCTTCCTGGGACCTTATCCCTCCATTCCCATGCTGTTCATGTATTTGTCAAGGTGCCCCTTAAAAGTCACAATCGTATCTACTTCCCTGGCAGTGAGTTCCAGGCACTCATCACCCTCTACGTAAAAGATTTACCTGGTACATTTCCTTTAAATCTTGCCCCTCGCACCTTAAATCTATGCCCCCTAGAAATTGACTTTTCCACTCTGGGAGAAAGTTTCTGACTATCCACTCTGTCCATGTTCCTCATAATCTTGCAGACTTCTATCAGGTCACCCCTCAACCTCCGTTGCTCCAGTGAGAAGGGTCAAACCAAGTCTCTCCAACCTTCCCTCATAGCTACACCCTCCATACCAGGCAACATCCTGATAAAACTTTTCTGTACCCTCTCCAAAGCCTCCACATCCTTCTGGTAGTGTGCAAACAGAATTGAACACTTTATTCCAAGTGCGGCCTAACTAAGCTTCTAAAAAGCTGCAACATGACTTATCAAACCAATTACATTTTCCTCCAAATCATTTATATATATATATTACAAACAGCAAATGTCCCAGTACTGATCCCTGAGGAATGCCACTTGTTACAGACCTCCATTCAGAAACACAGCCTTCCATTGCAATCCTCTATGTTCTACGACTGAGCCAGTTCTGTATCCACCTTACCAGCTCACCTCTGATCCCATGTGATTTCACCTTCTGCACCAATCTGCCATGAGGGACCTTGTCAAAGGCCTTACTTATCCACTGCCCATCCACTGCCCTACCCTCATTAATCATCTCCTCCCCTTCACCGAATCATATTGCCTCTCGCTAATACATCCACATATTTCCAAGTGGGAGTGAATTCTGTCTTGAAGAATCCTCTCCAATAATTTCCCTACAATTGACATAAGGCTCACTGGCCAGTAATTATCTGGATTATTCTTGCGACCTTTCTTAAACAGAGGAACAATATTGGCTATTCTCCAATCCTCTGGCATCTCTCCTGTAGCCAGTGAGGATACAAAGATTTCTTAAGGCCCCAGCAATTTTCTCCCTTGCCCCTCTCAGTATTCTGGAGTATATCCCATTGGGCCCTGGGGACTTGTCTTCTTTAATGTTTCTCAAGAACTCCAATATCCTCCTCCTTTTTAATCTCAACATGACTCAAACTATTTACATACCCTTTCCCAGACTCACCATCCACCAAGTCCTTCTCTTTGGTGAATACTGACGCAAGATACTCACTTAATACCTCGCTCATTTCCTCTGGCTCCACGCATAGATTCCCTCCACTGTCCTTGAGTGGGTCAACCCTCTCTCTGGCTACCCCTCTGCTCTTTATGTATGTATAAAAAGCCTTTGGATTTTCCTTAATTCTGCTGGCCAATGACATTTCGTGACTCCTTTTAGCCCTCCTTACTCCTTGCTTATGTTTCGTTCTATTTCCTTGTACTCCACACTTGCTTCATGTGTTCCCAGTCTTCTAGCCTTGACAAATGCTTCCTTTTTCTCTTTCACAATATCTCTCATCATTCCCAAAACTTGCCACACTTATCCTTCATCCTTACAAGAATGTGCCAGTCCTGAATCCCTATCAACTTACACATGTAAACCTCCCACATGCGAGATGTTGACCGACCGTCCTTGACTTTGAACTCCTGAAGCAGACATCACAACAATAAACCCGATTTTCATTTAAGAATTGCAGCCATTCAGGAAATTTGTTATTTTTCTTTCCCAACTTCCAGGTTCAAATCTAGCTCAAAGTTTCTAAACACAGTTTACATTTGAATATAAAAGTCTCTGGAAGAAAGAAGACCAAGCTGCATCTGGGTCATCTTTTACCTTCTCACAGTTGCATGATATTCTGTCAGTTAGCTTAAAACAGACCAAGATTTAACACAAGGAAAATCCTTATGGTGGAGAGTATTTGGAACTATTGGTCCAAAGTCATCTTTTCAAGCATGTTACATTTCAGCACGTGCAACAAATTATTCATAGTGTTTAACTTGTTATTTTCTGTTACAAATCTATCAAATTGACATTTGGATTAATCATTATTAACCTTTTCCAATATCTGTCTAAAGAGCCTGTTCAAATCAATGGCTCACGGAAATAGTACTTCCACAGATTAGTTTTGAATTTACACTCCTTAGAGTGCTGGTTGTATCCACTTGTCCTATTGTTTTGTACAAGATACAATGGGTTTTTTATGCTCCGTGTTATCTAATACCGAAGCACATTAATCATCATCTGTCAATCTTTTCTCTTATAGGGAGAACCTACGAAGATGAGTGGAAAAGCAAATTGCATGGAGTATGTGGAAAGTCTGCAGAGAGATCTGGATAGGCTGAGCCAGTGGGCGAGGACCTGGCAGATGGAGCATAATGTTGGCAAGTGTGAGATTATCCACTTTGGCAGAAATAATAGTAGGAGGGATTATTATGTAAAAGGCGAAAAGCTGCAGCATGCTACGGTGCAGAGGGACCTGGGGGTCCTTGTGCACGATTCACAAAAACCCAGTCAGCAGGTGATCAAGAAGGTGAATGGAATGTTGGCCTTCATAGTGAGGGGGGTTGAATATAAAAGTAGGGAGGTCTTGTTGCAACTGTGCAGGGTACTGGTGAGGCCGCAGCTGGAGTACTCTGTGCAGTTTTGGTCACCACACTTGAGGAAGGATATATTGGCCTTGGAGGGAGTGCAGAGGAGGTTCCCTAGGCTGATCCTGGAGATGAGGGGGTTGGACTATGAAGAGAGACTAAATAGACTGGGTCTGTATTCGTTGGAGTTTAGGGGGATCTTATAGAGACGTATAAGGTAATGAAGGGGATGGATAGAGGTAGAGAGATTCTTCCCGCTTAGAAAGGATAGCAGAACTAGAGGGCACAGCCTCAAGATAAGGTGGGAGGGGGTGCAGTTTAGATCGGAGTTGAGGAGGAACTTCTTCACTCAAAGGGTGGCGAATCTCTGGAATTCTCTGCCCATTGAAATGGTGGAGGCTACCTTGCTAAATATATTTAAGTCACGGGTAGATAGGTTTTTGAAAGACAGGGAAATTAAGGGTTATGGGGAGAGAGCGGGAAAGTGAAACTGATCCACTTCAGATCAGCCATGATCTTATTGAATGGCGGAGCAGGCTTGAAGGGCTAGATGGCCTACTCCTGCCCCTATTTCTTACGTTCTTATGTTCTTACTTTTGATGACATATCTTGGCATATGTAGCACGCAGATCTAGTGGGCTGAATTTTATGGGGATGGGTGTATGTTGGGCGCCAACCCTCTATTAGAAAAGTCAGTTGCAAATCAAGCTAGTTTTTTTAAAAAAAGGTTGTCCCAAAGTGATAGCTTTAATATGCTGACAGCAGGACCTCAGCACTTCAGTGGAAGGAATTCCCACTCCAAGAGTTACCACAGGCAATCGGAATAGCCAGTCACTCAAAAACTTAGTTATGAACACTGAGGGGACTGCTAATAGTCCCAAAGAAAAAATTGGTGATGTTTGTACCCAGGTTGATCTTGGGCTTTTTGAATGGCAGGGATCAGGCACCCTAAGGAGGATTGGAACAGGAGGAGTAGGAGATTAGGTGGGCTGGGTTTTGGAGACTAGGTTTGGAGGTACAAAGGGAATATATGATCTCCACAGTTGGCATAGGGCAACAAGCAAAAGATCTCCTTTCACCGACTTTGGTGAATAAAATGGCCTTCCAACTCTTGCCCTCTTTCCATTGCACAGTGTATGATGGCAGTGGAGACAGAATGGAATCCTTAAGTGGCCTCTTAAGGGCCTCAGTAGCTCAAAGTTTGGTGAGCTGGTGGACACCTCACCCCTTATCTCCACCCCTCTCAATATTATGGGGACTGGCTCGGAGTGGGAGGCCAAGTAACGCTACCAACACAGCCCATCATATTTTATGTGAACCCTCATCAAAAGATTTCTCGGTATGGAGGCTGTAAAACCAACTCACTACGTGCATGTAACAGGTATTTGTCTCATTCTCAATGATTTCCACAATTCTGAGTGTTGCTGCTGTGCATTAGAGATGAAGAACATAATTCATATGTGTATATGCATGAACAATCATGCATGAAATTTTCCATGAAATGCTTTATTATTTGCAAGCTAGTCTGTAATTGTGAAGCAATATACTTTAATGTGCCTCATGCTGTTACATAAATATAGCCTGTTTAGAAATAACATGGCACTGCAAAGGGCTGTGGGGAGAATTCAGTCAGGAGCAGCTTCTACTCAGTGGGAACTTGCATCTGAGTTAGTCATTGATTACATTTCCCTGACCTTAGGACAACCTAAGCTGAGCTTAAGGCTGAAAAACTGCTGTGTTATCTTTATTATAAGATGTAGAATTGACTGGCCTCACCTGCCCACTTGGATTGAAGGAACAAGTTTCATAGCACTGACCATCACTAAACACCACCAAAACGGTGACTTGATTATTGTCTCATTTCTATTTGTTGGATCTTGCTGACTTACAAACTTGCCAGTGAAACAACAGTGGTTGTATTTTTAAAATAATTAATCTGCCATAAGTCTTGAGCTTGTGAAAGGTGGTTTACAAATGTAAGTTTGTTCTTTATTTCTAATGAAGTTTTTGGCCTCTATTGGGCCTAAAGGAAGCAACAAAAGATTTTAGGAATTTCTAAATTTTGGGCTGTTAGTATTTTTAATCAATTTAACTTTGTATCACAAATCCACAATTTATACAAGTCTCCCTGAGCTGACCTACAAAGTACAATTAAACAATGGAGGCAATCAGGTGTAGTAAATGAAAGTAACATTTAATAAGCACCAAAAGGCTATGAAGGTAGCCTGATTAACTCTGAAAGGTCCCAGATCCTCTGAGTGAGATCAGCACTGTCGAAGTCTTTGGACGGCACCTTCCAGCCACGCTTGACCCAAAACTGGAAAATTCTGCCCAAGGACAACAGACCTTTACATGGTCCATCCCCCAGGAAAATTCCTGCCTTTCTGTTCATCCTGGTTTGAGCTGTGTCTTCTGGAGAGTTACCAGCATATGTTTGATGATGACTCTGCCCATGACATTTTGAAACTTTTGGTATTTGGGGCATTGGTTCCTAATTCTGAAAGTCCTATTTGAACCTTGTATTAACCTTAAAAGTGAGGTCATTTATTTATCCCCACTTTTTTAAAATTAATTTGTGGGACATGGGCATCGCTGACTGGCCAGCATTTATTGCCCATCCCTGGTTGTCCTTGAGAAAATGGTGGTGGGCTTGAAAACTGAGCGTCTCACTAGGGTCATTCCAAAAGGCAGCTGAGAGTCAACTACATTGCTGTGGCTCTGGAGACACATGTAGGCCAGACCAGGTAAGGACGGCAGATTTTCTTCCTTAAAGAGTATTAGTGAGCTAGATGGGTTTTTCAAACAATCAACAATAGTCTCATGATCATCAGTAGATTCTTAATTCCAGATATTTTTTATTGAATTCAAATTCCACCATCTGCCGTGGTGGGGTTCGAACCCTGGTCCCCGGAACATTAGCTGATTCTGGATTAATAGTTTAGCAATAATATCACTAGGTCATCATCTCTTCCATGGCAAGAGTCACATCACAAACAACTAACAAACAGATGTCCATTCCTTGTTCTCAATGTTATCTCTTCACATAAAACAAGTTGCTACTTTATCACAAAATGTGGCTATTTGGCCGTCTCAAGATGATTTCACATGCACAAAGACTAGTCACACATATTCTGGAGCTATTAGTATCAGGGTTAAATGGTGTCACTTGTGGTGAAACAGGAAATGTGAGCAAGAAAGTTATTTTAAGTGGCTTACTCTATTGATTAAATTTAAATGAGCAAAGTGTGAGAAAACTATCCTAATTAAAAGGTTTTGTGTGTTGGCAATAGCTTTATCACTCAGCAGAAGGATTTGTGCTGAGATTTCTTAGGCCTTGAGCGTGACTTTGAGACAAAGGAATACTTCCTGTCAACACTCCAGGCAGTCAGGCAAGCTCTTATCGGCAAATTTGTTTTCTCAGTACTGACAGCTTTGAGTCTCGCAGTTTCAATTACGAAAAGTCTGACCAGTTTAACCATTTAATTACCATTCTCTCTGCAGGTAAGAGCTTAAGCTAGTCTATTAAGCAGCATGAGAACTTAAATGTTGGTCTTAATTAATACAAAATCCTAAAATTAGGACTTTATATTAATAATCTGCTCCCCTGGTGCAGAGCTTTAAACAGAACTAAATCAGGATGACAAATTACAAATATTTACTCATGTTGCATGTATCTCTGTGCCAGGATGTCAAAAATGTCAGTTTATACAAATGTACAATGAGCTTTAAAGTAACAGGGACTTTTTAAATATAGTTATTTCCGAATTTTAGAGAAGTTACCAAGGGCAAAATTTTGGATGTGTCACAGCTTGGTATGGCTCCTGTTCTGACTGAGGGCAATAAACTACAAATGTTGTGAACGAAACCCAGGCCACCATCCAAACCAGCCTCCCATCCATTGACCATCTACATTTCTCTCTGCCTCGGAAAAGTAGGAAACAATACAATGTATACCAACACATGTGACAATAATAAATCAAATCAAATTTAGTCCATGGCATTCTGTCCCCAGTGGTGGAAGGGGGCAATTATGTGGCAGTTGCAGAGATGGGTGAGGTGTTTCCATTGGAGGGTCCTGCCATGAGGTGACAGTTCAGCATGTCTAGGTGGTCTATAAAAGCACCATCTGGACAAGCAGGGAGGCTTTGCATCTTGGCCTCAACTTCCTTGCTTGCGTTCTTTTCATGAAAATTTTGAGCAATTTGTTCTGTGCACCCCTTCAGTCCCCTCATGCTCCATAAATCCATCCTTACTAATCTTTGTAGTCCTGGGACCACCCTCATCATGTCAAAACCCCTTTCACATCACTTAGGTCCCACTGGGACGTATTGATCGATGAGTCGAGCGCCATATCCTGTTCTTATGACGGCATCTTTCAGCATCTGGAGGTGTCTGTTGCAATCCTCCTCATCTGAGCAGATCCTGTGTATATGGAGTCTTGTCCATAAGGGATGGGTTCTTTAACATGTTTAGGGTAGAAGCTGGAGAAGTGGAGCATTGTGAGGTTATCCATGGGCTTATGGTACAATGAGGTGCTGAGATGACCGTCCTTAATAGAGATGCGTGTGTCCAAGAATGCAAACGATTCCAGAGAGTAGTCCATGGTGAGTCTGATGGTAGGATGGAACTTGTTGATGTCGTCATATATTCGCTTCCTGTTGGCGAACACTTCAGCGGTCACGGGCATTTGGCCTCTGATCTTCGCATAACCATTCTCCAACGCGGCCTTCACAACACACGACAGCGCAGAGCCACTGAGCAGAGATTGATATCCAAGTTCTGCACACATGAGGATGGCCTCAACAGGGATCTTGGGTTCATGTCACACTATTTGTTATCCCCATGACTTGCCTGGGTTTGCAAAACCTCACTTATTGTCCTGCCTGGAGACAATACACATCTCTTTAACCTCTGCTTAATGTTATCTCCACTCACATTATCTGCACCTTTAAGACTTGATTAGCTGTAAAGACTCACATTCTAAGCATTCTCTAAACAGAGTTTGTGTCTTCATACGCCCTGTTTGTGATCAGAGCTCCCTACTCACCTGACGAAGGGGTAGAGTCCTGAAAGCTAGTGGTGTTTGCTGCCAAATAAACTTTAACATGATGTTGTGAAACTTCTTACCAAGTCAGCCTGGACAGAGATCACAGGGAAAGTGAGCAATCGTGGTGTCTATCAAAAATCCTGGGGTCCAGTGCAAGAAAAGAGTCAATTACCTCATTTGATTCACCTAGTTAAGTGTCAAAATGGCATGAGGTTGTCTTTCATATGGGCATCCAGTATACGAATGAGCACTTAAGATAGGCAAGTGAATGTGTGATGAACCTGAGGACCATGTGACACTTAAGGCTGAAAAGTATGTCAGTTTGGCTTTGGTGATTAAATGGTTATAAACTAATGTTTGACATGTGATGGGGATGTGTGTAGACAAGAGGGTCTTTTGACCTTTCTCCAATCACTAAAACTCCACTTCCTTTATATGGCAAGCAGACTATAACCTGAATGCGAGGATGAGAGTGCCTGATCTGAAGGTCCTGCTGAGGAAAACAATCTCCAGATTGTTGGCCAATCGGGAGCATGAGCTGTTGCTGATGGTGAACTGGAGAGACAAGGCAACCGTGTGAGAATGCATCCAATTTGGTGCTGCCATAATGAGAGTTGAGGACCATGCGAGGAATTGTGCTGTTCTCATAGACTAAGAACTTTAATGTGTTTTTTTCAAATTTTGCTTTTGCACATCCCAGCAATCAAGACCTTCAGCCTTAGCCACTGGAGTCTAAAGACTCCACCTTGGGGAATAATGACACCAGTGACTAAGAGGATGCACCATCACTTGCCAAGTGTGTGGCTTCCTCCTAGGAGAGGTTGACAACTGCCATGAAGAGCCAGGTCAGATCCACACATGCACTCTCACCTGCACTTAGTTGGTTTAACCTCCATATAGCTGGAGCTGGATGGGAGAGAAAGAGAGAGGTGGGGCACCTGGACATCTGACCAGGTACCCCTTCTTTGCAAATGGGATGGGGAGATGCAACGGAAAATGTACTCGTGTGGAGGAAGAGCTTGTGCCACCAGTCCAAGGGTCTTTTTGTCAGTGACCTCTCCTTATCCCCTCTACCATTGCCCCTATGGCCTTTAGGAGGGTGTGGCCAAGGAGGTTGCCCCTGAACTTGTGCATGACAACCCCAGTAGGCTGGAGCCCTCAAAGCCCCAGCGCTACAAAGGATGCCAACAGAGCATCTCACTCAGCAGCCTATCTCTTCCTTAGACGTTAATGTTGGAGTTCATACCAATAGTAGTTGGAAAAGAATATATAAGAACTTTTGAGAGCACAGAGATGTGTTGCTATGAAATTCACTTTGGCCCATGTAAATATTGCATGATATAGTGTTCCCATCTTATTTTTGTATGCATCATTATCCTTTTTAGATCTTGATTAGCCAGAGATTGAACTATATATGCCTCGTGGTTGGGCTCATTGGAAGCTGCAGCCTGGGAATGACAGGCATGTCCTTTATCGTGTAGGAGAGTACAATGTTGTGTGTTTGTGATCAGTCTTTATTTAACATTCATGTGTACGTCTATGTCGATGTTTACCAATCTTGGGGGCAGCACGGTAGCACAGTGGTTAGCACTGCTGCTTCACAGCTCCAGGGTCCTGGGTTTGATTCCCGGCTCAGGTCACTGTCTGTGTGGAGTTTGCACATTCTCCTCGTGTCTGCATGGGTTTCCTCTGGGTACTCCGGTTTCCTCCCACAGTCCAAAGATGTGCGGCTTCGGTTGATAGGCTGTGCTAAGAAATTGCCCCTTGGTGTCCAGGGATGTGTAAGTTAGAGGGATTAGTGGGTATAATATGTAGGGATATGGGGGTAGGGCCTGGGGGGGGATTGTGTTCGGTGCAGACTCAATGGGCTGAAGGGCTTCTTTCTGCACTGTAGTGTTCTATGATTCTATGATTCTAGGATATAGAGGAACATGTGGTCTCTGCAGGCACCCCATTATAAACAAGTCAAGGGGATTGTTTGAGACAATATTCCAAAGGGACAGTTGAACTTCCACATGTGAAGTCGAGAGTTAGTAACAATGCAACAGCTTCTGAATCTTAGATTGCATGCATATGTCTACCCCTGGTGTACCAGTTCTCCTGAATAATAGTCTTCAGTAGCAAGTGTGAGAGAGAAAGATTTATTTGGGGCAGCACGGCAGCAGTGCTCATGACTGCACGGTAACACTGTCATGAGCACTGCTGCTTCATAGCTCCAGGGACTTGGGTTCGATTCCCGGCTTGGGTCACTGTGTGGAGTTTGCACATTCTCCTCACGTCTGTGTGGGTTTCGTCTGGGTGGTCCGGTTTCCTCCCATAGTCCAAAGATGTGCGGGTTAGGTTGATTGGCCATGCTAAAATTGCTCCTTAGTGTCCAGGGATGCGTAGGTTAGAGGGATTAGCGGGTAAAATATGGAGGTATATGAGGGTGGGATTGTGGTCGGTGTGGACTCGATGGACTGAAGGGCCTCTTTCTGCACTGTAGGGTTCTATGACGATTCTATGATATTCCTTTCTCTTTCCTCAGGGATAGAGGATGTCATTTCCAGGGTACTGCCTGGGAAGGAGACTGGAAGGGTTTGGTGGAAATTGTAAGAAGACAAGCATGCCCTGGTGATGAAACAATGATCATGGCGGTCCATTAATCTTTCTCAGACTTCAGTTACATGACAGTGTCCCTGGTATCCTTTGAAAGTCTTACATTGTCCTTGCATCCATTAATGACTCATGCACATTCATGTTCTTTTCCTGAATGTATCCTCTCCTCCTGCTTCCACAGTTTTTGGCAAATTCAGTCTATGAGACCCAGAAATATTCCACCAAATAAACTGGATGTAAAGATCAGTCAGTGACATGACAACCTGTGTGCCCCAGAGTTTCATCTATACAGCTGCTGATTTTCTGCTCCTCCCAATTTTCCACATCCAAAATTGCACCCACCCCACAATGGACTCCTCCCAATTGGTTCTGCCCTCCTCGCAAAAGAGTTTTGGACATGGCTAGCACCAGTTAACGTATGCCCCTTTAATTGCAGCCCATGACCACCTATACCCCCCATCCTCATCTTGCACCGTGTCCACATCACTCAACATCATAGTTCCCTTTATAGCCTTGAACCTCATACCTGAACTCATCATTGAAGTGAAACTGTTGTCTCTCCCCTTAAGTCTATCCCATTCCCATCAAATTTCCTTCTTTGATCCTAGATCCTCACCGCATTATTCTTAGAATCTCTTGCGAAGATGATTCAATATCTCAGCCTCACAGAGTCATAGAATTCCTACAGTGCAGAGGGTAGTCATTCAGCCCATTGAACCTGCACCAACAGCAATTCCATCCAGGTCCCACCCCATAACCCCAGGTATTTGCCCTGCTAATCCCCCTGACACTAAGCTGCAAATTTAGCATGGCCAATCCACGCAATCTGCACATTTTTGGATTGTGGGAAGAAACCAGAGCACTCATGGGAGGACATGCAAACTCCAGACAGATAGTGACCCAAAGCCAGAATCGAACCTGGGTCCCTGGCACTGTAAGGCAGCAGTGCTAACCACTGTGCCACACTGTCACCTCTGACTAGACTTGCCTCCCAGTGAGACCTCCTTCCATTGCTTGACAAGTACTTTGACAAAGGGTCATCTGGACTCAAAATGTCAGCTCTTTTTTCTCCTTACAGATGGTGCCAGACCTGCTGAGATTTTTGCATTTTTTCTTTTGATATCACAAGGATAATCCTGCCACAGAACAGTGAGAGGCACAACACACTGCTGCATGCCACTGACTTAATTTTCCAGACTGAAATCACTGATATAGTTCTGAAATTTTGTTGCTACGTAAGAGGCTTACCACAACTGCTATTTCTCCCACTTTCAGAATCACCTTTAAATTCCATCCCAAGTGTTTGGGCAGCAACAGAAATTGCCCTGGTTTTGATATGAGTCAGGTTTCCACTCAAATTCATTTGTTTATATCGCCAAACATAAAATCAACCTCAAACCAGCTTTTTATCATGGAGTTTCAAAAGAAAAGAGATCTCATTAAAATGAATTCTTGTTATATTTAATAAGGGTAACCTGGTGCAGCTCCAACACCATAGATTAAATTGGGTTTAGCACAGTGTCTAGTTCCCCCATTGGTGAGTAACTTGAATTTAAATAATGAAAATTGCATTTAAGATTGATAAAAAAACAATTTATTGATTGCATCTATGTACAGTAGTCCATTTCTCGGTAAATTAGAGATTAATAGCTTTTAAACCATGCCTATTAGTGTTCCCAAACCAAAATGACTCCACTTTTTAAATGTTCCCAAAGACTTGAAACAGAGAAAATAGAAGCAGGAGGGGGTCATTCAGCCCTTTAAGCCTGCTTTGCCATTCATTTTGATAACGGCTGATCATCAAAATCAATATCCTGATCCCACCTTCCTCCCATATCCCTTAATCCCTTTAGCTCCAAGAGCTATATCTATTTTTTTCTCTTGAAGACGCACAATGTTTTGGCTTCAGCTTCATTCTGTGGCAGTGAATTCCACAGATTCACCACCCTGTGGGCGAAGAGTTTTCTCCTCATCTCAGTCCTAAAAGGCTTACCCCTTATTCAAACAATGACCTCTACTTCTGGACTCCCCCACCATCGGGAACATTCTTTCTGAATCTACCCAGTCTAATTGAACCGGCTGCATTAGCGAAAACCTGCAATTCATGTGGTTGGGTGACACCAGTTTCCTGCCCATGGCTTGTTAAGCTGGGGCACAAAGATCTCCGCCAGTAGTTTACACTTAAAGTTCCACAATCACTGCTTTGGCTGATTTCACACAAACACTGCTGAAATAAAAGCGCATAGTCAAACAATAACTCCTGCTCAGTCTGTTCTGAGCATTTTTTTTGCTCATTTTTTTTTGTAGAAGAAGTATTTATCTTTTCTTTCCTCCAGACAATATTGTTGCAGAACCTAAAATGGCCGAATTGATTTTCCATTCTGATTGAAGTGTTTGCAAGACTTCACCAGAACAAAGAGCTGGAGGAATGGGAGCTTAGGGAGCAACAAGACGTTTAATTGAAAAAAGCACGTTTTTGCAAGGCCTTTCTTTCTAAACACTCCGCATATGCATCAAATCAGAAAGCAGCTTGGATTTACAATATTTAAACGGCTGTGTTCTTTGTTTGAAACATCAGCTTTGATTCAAATGTGTACAGAAATCTTTCCTTGCTGTGCCAGCCAGAAAAGAATTCTGCAAATTGCCTTTTCGCTGTCACAGGCAAATAAATCATTTGTCCAGCTGGAGCTCTTATAATGAACGTTCCCATCCATGTTGTTATGAAAAAGACAGAACAAGGCAGACTTTATACCATGCAGCTGTATTAGGTCTTTCACTCTGCTCAGGGATTCTGCAACTCCAACCGCTTTTTCATATCCCAATCTGCCATTTCTATCCTTTCTGCTCGCATGTGGCATCTGTCGACATTAACTTTCAGTCCAAAATACCACAGAGTCGACTTTACCACACTCTACTGGTGCATTAGAGACATTGCAGACTGTAATTAGACAAACTGCATGCATTTGTATATGGACGGTAACTTCCAAGCTCCAGGGAAATGTAACTTATTATGTATGCCCCAATAGACTAAGGTGCACAAGGAATCATGAGGTAGGCTTGATAATTTGAACACAGGGACCTCTCTATTGAAAGTGTGTGCTCATTCGCAGTCAGGTCTAAGACTGCCCAACAGGGTCCAATGCTGGGAGGATTTAATTACACACAGGTCACTTGACCTGCACTCTTAAAGGAGCAGTTGCATCCCAAACCTCAGCCAATAATGTATACACATATATTATATAACAAGGGGATACTTCAAAGATGTGATAGGGAACACCCAGAAGTTCCCAGGCAGGTTTGCAATTGCCCAGTAAGTGCAAACTCTAGAATTCAGTTCTGAATGTAATCAGTGTAATTTAATTGATTCGTTATGTATCCTTCTATTACCTTAGATCTGTAACTTAATTATAACCAGTTGTTATTGTACATGCATTTTGCTTGAATAAGTTGTATGCTTATATTTGCTTAGCTTGAGCAGAATAAGTTCCTGCATTGTAAGTGCACTTTATGAGATGGTTCCAGTATTATTCATCTATTTAATGATCATAACCATATCCATCCTTGTTTAAAGCCTGCTGAACAAGTTCAAAAAGAGCAGAACTGTTGCCAGAAAGATGATGGGTACGACTACTGGAATACATGAGGTAATTTCCTTTATTGCATTCTGGCAACATATTGGAAGTTGAGATTTGATTATGTGCTATGATCCATGATTACATGTTACTGACTATAAAACTAAATGTTAGTAATATAATCCCGTGCAGCCTTGCATATATCTATCTTGTATATTTCTATCTATAGCAAAAGCACAGTTTTCAGACAGTACTTTGAATGTTTCAGATATGGGAAAACTTAATGTAGCAATGATGGGAGTAGTTGTCAAGCTACCAAACAAATCTACATACTAACTATTTGTGCCAGACTTTTCAGTCCCTTGGAGGAAATGATGATAGGCCTTGTTTGATTACAGGCCCTGTAGCATCACAATTGACAGACTGTTAGGATCATTAGTTTTGCCACATACACAGATGCAAAACTGTCGTGAGGTGGTTGGGGAATATGGATTAAATTTACAGTGACATTGCCCTGGATTGATTATTTGCTCCAACAGCCATGAATTTAGATCTTTTTAAAGGGGATTTGGCAAAAATAAATCACAACCATTAGCTATAAGTGAGTTTCATTCTTTTCATATTATCATTAGAGCTCTGTGACACATGATTATCACAAAAACTGGCAAGATAACAACAGATTGATGGTCAGTTTTTATTTCCCCCTGCTCACCTAACTCAACCTCTGAAATCTCTGTTGAATTCTGTTTATCTTATGCTGCTGTAAGAACATTATTTAGGGAATGAGGAGCATGGTGACACAATGGTTAGTACTGCTGCCTCGCAGCACCAGCAACCTGGGTCCAATTCTGGCCTCGGGTCTGTATGGAGTTTGCACATTCTCCCCATGTCTGTGTGGGTTTTCTCCAGGAGCTCCAGTTTCCTCCCACAATTCAAAGATGTGTGGGCTAGTTTGATTGGCCATGCTAAATTGCCTTTTGGTGTCAGCAGGGTTAACAAATTAAATGCTTGGGGTGAAGGTGATAGGGCTTGGGTGGGATTGTTCTTGGTGCAGGCTAGATGGGCCAAATTGAGGCAGCACAGTGCTTATCACTGCTGCCTCACAGTGCCAGGGACCCGGGTTCAATTCCCAGCTTGAGTCACTGTCTGTATGGAGTTTCCATATTCTCCCCATGTCTACATGGATTTCTTCTGGGTGCTCCAGTTTCCTCCCACAGTCCAAAAGATGTGCAGGTTAGGTGGATTGGCCATTCTAAATTATCTCTTAGTGTCAGGGGGACTAGCTCGGGTACATGCATTGGGTTATAGGGATAGGGCCTGGGTGGGATTGTGGTGGGTGCAAACTCTATGGTCTCCTTCTGCCTTGCAGGATTCTATGATTCTAAAATAGCCTCCTTCTGCTCTGTAGGGATTCTATGTTCTATATTCTTTATTCTATGAAAACAATGTGTAACTAAATTGTTGTTGCAATAAGATTTGAAATGTCATTAATTCCAGCTTGCTAAAATCTCAGTGTGTAAACTCACTGCATGACATGGTACTAATCATCAAGACTTGCAAGGTTTCTGATTAGCTCATCTGAGGTGATCACAGAGCCACAGCCAGCATTGCCACTGCTGATTGCAACCAATTGATTGCTGCTGAATAATTTGTGTGTGGGCATCAGATGAATGCAGCATTGGTCGTGAGAGCAATAACTTCTGTTAATAGACTGCCACAAGTCAGTGGTCCACACAAGGGAAATACTGGAAATGTGCCAACAGCCATGGGAATGGACAAACTGCCTGCGGAATGAAGGGGTAGTGTTTTTTTTTGCAATGCTCTATCAATTTCAGTGTCAAAAAGGGATGAGGAGTTGAAGGATGCAGCATTTCCATAACTTTCTTTCTCAGTTCACTGCCAGGCCTTTGTGAAAATGAGAGATTTTGGATTCGAATGGCAGACAGACCATTCCTAATATGTGGCTCAGCTGTTGCATCAACAAGAAAATAGGAATTACAGACAGAAATCTCCTTGAAATTCTGAATTTACATTTGGATATCATATTTGTGAGAAGCTCCCTGCAGAATATTAATTTCTACCTTATTGGCGTTCTACTTTAAAATGATATATTCGGGATCAGATCTGAATTGTGTTTAGCAGATTCTATACCATTCCTCCAATTTAAAAGAGCTTACCTCATGATGGGATCATCTTTTAAATTTGATGCTGAACATATGATATTTACATTGCAGTTTCTGGATGCCATCCAATTCTCCAGTATCATTATCTTTGATTTGAAATGGATTTCGGGAAGAGGCTCATTATCTGTATGCTTTTTATCGTATTTACCTTTATTATTCCTACAATGCTGCCATAAAGATAAAAGATGATGCGGGTATTTGAATGTTACAGTACCCTGTACGGTTGCGGCTGCAGCTGTCGGAACTTAACACATTTACTTAACATTTGTTATTCTGATTCATGACTAGTGACATTTAAACTAATATTTATAGGTTACTGGTGCTGTTTCTCCTGGCTGCTTGTTAAGTTACATAGTGAACTTCTTATCAGAGGATAGAATATGCACCACATGATTATACTTCTAATCTAAGAATTTGAGGCAATAGGTGATCATTCTTACTAACTGTAGGTATATAGGAGATATTTAGCCCACAACGTCACAATGTTTTTCAATCAATAATGGTAGAGCTCTGGCATACTGAATTATAATGTAGTGTATCAATCAATTCCACATAAGTAAAACTGGTTCAAAAATGCCCACTAATTTTCATTAGATTTGGTCACCAAGAGAAGATAGTATTGTCTCTAAGCTCCTGCAAATGTAAAAATAACAGGAGACTGAGACAGACGGTATTGTACCATTTTTTGCCAAAGTGCTGGGTGAATTTGGAACTGGGAGAGTTTCGGATCCATCTTTTGGGTATGTTTTCAGCCCCACCCCCCACCCACATATGCACTCTGCCTGCAAAATTCTGAGTGAGCCTCTTACTCACTGCAGAAGCCTGAAGGCAGGGCTTAACACGGCCAAAAGCCTACAGAGGGAGGTACTGCATGTGCAGGCCTCTGAGCTACACATGCACATTAGCAGCAGCAGAGGTCTGACAGACAAAGACACAGTTGTCAGGCCCCTGCTAGTGCAGGCAGCCTGAAACAGATCCTCCTTTCCTGCATTTATAGGGGCCGGTAGCCTGAATACAGCATCCGCACACCCACCAACCCCGCCACTCAGACCCCTCCTTCCCCCACCAATCACGGTCCCAATGCCCTCCCCCACCAATCGCTGCCACTCTGCCTCCCTCCCTCCCACTTCCTGCCCACTGCACCCACTGGCCTCTCCCCCATTAGTCCTGTCCTCAGCACTGCCTAGTGGGCATTGCCCAGGTGCCAGACTGACATTGCCTAGGTGCCAAGATGGCACTGCCAGTTTGGCACTGCCAAGGCGCATCCCAACCTTGCCCTCGGTTCCCCCCGGGGAGCCTCAGTAGCCTCCAGTTCCACCGGAGAGGCCAAGTCCACTGCTTCCCATTCATGGGGTGCATGTTTATTCCTCACCAGTGAGAACCTTTTCCAATGAGGTCAGAAAGGCAGGCGAGCCCAGATGATTGAGTGTCGGGCTGAGTAATGACATGTAAATTTCAACCTGCCTCTCACCCATTTCCAGTGAGAGACTGACCGTGCAGGAAATCCGGCGCTTGTAAAATGGTGCCGGTCTTGAAAACCAGCACCAATTGCGCTGATCACTTTACAATCACATTGTGCCCAAAAACAGATGTAATGCAATGGCAAAATCCTGGCCTGTGCTGTTCCAGAAATTCCACCATTCACATCAGAAAGCAGCTGACTCTAGTTAACCTGGTAAATCATGAGTAACTGAATTGCCTGCCTTAATAAATCATAACAGTTCATTGGTTTTGACTCTCTGCAAATTTTGCCTGTGTAGTTAGTCCTCCAGCAAGAATGCATTCAACTTAGTGGGCCAATATTTAAAGTTCAATCAATGGTATTAAAACTGTAGAACTGAAAATTGCATGTAAAGTCACCTGAGGAAGAAGCAGTGCTCTGAAAGATCATGATTCCAAATAAATCTGTTGGACTTTAACCTGGTGTTATGAGACTTCTTGCTGTGCCCACCCCAGTCCAACACCGGCAACTCTACATCTAACTGCATTGAAAAATTTCACAGCAGCTAGAAAAGTTTGAGAGCTGCCAAGGGTGTAAAAGGCAGAGTGAATATTCATCACCTATAGATACTGAGCCACTGAGCTGATAACTTCAGAGGGTCTCACACTGGTCATTAGCTGGTGTCAAAGTGAGTTGTGCAAAGGCACGAGATAAATGCAAAAAGGACAGAGTTACACCATCAACAATGCAGCTGGTCCATTAGTGTTAAAATCAGACTGTGTTACTCTGCACAACAATCAGCCATTGGAAAGCCCTTGACGCTGTAGAGGACCATCGTGACTTAATCTACCCACGCTCAGGAAGCAATCCTAGCAGCAAGCTCACTAATCCAGTATTGGAGGCAGTGGCAACAGTCAGGAGAGCCAATGGTTTGCAGGAGAGGACAGCCATCCATTGCCACATCAGGATGAATAATCTCCTTCACTCTGCCAGGATAAGTGACTGTTCTCTTCACTCTCAACTCACATACTTGCAGGCCCATCACATGTTCACGGGATTGCACTCACTGCCAGTTCAAGGGACACTAGCATTCACTCTCCGACACATATCTTTATCTCCCCTGCAAGCCATGTCCTCATCTGGTCTCACTCACCATCCACACATGCCAGATATACTTATCATCTGCCACGACACGCATCTTACTTACGCTCTCTCCATCTGTCTTCACACAGCAGCTGGCACACAACAAGAGGGAAAGATCCCAGATGGGCAGAGGGTGCCAGAACTTAAGTTCCTCATTGATTTTGAGGATGGAGCCATATGGCTGGCCAAGGAGGCTCCTGTGCTGATGGTGAGGTCGGCAGTAATAAAACAGTGAGAGTCCAACACAGCAACCTCCATTGGACAGCAAAGCTGTGAGTCATGTCTCCTGTTTCAAAGGGCACTTACCATACACTAATCACATCCTATTTCTTTTGCAGGCACATCTAGGAAGCACCCCAGGGAATCCAGCAACCAGGACCTCAACACCAGCCCTGACAGCAGCACAAAGGAGGGATCCATGGAACCCTACAATAGCAGAACTATCACAGCGTTCACCCATACCCTCAACCAGCACAGGGACACATACCTCAATGGGACCTAGTTTTAGAGCAGCCAAGGAGCTCACAATGTGGTAGCACATCACACTCTCAGAGCCACAGCTAGTGGGGACAGTGACATTCCCAGTTCTCCGGCACTTGAAGGATTACTGGAGGCCTCAGAGCAAGACATTTTAGAACATAGAACATAGAACCCTACAGTGCAGAAAGAAGCCCTTCAGCCCATCGAGTCTGCACCGACCACAATCCCACCCAGGCCCTACCCCCCGATATCCCTACACATTTACCCGCTAATCCCTCTAACCTACACAACCCAGGACACTAAGGGGCAATTTTAGCATGGCCAATCAAGCTAACCCGCACATCTTTGGACTGTGGGAGGAAACCGGAGCACCCGGAGGAAACCCACGCAGACACGAGGAGAATGTGCAAACTCCACACAGACAGTGTCCCAAGCCAGGAATCGAACCCAGGTCCCTGGAGCTGTGAAGCAGCAGTGCTAACCACTGTGCTACTGTGCCGCCCATTTGTCCTGCATTGCTGAAGGACATGCATTCCATGGTGCAAGCACTGCTGGGATCCATCAATGTTAATGCCAGGGGTCAGTGGGGCTTCTTGAGCTCACTCCAACTGACCCTCTATCCTAAGGAACAAGCCAGGGACCCCCGGGCACCCATCCACCCAGATGATTCCAGGAGTGGCCCACCCAACCAAATCCACTCCTCCTGTGATTGCTTCAGCTTGAGATCCATGGGCTGAAGAAAATGGCATTGCCACATAGCAGATCCCAAAACCAGGCCGGAGTACCCAGATCTCGGCCCTCCAGAGGACACCCCACCAATGTCATCGCAGGCAGCAGGGAGTGGCAGACTGTAGGCTGTCTCCACCTCCCTGTGGATGTTGGGGATGCATCAAGATGTAGGAGCAGGGTTAGAAAGATTAAGAAGCTCTAGTTGTAGACTGTGAGCATGAGTGTTCAGCACTTGTATATAGTGTTCACCTCTGTAAATAAAGTCTCACTAATTGCATCCTTTCTATGACTCCTTGGTCTGATGAGCTGTGTTCCTGTAATCCTGAAATGAAAATCAGATTTTTGCACATGACACGGGCAGGCTTCTTAGTCCAGGGCTTTCTCTGTGTGCTTTGTGCAAGGTTCCCTCTATACACTGGGGTGTCCCTTCACAGTGATCGAACACATCAGTCATGCCTTTTTCTCAGAGGGAAAGAGGATGTCTCCCATAATGTACAAGGCACTCACTCCAGTCACTGTCAGTGTGTGTGCTTTCTGCACCTTTGAGGTGTGGTGCCCCCTACCCTCTCCACGCTCATTCATCTACTTCAGCCTCCGGTGACACTGAACCTCAAGGGAACAACTCACAAAGGATGCTGTAAGATCAGGAGAGGTGAAACTTACCCAGTTGCATCACCATGATATGACCCTAGTCACTGAGGTTCAGTGAGTTGCCATCAGCCAGTCAGGCATTTGCAGAAGCTCTGTGAGGATCTGTACATCATCCCCACTGCAAGTCATCATCATCCTCCTGGAACGTAAGAACGTTCCCTCCCTCCCCATGAGAGGAGCCTTATCACAGAAAGTGTGCACTGCCACCAGTCAGATAGGAGAGCAATACTCACAGAAGCATCCTCACTGGATGTCTTCATCTCTCTCTATGAATCCCGTGACAATGAATGGGTCAGATTTTGTCTGGCCATCACTGTTGCCTCATGGCTAACATCCTTTTCCTCGAAAATCTCCTCAGCCTCATCCCTTTCAACGTCCTCCTCATCAGAGGAAACATGCTGATCCAGGCATCCTCCCCAGGCAATTCCTCTTCACTGTTGCAATGCCAGGTTGTGTAGGACACAGCTAAAGACCATGATGCATCACAGTGTCTGTGGATTTTATTGCAGGACTCCGCAAGGATCTGGAACCTCATCTTCAGCATCCCTATCGTCAGCTCCACTAAAGTGTGAGTTGCAGCATCAGTCTCATTGTATCTTGTCTGTAAGAAGGCACTCTGTGGCCTTCACATAAGCATCATCAGCCACCTCCTCAGTGGGTAGCCCTAGTCTCTGCAGAGCCAATCGGCAACCTCTATAGATCCTGCAAAATGTCAGGGACTTGAGAGCAGCTCAGAATATAGGAGTCACACACATTCCCTAGGAATCGAGCACCAACCTGCATGTGTTTGGTGTGGTTACAGACCAGCTGTATATTCACTGAGTGGAAGGCCTTACAGTTCATAAATTTCAATGCTTGATGCCTGGAGATCTCAGTGCCATGTGACTGTAGTCAATGGCACTGTGCACCTGTAGGAATTTGTGAAAAGCCCATTGCTCCACCATCTTGGCTTGCCAAATCCCAGTTGAAATGGACAAAGGTGTGTGTCTACATGAAGACTGCATCCATCACCTCCTGGATGCATTTGGTATGAAGGCTTGCAAAACCCAAATCACCTGTGGCCCTGGAAGGTGCCACTGGTGTGAAAATTAAGCGCTGCTCTCATTTTCAGCAACACTGGCAGGAGATATCCTCCAAGTCCCCTCCATGGCACCAAACCCTGAAGGTGGCAGATGTGATGAACATGTTCCCTGGACATATATAGTGTTCAATGACACTGAGCCTCAGACAACTGCTGCTATGTTAGGCACCACCTGTAGATCGGGAGTCTAGTAAGGTGTCTCTAAGTGGAAGCTTTCTGGGTTTATCATCTGTGTGCACAGCAGGCTCTGCCATTCTTTCCTCATCACAGTTCAGCTCTGTCTTTGGCTAACCAGATGCCTCTATTGACATCTCTCCTGCCTATGAATAAGAAGAATGACAGTGAGATCACTAGGCTGCATATTTCGTACATTCTCCTCACAGCAGTATCAGAGAGAGAGTCTTGACATTTAGCATTCGTCTTCTAAGGAACAGGCTTTACCCCTTCATTATCTGAGGCTGCCTCTCAAAGCTCACTGACTCATGTCCTGGCCATTATTTTGATGCCCAGTCCTTACTTCACTTCCTGCTTCGGCCCACGCTTGCCCCACAACATCTGACTGGCCACAGCTATAGCTAGTCTACTGCATCCTGAGCTCTCATCTTGGGTACAGGTATTGTCCAAAGCTTCACTCCAAGGCCTTCTGCTCAACCTGATCCATTGGTGGGGGGCTCTTGTCAATATGCACCTCAGGACAAAACAAAAGCTTAGGAACATTCTCCTCAGGCAGTGTGCCATTACCCACTCTCTAAGGGATGTAATTGCTTGCCCAGTTGACCAATGGTACCAGCACATCATGGCAGTCATCAATTTTGGAAGTCAGTGCCCCAAGGGTTAAATGCTGAGTACTCACAATGGTCTCAGCTTCAATAAGGTACTGATCATATCTTTCCATTAGACTCCCACCTTCAGAAGCCCCATGCCTCCAGATTTAAGTGGAACCATCAGTCCATGATGACTACTCACCCACCAAAATTCTTCCCTTCTCTCTGGGATGCCCTTTAGAAAAACTACAGCACAAACAGGCCCTTTGGCCCATAATGGGGCATGTTTGGGGTATGATCTTCTCCAAAAGAGAAGATCATGCCCCAAACATGCTTTTTTCTTTGACACCCGTGCAAGTACCCCATAATGCAGTAGCGGAATGCATTTTCAGGAATAATTCTTCACACTTGACAGTCTTCTCCTTTCCAGTATGTCATGTTTCAATCCATGGTCCCCCCATCCTGACTGGACCTCTAGTACCCTGCAGTCATTCTCCCATTATCCTGGTGTCAACCCCCAGCATCCTTCCAGTGTTACCTTGGTCCCCTGGGATCATTCCCCACACTTCTCGATCTCCCCCAACTAAGGCCCTGGTACCCTAGAGTCCTTCTTCGAGTGTCACCATTGTTTCCCTTGAGTGATACACCGATCTCTTCGGGGTCAATCTTCTTAGTGCAGTGAAGCACTCTGCAAGCGCTGCACTTAGCTTCGAGCTCCTCTTGGAGCCAGGTGCACGCCTTTTGAAGCCAGTTGTCATTCATGCTGTTCTGATCCCACAGCACTCAGTTGGAGTTGATGGGGATCTGGCAGGCAGGGGAAGATGATTCCAGAGTATGGGCTAGATAATGAGATGCAAATTTATGATAATAAAACTCCTGATGTTGAATAGCAGGAAATGTGGCCCACCACTGATGGGGGAGGAGACAATTGAAGCAAGTTTTCATGCTGACATAAAACACGGCTTTGGGCTTTTCATGATATTTTCTGCTCCTATCGTCAAACTAGCTCGATGCAAATGGGAGTGGAAATTCAGGCTTTAATCACCAAATCTGATTAGACTGATAATCCATCTCCATTGAAACAGCTTCATATATTAATGGAATATTCATGAACCCTGGACTTGGGGTGTTGCAGGATGTTATAAGGTACAATCAAAATCGAGAAAGGATTGTCAAGGGTGTAATTTTGCACAATAAGAAATGTGTATTTAGGGACGTATTAGTGACTTACGAGGAAACTTACAAGTGTGATTGATCACCTACACGAGAATGTACTTCTCTGAGTACTCAACACAGTGGGTGCAGTTTAGATGTTACGGAAACAGCATTTGTAAGTATTGATTTAACTTGACAGAAGCAGGATACTGATATTTGGGAGGTATCAGTGGGACAATAAAAGAACATCAAAGTGTTCTGATTTGTGAGTCTTTGCTGTCTTCTTCACCCGGATGTGTTCAGGATGAAATTGGAGTTAAGAGTATGAAGGGAGCTGTCGGTTCACCTACTTACATTTGAAATATCGACTTTGGCGGGAGCAATCATAAAAGTCTTCTGTCAAGCATCCTGCTATAAAAGGAATCTTCAAAATATCCTCTAATAGTTCCAAGCAATTAACTTGCCTCTATCTCAGGGGTGAATGAACTTTGACATTGTGATGGCATGGTGGCACAGTGGTTAGCACTGCTGCCTCACAATGCTAGGGACATGGGTTCGATTCTCAGCTTGGGTCACTGTGTGGAATTTGCACATTCTCCCTGTGTCTGCATAAGTTTCCTCCGGTCACGCTGGTTACCTCCCGCAGTCCAAAGATTTGTGGGTTTGGTGGATTGGCCATGCTAAATTGCCCCTTAATGTCAGGGTGACTAGCTAGGGTAAATGCATGGGGTTATGGGGTTGTGGGGATAGGCCTTGGGTAGGATTGTGACTGGTAAATACTTGATGGGCTGAATGGCCTCCTTCTGTACTGTAAGATTTTATGACTCAGGGAAGTCGGGGTTACACACAAGGGAGATTGGGGTAACACTCGCAGGAAAACATTAGGGTACTGGGACTCCAGCTGGGGCAAATCTGGGGTGGGATGATGCCAGAGGACCGAGGTATCACTGGAAACGTGCTGGAGGTTGACACCAGAGTGATGAGAGAAGACTCCAGGCTACTGGAGGCCTAATTGGGGTGGGGGCCTGGGGGTTAAATCAGGAGTCACCAGGTATTTGGCTTTCCCCAACTTCCTGACATTAATGCTTACCAAAGTGTTTACCATGTCTATTCCTATATACCGCTTTATGACCGAGGCAGAACAGGAACTCTAAGATAAGGAAGTGACAGAAGGGTACGATTTCCTAACATCAAAGGACAGAAACACCAACTAGAACTTACCCTGCTCGCAGCATCTGCAGAATATATTACATGTGTCAGAAGAAATCTGCTTAAAGAGACAATAGTTCTATAAGGGACCTTAAAGCAACCATTTAATCCATTATAAACTGGCATCTAAAGGTCCCAGTAATTAAAAAAAGATATAACTTGGAAAACTGAATTCAGTGGGATCAGAAGTAGGTAATTCAGCTCCTCTACTCTTTTCCCCTATTCTAAAATCATGCCTCATCATATATCACCTTGTCTTTATTTACTTGTTTCAATCCTTACCTATTGCCACCCATATTGAATACAAATTTGTTGATCCCAATCTTCATTATTTTAGTTGATCCAACACCTACAGGCTTCAGGACATGGACAGATAAGTTTTCCTCTTAAATCTTGTCACATCCTTCTTTGATATTAACAAGGATGGCATTAGCTTCTGTTGTGATTTCTGCCAACTCTCTTACTCCTTCTTTCATTCATTGGAGTATGATTCTCTGCAGTGCCACTTTTAGAGGAGGACCTAGAAACTAATTTCACAGATTCTGGAGTAAATGGCTGAATCCTGCTCCCTTCTGTTAAAGCCCACAATTTTCTCTGACTACTCTGGTTCCCGATGTTGTATCTCAGTTAGCAAAAGCCCCTTTGGGGGAGGATATGGCTGGTCAGGCAGAGGTGAAACAGCAAACAGTGCTTTCCTCCTTTCTAAAACCATTATACAGGATAACTGAACATGACCTCTATTCCCAATAGGGTGAGTCTCATAACTCTCTAAATCAGTAAGGCATATTAATCATGGATATCGAAGATTGTTTGTAGCTATAAGCCAGGTAGATCTTTGAGAAAGAACTGAAGACATAAATATTGTAATGAAGGCTGGGCAAAGTCTTTCATTAGCACAGTGCCAACATATAAGTATAGAAGATGATTAGAAAACAAGAAAAACTTGTGTGATTAATTGACGAAGGCATATTGTGACTAAACGTACATTTGTAAGTGGCAGAGGGAAAAGGAGGGACAAAATATCAAAGCTTCAAAATAAAGCCCAATAACAGTGTGAGGATAATGATTGAAGAGTGCCACAGCCACAAGAAAGATTCCAGGAAGAAGGAACTTATCGTAATTGGTCTGGTGGAATCATTAGACTTCTTCCTGTAAGTATCAAGGATACCTGAAGGTCAAAGGTTCACTTCTATCACCATCTCCCATATCGCAACCCAACATAACATCATTCAATATGCACCTGGATCTGAACTTTCACATTTTCATGTATTTACCTGCCTTTACCCAGTGTACATGAAATATAGCAGGCTGGGTTTATACAGCTTGCACACCTCGTATATGTGACCTCACCACTTACAGAGGTCAGTGTCATAACATCATGCTGAAGTTTCTTCTGTCAGATTTTTGGTTGAGTAAGTCCACTATTGAACTTGTAACTATTTGATTTAATTCATTTTCAATGTTACATCTTTTGGATTCAATTATGATGTTCTTTTTTGTTCTCCACTCCCACAGGCATCATTCTTCTGTTGTGGGACACATAGAATCAACAAAACTGCTATTTGATTTAATAAATCTATGTCTGTATTTGTCCTTCACATAAACAAATCTATTCATGTGTATCAATTCTGATTCCATTTTCTTTCATTCACCTATTAAATCTAATCTTAAATGTTAACATAGGCTATAGTTTGATGCATTGTCATCCTTCCTCACCCTCACTGCCATGAATGGCCTGGCAGGAGAGGGGAGGAAGATAGTAATATCAGATGGAGTGGCCAGAAGTGCCATGCCCATCACCAAGCTGCCCCTGGTCTAATGCCCACTTAAGGGTCTCTGCACACTGTTGGTATTTTACCATCAACTAAGGCTTCATGCTACCTAGAAAGGTATTCGGATATAGCCCACTATCCTGCCTGTGGGCTTGCAAGGGGTTTCTTCCAGCTCCATCCACTCCCTTGCACACCCTTTCCATGTCTCAATCACAGTTGGCCTACTGTTTGCTGGGGCCTTCCCGATTGGCCCTGGAAATCCCATCCACTTTAGCCTTACTTCCTGCCTTCAACACTGCCCCTAACCTGGGCCCTACTGCAATTCCAGCAGTGAGACCAGTTCATAATGGGACTGCTGAGACTGAAGACTTGCCAGTCCTCAGAGTGGCTGGCAGCTCTTGGAGGGAGGCATCTGCCTCAAAAATTAGAGGTCAGAACTTCAGGCAACTAATTCTGTCAAGGCTTCCAGGCCTGGCAGAGGCAAGCTCAGCCCCTGCTTTTCAGTCAATGGGTGGGGCACCGCCTTTGTGTTAAGTGGCCTCATCATGAGGTCCCCAGTATTCTAGATGCCAGCCTTCTGCAAATTTAATTCACTCCATTTGACATCAAGAAAAGGCTGAAGACATTGGATACCGCAAAGGTTAGGAGCCCTAACCACATTCCAACAATAATATTGAAGACTTATGCTACAAAACTAGCCATATCCCTAAATAAATTGTTGCAGTGCAACATTAACATCTACCCAGCAATATGGAAAATTGTGCAAGTATGTCTTGAACACAAATAACAGGGGAAATCCAACCCAGACAATTACTGTCCCACCAGTCCACTTGTGAACATCAGCAAAGTGATGGGAGGTGTCAGTGACATCACTATCAAGTGGCATGTAATCAGTAATAACTTGACACTGAAGCAGTCCATGTTCATACGCAGCGACACCGGAGCCATATTCAGGCTTGGCCTAATAAATGACAAGTTACATTCATGTCACACAAGTGCCACACAATGATCATCTCCAACACAACAGAATCTAATCATCTCCTTTTGAGATTCAATGACATTACCATCACTGAATCTCCCACTATCAACAACCTAGGAGTTACCATTGATCAGATACTGAACTGGACCAGCTATATAAATACTGTGGTTATAAGAGCAGGTCAGAGGCTAGAAACACTATGGTGAATAACTCAGAGTATCATAGAATCATACACGGCAGAAGAGATCCTTTCGGCCATCGAATCTGCACCGACACATTGGGAACACCTAACCTCCCACTTCATCCCATTTACAAGCACTTGGCCCATAATTTTGAATGTCATGGCGTGCCAAGTGCTCATTAAAGTATTTTTTAAAGGATGTGAGGCAACTCGCCTGTCCCACCCTCCCAGACAGCGCATTCCAGGACGTCACCATCCTCTGGATAAAAAGGTTTTTCTTCACATATTCTCAACTCTCTTGCCCCTCACCTTGAACCTATATCTCCTCATGACTGACCCATCAATTAAAGGTGATATCTGCCCCTTATCCATTCTATCCATGTCCCTCATAATGTTGGTAAGAAGTCTCACAATAACAGGTTAAAGTCTTATTTGGAATTATGAGCTTTCAGAATGCTGCTCCTTCATCAGGTAAGTGGAGAAGAAGGTTCACAAACATGGCATATATAGGCAAGATAATTATAGATTGGAATGTGAAGAATGGTTGGGATGCAAGTTTTTACAAGTAATCAAGTCTTTTCAGGTACAGACAATGTGAGTGGAGAGAGAGAGATTAAAGGTTAAAGAAGTGTGAATTGTCTCAAGCTAGGACAGTTAGTAGGGTTTTGCAAACCCAGACAGTGTAGTGATGGTTACATGTAGTGTAACATGAACCCAAGATCCCATTTGAGGCCATCCTCATGCTTATGGAACTTAGCGATCAGTTTTTGCACAGCGATTCTGCATCGTTGTGTGCCTGAAATATCGACTTTGGTGGGAGCAATCACGAAAGTCTTTTATCAAGCGTCCTGCTACAAAAGGGATCTTCAAAATATCCTTTAATATTTTCAGCAATGAACTTGCCTCTAACTCAGGGATGGATAGCCCTTGACATTGGGACGGCATGGTGGCACAGTAGTTGGCACTGCTGCCTCATAGCGCCAGGGACCCAGGTTCGATTCCCGGCTTGTGTCACTGTCTGTGTGGAGTTTGGATATTCTCCCAGGGTCTGCGTGGGTATCCTGCAGAAGCCCTTGTTTCTTCCCACAATCCAAAGATGTGTGGATTAGGTGGATTGACAATGCTAAATTGTCCCTTTTAGCTAGGGTAAATGCATCGGGTTGTGGAGATAGGGTCTGGGTGGGATTGTGGTCGGCGCAGATTCGATGGGCCAAATGGCCTCCTGCTACATTGTAGGATTCTATGAATCTATGAGAGAGGGTATATTCTGGACAAGGGAATACTAGGGAATGAGCCCGGCTAGGTCATCTAAGTTGCAGTGGGGAACATGTAGTGAACAGTGACCACAATTCCATAAGTTTTCGGATTCTCATGGAAAAGAGCAAGTTTTGTCCTAGGTTTAAGGTGTTATACTGGGGGAAGGCTAATTGTAACTGGATTATGCAGGATTTGAAGGCTGTTGTTTGGGAGAGGCTGTTTGAGGGTAAATCCACATCTGGCATGTGGGAGTTTTTTAAGGAATAGTTGATCAGAAGGAAATGGCGGAGGTGACAGTGGATGCCTTAGTGATTATTTTCCAAACCTCGCTGGATTCCGGGGAAGTGCCGGAAGATTGGAAATTGGCTAATGTTACGCCGCTGTTTAAAAAGGGTAGCAGGCAAAAGGCAGGGAATTATAGGCTGGTTAGTTTAACGTCTGTTGTAGGAGAAATGCTTGAATCCGTCATCAAAGAAGAAATAGTGAGGCATCTTGAGAAGAATTGCTTGATAGAGCAGACACAGCACGGATTCACTAAGGGGAAGTCGTGTCTGACGAATTTATTGGAATTCTATGAGGATGTGTCTAGTGCGGTGGACGGAGGGGAACCGGTGGATGTGGTCTTTCTCGATTTTCAGAAGGCGTTTGATAAGGTGCCGCACAAAAGGTTGTTACAGAAGGTTAGGGGGCATGGAGTTTATCCCCAACTCCATGCCCCCTAACCTTCTGTAACAACCTTATATAGATAGGGGATTGGCTGTCAAATAGGAGGCAGAGAGTGGGGGTCAATGGGTGCTATTAGGATTGGCGGATGGTGACTAGTGGAGTGCCCCAGGGATCGGTGCTGGGGCCTCAGCTATTTACCATTTATATAGATGATCTGGAGGAGGGAGCTGAGTGTAAGGTGTCGGAATTTGCTGATGACACAAAGATAAGTGGAAAAGCAAATTGTGCGGAGGGTGTAGAAAGTCTGCAGAGAGATTGAGATAGGCTGAGCGAGTGGGCGAGGACCTGGCAGATGGAATACAATGTTGGCAAGTGTGAGGTTATCCACTTTGGCAGGAATAATAGTAGGAAGGACTACTACTTAAAGGGCGAAAAGCTGCAGCATGCTATAGTGCAGAGGGACCTGGGGGTCCTTGTGCATGAGTTCCAAAAACCCAGCCTACAGGTGCAGCAGGTGGCCAGGAAGGCAAATGGGATGCTGGCCTTCATAGCGAGGGGGATTGAATATAAAAGTAGGGAGGTCTTGCTGCAACTGTACAGGGCACTGGTGAGGCCGCAGCTAGAGTATTGTGTGCAGTTTTGGTCGCTGCACTTGCGCAAGGATATTTTGGCCTTGGAGGGAGTGCAGAGGAGGTTCACTAGGCTGATACTGGAGTTGAGGGGGTTGAGCTATGAAGAGAGGCTGAATAGACTGGGCTTGTACTCGTTGGAGTTTAGAAGGATGAGGGGGGATCTTATTGAGACATATAAGATGATGAAGGGGATGGATATGTAGAGGTGGAGAGGTTCTTCCCGCTCAGAAGGGACAGCAGGACTAGAGGGCACAGCCTTAAGATGGGGGGGGGGGGTCAGTTTAGAACAGAGTGGAGGAGGAACTTCTTCACTCAAAGGGTGGTGAATCTCTGGAATTCTCTGCCCGTTGAAGTGGTGGAGTCTACCTCGTTAAATATATTTAAGACGTGGGTAGATAGGTTTTTGGTAGACAAGGGGATTAAGGATTATGGGGAGAAAGCGGGAAAGTGGAACTGAGCACTTCAGATCAGCCATGATCTTATTGAATGGCGGGGCAGGCTCGAGGGGCTAGATGGCCTACTCCTGCTCCTATTTCTTATGTTCTTATGCGCTTATGTTCTTATGTTCTTATGATCAGAATGCAGGACCGGCATATGTCTGTGAAAAGGAAGGACAGGAAATGCAGAATTTGGGAACCATGAATGACCAGAGAAATTGGAAGTCTAGTCAAAAAGAAAAAGGTCCAGGCAACTAAAAACAGATGACGCACTTGAAGAATACAGGGAGTTAGGAGGTAAAAACAGATCATAAAATGTCCTTGCCTAGCAGGATTAAGGAGAATCCCAAGGCTTTTTATATATATATTAGGAATAAGAACGTAGTTAGAGAAAGATTTGGTCCAGTCAAGGACAAAAGAGGGAAATTATATGTAGAACTAAAAGAAGTGGGTGTGATCCTTAATGATCCTTGCATCAATATTCACAAAGAAGAGGGACACATTGATTGATGGTATCCCAGAAGGTAATGTAATCCTTCTCGAGTAAGTCGTCTTGACAAGGAAGGAAGTGTTAGGTATATTAAAAAGCATTAAGGTATAACCATCCCCAGGGTTAGAAGACATCTAGCCCAGATTTCTGAGGGAGACAAGTGAGGAAATTACTGGGCCTCTAACAGAAATCTCTGTTTCCTTGTTGACCACAGGTGAGGTCGCAGAGGATTGGAAGATAGCCAATGTTGACCTGTTATTTAAGAAGGGTACCCAGGATAACCCAGGTAATTATAGGCCAGTGGGCTTGACATCAGTGAACATGAAATTGTTGAAAGTTTTCTCAGGGATAGGATCTATACACGTTTGGAACTAAATGGTCTAACTAGGGACAGGCAGCATGGTTTTGTACGAGGGATGTCATGTCTCACTAATTTGATTGAGTTTTTTGATTGAGTTAACTGATTAATGAGGGAAAGGCTGTGGATGCTATCTGCATGGACCTGAATAAAGAATTTCACAAAGTCCCTCATGGCAGGCTGGTGCAAAAAGTTAAATCATACGAGATCAAGGGTAACCGAGATAGATGGATTCAGAACTGGCTTGGCCATAGAAGACAGTGGGAAGTGATGGAATGGAGATTTTCCTGAATGGAGATCTATAACTAGTAGTGTTCCACAGGGATCAGTGCTGAGAGCTCTGTTGTTTGTAATATATATAAATGACTTGGAAGAAAATGTAGCTGGTCTGATTAGCAAGTTTGCAGATGATACCAAGATTGCTGAAGTGGCAGATGGTGATCAAGATTCTCAGAGAATACAGCAGGATATAGGAAGGCTGGAAAGTTGGGCGGAGAAATGGCAGATGGAATTTAATCTAGACACATGCGAGGTGATGCATTTTGGTAGATCCAATTCAGGTGGAAACTATAAAATAAATGGCAGAACCATTAGGAGCATACACACACACACACACAGAACTGGGAATACAGGTCCACAGATCCTTAAAAGTTGCAGCACAGGTGGAAAAGGTGGTGAAGAAAGCATATGGCATGCTTGCCTTCCTTGTCTAGGGCATCAAGTATAAAAGTTGGCAAATTATGTTAGTTATATAAAACATTGGTTTGGTCACATTTGTCCAATTCTGGTTGCTACACTACCAGAAGGAGATGCAGGAGAGAGCACAGAAAAGGTTCACTAGGATGTTTCGTGGTGTGAAGGGTGTTAACTATGAGGAGAGATTGAATGAACTGGGATTGTTTTCCCTGGAAAGATGGAGGCTGAGGAGTGACCTGATAGAAGTTTATAAAATTATGAGGTGCATTGATAAAGTGAAGAATTGGAAGCTTTTTCCCAGGGCAAAAATGACAATTACAAGGAGGCACAAGTTCAAGGTGAGGGGGGAAAGATTCAGTAGAGATGTGTGGGGGATGTTTTTTATACATAGAGTGATGGAGGTCTGGAATGCAGACCCAACTGAGGTCGTTGAGGCAGACAGATTGGCAATATTTAAGACTTATCTGGATAGATACATGAACAGGCAGGGAATAGAGGGATACAGGCATTTGCTCTAGAAAGGGCAATGTGATTGGTGTATGCTGAAGAAGCTGATTTGTAATCTACTATTCTTTGTTCTTTGTTCATGAAACATCTCAAGGCACTTTAGGGGAGCATTTTCAGATAAAGTATGACAACAACCAGACACGGATTAGGACAGATGACCAGAGTCATGGTCCAAAAGTTGGCTTTCAATAAATCTCTTAAAAGAGGAATTATGGGAATTAAGACAAAGAGGCAAAGCGAGGGAACTCAAATGCTTGGACCTGGACAACTGCAGGCACAGCCTTCAGTGATGAAACAATCATAACTGGGAATGAAAATAAAGTCATGAGGATTCTGAGTTAAAATAATTTTACATGGTTTGGGAGAGACCCAAGGCCATTGACAAATTTGAAGATAAGGATGAGTATTTTAAAATAAAGATGTCGCTTAAGCCAATGGAGGTCAGCAAAAATTCTCTCCATTCCAAATCTCCTATCTATAGCATCCTATGTTAAATTAGCGGTTAAAACCTACTGCTAATAAGCCTGCGCCATCTATTCTCATGGAAGCAGACCCTTCGGTCCAACTTGTCCATGTTGCCCTTTTTTTTAAAACCACTAAGCTAGTCTCAATTGCCTGTGTTTGGCCCATATCCTTCTGTACCATCTTACCCATGTAACAATCTAAATGCTGTTTAAAAGACAAAATTGTACCCGTCTCTACTACTGCCTCTGGCAGCTTTTTCCAGACACTCACCATCTTTTGAACGAAAAATTGTTCCCCTGGACCCTTTTGTATCTCTCCCCCCTCACCTTAAACCTGTGCCGTCTACTGTTAGACTCCTCTATTCTGTTCTACCATTTCATCATCTTAAATACTGATACAACATTGCTGCACAATATGCGTATAGTTTTCTTTATATTTGGATTTGCTCATATCAGACAACATTTGAAAGGTGCCATCTTTAAAGCTTCAAAGTCTTTCATGCTGTGTGGTGCCCAATTTCACACACAGTAATCAAACTGAGGGTTCATTAAGATTTCACCCACCCTCTTCATCGCTCCTTGGCTTGTATATTCAATGGCTAAAAATTGAATCATATAGTTCTATTCATTTTATTCATTCATGGGATGTGAGCATCACTGGCTGGACAGGCATTAATTGTCATCCCTAATTGCCCTTGAGAAGGTGATGGTGGTGAACTGTTTTCTTGAACTGCTGTTAGAAAGGGAGTTCTAGGAATTTGTCCCAGCGACAATGAAGGATGATGATATATTTCCAAGCCAGGACGGTGAGTGGATTGAAGAAGAACTTCCAGGTGTTGGTGTTTTGTGTAACTACTGCTGTTACTCTTCCGTGATGCTTCTGGTTGTAGGATTGGAAGGGGCTGACTAAAGAGCCTTGAAGCATTCCTGCAATGCATCTTGTAGATGGTACATACGGTTGCCACTGTTCGTCAGTGGTGGAAGGGTCGAATATTTGTGGAAGCAATGCCAATCAAGTGGGCTGCTTTGTCTTGGATGGTGTCAAGCTCCTTCAATTTTGTTACAGCTGCATTCATCCAGATAAGTGGAGAGTACTTCATTACACTCCTGACCTGTGCCTTGTAGATGTGGAGAAGCTTTGGGGAGACTGGATGTGAGTTACTCATTGCAGGATTCCTAGCCTTTGACCTGATCTTTTAGCCACCATGTTGGCATGGCTGGTCCTATTCAGTTCCTGGTCAATTGTAACCTCCAGGATGTTGCGGATAGAGGGGGATCCAGTAATGTTAATGCTATTGATTATCAAGGGGCAATGGTTAAATTCTCTTTTGTTACAGATGTTCATTGCCTGACACTTTGTGGCGTGAATGTTACATGTCACTTGTTATTCCAACCCTGGATATTTTCTAGGTCTTGTTGCTTTTGGATTTGAGCTGTTTCAGCCTCTGTTTCAGTTTGCAAGTGGTGCTGAACACTGCAGTTATCAGTGAATATCCAATTTCTCACCATATGATGGAAGGAAAGTCATTGATGAAGCAACTGAAAATGTGTTAAATCCTGTTGTACTGAGACTTCTCTTCAATAACTACTTTACAATCATGCATTAGGAAATACAACTCTTTATTATGTCTACTCACTTCACATTCCAAACACTGACTGCCCACTCTGGGTGGATTCCAACAACTCCCCCCACATCTGAGGTCACATGATTCCTTAAATAGGCTATGCCCCAACATATGTAATAGTTTGGCCTAAGGAACATCCACAACCCCCTGTCCCCATGATGTCTTAGAACATGATCTCGACAATCATAACCATCTTCCTTTGTCCTCACTATAACATCAGTTAGTAGAGAGCGTTCCCTGATTCCCATTGACATAGTTCTTTTAGGGTTCATTGATGCCTTACCTGGTCAAATGCTGTTTTGATATCATTGAAGTACATTGTCTGCAAACCCAATTGTCTGTACGTTTTGTCTATCTACCTCTGCCATAAAATGTTCAATGACCCACCACTCCTTGAGGAAGAGAGTTCCAAACACTCTCAAATTTCTGAAAGATAACATTTCTCTTCATCGCCATCTTAATTCGAAGATCCCTTATTTTTAAACTGTGTCCCCTAGTTCTAGTCTCTCCGACAATAGGAAAAGTGCAGCATCTTCTTAACAAGTTTTTAAAATATTGCTTTAAAATGTTTCACAGTTTCATGCCTATATTGACCATGACAACATGGAAACTTGAACTTGCAGCAGTCATTTAAGTAGTAAACCCAATTATCGGCCCGACAAAAATTGTAAGTGTTAAAAATTGCTCCTTATGTGGGTTAGCTCACTGTCAGGAAATTATACCTATGTTTACAACTAATCCTTTTTAATGACATCATCATGATGCACAGCGGCCAACAAAAAATGGTGTGCACTGTGTTTGTCTTAAGCCTGACAAATTGTTACAATGCATTTCAATTTCTACACTATACAAATCTTCTGCTTTGAATGCTGCTCTTTTATTGCACAGGTTCTTGGCATTACGGACTTTTATCCATACACTCCATGAAGACATTTACTAGAACTTACAACCATAAATGCCGGAGAAAGTTTTCAGTCCCTGACAGCAAATACCTGCCGCAAATTTCATGGCGGCAAGGGGTGCATTCAGCGAGAGACTCTGTTGACAATGGCGAGGCCAAATGATCCCGTCGCTAGCTAAGAACAGATCACCTTTTGCGGTGGGTTCAACAGTAAATCCCATCATCATGTAATGGTGGTTAGAGACTATCATGGAATGTTGCACATTTCTTTAGGCCAACACAATTCCTGACCTTTTTTAGAATGCTAGGCAATATTGGGTAAGACAATGATTGTTTATTCAGAGGCTAAGATCAATTTAGGACCGTTCATCTGATAAATGGATAGTAAGTAAAACTATAGGACTTACTTTACAGCAGGTATAATGGGCCTAAACGTCTTCCCTAGCCTTTGTTCTAGGGTACAGAACTCCGTACATACATTTGTTCTCGCCCAAAGAACAGGTTATCATTCAGAATTAAAAATTGAAAATGCTATAAATACGCAACAGTTTTCGCAGCATCTATGAGTGAGAAACATATTGATGACTTTCATCAATCTACAGTGTATAACGAATTATACAGCTGATTTCATTGACGTATTGTTACTCCCGATCTCTTGGACCTGCAGTGTTTTTTTTTCAGTTTTTAGGTTGTCGCTCGGTACAATCAATTCTCTGCTGTTCTGCTGATATGTAACAATGGCTACAGCATGGAGCCAAACCCAAATGCAATGAGATTGCTTAACTTCCTAGTGATCTGTTAACTGGGATTTGGATATCATTAGTAGATTTGAAAGAATTATGAAATTCCTCATTTTCCTTTGTCTGAAAATGTACTATGATGTTGATATTTGTTTACATATAATCCAGCTGATTCCAGTTAAGCAAACACTGCTCATCATTTAGCAAGCTTTTTTTCTCTCTGTTAAGGAGGTTCATTAATTGGTTTGAGAGCCAAAGCAGAAATGCATTGTGATACCAAATTCAATTTCTTTAATGTACATCCGTCTTGTGGTTCAGTGGGACATTGATGCATGGACATTTTCTGGTTCAGCGCTGAGGGCACAGATGCTATTTTACCTGCTGGATGAGTTCACATAAAAGCTGAATACATCAAGCAATTGTGTGCATCTCTCAAATAAGTCAAAAAATCTGTGAATAATTACACATCTGTCTCATGTGGTGTTTTGAATTGGATATATTCATCTTTTGCTTCCTTAGGGCCTTATGAAATGGAGGGCAGTACCTCAGAATCTTAGAGTCCCTTTATCATTTGGACTTACTGATTTGCAAGTATAATTAAAAACCTTGAAAGTAGAACAAAATGGGCATTATTTACAACAGTCTTAGCACTAACCTGGATTTACCATTTTTGGAATTGATCACAGAACCCTACAGTGCAGAAACAGGCCCTTCGGCCCATCGAGTCTGCACCAAACACAATCCCACCCAGGCCCTATCCTCATATTTTTATATATCATACCCACTAATCTCTCTAACCTGGACACGAAGGGGCAATTTCTTAGCATGGACAATCAACCTAACTTGCACATCTTTGGACTGTGGGAGGAAACTGGAGTACCCGGAGGAAACCCACACAGACACGAGGACAATGTACAATCTCCACACAGACAGTGACCCAAGCCGAGAATTGAACCCAGGCCCTTGGAGCTGTGAAGCAATAGCGCTAACCACTGTGCTACTGTGCCATCCCAATAGTTGATATGTTTTCTGAAGGTTTAAAATTATTTATCAGCTCACTCACACACCAGCTCTTAACTGACAAGAATCTGTGGATCTCTGTGGTGCAAATTCCAATTTACCCATGCACAAGGTTTTTTGGGGGAGAGACTTACAATTTCCCTTTGTATAAAAATGTACTCTTGATTTCATTCTAGAAAGATCCAATTCTAATTTCAATGTTATTCCCCTTCTAGAGAAAATAGTTTTTCTACATCCACCCAACTGAACCATTTAATCTTTTTCAATTAAAATCATTGTCACTTCAATCATTTTCAATTAAATCACTTTTCAAATGTTAAACAAAATATGTTTCTTGTTCTCAAATATTTTAACACTTTGGGCCGGAGGGGTAGGAGTAAGGTGCAACACACATGCAGACGTCCTTGAGTAGGAGGAACCTCTCCTGCCCCCTCCTGCCCCCCGCCCAACCCAAAACAAGGCAGTGGGTAAAATCCCTATAGCAGTGGGAGGAGACCTTCAAGTGGTCATTAGTTGGCCACTTAAGGGCCTCCTATCACACATGTGTGGACGGATCACATGATGCCTCTCCTGCTGCGTATAATGTCTGAGAAACAGTGGGTAGGTGAATGGCAAGATGCCACCACCATGATATCCAATTTTACACCAACTACCATCTCCCCAGCCCCCACCTCCCTGCACCATCTACTAACCCACCTCTGGAATGGGGAGCTGTTGGTGGGAGAATGCCATCCAATCTGAGATGTGTAGGTTAGAGGGATTAACGGGTAAATATGTAGGGATATGGGGGTAGGGAATGGGTGGGATTGTTGTCGGTGCAGACTCGATGAGCCAAATGGCCTGTTTCTGCACTGTAGGGTTTCTATGGATGTTAAAGTTTGTCAGCAATGCATATATTTTAATAGTATTGTTCTCCTTGCTGTATCATCATTGTTTGGGAAGAGGAACTTGCATCACTTCTAATCCTGTACTATCACAGAATAACAAAATCATAGAATTTTTACAGCACAGAAGATGGCCATTTGGCCCATCATGTCGGCAAGTTGGGCTAGACTGGGTAGAGGCAGAGAGATTATTTCCAATTAGAAAGGAAACGAGAACTAGAGGGCACAGCCTCAAAATAAGGGGGAGCCAATTTAGAACAGAGTTGGGGAGGAACTTTTTCTCTCAAATGGTACTGAATCTTTGGAATTCTCTGCCCATTGAAGCAGTGGAAGCTACCTCGTTAAATGTGTTTAAGTCACAGATAGATAGATTTCTGATCAATAAGGGAATTAAGGGTTATGGGGAGCAGGCGGGTAAGTGGAACTGAACCACTATCAGATTAGCCATGATCTTATTGAATGGTGGGGCAGGCTCGAGGGGCTAGATAGCCTACTCCTGCTCCTATTTCTTATGTTCTTATGTTCTTATGGCAACAGCTCTCCAAACAAGCATTGTGATGTCATGTAATTACTGTGACTTTTCGCCATACTCCCGCACATTATTTCTATTCAAATAATCATCTAATGCCCTCTTGAATGGCACAATTGAACCTCCCTCCACCACACTTCCAGACAGTGCATTCCAGACCTGAGTCAAAACTGTGTGAAAACATTTTTCCAGCATCACATTTGCTTCTTTTGCAAATCATTTTAAACCTCTATTTTCTATTACTCAGCCCATTTATATCCATGTTGCTACTGTTCATTTTATTCCATGAATTATGACTTTTCTCACAGGTCTGTGGGGAGGCAATGTATCAAATGCCTTTTAAATGTCCATGTACACTCCATCAACAGCCCCAATTTTACCATTTTGATTCCGAGTGCTGGCGACTTGAAACTGGGAGTGTTTCAGATCCGACTTTTAGACCCGTTCTCAGGCACCCCCATGCGCAGACTGTCTGCAAAAATATCAGCAATTCCGAATCACGATGCACAAGGTTGTGGGTGGGGCTTAACACGCCTGAAAATGCAGCACCGATAGGTGCCTCCAACAGCAAATGCGCAGAAAAAGAATGATAGAATGCAGCTTCCCTGCTACATTGCCCCTCCCAACATTACTGACCCCCTTACCCCCCTCCTGCCATCCAGCCCCCTCCCCCCTTCCTCTCCACTGATCTCAGGCAGAGTGTTCCCTTCCCCCTTCTTAAACAGAGAGTCGTCAGACACTTGGCACTTACCTCCTCACTTACTGGAGCGCCCGAAACAGACTTTTGTGGAGTATGTCTGTTTTGTGCCAATTCTGAACGGGCGAAATTGGTGATAAAGGGGGATGTGCCGGTAAGGTTGGGCATGGAGCCCATTAAGGTAATTTAAATGCATGCAAATGCATTTAAATGGCCATTGGGCCCATTTCGGGCACGGTCCTGCTTGTGGCTATTTTCGGACCTTTGTAAAAGGGGAAACAGCACGGAGGTGGGCACGGATCGCGCTACTCGCCTCATGCCTGACTTTACCAAGTTTTCGCTCCCGAAAATTGGCACAAAATGATGGTAAAGTCGGGCCCAGCAGCTCTCTCTGTTACCTCTTCAAAACACTCCTGCATTTTAATTAACCAGGATTCCAGCTCAACCTACATTTTTCCATGTGACTATTAACTCAAACCCAAAAAATTATTTCTAGAAGCTTCCTCGTCACCAAAATTAAACTGACTAGTCTATATTTTCTGGGCTTATTCCTAAACCTTTTTTTGAATGAGAGTGTAATGTTTGCAATTCTCCAGTCCCTTGGAACCTCCACTGAGCCTAAGAAAGATTGAAAGATGATACCTTACACTAATTGTACACTGTCACAGACTTCATTAGAAACACAGAAGTTAATTATTAATCAGAGAAAACTGTACAGCAATACAGGAGCCATAAAGTGCCCTAGTATCATGCTTGTCTTTTGCCTAAGAAAGGACTCCATCACCTTGGGTTATCTCTCACTCTGGGCCCTATTTTACCATTTTAATTCTAAGTGCTAGGCGGATTTGAAACTGGCAGTGTTTCAGACCCGACTTTTAGACCATTCTCAGATACTTCCATATTCACTATTCTTGAAAAAATAGCAGTGATCCTGAATTGCACTGCAGAAGCCTGTGGGCGGGATATGACGTGTCTAAACACTGCAGCTCTGATTGGTGCCTTCAACAGCTCATGCTCAGTAAAGTAATAGGAAAACGTTCCCCTGCCACATCGTTCCTGGGCTAGATAATGCCTCCCCTAGCCCCCACAGACATTGCTCCACTCCCAGAACATAACTGACCACTTTATTTCCCACCCCCCCACCTCCCCTGCCACCCAGACCAATAGCAGCCCCTGCCCCCCTCCCCCCCACCCTGCCCGATCACACACAGAGTGGCAGTGGACACCCCTTCCACCCCCACCGATTGCACGCAGAGTGGCAGCAAATCCCTCTACCCCTGCGCCCCCAATCCACACCCCCACAGAGAGCCATCTGACCCATTTCCCTTCCAACTACACAGGAAGCCATCTGACCCACCTCCCTTCCCCCCACTAGAGAGCCATCTGACCTGCCTCCCTCCCCCCATCCTGCACCAGGAAGCCATCTGACCTGCCTCCCTCCCTGCCCTCCCCTCCCCCCACAACAGAGAGCCATCTGATCCTCCTCCCCCCCTCCCACTCCACCACCAATCTGAATTAGAGAGCTGTCGGAAGCTCTGAACTTACTTCCTCAGAATCTGAAGCGTCCGAATCAGACCTTTGCGGACCATGCCTGTTTCATGCCGAATCTGGACAGGCAAGTGCGGTGGTAAAGGGGGAAGTGCCAATAAGTTTGGGCGTGCAGCCCATTAAGTCAATTTAAATATATGCAAATACATTTAAATTGATGCTGCGCCCATTTCAAGTGCGGTCCCGATGGTGGCCATTTTTGGCCATTGGTAAAGGGGAAACAGACACACGCTGGGCGCAGATCATGCATAACTTCACCAAGTTTCTGTGCCCCAAAATGGGCACATCTTAACAGTAAAATCTGACCCTCTGTGTCCCAATTAGTCCCCGAAGCCAGGTGCCCTTAAAGGAACAATCACCACAAATTGCCATGCTGACTGAAGGAACCATTTCGCCCTTCAGTTGCTGGGGTGACTGGGTGATTGGGTCTTGGCAGTTAGGCATTAGGTGTCTCTTGTGGAGTCTTAGCTGCCTGTTACCTCTTTTATTCTTCCTAAGAAATCAGATCACAAAATAAACTGGCATTAGAAATAGTGCTGTAAGTTAAAAATAAATAAGATCAAAATGGCAAAAAAAACTCATATGAACCGAAATGGCAACATGGAGAAAGCAGAGTGTAAAGAAATATTCATTACCTTAGTATTATGATACTGTTTCTATGACCTCCAGTTTACTTCCCCTGCCTAACCATTCTGGAAGCTCAAGTGCACATGGGATACGGTTAATAAATAAATCCCAGCCTGCAAAATAAAAAGATAAACATCCAATTTAGTTATAAAGTAACAAATCCACTTTTCTGAGCAAAGAACATCCATTGAAAAATATTGAGGCAGGACAAGAATTTAACAATTTTTGCCCCTCACAGCCACAGTCTAGGTCATTGCCATAGAGTTATAGAGTCATAGAGGCTTACAGCATGAAAACAGCGTGGCCCAATTTGTCCATGCCACCCTTTCTTTTTAAAACCCCTAAGCTAATCCCAATTGTCCGCATTTCACCCATATCCTTCTATACCCATCGTACCCATGTTTTTTAAAAGATAAAATTGTACCCGCCTCTACTACTACCTCTGGCAGTTTGTTCCAGACACTCACCATCCTCTGTGTGAAAAAATTGCCCCTCTGGACACTTTTGTATCTCTCCCCTCTCACCTTAAACCTATGCCCTCTAGTTTTAGACTTCCCTACCACTGGGAAAAGATATTGACTTTCCACCTTGTCTATGCCCCTCATTATTTTATAGACCTCTATAAGGTCACCCTTCAGCCTCCTACACTCCAGAAGAAAAAGTCCCAATCTATTCAGTCTCTCCTTATACCTCAATCCATCAAGTTCTGACAGCATCTTAGTAAATCTTTTCTAGTTTAATAATATCCTTTCTATAATAGGTGACCAGAATTGCACACAGTATTGCAAGTGTGGCCTTACCAATGTCTTGTACAACTTCAACAAGATGTTCCAACTCCTGTATTCAATTCCCAACTCCTGTATTCAATTGTATTTACAAAGCTAGCAGAGTATTACTGCTGAATGTGGTGCAAACTAAATCTGAACTAAGTAAGACTGATAACACTCAAGAAGAGTAGGAATCTTTTCACTGCATCATTTGCATGTTGTCAGGAACTGAAGCAAATATATTCATCTACTCATCTGCGTCTGGAGAAGGAATATATTTGATATGATTTGATTTGATTTTGATTTATTGTTAATGTATTAACATACAGTGAAAAGTATTGTTTCTTACATTCTTTACAGGCAAAACACACTATTCATAGGGAAAGAAACGAGAGAATGCAGAATGTAATGTTACAATCATAGAGAAAGATCAACTTAATGCAAGGTAAGTCCATTCAAGTCTCACAGCAGCAGGGAAGAAGCTGTTCTTGAGTTGGTTGATACGTGACCTCAGAATTTTGTACCTTTTTCCTGAAGGAAGAAGGTGGAAGAGAGAACATCTGGGGTGTGTGGGGTCCTTAATTATGCCGGCTGCTTTGCCGAGGAGGCAGGAAGTGTAGACAGAGTCAATGGATGGGAGGCTTGTTTGCATGATGGATTGGGCTACATTCATGTAATTTTTGTAGTTTCTTGTGGTCTTGGGCAGAACAGGAGCCATACCAAACTTTGATACAACCAGAAAGAATGCTTTCTGTTGTGCATCTGTGAAATAGGTGAGAGTTGTAGCTGACATGCCAAATTTCTTTAGTCTTCTGAGAAAGTAGAGGCATTGGTGGGCTTTCTTAATTATAGTGTCAGCACTTGGGGGACCAGGACAGGTTGTTGGTGATCTGGACATCTAAAAAGTTGAAGCTCTCAACACTTTCTACTTTGTCCCCATTGATGTAGACTTCCTGGAGTCGATAACAATCTCCTTTGTTTTGTTGACATTGAGGGAGAGATTATTGTTGCCTCATCAGTTCACCAGATTCTCTATCTCATTCCCGTATTCCGTCTCGTCATTATTTGAGATCTGACCCACTACGGTGATATCGTAGGTTAGCCCTCAACAGTTCTTGACTTTTCCATTACAGCTGAAATTGATGTCCGGGCTGTGAAGGACATAAAATACTGTAATAATAGCACCACCAAAAGGTATACGCATGGTGCTAGAGAACATCGTTTAATATGCTTTCAATTTTATAGTTCATGTCATGATTGTTGGTATTGCTGACAAAGTCAGCATTTATTGTCTGTCCTTAAGTACCCTTGAGAAGGTGGTGGTGAGTCAACTTCTTGAAACACTGCAGTCTGTGTGATGTACCTACAGAGCTGTTAGTGTAAGATCCCATTCCTGGAAGCAATTTGTTATGATTTAAGAAATTTGAGATTTCTGAGAAACTACTCAGCACAATAGAACTCCATGTACAGAATTTTATTCTACAGTAAGAAATCTCACAACCCAGGTTAAAGTCCAAAAGGTTTATTTGGTAGCACAAACTTTTGGAGCACTGCCCCTTCATCAGGTGAGTGATACATGTGTGGAAAGAAAATTAGCGAAAACTTTTATCAATTATAAACAAAAACAAAACAATCATAATAATGTATAACCCTTAACAAAGATATCTAAATGATTCAATTAAACCAATACCACAAACAAAACCCCTCCACATGTTTAACACAGCAAAAACTAATGCTCACGTGATACTGGAACTGTGTCCTTTGGATGAATGCTGCAGTTCTCGTGATACACTCAGGCCAATTTAAAGCAAGGACAGCTTCCCAGAATGCTAGGGAGAGACTATGGTCAAGCCACCAACAGCAGATTTTCTGCTGGTTAGTTGAAAGCTAACCAGCAGAATTTGCCAAAACCAGGGAGAGAAAGAGAGAGGCATTTTTTTTCCAGCTTGATGTCCCTTCTAAAATTAAAAACCTGCAGCTCAGAACTGAAAACGAATGAACTCCTATCACCTGACCTGCAAACATTCTTCCTCCTGATAATGCAGGGGTCATAAAATAAATTCCCAAAGTAAAAACAAACAACCCCCATTTAAACCACTGAAGAAGGAATGAAAGGACTCCTATAGAAAGCCCAGCAACAATGACAGCAGAGAACATGACTTAAAAAAAACTCTTATAGGTATTTTAATGTCACAGTTATATTGACAGGACATTATTGCCCTAATAAAGTTCTTCTTGATACAAATTGTCCAATGGTGCATCGAGTTCTTTGTAAAAACTTGAATCATAGAAAGTATAAAATAATTGAAATTTACAGCACAGGAAAAAGCCTCTAAGCCCATTACATCCATGCTAGTTGGCATAGAGTCACCCATCTTAACCCCACATTTCAGCTCTCAATCCATAGTGTTATAACTTACAGCACTTCAACTGCTTTTTAAACACTATGGGCAGGATTTAAGAAATTCTCATCCAAAGTCAATGGACTTTTGGCTACTCTCCAAACTTTTTGTCAGTAATAAAGTCAAAGCTGTGGCATTTGCAATTGTCTTCAACCAGAAATGTTGGATCCAACTTGGCCTTCTTCTGATGTCCCCAGTATCACAGAAGCCAGTCAGTCAATTCAATACATACCATTTAATATCAAGAAATGGCTGAATGTATTGGATACAGTAAAGGTTATAAGCTTTGACATTATTCCAAATTTGAATTAAAGAATTGTGTTCCAGAACTAGCTGTGCCCAAGCCAAGCTGTTTTAGCAGAACTGAAAAAAAGGCATCTACCTGAAAAATTAGAAATGTCCTGTCCAGAAAAAAAAAGACAAATCTGATCTGGTCAATTACAATCCATCACTCTCTTTTCAATCATTAATTCGTAAAACAATGGAGAGTATTGTTGCTCTTGCTACCAAACAGCTCATAATCACTGATGGTCAGTTTGGGTTACACCAGTTTGGCTCCAGGCTTTTTACAGTTTTGGTCCAAATATGAATCAAAGAGCTGAATACCAGAGGCATTGCCGTTGACATCATGTCAATGTTTCGCCAAGTGTGGCACCAAAGAGCCCAAGTAAAATTGAACTGAGAATACAGGATAGAGCTCTCCACGGAGTTTTCTCATATCCAATATAAAGGAAAATGGTTGTAATTATTGGAAGCCAATCATTTCAACACACTAGGATATCACTGCAGGAGACTCTTCAACCCAAACAGTTTCAGCTGCTTCATCAATGACTTTTCCATTTGTAAACGGATCAAGAGTGAGAGGCACACACTCTTATGTGATTTGCAGAAGAAACAAATACAATGTGAGCAAAATTGCTTTCACATAGCAAGTTGTTTGGGTCTGGAATGCAATGCACAATACTTACAATCTATCATGCATATTCACAAATGCGGTTCACCACCAGCTTCTTAAAAGCAATTAGGATGGCGGTAAATGTTGACCTTGCAAGCGAGGCCTATATCTCTTGAATAAATTTTAAACATGCACAATGAGGCAATCCTCTAAAGGATTTTTTTAATTTATTCATGGGATTGAGTATCACTGGCAAGACCAGCATTTATTGCCCATCTCTAATTTCCCTTGAGAAGGCAGTGGTGAGCTGCCTTCTTGTATCACTGTAGGTGGAAAAACAGGGCTATTCGGAAAGTTGTTCCAGGATTTTGACCCAGCAACAGTGAAGGAACAGCAATATAATTCCAAGTCAGGATACTGAGTGGCTTGGAGGGGAACCTTGAGGTGCTGCTGAGGATGCTTGGCGAGTTGCTGCAATGCATCTTGCAGGTAGTAGACACTGCTGCCACTGCGTGTCTGTGGCGGATTGACTGAATGTTAAAAGTGGTGGATGGGGTGCCAGGCTAATTTCACATAGTGCTCTATAATAATGTTAATATTAACTTTTAAAAATGTTATAAAGTGGAATTATATTCAATAGTTTCAGTTGAGGAGTTAGCTCTGCCACCAGCATGATAAATTCAACAGTCTCCTTCTGTGCTGTGAATTTGATGATAGGCAAAGGAGAGATTATTCTTTTGACAATGTGAGTGAGCAATTTTCCATTACTAGAGTGTCAGTAACCCAGGGTGGTTGAGATTTAAGTGTCTTTGTTAATTTATCTCCAAACTATGTAGTTCAATACCTTCAAGTCAATACCTGTGCAATTATCTTATCAACATAATTTGTTTAAAAAAAATATACCAAATTGTTGTTGAAAGGTAGAGGTTGAAAAAATGACATTTGCTTTGAACTAATTTCCTTTCCAGAGGTAGTCATGATAACGGTAGCCCACGGTACACATCTACAGTGCACACACTTATGATTTACTTTGGCATTAAATTAACATCCTTAATTGCTACAAATGCTAATTAATCATTGAGCACTGATCGTGTCAGTTGGATGCTTCATTATTCACAAAGTGTCAGAATTTAGTCAGGCGAGAGGTTAAATTTAAATTGTAGTGCGACATAATTTTGAAAGATTTTGGTGCGCTTCTCACATTCCATTTAATTAATTAATTTTATTTCAATGCCTTTCCCTTCCCTTATATATCCTGTTTCTATGACTAGCTTATGCCTTCTTAATCTCAATAACTCAATATTTCTCTGTTTCACAATTCTTTTGTCACTGACCCAGGATAAGCCCACAGCTATCCTTTGTTCATCTCTTGGTATTCATCAAAGCACATGTCACTACTTCCATATTGCAAATAGTCCAACTTCTCTATCCTTCAATTTAAAAGTCCTTCACTGACTGTACTTGGGATACTTTGAAGCTCCATATAAATGCAAGCCAACCAGCCTCTCTCCCTCCCTCCCTCATTCCCTTCTTTCCTTCCTTGAGGCATCATTCCCCCTTCCTACCTTCCTCCCTCTTCCTACGTCTTTCTTTCCACCTCTTACTTTCTCTCTTTCTTGCACTGTTCCTTTCTTTCTCATTCTCAAATTTCTTTTCTCTTTCCACACTATTCCTTTCTCTCTCTTTCTCTCATTTTGTCACATTATTTCTCTCTCTGTCTTTCTCTTCCTTTCTCTCTCTCACATATCCTTTCTCTCTCTTTCTCCCTTCATCTCTCTCTTACACTATTTCTTTCTCTCTCACTTTCTTTCTCTCCCTTCCAACCTCTTCTTCTCTCTCTCTTTCTTGCACAATGCCTTTTTCTCTTTTCCTCACACTATACTTTTCTCTCTCTCTTTCACTCTGGTCCTATCTCCCCCTTTTTCTCTCTCTTTCTCTCTCCTTGTCTCTTTCTCTCCCCCTCTCTCATTCTCTCTTTCTCAGATTGGTACCATTGGATCCTGTTAATGCATGTAGCCAGTGCAGATACATGCTTCTGCATGTAGAAGTCATGGATTGAGCGAGCAGCACATTTTTGTGCTGCCTGTACTGCAATTGCTGAGCACAGATTAATCCCAGATTGTAAATGTTGTACCGGTTTCCACTGGTTATTCAATTTAACCTGCATTGTAACCGATACTTCACTGCAATTTCTAAGTCAAGAAATTCAAGTTCTGATGGAGTGAGGGATTTGGAGCATCATTCAATTATTAAAGTTTTAAATAATTATTTAAAAATCTTCAATGTAATTACTTTCATGCCATTAGTCTCCATTAACTACTGATTTTAAAATACTTGGGCATAATTTAGTTTTCAAATTCTATAGCAGACAATGTATTGATTTTCGATACAATTGTATCCATGAGAAGAAAATGATACAAAACAACTAATTGACAAAACTCTAGCTGACTTTGGCGACAATTTTCCAGCCTTTTTCGGTATACGCGCAAATCCGCTGTAGCCAGAAACTCTTGTGAGAGGTTCACAATGGGACTTGCAATGGGGAGATCTTGGAATTTTCCCTGAAAATGACTATAAAGCGTCACGTTCAGTCTGAAAACTGACATGTTTCTCTCCAGAAAAAACAGGCAGATTTTCTGTCCAGATCATCTCACATTTTGCCATATTAACAAGTTTCTCAACACCAGGCTAAAGTCCAACAGGTTTATTTGGAATCACAAGCTTTCGGAGCACTGCCCATTCACTCACCTGATGAAGGAACAGCCCTCCAAAAGCTTGTCGTTCCAAATAAACCTGTTGGATGTTAACCTGGTGGCGTGAGACTTCTTACTATGCCCACCCCAATCTGATGCAGCATCCCCACATCCTTGCCATATTAAGGCAGAGGGGCAACAATTGACTCCTGGAGTGGCAACCTACTGCTCCAAGACGAGAAACAATGGGAGCAATTTGCGTCAAAACAAGAGTAAATCACGCTGTTTTTTTTCGGCGCACATTTCAAAATAAATCTCACGTAGTCTGTGCAGTGCAGAGGGCAGTAGCACGAATTGTCACAGCGAAAAACCGCACCGACCTCCTCAAAAGACAAATATGGGACATGCGGACAAAATACCCTTCATCTTCACCGGAAGGATGTGGAGACCCTGGAGAGAGTGCAGAGGAGGTTTACCAGGATGCTGCCTGGTATGGAAGGACTGGGATATGAGGAAAGATTGGGTAAACTGGGGCTTTTCTCCTTAGAAAGACGGAGATTAAGGGGGGATCTGACAGAGGTGTATAAAATAATGAAGGGTATAGATAGAGTCAACAGTGGCAGGCTTTTTCCTAGATTGGAGACAAATATCACGAGGGGTCACGAGCTAAGGGTGAGGGGGGAGAAGTATAATATGGATACTAGAGGGAGGTTTTTCACACAGAGGGTCGTGGGGGTATGGAATGTGCTACCAAGTAAGGTGGTTGAGGCAGGCATGCTGGACTTGTTTAAGGTTTACTTAGATAGGCACATGAGTGAAACAGGGATGGAGGGTTACAGGCAACGGTTTTAAAAAGGGTCAGAGCCTCGGGACGATACTGGAAATGTAATACTACATGTTAATGTTTTGTGCGTCAGTCCACCTTGTTGTCAAATGAGGGGCATGCACACGGTGGGTTGTGCGTGGGCTGATCTTGGATGTGTCGAGAGTGGCCTAGTACTTCGCGTCGTGGTGTGTGCTTAAACCTGGACCAGCAGATGGGCACCACAACAGTTCAGTGACTATCACTGCTAGCTGTGCAGATACATGGATTTGGGCCGGTGTCTGTGGGAGTTTGCGCATTCTCCCTGTGGTTGCCTGGGTTTCCTCCGGGTGCTCCGGTTTCCTCCCACACCCCAAAGATGTGCTTTTAGGCTGATTGGTGTACCAAATTGACCCTACACTATTCTCTCCTGAATCTGGCTACAATAGGGGTACCATTACCATACACACAGGGTAAGGTAGGTGTAGGAAAATGCTTTGTTAAGATGGCGGCGGGGGCTCGTTGGGCCGAAGGGCCTGTTTCCCATACTGGGTTGTTCCTTGTTCTTTGTTCTTTATCGTCCAATACTTCCCCGGAGTGGAGAAGTCACGACAGCTTCTCCGGGGCCCTCAACATGTCATCGATGAAGATGAACATCTCACCAAGGCCATCCCCTCACTCCCACTACTTGCCTTCAAACAACCGCACAATCTTAAACAGACCATTGTCCACAGCAAATACTCAGCCTTCAGGAGAACAGTGACCGCAACACCACACAACCCTGCCACAAAAACCTCTGCAAGACGTACGGATCATCAACATGGATGTCATCATCTCACATGAGATACACGGTACATATTCTTGCAACTCAGCCAACATTGTCTACCTCATACGCTACAGGAAGAGTGGGGGAAGATGCAAGTGGGGGCAGAGATTCTAGTAGTGGAGCCAGTAATTAGATGGTAAGGTATGTAAACATATGCTAATGTTCATAATGCTGGTTTTCAGTGTGGATCCATGGATGCCAAAAACCTTGGGCTGGGAGACATGCTTAGGGCTGGACATCCAGCATGAATCAGTTGCCACTTGAACCTTCCGGCTTGCTGCACTATCAGCGCAGCAGGATGGGAGAGTCACCCACTGTATGTTCCTCAGTTGAAAATATTAAAGAACTGATAACATTACTTTTGAAATACTTGATGTCTGGCTCCTGTGTCAATGAATATTGATTCTTTCACAATTGATTTGTGTTTGCTTTTAGGATTGTCAATAATACTTGAACATATTCCTGGAAGGCTAAACATATGAAACCCCTCCTCTCCCCTATATGTCATTCAGAATCCTTAATTCCCTATCTCAAATGTTTTTATAACTACTCAACAAGTGCTCAAAGCAGATTAAAAACAAAACACATCATTTTTTACAATTTACCTATGATTTTTCTCCCTGTTCCATCAAAACATTTTAATGGAAATTCAGCTTTGACATTCAACTTTAAGTTTATTTTATTTGTGTCATAATATAGGTTTGCATTACTCTGCAATGAAGTTACTGTGAAAATCTCCTAGTTACCACGCTGCAGCGACTGTTCACATACACTGAGGAAGTATTTAACGTGGCCAAGGCTACGAACCTTGCATATTTTTCAGACTGTGGGAGGATATGGGAGCACTTGGAGGAAAGATATGCAGATGCAAGGAGAATGTGCAGACTCCGCACAGACATTTGCCCAAGTGGGAATCAAACCTGTGTCCCTGGCACTGTGAGGCAGCCGTGCTAACCATTGTGCCCTAGATCAATCCTGGAAGATTGACAATCCAAGCTTGCTTTTAAAACTTTAGACCCAAATTTAGTTCTCAACAGGCGTAGGATGGAATTAAATACCTTTCCCAAGGTGTTGGGGTGGCATTTAATCTGGTGGAAGACTTACAGGTGCTGACCCCTCCTCCTTCCCGTCTCTCCTCCAATTAAGTCTATGAGGGAACGGCTCATGAATGACATTTTGCTATACTGCCGCCAAATAAGGGAACACATTGGGCGGGATTTTCCGGCTGCGCTCACCCCAAGGCCAGACGATCATGCCCAAGATCAACATGTTCTGCCTGCTAAAACTCTGTGTTGGACGGGATGGGAAAATTCTGTCCATCATGTGGGAAAACCAGAAAAGAAACTCTACCATAGTTGATTGTGAGCTTCCAGGGATGTCCTTCATTCAAAACCATTCAGTGCTTGACTATGGGACCAGGAACCAGGAAGGAGAGTGGAGGGAACGACTGACAGTCACCTTGTATGCCCTTGATGTATGTCCCACCCCACACGCTCCACACTGTGACTCCTCTCCTGCTTCACTCACCTATGGTCTGGAACGCTTGCTGATCCTGGGCCTTGCTAGGTGCATTACTGGTGGCAGTCACCACCTAGCTGCTGGTGCTGCTGAACAATTACAACCTCCGGCTGATGACCATTGTTCCTGGGGAAAGACCTTGATTCCTTGAGCCTTGCCCAGAATACAAGATTCCCATCACCTCCATTAAATCCTGCCTATAGAATTTTCTGGATTGATCGGGACTACTCCGGAATTCCAGAGGAAGTCTTGGAATCCCTCCAGAAACATCTACAAAGTGCTGCAACAATATAAAGAGAATTGAGGAAAAATAGCCACATTCATTGAATAGTGAAGAGTGAAGGATCTGAGTTCTGTCCTGAATTCCAATCCATTCACGACCAGGATTGCTTCAGAATTGTATAATTTCCACATTATGTCCTGTACAATCACCTTAAAATAAAGAGTAGACAGGTATATCGGAGTCAAGCAAGTGTCATTTTAGAAAGGGCCATTATGGATTATCATTTATAATGAGCTCATGGTATTGGTCATAGCTAATCTGTGAAATAGAGTACAGTTGATGCTCATGACCTAGGCCGGGATTCTCCCAAAAAAATTCTAAGTCTCCAACTTGCGAGAAAATGGGAGTAAATCCCACTTATTCTTTTAGTGTGATTCCCAGAAGGAATCTTGGACACACTATACATCACAGAGTGCTCCAATGGGTTTCACTCTGAAAATCTGTCGGTGGGGCCCATTCCTCCCTAAGAGGCAGTCATATAGCGCTGAGTGGGCCACTGCACATGCACTGATCTGTCAGCATGGAGATTGGTGCAGTGGTCCCACACTGCCAGCTTCCTGAACATTAGCAAGCCCAATCGCTGGCCAGACCCGCAACTTCCCGATCGCTGGCTTTCTGACCCTTTCATCTCCTGATCATTGGCTCCCGGACCTCCCGGGCAAGCCTCGACATCCCTACCTTCTCCGCCCCAGCCATCCCTGACCTCCCTGACCTGCTACCCAGCCAACTCTGATTTCCTCACCACCCCCCAATCCCCAACCACTCCTAACCTCCCAATCCCCCACCCCACCTGGATGGCCAGCCCTGATCACCTCTTCTCTACCTGTGATCCCAGTGTAGAGTGGCAGCAGGTGCCCTTCCCTGCCAATCACCCCTCAATAGCTCTCCAATATGCCTGCCCCCTTGGCACTGCCCAATGCCTGGGGGGCAGTGTCAAAGTGCATCTTGGTCAGTGCCTGTTCACCCCTTGGGCAATGCCAGGCAGCTCTCCGAAAGCTTATGGCTTGTGCTACCAAATAAACATGTTGGACTTTAACCTGGCATTGTGAGACTTCTTGCTGTGTGTGTTAGAGCAGCAATCTGCTTTTGTATGAATTCCGCTGAGTGGAATGTGTGCTACCAGAGGCAAATGCAAGGTTAGTGTTTGTTAAACTAAACTCCTCAGCTACGGCATGGTCCCTGTCTTGTCTCTGCTGACTTTCAGGCCCAGTCTGTCTCTCTCTAGCTCTGCTTCTTAAGCAAAAAGGCAAGGAAAGGTTCTCTTGGTGATTTCAATTGCTTAGCACACTTAATTAGCATTTTTATGCCCACTCTTTTTGAAATTTTTTGCTTTGTCTTGGTTATTTTTGAAAGTCATGTTTAGTGGTATGTGAAACCCTATCTGATCAAAATCTAATCATCAGTTGCTTGAGTGAGAAGAAAAATGAAATGTTCACCCCCTCCCCAACCAAAAGGGTTGTCAAAGCGTAATCTGGAAGAGCAAAGGCAGCAGAAACCTAGGAGTATCCCTATCTGGAAGTTCCCCTCCAAGTCACTCACCATCCTGACTTGAGCTACATGACTGTTCCTTCCTTGTTGTTGAGTCACAATCCTGGAATTCCCCCCCTAACAGCACCGTGGGTGTACCTACACCATCTAGCATGCAGAGATTCAAGAACACAGCTCACCACCACCTTCTCAAGAACAATTAGGGATGGGCAATAAACACTAGCCTTGTCAGAAATGCCCACTTCTCAATGATTGAACAAAAAAAACTTTTTTTTTCAATTAAGCCTAATCTATGTGAAGTTTTACGGTTTACATCCACAATCTTACTGTTGTTGGAACATTTGGCTCTTTAGAATTTATTTTTGCTAACATACAGAATATTCAGTGGGAATAACAAGTTTTCAAGTAAGTCATAATTGCTGATCTGGACTATTAATTCACATCCCAGCATTTGGAACAATAAGTGCGAGGAAGATTTTAATTGTTCAATTAAAATTCTATACAACATCAATAAATTGTTATAGCTCTTCATTAGAGTTATGAGCCAAGTTTCAAAGGCCATGAAAATATTGAAAGTTTAATGTGAATTCAGTTTGAATTTAGAGATTTGATCATGTGAAGGTTATGACATTGCACTGAAATAACAAATTTAGTGCTTGAATTGGAAGTCCACCTTAGCAAGTTTGAAATTTAAATCAATAAATTTGGTAATGAATTGGCCGTTATCATCAAAAATAATCTTCAAAGCTACTTTTGTTGCAAAATAGCTCAGTTGGTTCACAAATGTCTTTAGCAAAATAAACCTGGCACCCGCACTGTACATGTTCATAGACTTCATTAGTGGACACAAAAGTTTTTATTAATAAGAATTGTACAACAGCCACATGGCAATAGTTAACCCCCCAAAATGTCTCTGCACTCCCTCGGGTGATTCTCCATTCTGAGTCCCAATTAGTCATCCAGGCCAGGTGAACCTGATTCTGCTCTATTGCCCTTAAAGGGGCAATTACCAAATTAATTACCTATTACCAGTCAATTGTAAAACAAGCATTATAGAAGAGTTATGAGGAAGATAACTGTAACATTCTGGACTTTGGATCCAGATGCAACTCAGCCAATATGAGAATTCATAACTAACATTCCTTGCTTTATCTTGGCCTCACACACTTAGCCATGCTATTAATCTCACACCTACATCTCACAGATTTCATTCTGTTCAAGTTATTTAACCACAACAACACACAGGTACAGAAATATTTAGGAAGGCAAATGGTATGTTGCACATCATTATAAGAGGACTTGAGTACAGGAGCAAGGATCCATAAGATCTCTATGGTGCAGCAAGAGGCCACTCAGCCCTCCATGGAGAAGATGCTGCTGGTCAATATTGGGGCAGCTATTGCTGAGGATGGAGTCAGAAGCAGCAGTGAAATGATTGAAGATGCTGTGATTCTCCTATCTATTTCTCCTTCTATCATCCCACAATCCCTTCGAATTTGTAGGCTCCCTGCACCACAGTCTTTTTCCTTTCAGTCACCAAAGAGGCACAATCTGACCAGGCAGTGGAGGAATATAAAGATGTGAGTGGTGATAGAAATTACAGCACTGTCATTTGATTTCGTAATGTGGAGTCGTAGAGGTTTACAGCATGGAAACAAGCTCTCGGCCCAATTTGTCAATGCCACCCTTTTTCTTAAAAAGCCCTAAGCTAATCCCAATTGCCCACATTTAGCCCATATCCCTCTGTACCCATCATACCCATGTAAGTATCTAAATGCTTTTTAAAAGATAAAATTGTACCTGCCTCTACTACTACCTCTGGCAGTTTGTTCCAGACACTCACCCCACTCTGTGTGAAAAAATTGCCCCTTTGGGCACTTTTGTACCTCTCCCCTCTCCCCTCTTACCTTAAAACTATGCCCTCTAGTTTTAGACTCCCCTACCTTTGGGAAAAGAAATTGACTATCTACCCTGTCTATGCCCCTTATTATTTTATAGACATCTATAAGGTCACCCCTCAGCCTACTACGCTCCAGAGAAAAAGTCCCTGTCTATTCAGCCTCTCCTTATAACTCAATCTATCAAGTCCCAGTAGCATCCTAGTAAATCTTTACTGCACCCTTTCTAGTTTGATAATGTCCTTTCTATAATAGGGTGACCAGAATTGCACACACTATTCCAAATGTGGCCTTACCAATGTCTTGTACAACTTCAACAAGGCGTCCCAGCTTCTGTATTCAATGTTCTGACTGATGAAACCACGCATGCCGAATGCCTTCTTCACTACTCTGTCCATCTGTGACTCCACTTTCAAGGAGCTATGAACATGTACTCCTAAATCTCTTTGTTCTGTAACTCTCCCCAGTGCGCTACTATTAACTAAGTACTGCCTGGTTCTACCAAAATACATCACCTCGCGTTTGTCTAAATTAAACTCCATCTGCTATTCGTCAGCCCAGTGGCCCAATCGATCAAGATTCTGTTGCAATTGGAGATAACTTTCTTCATGTCCACTATGCCACCAATCTTGATGTCATCTGCAAACTTACTAACCATGTCCCCTACATTCTCATCTAAATCATTAATATAAATGACAAGTAACAGTGGGCCCAGCACTGATCCCTGAGGCACACCGCTGGTCACAGGCCTCCAGTTTGAAAAGCAACTCTCTACAACCAGTGTTAGACTGGCATCGGCACAGTAAAAAGTCTCACAACACCAGGTTAATGCCCAACAGGTTTATTTGGTATTACGAGCTTTCAGAGTGCTGCCCCTTCATCAGGCACTTGATGTCTTTGAGCAACTGATTTACACAGAAACTTTGAAGTCGGTAAAATGTCTTTCAGTATCTATCTGTAGAGTTTTACATTTTTAACAATTATAGAAAGCTTTTTGAATCCTAACAACAGTAAAAATGAATCAGTTAGCAACTACCTTGAAAGTGAATGTTGATCTCTTTACAAATCACTGTTGGTGGCATTCCTGCTGCTGATCACATGTTCAACTGTACATGTTTCAGAGAATTGAAGAATTTAGATCCAAAATGGCATCACTGGCATTAAATAAGCACCAGATTTCCCATCAGTGGTTAACACTGCTGCCTCACAGCTCCAGGGACCTGGGTTTGATTCACAGCTCGGGTCACTGTCTGTGTGGAGTTTACACATTCTCCCTGTGTCTGCGTGGGATTGCTCCGGGTGTTCCGGTTTCCTCCCACAGTCCAAAGATATGCAGGTTAGACTAACTGGCCATGCTTAATTGCCCCTTATTGTCTCAGAAAGTGTATGTTAGAGGGATTAGTAGGGTAAATATGTGGGATTTCGGGGATAGGGCCTGGGTGGGATTGTTGTCAGTGTAGACTCGATGGGCCAAATGGTCTCCTTCTGCACTGTAGGGATTCTATGAAATGCTGTTTGTCATCATGATCTGTCTGCTCTGCACACTTCCTGGCAGTCTTGTATGTGTGTGTGTGTGTGGGTATGTGTGTGTTCCCAAAATAGGCACTCACAAGCCCAATTTCTTGCCAAGGTCTTCACACCAAGAATAGCTCGGTATTATCACCTCTGACCAAGTCCTAAAAAGCATGACTGCCAAACAACTTTGTGCCATTCAGTGAGAAATACAAGTGGTTCCTTATGCTGATCGATCTATTTGTTAGAGACAGGGCTGTCCGTGATCCAGCTGACAGGAATGAAGATTAAGTCATTTTATTTACTGTGAAAACACCATTCATCATGTAATGTGGATCTATTGCCATGATAAGGGCAGCATTAATGAAGAGCTGTAGGTTATCAGTCACTGCGCCACAATCTATATGCTCATGAATGGACAAATACTTCTCTCCTTCATCATCATTAAGACAAGAGATCAAACCTAATTTAATAGAAAGTCATAAGTTGCATCAGGGGCAAATCAGAATGAGTAATGCTCTACACAGGCTATCCACATGTTAACTCCCAAAACTACATGCTATAAACAGAGTCACTATACGTTCTGTGGACTGAATGACCTCCTTCTGCTCTCTGGGGATTGTATGAATTGATCCAACAATATATAGTAAGAGCATTTGAATACAGGAGCAAGAATGTCTTGCTGCAATTATACAGGACCACACGTGAAAAATTTTGTTCAGTTTTGGTCTCCTCATTTGAGAAAGGATATTCTTGCTATGGAGGGAATGCAGCAAAGGTTTCCCAGGCTGATTTCTGGGACAGGGGCACTGACGTATGAGGACAGATTGTGTCAATTATATTTGCCGGAGTTCAGGATGATGATGAGGTGGTGGTGGTGGTGGTGGGGGGGTGGGGGGGGGGGTGCGGTGTGGGGGTGGTGCGGTGGGGTTGTCGTCCCATGGAAGCCTATAAATTCTAACAGGACTAGAAAGGGTAGATGCAGGAAGGATGATCCCAATAGTGATGAGTCCAGAACCAGAGGCCAGAGTCTCAGGTTAAGAGTTAACCATGCAGGACTGAAATGAGAAGACATTTCTTCACCCAAGGAGTGGTGAGCCTGTGAAATGTCTTGATCCTGCCTTCCGCTCATATCCCTTGATCCCTTTCGTCCCAAGAGCTATATCTAATTTCTTCTTAAAGATCTCAACAACTTTCTGTGGTAGTGAACTTCACAGATTCACCACTCACTGTGAAGAACTTTCTCTTTGCCTCAGTCCTAAAATGTTTGCCCTGATCCTCAAACTATGATCCCTAGTTCTAGACTCCCACTCTATAAGAAACATTCTTTTTGAATCTATCCAGTCTAATCCTGTTGGAATTTTATAAATTTCTTACAAAGATCCCTCTCACTCTTCTAAACTGCAGTGAATATAATCCTAACTGATTTAATCTCTCCTCATATGACATGTCTGCCATTCCAGGAATCAGTCTGGAAAACTTTTGCTGCACTTTCTCGATTGCAAGCACATCTTTTCTCACATAAAAACACCAACACTGCACATAATACTGCAGGTGTGACCTCACTAACGCTCTATACAATTTGCTGTAAAACATCGCTATTCCTGTACTCAAATCCTCTCTCTATTGAGGCCAACATACCAATTGCCCTCTTTATTGCCCGCTGTACTTGCATGCTTACTTTCAGTGACTGATGCACGAGGACACCGAGTTCTTACTAAGTATCTACCTCTCTCAATTTATATCCGTTCAATAATAATTCCTATTCTTACTACCGAAGTGGGTAACCTCACATTTATCCACATTATATCGCATCTGCCATGAATATGCCCAGTCAGCCTGTCCAACCACATGGAAGAATCTCTGCATTCTTCTCACTCTCTTACCCAACTTTGCATCATGTGCAAACTTGGAGATAATACATTTAAATGCTTAAGATATAATGTGAATATTTGGGGTCCTAGCACAGATCCCTGCGTACTCCAAAAGTTGTTGCCTGCCAATAGGAAAAATATTCATTTATGCAAACTCTTTGCTTCCTATCTGCTAACCAGCTTTCTATCCATCTCAAGGCACTATCCACAATCCTATGTGCTTTAATTTTACATAGCAGTCTGCTATGTGAGACCTTTTTGAAAGCCTTCTGACAGTCTAAATAAACTATACCCACTGGTCCTCCTTGGTCAACTCTACTAGTTACCTCCTCAAAGATTCATTAAGCATGATCTCCCCTTCGTAAATCCGTTCTGACCTTGTCTGATTATACCACCAGCTTCAAAATGCTGAACAGGTTTCTGATAGACAGGGGAATTAAGAGGTATGGGGAGAAAGCGGGAAAGCAGAACTGATCCACTTCAGATCAGCCATGATCTTATTGAATGGCAGGGCAGGCTCGAAGGGCTAGATGGCCTACTCCTGCCCCTATTTCTTATGTTCTTATGAGTTACAAAATCCTTGATAATGGACTCTAGCAACTACCCCAGTATTGTTGTTAGCCTTACTGGTCTATAGTTCCCTGTTTTCTCTCTACCTCCCTTTTTGAATAGCGAGATTACATTAGCTACTCTCCAATCTGTAGGAACCGTCCAGAGTCAAAATAATTTTGGAAAATGACCCCCAATGTATCTACTATTTTCAGGGCCACTTCCTTAAATACTCTGGGATGAAGATTATCAGGGACTGGAGATTTATCATCTTCAATCCCATCAATTTCCCCAAAATAATTTCTCTACCAATATTGATTTCCTTCAATTCTTCACTAAAACTTGTTCCCCTCTGAGCGTCTAGTGCATATTCATGTCTTCCTTTGTAAAGACAAAGTATGAATTTATTTCCTCAGTCATTTCTTTCTTCCAGCTTTGAATCCTCCCATTCCTGACTATGAGTGGCCTACATTCTTTTTGTTAATCTTGTTTTCTTTACATACCTATAGAAACTTCTAGTCAGTTTTTACATTGCTTGCCATCTCACTTTCATTCACTATTTTTCCCTTCTTAATTAATCCCTTGGTCCTCTTTTGTTGAAATTTAAACTGCTCCCAATCCTCAGGTGTATTGCCTTTTTTGCCAATTTTCTTTGAATGTAATGTTATCTCTAATTTCCCTTGTAAGCCCTGGTTTGGCCAGAGTTCCCTTACCACTTTTGTGGAAAACAGAAATAAAAGACTCCTGGAGTTCACCGATTTGTTTCTTAAATGTCTGCCATTGCCTGTCCACTGTCCCTCCTTTCAGAAATGTTCCCCAATCCATCATAGCCAATTCGTGTCTCATATCATCATAGTTACCTTTACTGAGATTCAACTACATCACTATTCACCTTGGAATGAATTATATCATAATATGGTCACTAGATTGCCAACTAACCTATTCTCGTTGCACAATACCCTGTGCAAGATGGCCTGTTCCTTTGTTGGTTCCTGAATATATTGATCCAGAAAACCATTCCGCATACATTCCAGAAATTTCTCCCCACAGTACAATGACTTATTTGACTTTCCCAATCCATATGCAGATTAAAGTCACCCATAATCACAGATGTTCCTTCAACACATGCATCTCTGATTTCTTTCTAATGCTATTCCCAACATTTGGTGGTGTGCGTACCACCCCCACAAATGCTTTATGCCACTTTGTATTTTGTAACTAGGCCCATACAGATTCCACATCGTCTGTGCTAATATCTTTCATCAATACTGTATCAATAACTTCTTTAATTAACAAATCAACTCCGCTACCTTTTCCTTCATGTCCGTCCTTCTTAAACACTGAATAGCTTATTGAATCCACCCCATACCACCAGGAAAACTGTGACAGGAGTGCACAATCGGCAGAGCTGGAAGATCTTAGCTGCAGGAAGGGATGGAAAACCCCACTGATTTCAAAATTTGTGAAAGGTACAAATTGTTTTTTGTTAACACTGATGGGGATACAAATAAACTTGCATGTAATTGGCAAATGAATTTCATATAAATAAAATGAGGTGTTACATTTTGTTAGGCAATAAAAGGAGGCCACATATTGATGGTGAGACTCTAAATGGGATAGAAGAGAAAAGAGCAACAATGTAGATGAATAAAGCCATAAAAACCAAAACAGTTCTCCAAGATTTACTTCAAGAAAAACAGAGAAGTCAAGTTAAGCATGTGTAGAATATTGGTTAAACCACATTCAAATTAATCTGTTCTGATCTCCATATTACATAACATGATATAAAAGCACTGGAGAAGATGGTGCAAAGAAGATCAGAAGGATGAAACCAAGGTTAAGAAGTTATATTTATCAGGAAAGGCTTGAGCTCTTTTCTCTTGAGAAGAGAATGCTGAGGGGTGACATAATGGAGGCTATTAGAAATTTTAAGATGTTTGCTAGGATAGACAAATAAAAGGTATTTACAGTTATGGAAGAGAGCAAAACTAGAGACATTAAGACTGGAATTTTGCAGCCCCACCCACCATGGCAATCGGAGCACGTGAGGGACCGAGCAGGGAAAAAATCCATTGACCTCAGGCGGGATTTTATGGTTTCTGGAAGAGTGAGGCCATAAAATCCCATCCTAAATCTCTGATAAATGCCAGTGAATCTTGTAGAAATTCAGGAGAAATTCCTTTACATGAAGTTGGGCAAGAATGCAGCACTCAACATTGCTTGGATTAGCTGAGATGTAAAACGTGGATGCAGTCAAGGAGAAGAGGGATGAGCTGAAGGTAAAGAAATATAAGGTTATACTGATAGAGTTAGATGAAAAATAGGATAGAAGGAGGTTATTATGGAACATAACAACTAGCATTGATCACTTGGCTATATAGTCTATTTTTGTGCTGCAAATTTAGATAATTCTAATATTCTCACTATGTAATCTGTAGAGATTTTGTATAACAATAGTAATTTTACATTGTAACATGAAACAAAGATCCAAGAATTTTTTGTTGTTTTTGCTTTTTTGGAGAAATAATGAATGAGAATAAGGATCTATTTTTCAAAGAACCTATGTCAACATAAAATGGAGAGTAGGAATGATAGCATGGTGCATCACTGGTGAGGGAGCCCAGAACCAGGGGTCACAGTCTGAGGATTCAGGGTAGACCATTTAGAACGGAGATGAGGAAACATTTTTTTACCCAAAGTCTGATGAGTCTGTGGAATTCATTACTACAGGAAGTAGTTGATGCCAAAGCATTGAATGTACTCAAAAGGTGGCTAGATACAGCACTTGGGGTGAATGGGATCAAAGGTTATGGGGAGAAAACAGGATTAGACTATTGAGTTGAACGATCAGCCATGATTGTGATGAATGGGGAGCAGGTTCGAAGGGCCAAATGACCTCCTCCTATGTTCAATATTTCTATGCATTCGCAGCTATTAAAGGTCTTTTTAAATTTGGGAAACATGACAAAAATTTTTTTATAATGTTTTCTGAGCACATCAGTCTCATAATGCAAAATGGCGTAGTCGACAGATTGTCAAACTATGGGTTGCATGCCACAATTCATTCTTAAAGTGCTCGTATTTTTGGTGTTAAACCCAATTTGTTGTAATCATTAAAAACTCTCATTTTCTGTACTAAAATTACACAACTAATGCATTCATCCCATAATGAGAAAAGCACCAGTGAAATCACTTAGTAGATCCAGCCAACAAAAATATACCACCACAACGATTTGCATGGTCAACACGTACATGTACAAAGTAGTGATTGTACTTTCTCACTGTTACAGCTGAAAGTAAGATGATTTAAGGAGCAATTGAGATTCTTAATTAATTACTATAGAGCAGAACTGAGAAGAGTTGATGCTTGGAAAGCAGTTACAGTGGAACAAATATATACACAACCACTTAATATTTGTAATAAATATCAAACTGTCATCTAGACTGCTAGATATCACTCTTGTTTTTGTACATCTATTCACGTCCAATAGTTACTGTATTGTCAGAGCCTTCATGTTTTCTTGGTATTTCATATTTCATAGGCTAGTTACTTAGGATGAAGAATCTTATTCTAAAGAACATTTGGTTCTAAACTGATTAGGCAGTGGAAGTTAAGGAGCCAGGCATAACAGGCTGTGAGGCTTCCAGATTAATTGAAACCACAGTTAATATATTCTGTTTCTTATGCTGTAGTTACTCTTCTCTACAATTGTTTTAGAAGGGGAATTATTCCAGATAGTGCTTGTTTTATGTTTGATGGGGCTGCCTCAATATTTCAATATTTGGAAAAAATGTTTCACTTTACATTGTGTGGTTTATTACTAACATATGTGGTTTATACAAAATCTAAAAGATAACATTAAGAGGCGATGTTTTTGAATAATGTGTTTGCTAAAAGGCAATTTACATTTTATGTACATGGATCAACAAAATGAAATGTAAAGACAGGAACATACAAGTTCGCCCCAGAGAAGATGAAAGTACAGGGAAATACATTGTACTGACATTTCAAAATAACATTTTAGAAAGATTGTAAATAGACCTGCATGTCTGGCATTAAAGAAAAATAAAATTTGACAGTAAAGATTTTTTTTTATGAAGCAATACTGGATTGGACTCTCCGAACAGTATAGCAAATCACAGCATCTCCTGGTCCTACAGCCTTGGATAAATCTAAGGTAGATCTCTGATTGATTCACTGATTTCAGTCTTTTTTTTTAATGAGATAATTTCAGCAGTCCAGGATTAGAATGTAGATAATTCAATAAAGCTTCCAGGCCTTTTAGAGGATGTATGGGTGAGATATTGTGAATGTTTTCTCTTTTTATCTGATCAGAGTTTGCAGATCGTACAGACATTTGTCAGTCATCTCAGAACACATATAACCTAGTGGAAGTAAATCACCCTTGATCCTTAAGGATATGCCAAAGAGAAAATCCTGGTGAACCCTCCCATCTAATATGAGTATTTTATCATAACATAAAGCTATTCGTTATTCAGTAACCATGGCAGCATGCAAGTATGACTGCATAACCAACTGAGGAAAGATCATATTCAGAGAAACTTAATAAAAAGTTAATTTAAAAATAACATTATTTGTCAAATTGTTGTTTCATTGTATCTGCTTCAAAATTAGATACATACCAATAAAGGCACAATAGGTTCAATTTAACCAGGAAAGGTTATGTGACAGGAGATTATAATTAGACAAGATTAAAATTGTATAATTGTGGTCTATGCACTGCTGTTTTTATGGTACAGTTTCTGTCTAGAATTGAGAATCATCCCATTGGCTATGCTACGAAGAGGATGGGAAACTTTTCAAAACTTCTGTGTGCTCCTTACACTGAATTTGTCCACATGTCACATTTCATATATGTTGTAAGTGGCAAATATGATTATAATTCTACATGGGGAATGATTTTGGAAGTTTGCACTCACATGTTGCATGGAATCTTTCCAAAATTTGGTTCATGTGTCATTGGTGTGAAAATCAAGTGAATCCCACTGCTTCAGTCAGCACAGTACAGAATAGAATTGTTAGGTGAAAAATTAATGGGAATAACGCCACTCTTGCACAACAATGTGTCTGAATCGGTCATTCCAGGGTCATCAGAGCAGTCCAATCTCAGCTCCACAGCTCACAAAAGGATGGCAGCAAGAAAACCAGCTTCAGGTTTCACAGAAGATGTCCTGACATGGATGTTGAATGCTGTGGAGGGGAGACCTTCATGGGCAGGAGACTCTGAGAGTGTCCAGTCCATCTGACCCTCCCCTTCCAAAAACCAAGGCCTCTTCGACCCAGCAGAAAAAATAGCATGGCATCTGTGCCATCCACAGGTAGATTGGTGTCCTTCAAGTCCTAGCCTGCCAGAGGATACCCACCAAAGTCATCTCACAACAGGGCATGGCAGACAACAGGCTGATTCAAGCTTAGAAGTGCATCCTGGGGAGATGTATAGTCAGAGCGGTGGGATTAAGAAGATTAAGAAGTTGTACTCGCACAGTGAGGATACAGGTAAGATTAGACACTTTTGAATGTGGAGTGCTTACATTTATATATTTTGACCTCAATTTTAGGTTGCCAAATCTCCACTGATTGGTGACAATAACAGCTCACCTAATGTTCGAGATGCATTCAGACTTACAGCATCGCCTCTAATCCCTAACAGGACTTAGGGGATGCAGGGAATCCTTTAGCCAAACCCTCAACCCTACCTGAGATAGCATCAGGAGAGATGAGTGACTGTACATCATCAGTCTGTAATAACCCAAATCACAGGGAGTCTGTGAGCTGCCAGACAGGAGTCAGACATTCACAGTGTCTGAGAAGCAATACAGCCCTTTCCTCACTGCATATCATCATCTTCCTGCATTGAATGGACAGCAAACATTTGGGAATTCATCATCACCGCTCCCTGAGTTGTTAGCTATCTCAAACCCCCCAGGAACATAGGAAAGGCCATGTCCAGAAGGGTCACTAATTTTCTTCCCAATCCTGGACTTCCTGGAACCATGTCACAATGGGGGCATCTCTCGCCTCCTGTTCATGCACATGGGACAACTTTTTCAGGAGGTGCTTAGGTTTCCTGGTCGCACTTGAATAGTGAGGTGGGCATTGGGAAGGGAGGAGCTGGGGGCCCTGGGGAAAGGCAAACCATTGGCCCTTGTTTCTGAGGCACTTGGTCTGCCAGCCACCTCACTGAAAACTAAAGCTCATCCTTGCGTGTGAGCTGATGGTGCAAAGGGTTAACTCTGGAGGGCCAATCAATGTCACAAGCATAAATCCATCCTTAACAACTTGGTATTATTGAATAAGGCATAGTATAGTACAGGAACAGGCCCTTCGGCCCACCAAGTCTGTGCCAATTTATTGCGATTATGTCTGCAATGTTTGCAAATGATGTATGCATATCAGGTTTGCACCCTTCCTGGGTGAAAACCTGATTATGTCATTGGACAGAGGCTCCAAAAATTTCAATTGGTTTGTCCCTCAGTGCTAAAATTAGCTAATATGCCCTCTGGTAACTTGCATTGTCACTATCTGGGACTCATTGCTGTCATCTCTCCTAATAAAAATCACTGGATAGTAAATCTGCAGCTAACCTCCTTCTTACACCCTCCTCCTACCTCCCCACCTCTCCCCTGGGCCCAAGAAGGGGGCCCCAAGAGGCATTATCATGTGGGCACCCACCTGCCTAACTGCCCAGCCCAGCTGACCAGGCTATAAGGCAGACAGAACAAGACCACCCCCCATTCCTCCCCCCCTCCACAAGCCTAACCTCACAGACAATCCCCCAATGCCACAGACACCCACAAACAGACACATAGGTGCCTGCGAGATCAATAAATGATGCTGACGGCTACCTATTCTTGGTTACCCATCCCTGTCCTCTATTATCTCTCTGATGGATAGACACATCCAAACACCCCCTCAGAGGTCATGGTGCCATGCTTCCATTTTTCAAGAGCAGTAGTGATTGCGCCAGTATGATACCACACCAGCTGGGTGGGAGATACAACAAGGATGAACGATGCGTCAAGACACCGATTAATGAAATGGTAATATATGTAAATCAGGCTTGCAGACTTCTTTGAAAGGAAGTCTGAATCTGTCATTGGAGAGAGGCTGTGAAAATTGCAATCCAAAATCATACTGTTGAGAATTGCTTTTTGGGCATCTTGCAAGATTTAGCAGCCAGTACAGGAATTATGCCCATGGCTAGCACAGCCACTAAATGTAGTCATTGCATATGAATTAGAATTGGGCTGCTTCTGTATGATAGAAACCTAAATTTATAGTTTACCTGTTGTTGTATTTTATACATATTGTAGTTCAATATACATCTTCGTAGTTCAATAATAGCCAATAGTGGTGACAGCTGCTTCAGCACCTCCTCAGTGACCTTACTATGGTTTGTATCTGAGACAGAGGAACAATTGCAACACACTGCAAATCCAGTGAGGATCTCATGGATGTGATTCATCATATTCACCATGAGTTTAGTTTATGCCAGAATATAAACAAACAACGACAGCAATCAGAATTGTAACTCCATACTTTAATCATAGAATCATAGGATCCCTATAGTGCAGAAGGAGGCCATTCAGTCCATTGAGTCTGTACCGATCACAATCCCACCCTATCCCCACAACCCTAGCTAGTCCCTCTGACACTAAGGGCAATTTAGCATGGCCAATCCACCTAGCCTGCACATCTTTGGACTATGAGTACAGAATAAATGGATCACATGTCATTTTTCTGTTTTAATTTGTGATTCTTAACACTGTTGGATGCTATTATGGCTTAAATCTATGCTGCCCAATTTAAAGAGCAAGCCATTTGAAATCTGAACTCTATCTGAATTGTGCTGCAACTGACTTTCCATCCAAATTATGCATTTTAGACAATGTTTTGTCATGGTTTTGAGATTCAGATGTGTCTAATTGAGATGAGCAAGCCCTATATATTTGCATAGCAATTGGGAACAAAGGTCTGTATAGACTGAACATGTCAGGAGTAAGAGAAGAAGAGCTGAAGGATACCCAAAGGATATGGACTATACTGGAAGACTGATTCAGAATCAGTTAAATTTCCATATTCGTTGACTAGTTCATGTCATTTCAATAGCAGCCTACAGGATCCCTGGGCCACTTCATCAGCTGAAGCAGAGAAGACAGTGTTTTTTCCGCTGCAGAACTAGCAGACAAAATTATTGAGTTGGTGATTGCATCCACTCCCATGGAAGTATTCCAGAAGGATCTGCTAGCCAAGCCCAAAATGTATAGCATAGAGGAACTACTCATGGATGGGTGTAGGTAGGCAATATCAACAAAATATATTTATCATAGAATCATTGAGTCTCTACAATGTGGAAGGAGGCCATTCAGCCCATCAAGCCTGCACTGACAACAATCCACCCAACCACTATCCCTGTAACCCACATATTTGCCCTGCTAATCCCCCTAACCTACATATCTTGGGAAACTAAGGGGCAATTTAGAATGGCCAATTAACCTAATCCATGCATCTTTAGACTCCATGATTCAAAGAGACAATTATCATGGGGAAAGATCTGAGAACATGCATGATATAAAAAGTCAAGCAAATTTAATTTGCTTCAAAATTTGTTACGCCATCCAAATGCTCTAATATTAAGTGGGAAAAGCTTTGGTGCTTGGAATCATGCTTTTTCATACCTATCTATTTGACAAAAGATTTGTGGTAGAGACCAACTATAAGCTACCGGAGATGATTTGGTGGGAACCATTGACCAATGCATTATTGAGGTTGCAATGTTTCTTGATTAAAAATCCAAGGTTCCCACTGTAAGGTTAGATGCAAGGCAGGTAACTTAATGGTCATATTGAATATAGTTAGCAGAGTGCCTAACCAGTGAAAACAAATAACATACATCTTGGATCTACAAATTAATGTAACAAATGTTAACCTTGAATATGTTCTTCATGCAATTGATGCAAAACATTTTACACAATGCAAATGTCAACAACTGCGAAAAGAAATGACGAAAGATTCCACACTACTGAAACCATGGAAAACCATCACTGAAGGATGGCCTGATTCAATTCAGAGTGCTCATAAACACATGAGACCATTTTGCCCTTGGACAAGCTAAGTATCTCCAGGCAAACTTATTTAAAATCAAAGAATCCCTACTGTGCATAAAGGAGGCTATTCAGCCATCGAGTCTACACCAATTCTCCAAAGAGCATCCCTCCCACCCATCCCCATAACCCAACCCAACTAATAACTGTGAGAAGAAACTAGAGTACCCAGAGGAAACCCACACAGACATGGGGAGATGATGCAAACTCCACACAGACAGTCATCCAAGGCCAGAATTGAGCCTGAGTCGCTGGCACTGTGAGGCAACAGTTCTAATGACTGTGCCACTGTGTCCCCAGCAGGTTATAGACACATAAGTCATCATACTGGAATCTTTGTTACCTAATAGTCTTCAACAAGTGCATAGGTCAGATGATTTAATTTGATTTATTATTGTCACGTGCATTGGTATACAGTGAAAAGTATTGTTTCTTGTGCACTGTACAGACAAAGCCATTCATAGAGTACATAGGGTAGAAGAAAAGGAGAGGGTGCATAGTATAATGTTACAACCATACCCAGGGTGTGGAGAAAGATCAACTTAATATAAGGTAAGCCAATTCCAAAGTCTGATGGCAGCAGGGAAGAAGCCGTTCTTGAGTTGGTTGGAATGTGATCGCAGACTTTCGTATCTTTTCCTCAATGGTAAAGGGTGGAAGAGAGTATGTCCAGGTTGCGTGGGATCCTTGGTTATACTGGCTTCTTTTCTGAGGCAGCAGGAAGTGTACATGGAGTCAATGGATGAGTGGCTGGCATGTGTGATGGACTGGGTTATGTTCGCAGCGCTTTGCGATTTCATGAGATTTTGGTCAGAGCAGGGCAAGATGTCCTCATGTGTCTATGAACACTCTGAATTGAACCAGGCTATCCTTTAGTGATGGTTTTCCATGGTTTTAGTGGTATGGAGCCTTTCGCCATTTCTTCTTGCAGTTGTTGGCAATTGCATTGTGTAAAATGCTTTGCAACAGATGTTTCACCAAGCTGTGACACATCTGGAAGGGATGTTTTCCATGGTGCATCCATAAAAATTGGTGAGAGCCATAGTGGATATGTTGAATATCCTTAGCCTCCTGAGAACATAAGTGCATTGATGGGCTTTCTTAACCGTAGCATCAACATGGAGGGACCAGAACAGGTTGTGGGTACCAAAAGAGAAAATGCTGGAAAATCTGAGCGAGTCTGGCATCATCTATAAGGAGAGAAAAGAGCTGATGTTTTGAGTCCAAATGACCCTTTTTAAAAGCTGTTCAGCACAGCTAAATAATCACCAATGATTAATGTTAATGGATGAACTGACACCAATTAATAAGTTAATAAAACAGTGAGTATAATGTAACCGAAGTTGATGGTGATTTGGACACTGAGAAACTTAAAACTCTTGACTATTTTCACTTCATCCCCATTGATTTAGACAGGGACATGTCCTCCACATTCCTCTTCTAAAGCCGATGAATATCTTTATCATCTTACTGATATTGAGGGAGAGATTATGGTCGTTGCACCATTTCACCAGATTCTCTATCTCTTTCTTATTGTTTGAGATCCCAGCCACTACGTGGTGTTATTAGCAAACTTGAAAATGGAATTTGAGCAGAATTTGACCACACAGTCGTAAGTGTATAAGCAATGTAGTAAGGAGCTGAGGACACAGCCTTGCGGGGCACTGGTGTTGAGGATAATCGTGGAGAAGGTGTTGTTGACTTTCTTTACTGATTGTGGTCTGTAGGTTAGGAAGCCTAAGATCCAGTTGCAGAGAGAGGAACTGAGCCGTAGACTCCAGACCTTAGAGACGGGTTTTGATGGAATAATGGTTTTGAAGGCTGAGCTGAAGCTCAAAAAGCAAAGAACAAAGAAAATTACAGCACAGGAACAGGCCCTTCAACCCTCCAAGCCTGTACTGATCATGTTGCCTGACTTAACTAAAATCCCCTACCCTTCCGGGGACCATATCTCTCTATTCCCATCCTATTCATGCATTTGTCAAGACGTCCCTTAAAAGTCACTACTGCATCTGCTTCCACTACCTCCCCCGGCAATGATTCCAACCACCCACCACTCTCTGTGTACAAAATCTGCCTCATATATCTCCTTTAAACCTTGCCCCCTCACCTTAAACCTGTGCCCCCTAGTAATTGACTCTTCCATCCTGGGAAAAAGCTTCAGACTATTCAATGAATAGGAAATGAGAAAAGTTGTGGGAGTGACAGTTCATTGACTGGGTATGAACAATGCCATTGAAGTCATTGCCAAGAAGGAATGTCGAATGCATATGTCAAGTCAACACAAAGAAACATTGATTCCCTTTAAATTTCCTACCCAGCCTTGGTCCAGAATTGCATCCGTCCTCTTTCGTGTCCATGAAACTGACTTCATCGTCATGGTTACCCTTAACTACTTTAGAAATTACCCCATTATTCAACAATTACAAATTATATCTGTAACACCTGTCATGCATATTCTGAGTGCTATGTTCAGTGTTTATTCAGTGCGCCCAAAAAGATCATTCCAGATAATGATCCACAATTTATTGGTAAACCATTCCATGATATTTGTGAGAAGTGGAATATCAATTACAAGACTTCTCCTCATTACCCTAAATCTAATGGCCAGGCAAAACAAATGATTTAGAACATAGAACATAGAACACTACAGCACAAACAGGCCCTTCGGCCCACGAGTTGCGCCGATCACATCAACACCTACCAATCTATAGACCTATCTATAACCCCCAATCCCATAAAACCCCATATACTCATCCAGAAGTCTTTTAAAAGACCCCAGCGAGTTCACCTCCACCACCACTGACGGCAGCCGATTCCATTCACTCACCACCCTCTGAGTGAAAAACTTACCCCTAACATCACTTCTGTACTTTCCTCCCCGCACCTTAAATCTGTGTCCTCTCGTAGCGACCATTTCAACCCGGGGAAATAGCATGTTGGGAAATTCAACCGTAGCGACTATTTCAACCCGGGAAATTTACATGTTGGCATCCCTTATTCTCAAGCATAGACAAACCATGTGATTTCTACATATTGCAATGTGACATCTGAGGACAGTACCATGAATTGCAACTATCCCTTCATTGACAGAACTCATGTTTGGCAGACCAGTGTGTATTAATTCCCCTATTCTCATCCATTCCACTCTCTCAGAATTGAGAAAGCAACTTTTAAAACTGAAAAAGAAAAGCACCGATGTGAATGATAGAAATGCTGGTAAAAGGCTGCTAAGTTTAGAGTTGTGATGGCAGGTTCACATTCAAGATCCCACAGAAGGTACATGGCAACCAACCACAGAACCCAAAAGATGTCATTATACGCAACTCTGAAGTGTAACTGAGGACAAATTAGATCTATTCTACCTCTTCAACCACCATTCAATCCTTTTGTATTTAGGACAAGATTTCATATGTAACCAGGGACAATATCCAAGAATGACAATCCCACAGATCACTGTAAGCAATTAGAGAGCCCTCCAAACAAGATTATCATTGTAAGATCGAGGCACACCAAAGATTACATCTACACTTTAGACATTCAGCTATTCACCAGTTCCATATACTCATGTAATGGTAGCTAAGCATGAACATGTATTGTAAATAGTTATACTTCTTTGGGAGGAGGGAAGGTATTTTAAAAAGGAAGGAGGTGCAGTAATATGTCTCTAAGAGATTGCTGCATGATCTCACTAGAAACAAAATGTGGCTCTTGATCCACTTTAGTTCCACTTTTGCTTTACAGCAGAACACATCCCACACAGCTCTGTAGAACTGATACCATCAATCTTTATATCTGTATAAATGTTCTTATATCCCTGGTCTCAATAAATGAGCCCCACAATGTATTTACACAATCCCTCATAAAAGCTTGGTACTTTTTTTTATTATAAAAGCACAATTGTTATTTTATTGATTTCCCCTAATCTTGCTGCTCTATCCGTTTGCTGTGCTCCATGTTCCACTATCACATTGATTTGGTGCTCCATGAATTAGTTAATTAGTTGGCGCATACTAATAATGCAATTTAATTCTATATGGGCTAGCTTTTTCTGCAGTACCATCCTATCCATTCACAGGTGCTTTCTGCTCCATTACTCTATTCATTTTTGCCTGCTGGTCCTTTACATTACTGCTTAATTGTTGTGTCCACAGCTCTCTGAATTTATGACTTTGTGGTTGTGCTAGGAGTTGAAAGAATTTATTAATTTACTGCAATTCAACTTATTTATACCATGACCCACTGCTTTATTAACTTATTAATTGGTGTCAGCTCATCCATTAACATTAATCACTGGTGGTTATTTAGCTGTGCTGAAATATTCACTGGTATGCTTTTGTTGTCATTAAGTTGTATTGCATGTGGTTTGAGTTGGCTATTGCGGGTTCAGTTTTCCTGTTACAATGATAAAACATCAAAAACTCAGTAAAATATTTGCTTTAGTTTAAGTTCTCAAATTTATGCAATTATTCTTAATTTCCATATTGATTATATATCATCTTATTCTGTCCACCATTTATGAGTGGCTTTGGTGGCACAATAGTTAGGACTGCTACCTCTGAGTGCTAGGGACCTGGGTTCAATTCTGGCATTGGATGACTGTCTATATGGAGTTTGCACATTCTCCTAGTGTCTGTGTGGGTTTCCTCTAAGTAACCAGTTTCCTCCCACAGTCTAAAGTTGTGCAGGTTTGGATGATTAGCCATGCTCAATTGCCCCTTATAGTCAGGGGGCTAGCAGAGTAAATACAGGAGTAGGACTTGAGTAAGTTTCTTGTTAGTATGGGCTGAATGGCCTCCTTTTGTGCTGTAGGGATTCTATAAATTTGTTGCTATCATTTTCTTTATGAATATAAAGATAACACTTTTCAACTTTCTTCATGCTGTGGGCTATAAGCTGGTTTGCCCTGCTAACGCTCATGTCTCTTGAGTGGAATACAAGCAGCACACCAAGTGCATGCTGACTGCTAATTACACTGATTTCTGCGTGCAGCCAGCAATTATTGTGTTGTGCATTGGCTGCATAAATTAGCCTAACACTGTTTGCAAACCTGCAATACTTAAAGCTAGCCTGCACCACTTAAAACAGAGGGGACTTGTAGCTGTTGCAGGAGCTGGAACTGAAACTCATCTGGAAAAGAAATAAGAATGGCTAGACACTGGAGGGATTGGGTCTCCACATCTTCAGTCACTGTATCTTGGTGGAGAATGTGGGAAAGAGATGTTCTGCACCCTCTAGAAAGCAGGAGTTCCTCCAGACAAACAATGAACAGTGGGAAACAGATATCCACAGACGTCAATGTCAGGAATATAGTCCCCCCAAGGATCCAGATGCAGTGCAATAAGGAGTGTAATGATCTCACACAAGAGCTGAAGGTCACTGAATAGAACTATAGAATCCCTGCAGTGTCAAAGGAGTCCATCAAGTCTGCACTGACATTTTGAAAAACTACCTATCCCCAGAAGTCAGCGGGTCAGACTCAACGTTCCCATTGCATTTATATTTTTACTGCATTTAACCACCCCACCCACATCTGAATCCTTATGCTCACCATGATTGAAACTTCCAATTGTTTCAGGGAATAGTTCACAGAATCATAGAATCATGCGGTGGAGAAGAGGCGCTTTGGCCCATTGAGTCTGCACTGACATGGGAGAACCAGTCAAACAAAAACAAATCTCAGCAAGTCTAACAGCATCTATAGAAAGAGAATGGAGCCAAAGTTTTGAGTCTGAGTGACCCTTCATCAGATCCACTGTTTCCAGCATTTTCTGCTTTTGTTTAGGTTCCAGCATCCACAGTATTTTGCTTTATAAAAACACTCAAACTCCCAACTAATCCCAATTACCTGCCCACAGCCTTGAATGTTATAACCCAGCCTGCAGGTGCAGCAGGTGGTCAGGAAGGCGAATGGGATGCTGGCCTTCATAGCGAGGGGGATTGAATATAAAAGTAGGGAGGTCTTGCTGCAGCTGTATAGGGCACTGGTGAGGCCGCAGCTGGAGTACTGTGTGCAGTTTTGGTCGCCGCACTTACGCAAGGATATTTTGGCCTTGGAGGGAGTGCAGAGGAGGTTTACTAGGCTGATGCCGGAGTTGAGGGGGTTGAGCTATGAGGAGAGGCTGAATAAACTAGGCTTGTACTCATTAGAGTTTAGAAGAATGAGGGGAGATCTCATTGAGACATATAAGATGATGAATGGGATGGATAGGATAGAGGTGGGGAGACTCTTCCCGCTCAGAAAGGACAGTAGGACTAGGGGGCACAGCCTCAAGATAAAGGGGGGGCGGTTTAGAACAGAGTTGAGGAAGAACTTCTTCACTCAAAGGGTGGTGAATCCCTGGAATTCTCTGCCATTGAAGTGGTGGAGGCTGCCTCGCTAAATATTTTTAAGACGCGGGTTAATGGGTTTTTGATAAGAGAGGGGATTAAGGGTTATGGGGAGAGGGCGGGAATGTGGAACTGAGCCACGACAGATCAGCCATGATCTTATTGAATGGCGGGGCAGGCTCGAAGGGCTAGATGGCCTACTCCTGCTCCTATTTCTTATGTTCTTATGTTCTTATATAACATGCCAAGTGTTCATCCAGGTACTTTTTAAAGGATGTGAGGCAACCTACCTCTACCACCCTCCCCAGGCAGCGTGTTCCAGACTGTCGCCACTCTTTGGGTAAAAAGGTTTCTCCTCACAGCCCCCCTACACCTCCTGCCTCTCACCTTGAACCTATGTCCCCTTGTGACTGACCCTTCAACTAAGGGAAGCAGCTGCCCCATGTCCATTCTGCCCATGCTCCTTGTAATCTTGTACATCTCAATCAGGTTCCCATCTCAGTCTTCCCTGCTCCAACAAAAATGCTTAGCTTAAAGTTCAACATAACTGCTTCTAGTTCATCTGAATGAGACCTTGAATACAGCAGCATTGCAGTTTGCAATTTCATTTTAAATTTATGCTTTGAAGGCTTTTTGATCAATTTTGACAACATTGTGTTCCTATTCAATCTGTTTACCATGCTCTTTATGATAGTATTTTCAAACTCTTGATCCAACATGACATGGCCTTTTCTTTAAAGTTTATTCCCCATCAATTCACTGTCTGGATTGTTAATCTTACAGTTCAACGGCTGCACATAACTTCACCAAATAAGCTTTAAAATGAAGGATCGTCCATTTTTCACACTTGTGTGTCAAAACTGACTTTTATTCTGCAATGGAAAAGTGATTGTGTGCGGGGAAGAGAAGGAGGGTAATTTATAAATGCTTTTAGGAGAATATTCTTGCTTTTTTGCCAGTGAAGAAGGAGGCTTATGGGCCTGGTCCTGGGAAATTAAATGGATCAAATGCTGAATATCAGTTGGAGAGCATTCCCAGAATAATGATCAAAGTTTTGATTGTTTATGGAAAAAGGCAAGAAGCAATTGAGACTACAGGAAGGATGTGGAAGCTATTGAGAGGGTGCAGAGGAAATTTACAAGGATGTTGCCTGGATTGGGAGGCATGCCTCATGAAGATAGGTTGAGGGAGCTAGGTGTCTTCTCCCTGGAGAGATGAAGGTTGAGAGGCGACCTGATAGAGTTTTATAAAATGTTGAGAGGAATAGATAGGGTGGATTCTCAGAGGCTATTTCCCAGGGCTGAAATGGTCGCTACAAGAGGACACAGGTTTAAGGTGCTGGGGAGCAGGTACAGAGGAGATGTCAGGGGTAAGTTTATCACTCAGAGGGTAGTGAGTGAGTAGAATTGGCTGCCGTCGGTGGTGGTAGAGGCGAACTCGCTGGGGTCTTTTAAAAGACTTCTGGATGAGTACATGGGATTTAATGGGATTGGGAGTGGGAGTTATAGATAGTTCTATGGCCTGGTAGGTATGGATGTGATCAGCACAACCTGTGGGCCGAAGGGCCTGTTTGTGCTGTAGTGTTCTATGTTCTATGTTAATTACATAATTAACTCACAGGGGACAAATTTCAGCAAATCAATGAGGAATCTAGTCTGGATAAATTGGAATCAAAGAGCAGCAAGCAGAAATGCAGTGGAACAATGAGTGACCGTCCTTCCAGATTGTTCCTCTTGTCTTCATTAAGCTACTCCCATCACCCCCAGCTAAACACTCTCCCAAACACCCATCTCGGTCCACCCCCAATCAAACTCCAAACCTCTGTGCAGTGACTGCATGAGTCTCCATCCACAGCGCTGTCCAGATAGCATTTGTGGATGGCACAGTGGGAAGGAGTCCCCTGTACTCCCCAACCCTGGGCGCAGTGAGACGGTGACTCAGGAGGCTCCATGGGTTCAGCTGCATGGTGTTGTCCATGAAGACCAGCTTGGCATGGAAATGGATGGCAGAAAATCCAGTCTGCCCCAGCAGAGTGGTGAACAGCACGTCAAGACAATGCAGCGCTACGGCAGCAAGGCTTTGTTCACTCACCTCAAAGACTCCAACGCACTGAGGACTATGATGGACAAGTCACTTTTTAGCAATCGAGATTTAGACCAGTGGAATTTCATGCTGGTGTAACACAAGAATGGAAGGTCTGACAGGATGGTGGCAACCAGCTGTTTTAATGAAAATTCATGAGATGCAAATGAATGCAACTGGCTTTCACGCTACCTGCTAGCAGGAAGATCAACCCATCATTTACCCGCCATTGGGAGAATTGCAACATGCATTCTTCACCTATGGGTTACTGACTTTTTGGCTCCCACCATATTCACCATGCTCATTGTAACCAAACACATCATGGACAGGATGGGAGAATTCTGCCCTATGTTTCTTAGTTATCATGGAAGGGCTTTCGGAGAAATGTAAGGGACCTAAATGGAAACAATTAATGGAGGCAGAAAGCAGTGTGCTACAAAACTAAGCCAAAGTTATGGTAAACATGAAAGTTGTCAGGAGCTCCTTCATGACTCTGCCTGAAGACAGATCAGGGGAAATTATTCAACCAACTATGGCTAAATGTCAAAATATCTTTTCAGTACAGGTAGGGCAAGGAGACAAGCACTGAGTCTACCTCAGGCAGAATGAGGATTGAAAGCTGTATTGTTCATGTTAATCTGATCTGTACACTAGCCAAACAGATTAACCAGCTATTGTTAGGATTTTGTTTGAGAGAAAAAAAAATAAGCAGAAGGTACTAAGAGGCTGGAGATGCTTGATTTGGTATTTCATCAGGTCAAGATGGGATGCATGATAGGTTCGTAAGGATTGAAATTGTGGAGATGCTGGCCACAATCTTCAAATCCTCCCTAGATATATGGATGGTGCCAAAGAACTGGAGGATTGCAAATGTTGTACACTTTTTCAAGTCTAAAGAAAGGGCAAATCTTATAGGCAAGTCAGTTTAATTTCTGTGGTAAGGAAGCTTTAAAAAAATGATAATCTGAGAAGAGATGAATGTTTCTTGGACATGCATGGGACAATAAAGGCAAGAATGTATGGATTTGTTAATGTTTGAGCAACTTGATTCAATTTCTTAATGAGGTGGCAGAGAGTGGATGATGAAAGTCGTGTTAATGTAGGGAATTGGTTAGCTCAATTGGCTGGACAGCTATTTTGTGATGCAGAGCGAAGGCAATAGCATGGGTTCAATTCCCAAAATAGCTGAGGTTATTCACCTTCTCAAATTTATTCCTCACCTGTAGTATGGTGATCCTCAGGTTAAATCACCGCCAGTCAGCACTGCCCCTCAAAGTAGAAAGCAGCCTACAGTCATCTAGGACTATGGTGACCTTATCTTTAATGTGTACATCAACTGAGAATTGAAGCTCTTAGGATAAATGGGATGAGAGCAACATGAATACAAAATTGAAGATGAACTTTGTTGCTGCGTTGATTTTTGGACTGGTTCAGAACTATTTTTGATATAATTTAGTGATTTGGACTTAGAGAAGCAGGCACAAAATTGAAAATTTGCAGATGGTACAAAGTTCAAAATTGTAGCAAACAGTGAGGAAGATAGTGTTAGACTTCAAGTGAACATAGAGAAGCTGGTGCAATGGTACACACGATTGATTAAATTTAACACAGAATATCATGTAGTGATTGACTTTTGTTGGAAGAAGCAGCAGAGACATGGCAAAGAGTCCCTTCCCAATGAATTCTGGCTTGGACCAAGCTGATCATCATGCTTGGAAGGTGATAGTATAGGCTTCCTTTGTGTGTGTGCTGGAAGTCTGCAGAGTTGTCAAATTGTGACGTCAGTCAGAGTCTGATGCTGATTTGGCACCCGAATGTCATTTTGGGCCTAACAGATACTTTGAATACCCTCTCATATACACACATGCATTCAACTGCATGAAGGCCCACCACTTAACCTTCATGATAGGTGTTTTGAATTTCTTTTGATGTTTCAGAGTTCATGGAAATACTGTGCAGCTTTGTTAGTACAGTTGATGGAAATTATTTCCCTATTTCTTGCATTGACTCCCTGATCTTATCCTCGATGCCTTGGCTACTTAAGGGAAGTGTCCTGTGTGCTTTCTTAACCACGTTTCTGCCACTTAACCAGTTCATTGATATCTCCCTGGAGTCTATGAAAAGGTCTATCCTCTTTTGATAAAGATAGAATTAAACCCTCTCTCCTCAAGCAGCAGTATTTGTGTTTTCTACTATTGGATTAACCTTGCTTGGAATTCACCAAGCAACAAATGTTGTATTGAAATCTAGCTAAAGTTTAAAGGAATTGTTTGATACCATCTTGTGATCCATTGATATCAGCACCTGGTTATTAAATTGACCTGAGTTTTTTTTTGAATGCTTGATGAAAAGTATATATTTGATAATATCCATCAGATTATTGGTAATTTAGCATCCTGTATGAAACAACTCACTGGAGGTCGTGTGACCGGGAAAAATTCAGGAAATTTTGTACACACAAGTTCTGCCCTTAATTCTACTGCCCTTTGGATTGTGTTTACAACTCCCATATTTTTTTCTTCCAGGTTTCAGATTGTCTATTCTAATTGAAAAAGAAGTGCTCCTGAGCAAGTTCCTTTCATCCCTGTTCCTACACCAATTTCTCACTTGCTTTAGTTTTAAGTGAAACTGCTTATACTTAGATTATCTTTGTTGGGCCATCTTTATTTTACTTTTCCTGTTTTAGGTTCCAAGTGAAATCTTGCACTCAGGTGCTATGTTATGAACAATGAAAAATAAATTTTCTGTGGCTATCTTGAGCAGAATTTTCCCAAAACATTTCCAAGTGTCAAAACTGCGAGAGTGATAGAACATAGAACATAGAACATTACAGCGCAGAACAGGCCCTGCGGCCCACGACGTTGCGCCGACCAGTTAAAAAACAGTGACCCTCTAACCTAAACCAATCCCTTTTCATCCATAAACCTATCCACGGATCTCTTAAACGCCCCAAACTAGGCGCATTTACAACTGCAGCAGGCAGGGCATTCCAATCCCTCACCACCCTCTGGGTAAAGAACCTACCCCTGACATCCGTCCTATAACTACCACCCCTTAATTTAAAGCTATGCCCCCTCGTGCTAGCTTTCTCCATCCGAGGAAAAAGGCTATCACTATCCACCCTATCTAAACCTCTAATCATCTTATATGTTTCAATAAGATCCCCTCCTAGCCGCCTTCTTTCTAGTGAAAACAACCCCAAATCCCTCAGTCTCTCCTCATAGGACCTCCCCTCCATACCAGGCAACATCCTGGTAAACCTCCTCTGCACCCTCTCCAAAGCCTCCACATCCTTCCTATAATGTGGGGACCAGAACTGCACACAATACTCCAAGTGGGGCCGCACCAGAGTTGTGATGGGATGTTCCCTGCCACTCCCCCAGATGTGCTTGGCATTGCGATCCTTTAACATTTAATACACTGAAAGAACCATCACATAGAACATCATCATAGAGGTTATTAGCCTGGCCACAGCAGTGTGCTGTTAAACAGGAGGAGCTGCATTTAAACACTAATGGTGCAGCCACAGCCCATCACACCAGGGAGATGGCAGCGCATTTCCCACCCCCACACTTCACAGAGAAAGAGCTTGGATGGGAGCTGGGCATCATAGAGGAGAGGAAGGCCGTCTTGAATCCTCAAGAGTGCAGATGAGCCAGGAGCCGGGGCAGCAATGCAGCCTGGGAAGTGATGGCTGCGGCAGTCAGTGCGCACACTGATGTGGAGGACCAGGGACCAGTGCCGCAAGAAAATGAACAATCTTATTTGAGCACCACTCCGTCTTGTTTCTGCAACCCAGTACTCCTCCCACCCGCCAAACACTCTCCCAAAGTGCCCAGAACCTGCGGCCCTCCACCCACCAGGATTTCCATCACCTTCTTTTGTCTCTACAGGATAAAATGGCACGTAATCAATGGGAATAGGAGAAATCCAGTGATGGAGTACCTAAACTGATTTTTCTGACTCCCTTCAAAGAGTGAATGATGGAGCTCTCAGGGGAGGCGGCTGAGAGAGTCATGACCGACAGCCAGGTCGATGTGCGCCACTGAAGAGTAGCCACAAATCCTTTATTTACTTTACCTTTCCCAATTAAGCAGCCCAGATATTCGTCCCTCCTTGCACTGAACAATGTGTCTTTTTCTGCAGGAGGTCAGGCCCTCAGGACTGCGAAACCCGCCAACACCGCGGTGAAAATCTCTGAGGAAAGCACTGACCAGTTCATACCATCCACCAGCATAGGTACAGTCACCTCGGTGGGACATATTAGCAGTCAGGATTCTGGGCAGTTTCTGGTGGCCATCGCACCATTGTTGATATAAGCAGGTTGAGGTGGGAATATCCAAGGGATTGGGCAGACGGATGTCTGCCAAAGTTAAGGAGACATCTGACCCCTAACAAGGTACAGAGCCATTGGGAACAGTTACCCAGAAGCTGCTAGCAATCATAGAATCATAGTATTGCTGCAGCGCAGAAGGAGGCCATTCTATGCATCAAGTCGGCACTAATTATATCCCAAATTTGTCCGTAACTTCACATATTTACCCCGCTAATACCCCCAACCCATATATCTTGGGATACTAAGGGGCAATTTAGCATGGCCAATCTACCTTCTCTGTACATCATTGGATGTGGGAGGAGACCAGAGGAAACCCATACAGTCACGGGACTACATGCAAACTCCACACCTTCATCAGTCACCCAAGCTTGGAAGGTACTCCCTGATTCCCTGGGACACACAGAGCAACATGGGTGCCATCTACAGACTCTGCACATGGGGCATCCTGTTGATGGCAGCGAAGTCTGCAGCCCAGGCTTCTCGTTGGGCCTGGCCCCAGTCACAATGGATGTAGTTGGCTGCCCAGGCAAACATGGCTGCCCAGGCGAACAGTCGCTGCATGGATGCTCTTGTGTACTGATGATTGCAAGATGTCACAGAAGTCTCTGCTCAAGCCCTGGAAGGACCCAGATGCATAAAAGTTTAGGACCATTGTTACGTTCATATCCACTAGGAGCAGGTGTTCTTCTCCCCCACAAAATGTCAGGTCTACGAGGATGTGGCACAGATGCCACACTGTCTCCCTGCTGAGACGCAGTCTGCAACAGTACACAGCATCCAGCAGCCCATTGAAGAACATTTGGGGCTTGTAGAATTGGCATCTCTGTCTCCACTGTTCTCTGCACCACCGCTCCCCCAACTCTGTTCAACACGAGACTGCCCCCCAGAACACCCAGACCTCCAGTTTGGGACAGGATGTGACACACTGGACTCCGTGTGTCAGCACTTACGTAGAAAATAAATATGGCTGTGAGGATGTTCCCACTGGGAACCCTTAAAGCATAGACCTGCATGCACCCACCTGCACATAGAACAAAGAACAAAGAACAAAATCAGCCCGGGAAACAGGCCCTTCGGCCCAACGAGCCCGCGCCGCCATCTCAACACCACCAGCCCACCTCTCTACCCACGACCCCTGTCAAATGTTTTATGGCCATCTGAGAGAAACTGATTTAGGGGCAATTTATTCCTGCCAATCAGCCTAACAGCATATCTTTGGGGTGTGGGAGGAAACCGGAGCACCCGGAGGAAACCCACGCAAGCACGGGGAGAATGCGCAAACTCCCACAGACACCGGCCCAAATCCATGTGTCTGCACAGCAATCAGCAATAGTCACTGAGCTGTCGTCTTGCCCAGTATCTGGTCCAGTTTAGGCACACACTAACGACATGAAGCACTAGGCCAAATTCGAACAACCAAGAGCAGCCCCAGTATGACCCATCGCCTGTATGCCCCTCGTTGGACACGAGGTGGATTGACTTAAAACTTGTGAATGAAAAGAGAAAAACATTATTATCATACTATACCCATTTACATTACAGGGACGCCCCAATGCTAATGACCCTTATTTAAGAGGTTCTCCTATATCCACCCCTCTCCAACCCACTCATGTGCCTGTCTAAGTTACTCTTAAAGGACTCTAGCGTGTTTGCCTCCACCACCTTACTTGGCAGAGCATTCCATACCCCCACTACCCTCTATGTGAAAAACCTCCCTCTAATATCTGTGTTGTACCGCTCCCCCCTCACCTTAAGTCCATGGCCCCTTGTCCTATGTGTCTCTATCATAGGAAATAGCTTACCTCTGTTTACTGTATCTATACCCTTCATAATCTTATATACCTCTATTAGATCCCCACTCAGTCGGCGTCTTTCAAGGGAAAAGAGCCCCAGTTTCTTCAATCTTTCCTCATACCCCAGTCCTTCCATACCAGGCAACATCCTGGTAAACCTCCTCTGCACTCTCTCCAGAGTCTCCACGTCCTTCCGGTGGTAAGGCGACCAGAACTGTACGCAGTACTCTAAATGCGGCCTAACCAACGTTCTGTACAAATGCAACATTAGACTCCAGCTCTTATATTCTATACCCCTTCCTATAAAGGCTAACATACCATAGGCTTTCTTCACCACACTCTCCACTTGCACTGCCACCTTCAAAGACTTGTGCACTTGGGCCCCCAGGTCTCGCTGCGACTCTATACTCCTTAGGGGCTTACCCTTCATCATATAACTTTCCCCTACATTATTCTGGCCAAAATGCATCACCTCACGTTTATTCGGATTAAACTCCATTTGCCATGTATCTGCCCAATCAACCAGCCTATCAATATCCTGCTGTATTGCCAGACACTGCTCCTCACTGCCCGCCAATCCAGTCATCTTGGTGCCATCAGCAAATTTGCTGATCACACCACCTACTCCCTCTCCCAAATCATTTATATACACTACAAAGAGAAGAGGTCCCAGTACTGAGCCCTGCGGCACTAGTGACAGGCCTCCAGCTAGAAAAAGACCCCTCCACTACTTCTCCCTGACTCCTCTTTGCAAGCCAGTTCTCTACCCATCTAGATACCTGACCACATATCCCATGAGCTTTAATCTTCTGTACCAACCTACCATGAGGGACTTTGTCAAACGCCTTACTGAAATCCATATAGACGACATCAACGGCTCGTCCTTCGTCAACCGTTTTTGTCACCTCCTCAAAGAATTCCAGCAGATTCGTAAGGCAAGACTTCCCCTTGACAAAGCCATGCTGCGTATCCTTAATCAGATCACAACGCTCAAAGTGCACATACATCCGATCCTTAAGAATCCTCTCCATCAACTTACCTACCACTGACGTTAAGCTCACCGGCCTATAGTTACCTGGGCTATCCCTCCTACCCTTTTTAAACAACGGTACCACGTTCGCTATCCTCCAGTCCTCTGGGACCTCACCTGTGTCCAAAGAAGAGACAAAGATTCGCGTCAGAGGCCCAGCAATCTCATCCCTCGCCTCTCTAAGCAGCCTGGGATAAATGCAATCGGGCCCCGGAGATTTAGCAGATGCTTCTGGGAAGTGTTTGTAGTTCAGGCCAACAAGGGAGAAGAATCCTAGTGATTATCATGTGACGAGTGGCCATTGCAGGGAGCACTGCAGGATCCATGCAGTGTGAGGAGCCATGTTGACACCTGCAGATCTCCCTTGATTGAGGGCAACAACTGCCAGAGCTGCTGCTTGTTACTGTTAGTTGAGCTTGGGATGGAACGTCAGTAATAAGGACCACTGAGCTTGCGCACGACCAGTGGGAGAGAGACTGCAGCCGGAATGAGATTCAGTCAGAGTGAGGATCCTGAACTTGAGGAAAGCTAACGTTGATGACATGAAATGTGCATTGACTAGGATAAGCTGGCAAAGTATACTTGAGAGGTTGACAATGGATAGGCAATGGCAGAAATTTAAAAAACACAAGGATGAACTTCAACAATTATGCCATTCTTATGCCATTCAAAAATTATGCCATTCTTGTCTGGCATAAGGGTGAAACGGAGAATATGCTCATCCATGGTTAGCAAGGAAAATCAGAGACAATGTTGAAGCCAAAGAGGAAATATACAAATTGGCCACAAAAAGCAGCAAACCTGAGGACTAGGAGAAATTTCCTAGTCCAGCAGAAGGGGGCAAATCCAGCAGAGGAGGGCAAAGGTTTAATTCAGAAGGAGAAAATAGGATATGGGAGTAGGCGGACTGCCTCTTATATTCTTCTTGCTAACAATCAGAGCCTCTGAGTAATTTTCCATTCTATTCTCATTGCACAGATTGATGCTACCTGACAGCTCCTCATGTAATGATGGTTTCTCATCGTCTCCCAAGGGCTCCTTATTTAAGTCTTCAAAGCAGACTGCATGATACGTTTCAAATTTTGTCTCTTATCATAGAGCCCGAATTGTAGAGTGATGCATAGCTGTCATCAAGCCTGTCACATTCCCCCTTCTCTACTCCTGTAATCCTGAAAGTTTATTTTAAACGCCCTTTTGAAATCATTGATTGTCTCCACTTCCGTCCTTCATGGATAGTGGATTCCAGATTGTTACCAAGTAATGAATGAAAAGTTCTTCCTCATGTTCCCAACAATCGCCTGCCCAAAATATTAAAGCATCAGTAATGTGCAATATCCAACACAGACACAGAGTGCAGGGGAGAAATCTCCTGCCCAAAACCTTAAATCTATGTCCCCTAGCCTTTATTCTATTGGATAATGGGTAGAGTAAGGGCTAGTGGGAGTGGCACAGTGGTTAGCACTGCTGTTCCACAGCGCCAGGGGCCTAAGTTCGATTTTCGGCTTGTGTCATTATCTTTGTGGGGTTGCACATTCTCCCCTGCGTCTGCATGGGTTTTCTCTGGATGCTCCAGTTTCCTTCCATAATCCAAAGATGTGTGGGTTAGGTTGATTGACTATGCTAAATTGTCCCTTAATGTCCGGGGGACTAGCTAGAGTAAATGTATGCGGATATGGGGATAGGGCCAGTGTGGGACTGTGAAACCAAGAGAGACAATGCTGGAAAATCTCAGCAGGTCTGGCAGCATCTGTAGGAGAGAAAAGAGCTCTCCAGATAACCCTTTGTCAAAGCTAAAAGGCACAGAAAGTGGGAGATATTTATACTGCAGGGGAAGGGAATGAAAGATGAGTCATAGCTATAGAAACCAGAGGAAAAGACTGCTAATAGTTGTCCACAGAGCGAATAAAGGCCAAACAGCAGAGAAGCTGTAAACTGTGGCAGATGAAGATGTTGGGGGCAGGCGGGGAGGGAAGGGGAAGGGAGCGTGGGGGGGAGAATGGGACAAAGGTAGAATGTGGGGAAGCGGAAGGGGGAGGTGAAAAAGTAAGGGAAGAGGATGAAGTAGGGAGAAAGAATGGGGGGGAGAAAAATAAAGAAATACAATAAAGAAATAAAAGGTAGGGAACAGTAAAAAATTAAGTAAAATAGAATGAGAACAAAGGAGGGGTAGAGCAAATCATCTGAAGTTGATCTGAAGACTGTGACCAGTGAAGCCTTCATGGGCCAAATGGATTCGATGATTCTAATGGTTTGTTTAACTTATCCACACCTGTCATAATCTTGTACGTATTCATCAAATCTCTCCTCAATCTCCTTTGCTTCAGGAGGAAAAGCACCAGCCTCTCCAACCTTGAAGCTGAAATCCTTTATCCCCAGAACCATTCTGGTAAATCTCCTCAAATCCTTCCTAATGTAACAGTTCTTTTCTCCAAACTCTTGTCCTTTAGCAGCTTGTTAATCCAAATAAATTCCAAAGCTCCTTCAGTCCACATCTCAAAAGGATAATACCTGAATCAATGTAAAGAACACTCTGTGAGACCTTCTCGTTTTTCTCTTTTGAATTCATGCAATCAGTTTGTGGATCTGATATAATGAAAACAATAGTTTTGAAAGCTGGAATCTCAAAGGGTTAACATGTTTTTTGTGGTTTTTAAATTTGTTTTTGAAGAATATATATTTAATACATTGTACCAATCAAAATGCCATCTTATTTAGAGGTTCTTACTTACAATGTGTGAATTCAACATCCCAGTTCACCCTTGCCATAGTGAATGCAATTGAATAAAATTTGGAATTTAAATTGAAGGACTAATTCAATAAGCACATGAATGCAACTTACTTATTTTCAGATAGTCCATGGGATATCAAATTCTTTCTCGAGAAATAACCGTTCAATTTTACTTGCATTTTCCTTCATTGCAGTCATTTCCTCAGGAAATTGAGACCTACTTTTGCCAACAATCTGAACTAGTTTTGAAATAAAGCAACAGACCACAAAACTCATAAGCTTCATTAAAAAAGTTTGCGCAGCCTTACAATATAAGAGAAATGTTAAATCATTTTAGTGATATTTAACCAACTTCGGGCATAGTTGAAATTCATGTGAAAAGTCTAGTTTGCCATTTTCTTTGCAAATGATATCAACTACTTTAAACTTTTTAATCTTTCTATTGGGGCTAATTATAATTTATAGCTTTTATCTAGCTAGTTTTTTGGATTGTTACTATTTTTACGGTGCATGACATGTCAGTCTGATTAGGGAAAATTGCCATCAAAAGAATGTTTTCAAAACAGGCTCCTCAAGGATTTAATGAAACTGTTTAGCTGCTGTTACATTTCCTTACCGTCATATATATTGATCCATTAAAAAATCATAGGGTCAATTTTAGGCTTTTGGGAAGGGTATGGGAGGCCAACTCACCAGCTCCTACCCTTATATCCAACATTGAATAAAGTTGCCAATTAGTGGCCAATTGGTGGGGAAATGAGACTATTAGGTAAAGGAAGGACAGGCATTTCACTCCAGAGGCCTCTGGAGAGGATGTCTGGTGGGAGAGGGGTCAGGCTATGAACAAAAAATCAGTCACAGTCACCCATTTAAAGGCACCCTGGCATGGGATGGTGGCAGCTGAAGGAGAAATCTGCTTGTGGAAGAGAAGCTTGACAGGCACGTGTTTGGAAATCTGAATACGTTGAAACATTTGCAAAGAAAGAGGTGAGAGTGCTTTTCCGTTTGAGTAATTATTGTGCAAGCAGTACTTCATTCAGAGGAAAGAATATCTTAACAAACCCACACCATTCCCCTTCTGAGTTACAGGTGTTATGAAAAAGAGTCAAAATTACCTTCCCTTGTATTGCTGGAGAGGAGATAACTCAACCTTGAGCCTTCTCCAACTTTACAAGGGCCAGGAATAATGGAGGACAATATAGATGGGCTGGTCAGATGGGCACAATGGTGGCAAATAGAATTTAACCCGAAAAGTGTGAGGTGATGTATTTTGAGAACACAAACAAAAAAAGAGTATACGTAATGAATGGTAGGGCCAGAGAGCAACCTTGGGGGTATATGTCCAAAAGTCCTTGAAGGCAGCAGGACAGATAAACAAGGTGGTTAAGAAGGCATATGGGATAGTTGCCTTTATTAGCTGAGGCACAGAATATAAGAAGCGGCCTGGTGGTATTATTGCTAGAATATTAATCCAGAAACTCAACTGATGTTCGGGGACCTGGCTTCAAATCCCACTACAGCAAATGGTGGAGTTTGAACTCAATTTTAAAAAATCTGGGTATAAGAATCTACTGATGACCATGAAACCATTGTCGATTATTGGAAAAACCCATCTGGCTCACTAATGTTCTTTTGGGGAAGGAAATCTGCCATCCTTTCTCGGTCTGGCCTACATGTGATTCCAGAGCCACGGCAATGCAGTTGACTCTCAACTGCCCTCTGAACAAGGGCAACTAGGGCAATAAATGCTGGCCAGCCAGCGACTGCAATGTCCCATAAATGAATAAAAAGAAATAAGAGCAGAGAGGTTCTGATGGAGCTGTATAAAACCCTCGCTGGGTTGCAGTGAGAATATGGTGTGCAGTTCAGGTCGCCATACTACAGGAACGATGTGATTGCACTGGAGAGGGTACAGAGGATTTTGCCAGGATATGCCTCGGCTGAAGCTTTTCATCTATGACGAAAGGCTGATTAGGCTGGTGTTGTTTTCCTTAGATCAGGGAAAGCTGAGTGGGAGGCATGCTGTTAATGCTTACACTGAAGCTGACTTAGTGAACCTCCTTCACGTATTGTTGACAGAAGGTGTTGGCCAAAGCCTCTCTATTCTTTCTCTTTTAGGATTTATTAAGCTTTTTTTCTACATACCAGAATCCTCACAGCACAGTTTGACTTCTGAGGAAATGCTCCAGTCAACAATTATAGGTTTCTTGGTACAGTTTAGGCTTCTGCTGTGGGAAAACTTTATTCTCAGAAGGAGGCAAAAGTAATACTTGAGTGCAAAAGGGATTGAAATGCATTTTGAGAATAGCTTTTATTTTTGAAGCAGGACTTTAATTAAACTTTTGTTGTTTTATTCCTTTATATTCAATACTCACTGCAAGTTTCCAATGAACACTTAGTTCAAAATTTAATAAGGGTGGAGTAGATCATTGTCATTTTTACTATTTATGGTACAGTCTATATTTCTTTCATCAAGCTGCATATTTTCTCTTTATTGTTGTCTGGTAAATTGTTCTGGTTAGCAGGGCTTGCAGATAGTTTGACTAATGGATGTTGGCTGAATACTCCATCCTGCTCATTCAAGACACCAACTAAGTAGACGTCAGTATTCAATATAATTCTGGACGCCACGCTATGGGAAAGATGTTAACATATTGGAGAGAATGCAGAAGAGGTTTACACAAATGGTTTGCATCTGGAATATATTGCCTGCAAGTATTGTGAAGGCAGATTAAATCAAGGAATACATGAAGACATTAGATGAATATTTGAGCAGAAACAGTGTGCAAGGGTATAAGGAAAAGGCAGGCAAAAGGCAGAAGAAAGCCATGATACTCATTTGGAGAGTCAGTGCAGATACAATGGGCTGAATGGCTTCCTTCTGTGATGTAACACTTCTGTGCTTTAAATATAATAGCTTCAAAAAGCAATTAAGGGACAAGAGCTATGTAAAAATACCAAAGGTGTGTTTCAATAAAAATTTGTGGATAAGTTTTTTTCTGCTGAGCTTTACCAATGTCAAAAGAGTCTTCTCCAAGTTTTGCCAACCTCTTGCCCACCTACAATAGAATTGGTGCTTCCATCAGTTTACTCCACAACTCCATTTTTGATGTCATGTACCTGACAGGTTCTGAATGGTCTTTTCTCTTGGTACAATGTCTTTCTTCCCATCTCAAATCATTAGTTAACAGGCTTGAACAGGCATATCATAGAATTGAATTATAGAATCCTGAAGTGCAAAAGAAGGCCAGTGGCCCATCGAGTCTGCATCAAACACAATACCATCCAGTCCCTATTCCTGCAACTCCAGGTATTTACCCTTCCAATCCCCTGACGCTCGGGGAAATTTAGCATGGCCAATCCACCTAATTTGCACATCTTTGGACTATGGGAGGAAAACGGAGCATCCGGAGGAAACACACGCAGACATGGGGAGAACATGCAAACTCTACACAGACAATGACCTGCGGCCAGAATTGAATCTGGGTCCTTGGCGCTGTGTGGCAGCAGTGTTAACCACTATGCCACCGTGTCGCCCGTGGGGTGATCTTGCCCATTAGTGATTCAAGATACGTATGTTAGTGGGATTAGTGGGATAAATACATGAGGTTACAGGGACAGGGCATGAGTGGAATGCTCTGTCGGAAAATTGGTGCAGACTCGAGGGGCTGAATAGCTTCCTTTTGCATTGCAGGGATTCTATGATTCTATGAATGAGCAGGTTGTTTTATGAGGAAAGTTTGGACTGATGTGTATCCACTGGGGTTGAGAAGAGGCAACTTGACTGAAACCTTTAAGATCATGAAGAATCTTGACAGGGTGTTTTGAAAAGAGGATGTTTCTTTTTATGGGAGAACCTAGAACTAGGGGTCATTAATTAAAAATAAAGGGTCTTCCATTTAATACAGGTAAGGAAAACATTTTTCTCTCAGGAGTTTTGAATCTTTGGAATTCTCTTCCTCATAAGGCATTGGAAGCAGAGTCTTTGAAGGCCAAGATAGATAGATTCTTGAAAAGCAAGGGCATAAAAGGTTATTGGGGATAGGATCTTATTGAATGGCACAGCAGGCTCAAAAGACCAAGGAGTCTATCTATACCTGTTTCTAATTCATATGTTTGTATGAGCTCCCAGCACTAATCACTGTGGCACACTACTCATTACATCTTGCCAACAAGAAAATGAATCAATTATGCCAATATGTTACCACTTACATCGTGCTTTTATTCTCCATAATAAATGTTGATGTGGCACATTATCAAATGCCTTCTAGAAATCTAAGTATAATACATTCACTGTTCTCTTTTTTCCATGGTATATATTACCTCTTCGAAGAAATTCAATAAATTTGTTCAGGGCTTACGTGATGTGGACACAGGAGCACAAGTGTTCGCGTAAGCTCTGTCGTAACTCTTCTTTTAATTCTTAGAACCATTGAATCCCTACAGTGTGGAAGGAGGCTATTTGGCCCATTGATTGTGCACTGAATCTTCAAAAAAGCCCAACCCTATCCCTATCCTGTCCTATCCCTATCCCTATCCTGTAAGCCTGCAAATTTACCATGGCTAATTCACCTACACTAACACCTTTTGACATTAAGAAGCAATTTAACATGGTAAATCCACGAACCTGTACATCTTAGGACTGATTTGAATTGATGTGATTTATTGTCACATGTATTAGTATACAATGAAAAGTATTGTTTCCTGTATGCTATACGGACAAAGCATACTGTTCACAGAGAAGGAAAGGAGAGAGTGCAGAACGTAATGTTACAGTCATAGCTTTGGAAGAAACTGGAGCACCTGAAGGAAATCCATGCAGACATGGGAGAACATGCAAACTCCACACAGACAGTGACCCAAGGTTAGAATCGACCCCAGTCCCTGGCACTGTAAGGCAGTCATACTAACTACTGTGCTATCAAGTTGCCTCATTAAATTCACTGTGGTATTCAATTTTTTATCCATTTTTAAATTCTGATGCACAACGCATAATAACCTGATCCTGATATGCATAATTTGTCCTATGATCCTGGCTGAAGATTGATGATGGGAAGTCGAGTTAAATCAAGAAAATTGTTGTTTTATTGAGGCAATTGGACACAGCCAGGATGGGGCTTAGTTTGTAGTGATGGTTTTTTTTGTGTGCTTCAGAATTGTGACTGCCATTGTGAGTGAAGTTGTGGATGATGGCCTTGGCTCCCTGGCACAAACTGTTGGTGCTCACAATGATGAACTGTCAAATATCGTAATGAGATTGGATGAAACAGAGAAGAGAAGCCTATCTGTTGAGAGGGCAGTTTTCTCAGTGAGGATTCATGCTCATTCCTTGGGAATCCTACTGCATGGTATGTCAAACATCCTGGTTGCTTTAGGGAGATGAGCCTGAGGAAGATTATCTGTGTCCCAGGTCTCCTAAGGGGAGCTGGGGATAAATTCCTGGTGAATTTATAAACTAGCTGCCACACTTTCACAATCTCGATTTGAGAGCTGAGCATCTTGAGTTCAGTGGAGCACATTGTATCTGCTCTTCAAGGCCTGGGATCATCGAAGACTCCAACCAGTTGGTTTAGCTGTCTTGTCTTGAGTGTTCATCAGGAAGGGTTGGAGCTGGTTGGATATGTCCGGTCCCCTCTACCTGCCGGGGCCGAGGTCTATCTTCACCTCAGCTTCAGATGAATGGAGGAGGTATGGAGGCTTTAATGAAACTCTAGATGGATTGCTCAATGATCCTATCGTGCCCTTGGCCTTTTCAAGCTCTGTGGCTTATCATTAATCCTGAACTTTTGCTCCCTTGTAATTTTGTGATACTGGCAGGAATTTTACTGCTCCATCCATCATGGGAAACGGAGGTGGCCAACGGAAAGGTCCTATAACCTCGGACAGGATTTTACGGTTTTGGGGTGAGTAAAGTTGTAAAATCTTGTCCACATAAACAAAGGGATATAAAATAAGTAATAACATGAGCTAAAGTACATTAACCTTAAAGAAAGCTAGCGCAAAATATCAAAAAGGATAGCAAAAGCTTCCATAAGTATATGAAAGGGAAGAGAGTTGCTAAGATGAATGTTGGTCCCTTAGGAGAAGAAACAGAGAGTTAATAGTGAGGAACACTGAAATGGCAAAGATGCTAAATCAATACTTTGCCTCAGTTTTCATGGTGGAGGACACTAGCACCATTCGTATAGGAACGGACATGTCAGAGATAATAGAGAGGGTAAAACTTAGAACAATCAACATTGGTAGGGAAAAGGTACTCAGCAAATGTTGGGATTGAGAGCAGACAAGTCCCCCAGGCCTGATGTCTTACATCCTAGGGTATTCAAGGAAGTGACGGTAGAGATAGTAGGTCCACTGGTTACAATATTCTAAAATTCCCTGGACACAGGTAAGGCTCCAATGGATTGGAAAATGTTAATGTAATGCTCTTATTCAAAAAGGAAGAGAGGCAAAATTACAGATCAGTTAGTTTCACACCTGTTGTTGGGAAAATGTTAGAATCAATTATCAAAGAAGCAATATCAGAATATTTGGAAAGTCAAAACAATGTCCATCGGAGGCAGCATCGTTTTATGAAGGACAAATCATGTTTGACTAATATGCCAGAGTTCTTTGAAAATGTAACAAGCAAAGTGGATAATGGGGATACTGTAGGTGCACTATATTTGGACTTCTGGAAGGTGTTTGATAAGGTGTTGCACAAAAGGTTAGATCACATGGGATTAGGGGTAATTTATTAGCTTGGATAGGTGACTGGCGGATGGACAGAAGGCAGAGGGCCCAATTTTACCATCAAGTTGCGCCCATTTTTAGGGGTGAAAATTGAGCAAAGTAGGGCGTGAGCCGAGTAGCATGATCCATGCCCGCCTCTGCGCCAGTTCCCCCTTTACCAAGGCCTGAAAATGGCCGTGATCAAGACAGTGCCCAAAACAGACTCGACAGCCATTTAAATACATTTGGATGCATTTAAATTGACTTAATTGACTGCACATCCAACCTTACCAGCACTTCTCCCTTTACCATCATGTTCGCCCATCCAGATTCAGTGCGAAACAGACATGCTGTACAAAAGTCTGATTCGGGCACTCCAGTTTGTGAGGAGATAAGTGTTGAGCAGTGTTGATTTGCTTTCTTTATTATCTACTGTACCTGCATGCTAGTTTTCTGTGGCTCATGAACGAGGACACCCAGATCCCTCTGCACTGGAGCACCCTGAAGTCTCTTTCCATTTAGATAATAAGCCTTTCCATTTTTCCAGTCAACGTGCATACCCTCACATCTGCCACATTTTGACTCACTCTCCTAATCTATCTTTATTCATTTGTCAGGTTCTTATTTCCTCATTGCAACTTACTGATCTGCCAATTTTTGTGTCATCTGCAAATTTGGCTATAGAGCCTTCTATCCCTGTATCCAAGTCATTAATATGGATTAATAGAGCTGCAGGATTTCGGGTGCGTTATAGGATTTCTATGTTGTATTTGTTCATACAATGGGCCTGATTTCACCATTTTGAATCAAAGTGCTGAATCTGGGTATGATTCAGATCCGACTTGTAAACCCTGTTCTGAGGTATCCCCATACACATTCTGCCTGAAAAGAAAGCAGAGATTCTGAATCGCTCTGCACAAGCCTGTGGGTGGGACTTACTGTGCCTGAAATACTGCTGCTCTACTCAGAGCCTTCATCTGCGCACGTGCAGTGAAAAAAATTTGAAAAATGCTTGCCTGCCACATCACTCCCGGGCCACTATTTGCGACCCGGGAGTGATGGCCCCCACAGATATTGCTCTATTCCCACAACATAACTGTCCCCCTTATCTACCCACCCCCCCACTGCCCAGACAGATCATGACCCTCTGCCCCACTTCCTCCCCCATTGATTGCCTACAGAGTGGCACCCCCTGTCCCCCCCATCCCCTTGTTCCCCCCCCCCCACCACCAGAGATCCATCTGGTCTCCCTACTTTTCCCCCCACCAAAGAATGATCTGGCTCGCCTCCTCCCCACCCCACCAGAGAATGATCTGACCACCTCCTCTCCCCCCCACCCCCCCAAACTAGGGAACATTGTGGCCTCCCACCTCTCCACCTCCCCCCCCACCCCACCGCCCGCCCCCCACCCCTACCTACACCAGAGAACCATCTGCCCTCCCTCCTCCCCCTCACCAGATAATGACCTGGCCTCCCTCCTCCCCACGCCACCCCTCCCCACCCTCCAGAGAATGATCTGGCCTTCCTCCTCCGCCCTTCACCCCACCAGAGAACAATCTGGTCCGTTTCCATCCTCCTCCTCCCCGCACCAAAGAATGATCGGGCCTCCCTCCTTCTCCGCCTCCCACCTTCACTGGAGATACATCTGCCCCCCACCCAGCCCCCCCACCCCCGGCCCCCACCACCACCACCACCACCACCACCACCACCACCACCACCAATCTGAGTTAGAGAGCTGCCAGAAGCTGGAGCACCCGAAACAGACTTTTGCCGAGCATGTCTGTTTCGTGCCGAATCTGGACAGGCGAACGTGATGGTAAAGGGAGAAATGCAGATAAGTTTGAATGTCAAGCCCATTAAGTCAACTTAAATGCATGCAAATGCATTTAAATTGACATCACGCCCGTTTCGAACGCGGACCCAATTGCGTCCGTTTTCGGGCATTGGTAAAGGGGAATCGGAGTGGACGCAGGCACAGATCGTGCTGTTTGCCTCATGCCCGACTTTACCAAGTTTTCGTGCCTGAAAATGGGCACAATGCCACGGTAAAATCGGGCTCAATGTATCCATAATTCAATGACAATATAAGTACACTTTCAAAAATGCATTTCCAATTTTTTTGTGACTTCCACATTTTGAATGCCATTTCTATCCACACGAAAATAAAATATTGTTTGTTTGCACCTACACTAATCTACAATGCAACTCAGCGTGAATCCATATGAATCAATGCAACAAACAAGGCAGGCTGTATTCATCATGGAAGTGGAGTTTTTCAATGGTAGATGAACATGGATTAGAGGTCAAAGATCTGGTATTTGTTTATCACAAATCTCAGACTAATACAAACATTGTCTCATCAAAGTATGTTTCCTGTATAAAAGGTGTTTTCTTACCTTAGAAGTTGCGTACTTTTTGACTGATGGATCATGTCCACCCCAATGTAAGATTTTTCAGCATTCTGTTTATGTCTATTTGCACAGATAGTCACTTCACCAATGTTTTCATTGTATGGGTACTATTGGCAACAAACCATTTGAATAAAACATGAATGGTATAACATTGTAACAGTGTTAGAATTTAATGGTGCAATTTAAACTAATGACGTACTTGAGCAAAGAAATAATAGCACAATGCTATAAACAAAGGAAGTAATATATCTTTGAAATGCTTCTCTAATGTAGTTGTTATTCCATGAAAGTGGTAATCACTGGTCACACTTCAATTAAATTATTGACTCCCTGTGGTGATTATGTAATATTACATCAAGACATCAACAAAATAATTTTGAAAAATGTCAATAACTATTATTAAGATTCATGTGTGTCTGAAAGCTTGCTAATTAATTTCCTTGAGAAAATCTCATGCGGATAAAATGTCAGAAACGTAGTGTTAGTGTTTGCAGTGTTTTGGCATTGTAATCTTTAATATCAGGTAGATGCATTCACCTAATTACCTGATTAAATTAACACACCATTATGCATAATGTCTCTTCTGCATGATTTCCCAAGAAACATTTATCAGCAAATGTTAATGTGAACTTGCTTATGTCAAGGATTATCACCAAGCTTTTAATTGAGGTTGTTTGCTGACTTCTTTTAAAATTAAAACCATAGTGGTTCAATTCTTCTGCAGAAGCAAATTTATTTTCATATACAAATTTATTATGGAGTGTTGTAGTAGCATCTGTCTATGTAAATGTATCTTTCAGTGGGTTTGGACATATGGGTTTTGGCAGGATTTTTTGGAGTCTTCAAGAGAGTGTCCTGTAAGCAAGCACTGTGAACTATTTGCTACTATTTTCATAGTTCTTATTGTTTGCTGAGTTATTGCCATTTACAAACTTTGTTATTTCATCACATAAAGAAGATTGTTCTCTTGATAATGTGTTCAACTACCTTTACTATAAGTTCAGGTTACCACATCCGCACATGATGGCTGCAATTCTCCCATCCATGCCGACTACTTTTCTAGTGGGTCTGGCTGGGAGACATGCATCTGTGGCCTTGAATGGGGATTTGCGCATGTGCCAGGAACACATGTGCATCTCCCAGGGCTGGCGAACAGTCGCCAACCAGACCACACTGGAAACTGACGGGAAGGCAGGTAAATAATTTAAATATTTTTAAAATCTATCTTAAATATGTAGACCTAGTTCTCCAACCCCGCCAGTGGGACTTCATTCTGGCAGGGTTCAGACTAGCTCCAAACTTTTAGGGAGCTATTAGGAGACCCTGCCAGAGTGAAGGGGGGCAATCGGGCCCCAAGGAGGTCAGGCAGTGTGGGGATGGTGCCCCCTGGGCATGGGCACCCTGGTAATGTCAGCCTGTGGCCTCTGGCACTACCCAAGGGCAAAGTGACCACGCCCAGGGGGCACATTGACACTGCCCATTGGGCATTGGGCAGTGCCAAAGGGGCAGGACCTATTGTGGGCAGGGGTTAGGTGAGATTGGTGAGTGTGGGGGATCCCACTGCAACTCTGTATTGGGATCGGTCTAGGATGAAGGGAGGGCAGCAATTGGGGACCCTGCCGGGTGGGGCTGCCTGCAGAGGGGGGTGTCTAACCCTGGGAGATAGGGATTCAATGGGGGAGAGTTTGCTGGACTGAGGGGGGTGGGGGAATCGCAACTGCTGGGGGTTTGAGGCCTGGGCATCAGGGTGCTGTGGGGTGGGGGGGGTCAGGGATGGCCCAGGATTTGTTGTGGGGGGCTGTGATTGGGCCGTGGGGGGAGCGGGGGTGGGGGGAGGCTGGAGTAGCAGTACAGAGGTGGCCCCAAGCTGGCCAGCGACCGAGCTAGCCAGCAAATGGGAGTTTGATATTTTGGAGAGCTCCAGAACAGTCAAACTCTGGCTGCATAGGCCTCAGTCCATGGTTTTTTAATGAGATTCACAACTGAGACCTCTTCAGCGCACAGAGCGCAGAGATTAAGGTGAGAAGCTGAACTGTTAGGCTTGTCATGATCTAGAACCATTTTCCCACCAATTCAGCACTTTTGGGAAAATCACCCCCTGATGTCTTCGCTAGTGCTGGTTTTGGCAGGCTTTTGGGGTCTGCAGGAGAGTGTTCTGCAAGGAAGACCTGTGCACTAGTTGCTCCTGTTTTCATGGTTCCTACTACTTGCTCGGTTACTGTAAGCTTTGTTATTTTATCATATAAAGAAGGTTGGTCACTTGACAATACATTTACTATGGGTTTAAGTTACTACAAAATTGAACCTGGCTTCTACTGGGTTGCTTATAAAATAGTAAGAAAAAAGCAGATGACTAACCCAGATGGAATTTGTGTCGTATTTATTTATTTGCTAATACAATAAAGGGAAAAGTGGCAATATTAAAGGTATTTTTTCACTCAAAGTTCCAAGTTTGAAAGACTCAAAAGTATATGCTAAAATTGACATGTAATACAAATGAATAAAATATAATAATTAATATTAGGCTGATGATAATTAATAGTTTTCATTCTTTTAAGACTATGGCAAGGTAAGAAGTTATATATTCTTTTTGTCAGATAGTGTACATTTTTGTTCATTCAGTGTTAATGAAGTTGGAAAATCTAATCTTGGAATTGCAGCAAACATGTTTTCTTTCTCTTGCAGGTCATTATCTGAATGAAGTGTTGCTTTCTGCTAATGTACTGCCATGGATACAGAGCATCATCTGCAACATAAACATTGCCTTAATTATCCAACCCCAGGAGAGGCACCAGGTCAAATAAACAACTTTAATACCTCGCTTTGAGTAAATGTTAATTGCTTCAGTACATTTCAACGTCCAGCTAGCTGCAGGTGTTTTAAAAATAAAAATGTCCGATTGCGTTTATTCGTAACCTTCAATTATAAATAAATGCAATTGTGCTTGCTTAAAATTGCATAAATGTGGAAATGTAATTCAATAAAGGATAGTTCCCATGTCTTTTATTGCAAAATGGTTAGTGGATACATTCATTTATATCCTTTGAAAATGTTCACTTCTCCATTTTCATTGTAATTAAAGGGTATGACCAACAATTTATTTTAAGAGAAGAATATATTTAATCTAAAAGAACTATTAATACTGACTATTGTAAACATGCATTTTATTATGAAGTCAAAAACCAGGGTTGGAAAACCCTGTAATAGATTTTTCTGGATGTTGGGCTCGGGAGGGGCAACATCACATGGGGTGACATTAGTACAGAACTGGGATATCAACATGCCATGTTTCACAAGTGGGTTTGGCAGGTCAAGCACAAATAGTGTATGCTTCTGCAAAAGGCAAAAGTGACAACTGAGAACTTGCTAAACTGGCTAAATACCCTTGAAGGCCTCGAAGACGAAGTTCTGAGGCAATAGCAGGTGGTAAGTACGTCTTAGAAAACTCTGGAGCAGGTGGTAGTCAGGGAACCTGCTTGGCTGAGGCAGTGAGGGATTGATAGAGCAGAGAGAACCTTGGGGAGAATTCTAGAACTTAGGGCCTAGACAGCTGAAGATGAGGGTCACAGAAAGAAGCCAGAATTGGAAAAATACCAAATTCTTTTAGAGTTAAGTGGCTGGATGAGATTGCAGGATGAGGGAGGGACAAGGCTTTGAGAGTGAAGGTGAACAGGGAACCAAGGCAAGTTAGTGAGCTCTGATGGGACTCAGTGTGAGTTCAGATACAGACAGCAAGATTTTGGATCCCAAATTGATGGAGGGTGGGAAGAATAGATAAAAATACCAAATGCTTTCTCCTTTAATAAAGTGATTCATTCCTGAGTAAACCATTAGTTCATTTTTCCTCTTGATTCTGTGTGTATGCAACTCATTGGAACTGTTTGCTGCTAAAGACTTTTATGTTTCTCACCTTTATGTTGCTTCATAGTATTTCAACTATAATTAATCATTTAATTTTTAGACTTGGTCTGTAAATATTTTTCTTCAGTTGGTCTCAGCAGCACAAGTTTTGTTTCTCTCCATAGATGCTTCCTGTCCTGCTGAATATTTTCAGCGTTTTCTGCTTTTTTTTGTAATAAATTCAAAGATGGCCATTGTTGTTTCAAGTAATAATTGATTTATTAACAACAATATATATATACAGAAGATAAGGGTCTGCCGGAACTGGAATACATGTCTGTTCTCTTCTCAGTCACTTACTTTGTGCAATCTGTTACTCCCAAATTTTAAAACTTACAGTGCACAGCAGGTAGCCATAATAAAGGACACCCTAGCTGGTTTATATTGGAGAGTAACATCTGACCAGCACATCTTCAACCTGTCACTGGTATGCTCAATACAAGCTTGAGTGAGGGGATGGCTCTGGTTGTGTTGCTTCACCACACCCTTTTTAGTGTCTGCTGCTCAGATACAACCACAGTCTGATGTCCCTCTCAGGACTCCACCCACCCTCTCACTGTTGAAAAGTGTAAGTCTTTTAGCTTTAATGAGGGCAGCTTTGTGCCACCGGTTGAACAGCTGAGCATGATTGTCCATCATTTATATGAGTTTACCAGTGCCGCCAGCAATAGCCCCAATGGCTCCTTGCTGTTTGCACGCCAGATTCACCCTCACATGTTCCAAACACTGCACATTCTTCATGTTTGCCAATTGAAAATCCAAAACTGGCCCAGTGAGGCTTCTTTAATTGGCTCTAAAGTAACTGAAAAGGCATTTAATTGGTAGCATGACAGGTTCAAAACAACAATTCTCTCCGAGATCTTGCAGAGATTTATGTTGTCTGACCTACCCCTCTGTAACTCAATAGATTCACTTTGGCTCTAACAAGACTTTAACCAAGACAAAAGCAGAACTCTGGATAGGAAATTTTAAAATAAGTTTATTGTTAAAAGGAAAATGCTATACTCATCAATAAATGACAAAACGTTTACAACTTCAATTGGGTAAGCAAACCAGGTAGAAACATAAATCTTTCTCAAGTTCAAGTTCCCTCATTGATAATGATTCCCTACAATCCTGCCTCAGAGAGAACAGAGTAGCTCTCAGGACTACAGGAAGCAACAAGATAGTTCCTGAAACTCATTTTTAACCCTTGAATTAGCATTAACTCATCTTGAACCAGACTTCTTGTAATTATCCAGTTGCACATTTGGTGTTACTGAGTTGATTTTATTGGATTTAGCCTAATGAACAATGAAATAGTTCATGATTTTTTTCTCATCTTAATTCATACAAGCCTTCATTCAGCCTCTGGACACCTACCCCAGACAGCCAAGGACAAATGAGGCCGATGTTTCATTTGGCATCTGACTGCTCCCTTTTCCCCCATGGACGAAGCTTACAGCAGCAAATTAATATTTTAAACTTCAAACAGTAAAATATTACCCAGCCTTAACAACTACTTGATTAATTACTTATTCTTCAATTATACATCGAGGCTCACTGCTTATTTAATCACGTGTTTCTGGCTGCTTACTAATTATTCAGTAATTCTTGATTAATATTTATGAGTTATTATAGAGTATAGAATACAAAAAGGCTTATTTAGCCCAGTGAACAAAATGGTGTCTTGATCTTGTTAGCTTACTACATATAATGTGAAAACTCCCTAAAGATGGTCAAGTCAAACAATTGCTCAAACCTACACTTCCCAGTTGAAAACTGCATTGCTTTCTGGAGTTGCCGGTTGCTGCCCTCAGACAGTGTGATTTTAAATTAGCCCCAGGCTCTTTCCTGCTCTCACTACCAATTGAAAGTCCAGCCCTAGGTGTGATGGGTGTGGTGAGGGTATCTAGACACAAATTATTGAAAGTGGTAGGATAGATTGGTCATGATTATAAAGCCACACAAGATCCTGGGTTTAACAAATGAAGGTGTAAAGCCCCAAAACAAGGATGTTATAGTGAATTTTTTTTTTAGTTTGGTCTCAGCCTAGGGTCATCATCCTGGTGTCTTAAAAGAAGTGGCTAATGAGGTAGTTGATGTATTTGTATTCATTTTCCAAAATTCACTAGGCCCTGGAAAGTTTCAATCAGAATGCAAAGTAGCAAATATAACCCCTCCATTCAAGAAAGGGGAGAAGCAGAAAACAGGAAACTATAGGCTGATTAGCTTCACACCCATCATGAATCAATCATTAAGAACATTTAAGAAATGTTGACATAGCTGCTCACATTGTGAATCTTTGAGCTGTGTTGTCTCATGTATATATAGGTTAGAAGATTTTGAGCTGGGAAAAAAGTGACGATAGTTATTCGTTTATTGCAACAACCTTCGGTGAAACATGCTTTTGGCCTCAAGTCATTTGTTAGATATAACAATTTGTCCTCATTGCTGACAGCACACATCCTTTAAATTGATAACCTCCCCATCACATTTGAAATACAAATAACAATCTAATCTCCAAGTCTCTCCCACAAAATAATGTGGTTTAGATCATTGATCCTCGTGTGACTTTCAGAGACAGAGTTCATCATCAGCTGCTGATCCAGACTTGTTGGCACATACTTTCAAGAGGTTGGAACTCTGAACAAGGCCTTTTCAACAAACGCTAATCGGAGTTCTTATTACCATCTTAGCATCCAATCTTCTGAGCTACTTTATGCTTCACAATTTCTTTGGCCGTCTAAACATATCCCCATTCTGGTATGATCCACGGTGTAAAATATCATTTTTGGTGTGTTTCATTAAAGCATCTGAATTTGAACCTGTAGGAATTTGCATTGTGATAGTTGAACATTTTATAATGTGATTTCACTGCTTACCAGCAGATAAATTGTCAGCAAAGCTCTATGTGCTTCAAATATATTTTACAAGAATGTATTTTTTGCTACCATCATTGTCTCCTCTTGGAATTACAATGTGTGTCAATAACTGTATACTTGCACATGATGCAGTAAGGTCAAAGAGGTCTCAGTGCTTTGTGTTTTTGTTTAAATGATACAACTGAAAAAATTTCTTGTGACTTTCTAATGTCAAGCGAATTCATTTTTTTCTGTGCACCATCTGAAAATGTAGCAATAAATAAATGCAAATAAGCTCATTAATAATCAGTGGTGTGAAACTGCTTTCTGACTCAAAATAAATAGGTAAAATAATGCCTTGGAGCCATCCAAGGGATAGACTTTAATTATTTTTTTACAAAATAAATGAGGAGGGGGTGAAATTTATGCACATTAAGGTCAGAGGTTGTTCTAGTCTGGAGTTTTAAATATCTTGTCATCTTTTGGTGGCAGAGCCAGCACTCCCAGGTGAGGCATCACGTGGCAAAATGCAACTCACTCAAACTACTTATTACAACAGTATGCCATGACTAAGGCTTTGCTCCATACCTCAAAATAGATATGGATGTTTCCCACACTCACTGCCATCCCTTGGCTGACCAGATATATTTTACATCAATTTTCTGTCATTGTTATGAAGCCATGAATGATATTCATAGGCAGCACAGTAGCACAATGGTTAGCACTGCAGCTTCACAGCTCCAGGGTCCTGGGTTTGATTCCTGGCTCAGGTCACTGTCTGTGTGGAGTTTGCACATTCTCCTCGTGTCTGCGTGGGTTTCCTCCAGGTACTCTGGTTTCCTCCCACAGTCCAAAGATGTGTGGGTTAGGTTGATTGGCCATGCTAAGAAATTGCCCCTTAGTGTCTAGGGATGTGTAGGTTAGAGGGATTAGTGGGTAGAATATATGGGGATAGGGCCTGGGTGGGATTGTGTTCAGTGCAAACTTGATGGGCTGAAGGGCCTCTTTCTGCATTGTAGGGTTCTATGATTCTATGATTTTTAATAATGAACAACTAACATTCCACAAAGCAATGCAGTTCTGTTACCTTCACATTGAATCTATTCAATTATTATTGCCACAGCACTCCTTTAACTCAGTTTTCAATCCATGTCTCATGGATTCAGAATAGAAAGAATAAGGTGTTTAAAGGATCAAGGCAAAATGTCTCTCCATTGTCATGAGACAAAAGGAGCATGATGATTTAAAATTACATAAGTATGCTGTTAAAGCCCATCCCTTGTGTTTTGAGTAAAATGGTAGGCATATCTTTATTTTTTTATATGGGCATGTCTTTATGATTTTTTGCTTTTCCCCCTTACTTAATAATTACCCTGTTTAGTGGGAGTCAACTCTGTGTCATCACCTTTCTCTGTCTGCCTCACCTTTGACATGAATTAAATGTTGTGAAGCAGTTAGATTTGTGCAATAGAAGTGAACTAATCCCACCCCAAGAGATTGAGTCATAATTATTACCAAAGGAACCCTTTCAACAATTTGATATGTATTAATTACTCCCAATTAACTGCTCTGAAACTGAAAATAAACTGCTACAAGTTGGGAGTCTCATTCCTTTCCAGTTAACGTCTCTGATACCATGAGTTAACTATTTAAAGTACAGAGTCTCACTTCTTTAGATTTTAATTGTTGCTGAAGACTTTAAAACAATCACATTTAAAATGTGTTTATTTATTTTTTTCCATTCCTGTATTTTTCTCTCTTCTTTTTCCCTACTTTTTATTTATATTTCTGAAGTTGATTTGGCATCAAATTCACCCTCCTTTTCTTTATTTCCCAATCATTTAATCTGTTTTGTTAAAATGTTACAATGTTAATTGCCACTCATTTACATCTCAGATACTCAATTTCTCATATGCACCGTTATCAATTCACATTTTCAATGACTTAGTGAACAAGCATGTTTTGAGCTGAAGAGTGCAGGGGCAAATCTAAATAATGATAGATGCTGTTTTAGCTACACTGAGAATCACTGCTATGACACCCCTAAAGAGGATCTCCTATCTTCTTCTCTGCATCTGCATTTTTTATTAATTTTATTTGTAATCATAGAAATAAAATATTATGCAAAAATGAACTGTAAACTGGAAACATGGAGCAGAATTTTCAATGCAACCCACGGTGTGTTTCGTGACTGTGGAGACAGCCTGCCATTGGTAAGTGCAGGGATCTTCTGGTTTCTAGTATTGTCAATGAAGCTTCCAATTGTATACACCTCTCACCACCGTAAAACCTGAGGCAGGGGTGCACTGTCAACGAGACCAGAAGATCCCATTGGGATGAATGGCCATAATTCCAAATGTATGCAAATTAAATGATCTGTAACTTCTAACTTGTTTAATCTTTCGGCTGCACTTAATCTTTACTCGATATAATGTCATGGAGGTTTAGATTGTTGCTGTAATAAACTTGTTGTGTCATGGTAATTAACATATTTCTGTCTGCATTTAGCCTCTAGCTGAGACACAATAAACACAGTAGTAAAGCTGGATTAACTGTGGGAATGACCTGTGGGAACGTAAAACGAAATTGACTGGCAGGAAGGTTGAATGTTTTGTGTAAAACTACAATTCTGTGTCAAAAATAAAAACAAAGCAAACTTCCAGAAGGTCTTCTTACAAAAATAAAGTTTGTAAGGTTGTTATGTTTTGGGATTGTCTCTAACCTAGGGCAACTTGGGGAAATGGTATCATGTACCCTTTTCTGAGTTCTGCCGGACAAGCTTGTGTGGCATGGTTGTTAGAAATGAAAAAGGATCCAAGCTGTAAATAATGATCGGGTGGGTACTGATGGTGAGTAGACTGTTCACCTCCAAGTCACAGGGAGGTGTCAGGAATGTCAAGGTTTGTAAACGGTTGTACTTTCAAACAACGGTTGCAGGTCTACAGGATAACTAATTAGCATTTCATCCACAATACAGAGCCCACATGATTCTCATTGCCTTGGTGATGGTTTTTGAGAGGGGAAGAGTTCACAGAAAGCTATTGTAGTATCAGGCTGCAGGCTTTTTCATCATGTTAGATTCAAGAATTTGTCAAAACCTTGTGGTAAATCTCTGGTACAAGCGTATGAGTTTATTAGGAGTTTCTTCTCTGTCTCTTACAAAATGTTCACAGACTGCACTATTGTTCTCTGTCTTAGAAAACACCCATTCACAATCTTTGGTAATTAAACACATATTCAGAGGTGGTTAACGCTAATTGATTCTGACCTCTGAACATGCCCTATTCACAAGATAGTGGTCTGTGCCAATGTTAGCTGATCATGAGCTGGGAATATACACAATACATTTCAGCATGTTGTAACCTTGTAACATGCCCCGTTGCAAGTGAAACCTGAAACCTCAGCAGGGTTTATTCCATGAGAAAATGTTATACAAATATATTGTAGAAAGTGTTGTAAAAAGTATAAAGGTAAAATAAAACAGTTGGCTTCCCACAATAAGATATCTGTGAACAAAAGAGACAGATCAGTCTACAAGAACCTGAGAGGAAGAAAGCACAGAGAGAGACCAAATCAACCAGTTTCTATTGTTTATTACGTGGAATGAAAGTGGTAGCTTGCACATGGATTGTAGACAATAAGGATGGAATTCTCCCATTTTGAGTCTAAGTGCAGAGGTGGGCAGCTCCAGCACTATCTTTTCTATTGGCCGGAATAGTGGTGTCCCATACCAGATTTAGCACTTGGACTCTCACTAATTCATAGAATCATGGAAACCCTACAGTGCAGAAAGAGACCATTTGGCCCATCAAGTCTGCACCAGCCACAATTCCACCCAGGCCCTACTCCCATATTCCGACATATTTATCCAGTAATCCCTCTAACCTATGCATCTCAGGGCACTAAGGGGCAATTTTAGCATAGCCAATCAACCTAACCCGCACATCTTTGGACTGTGGGAGGAAACTGGAGCATCTGGAGGAAACCCACGCAGACACGAGGAGAATGTGCAAGTTCCATGTAGACAGTGACCCAAGCCAGGAATCGAATCCAGATCCCTGGAGCTGTGAAGCAGCAGTGCTAACCACTCTGCTACCGTGCCACCCCACTTACCTGTGCAATTATGCACAGGTAAGTTCCCCTCCAACTCTTCTGGTGCACCAGCAGCTGAATAGTTCACCCACCCTCAGCTGATGGGATTGAAGATCCCGGCACCACATTTGAACACCAACCCCGGCACACTAATATCACTCTCTTCAGCCCACCTGTCTTCACCAAACTATGCAGGATGTCCAGAATCCAGAGGTAAAAGGCAGCAACCTCAAGAAGAATGCAGCACTAGCTTTCAGAGACACTTTAGAACCTACTGGCATGCCCTCTTCCCCAGAGACGGTTCAAAGAAGCACCTACCTCTCCAGACTAGGAGGCCATTGTCCAGGAGTTCAGCACAGTTGTCACCCGTGAAGCACCATCCATTGCAGGCAGAGAATAAATAATCACATCCGCTGTGCCAGGATAAGTTCCCTGTCAGCTCCCTCCACTATCAAATTCTCAGCATGGCATCATGTATTCACACAGCTACTATCTTCATGGATCTCATACATACATTATTGAGTGACACATCCATGCCAGTAGGCCTGGACTCCCCGAATCTGTCCTGTTGCTCCAATCTCTGTCCCTTCTGGGGAAGGCTCACCACACTGAAAGGGACATTCGCCCAACCTCTGCTCCAACCACTCTGATCACATCTTTCTTTTGTTACCATATAGGCCAAACATGTGCACAAGAACCGAGAGTGAGCCCAGATAGGGAACGGGTTGGCAGAGATCATCACTATTAGTGAGTTTGAGGAGGCTGCTGCAGAACCCGCTGGTGAGGACAGGGATTGCTCCTGTGACGACGCAGAGCCTGACCTCCCGCAACAACTGAGTACGATCTCAGCTCCATCACTTCACCCGATGCTGCAATTCACACTCAGTGCTACGGACTCTGAAGCAGCTTCAGCTCATCCACAAACTGAACATTTGTCTTTTGCAGATACCAGCAGACCGTGACCAGCTAGCATGTCTGAGGATGAGGGGGCTCAGAAAGAACTGCTCACCCACACCCTCCAACAGCACAGAGACACACTTCTCGGTCGGGAATAGCTTGAAGTTAAAATCCCTTTCTGAAGAACACTTCACTGACACATCTCAGCAGCAGTGGGAGGCAGGGACAGCTCAGGTATCCTGCACTCAGAAGGCTGCTGGAGACCAGCCAACCATGTAGTCCCAGTTAGATGATGTACAAATGACGCACAATCATCCAAGGCGAGGATTGAACCCAAGACACTGGTGCTGTGAAGCAGCAGTGCTCACTGTTGTGTCACTGTGCTGAACAATGGATGACAGAGGGAAGACCAAGTGAAGGTGGACCCTGACAACCAAGGAAGTCTAATGGATAGCATTCCTGCAAGGGAATGAATGCAGACTGCAGATTATGGGACAGTGGCCCATTAACCTGGCATATTAGGATGGTTTGCACAAATACCAAACAAGTTGGGCTGCAGAAATTTGTTAAGTTTACTTTTGTCCATGGTCCTTTTTGGAAATGGGGACTATATCAAGACTCCTCTTTAATCTCAGGAGCTGGCAGACAGGAGTTAGAGAGTGCAGACTTTCCTGCTGTGAACTGATAGACAGTCCAGGGACTATGTGGACAAGAGTCAGGAGCATGGAGGACTATTAGAGCTGTGATCTGGGGCTCCTTTTTGGAACGCATGTTCACTTGTTGCTGCTGTTACAGTGGACAAGGTTCAGGGCTCACAATGGCTGGCAAAGGGAAAGAAGGTGGATGAAGGGGTTGAAAAATGGAAGACAGAGAGAAGACGGAGAGGAGGGAAATTCAGGTAAGGATGTAAATACTGCCGTGAAAGAAGTACAGAGCAGCAAGTGCATGTATTGGTTTGGGACACTATCAGACACACCAAATCTGAGTTAGAGGACTGCAAAGAAACAAAGCAAAATGCTTTCATCAGACAATTGCATCAGATCCATGGAATGGTTTTCATGGCATGGGTTTCGTCTGGGTGTTCCGGTTTCCTCTCACACTCCAAAAGATGTGCAGCTTAGGTAGATTGGCCATGCTAAATTGCCTCTTAGTGTATCAAGATGTGTACATTAGCATGGTAAATGCACAGGGTTATGGGAACAGGGCAGAGCAGGGCATGGGCTTGGGTAAGATGTTCTGTCGGAGAGCTGGTGTAGATTCAATGGGCCAAATGGTCTCCTTCTGCACCATTGGGATTCTATGATCTTCATCCACCTTCTTGCCCCTCTGCCTGTCATCATGAGCCCTTCTCCCACTCCCTTCCTTGCACAATCCTCCTTCCACATTCCCACCCTAGTATTTGCTTGTCTTCATCATCCCACCTCCCTCCAATCCCCCTTGCCTCCTCATTCATTCCCCCACCCCCCCCCGCCAACCAACTATCTTACACCCCAACCCCTGGTCAAACTTCTAACCTTTGTTGTGGTCCTTGCATAAGTCCCACAGCACAGTGCTATCCAGACCAACATTGTTGTGTGGCACCAAGAGGAAGGAGACCCTTGTATTTCCTAACTCTAGGCCTAGTACTGAACTAAGACGGTGATACAGGAGGGTCCAGCAGCAAGGTGCTGTCCTTGGAGATCAGCTCAACATGGGGATGGAGGGCACAAAATGGTTTACCCTGGCGAAGTGGTGTTCAGTATATCAGGAGCAGTGCAGCAGTGTGACAAATAGACTTTGTTGCTGTCACCTCAAGTTCTCTGGTGAACTGTGGGCTCCCTTGTGCATGTCACTCTTTATTAATTAATTTGTAAAGTTTATTTCTTAGTCACAAGAAAGGCTTACATTAACACTGCAATGAAGTTACTGTGAAATTCCCCTAGTCGCCATAGTCTGGCACCTGTTCGGGTCAATGCATCTTACTAGCACTTCTTTCAGAATGTGGGAGGAAACCGGAGCACCAGAAGGAAACCCTCGCAGACATAGGGAGAACATGCAAACTCTATAAAGGCAGTGACTCAAGCCGGGAATCGAACCCGGATCCCAGGCACTGTGAAGCAACAGTGCTAACCACTCTCCCACTATGCCATCCATGGTATCATCATGACATCAGCCAGTAACTATTTTAGTAAGCATTCATGAGATGCATATTAATTCAAATGATGTTCACATAACCTGCCAGCAGGATGACCAACCCTCCATTAGGAAAATTGCAACTTGGTTTACATTGGTGGGTTTGCGATTTTTTTGCTTGTGCCAGATTCTTCACACCTTCCCTTCACTAATTCTGTCACAGGTAAGTTCAGAGAAATCTGCCCCCAAGTCCATGAGGACTTAAATAAGGCTGGAGAATTCACTTAACTTTAAGTAGAGGGAGGGATCTTCAGGGTAACCCTCACTGTGAGAGTCATTTGGAGATTAGAAGTTATTCAGCTTCAAAAGGAAAAGATAACCAAGCCCTGTGGAGTAGAGAATGGCTGTGGTCTGGTTCCCAGAGAAGGAAAAGTTAACTTCGGACAGAGAGTAAAGCATAACTGTAGAACAGGACTTTTTTTATAATTTTAAATTAAGATATTTTCTGCAGTTCAAAGTATAAATTCCCTACTGAATATAATTTACCCTGTGTTGTTTTTAGTTTGCTTATTGCAGTAAAAGTCTTAAAACTTGAAATCTTGTCTTGTGTTTCTTTTGGTCAGCCACTGGAAATTCAAATATCTTTCAAGAAGTTAATGATTCTGTGGGGATTGTAACATCCTAAGGAATTACAATTGTTCATAAACAGTTTCCATGTGTGAGCATTATAAATCACTGTCTAGGGTAACATCTGGGGTATTGTACACAAATTCTTGGCCCATTCTTTAAGAAGAACATTAAGATCTCGGAGGGACAGTTACCAGAATGGGACTAGGCACGAGGGACTTCAGTTACATAAGCAGACTAATGAAGCTCAGATTTTTCTTCTTATTGCAAAGAAGGGAATTTGATTGAGGTTATGAAAACTTTGAGAAAATTTCATGGTTTTGGAGAAAGAGTCAGAATAATTGGACACCTCTTTCAAAATACCAGCACAGAAACAAGGGCTGAAATAATCATCTTTTATTCTATATGATTCTACTCTATTATTCTACTCAATATTATAAATTCATGAAAGATCATGATAAGTTCTTATTTTTGTGGCTGTATTTTCTTACATGCTGTCTGTACATATATAGATCTTCTACTGGAGAAGCAGTGTTTTGGTTCACAGTTCAACTTATGGATTTAATATTTGAGTCTCCTCAAGAAATATGTTACTGACCATGTTAATCTGTGACAGTATCAATCTAAGGGAAAGGTGAAGAAATTCTAGCCTAATAGCAAGGGACAAATTTTAAAATCACTGGTTCAGGAAGTGACAAAATGAAAAAAAAAGTGCCCAGCAGATAAGCACCCTGAAGTCACAACAGAGGACAACTGGTATGTGGTTCCTAATGTTATTTAATAGTGTTGTGGTAGTTTGCTCATTCCTAGGATTAGACATGTGTTGACACATTGTAATTATTTAACTAATTGTTTCAGGGAAATGTAAAAATAACTGATAACTGTTTTTAAAAAGGCTTTCTGATCAAAATCTTTTGCAACGATCTTATCTGCATTTCATAACCTAGGCAAAGTGCCTCACCTTAGGATTTTATAAAAAGTTTATATTGGTGGGACAGAACATGAGTATTGCTGAAAAGGACAAATGTTATCAAAGCTATCTGTCTTGCACTGTTCAGGACAATTCACAAACACAACAGATTTTAAGGAGTACAACAACTTATACTGCATGAGAAGAGAATGCTGATGGGTCAACAAACGGACTCTGATTGATAAAGGTGTTGTGATGGAGAATGCACCAGTTAAATGATAATTGACAGTCAACTGCCAAGTTTTATTTAAATTTAAACCAGACAGGTTGACCCTGATTGATCAAGGCATTGCCATAGAGAATGAAACAAGGAATGACTGTTGTTTAGTTGAGAAGCCACAATGTGTGTACATGCCTGTCTGAAAAAGACAGGACCTTATGTCTGAATATATGATTATTTAGTAGGGTCACAAATAGGCTTACATTACAGTGAAATGAAGTTAATGTGAAAATCCCCTAATCACCACACTCTGGCACCTGTTTGGGTACAATGAGGAAGAAATCAACATGGCCAAAGCAACTATCTAGCACATCTTTCACACTGTGGGAGGAAACCGGAGCATCCAGTGGGGACCCAAGCAGGTATGAGGAGAATGCACAGACATCGCACAGTGACCAAGCCAGGTCCCTAGAATTGTGAGGCAGCAGTGTTAACCACTGTACCTCCATGCATGCTTCTAGCATGCATTTTCAGCAATACAGATTTCTCTTTGTCCACAGGATTTAAGTATTACTGGGTGCTATTGCCTATGTTTAATTACCCTTGAGAAGTGGTGGTGAGTTTTTGGATAATTTTCTAGGTATAACCACATTAATGTTAAGGAGGGAGTTTTAAGATTTTGACTCAATTAATTTTGAGAAACGGTGATACTTTTCCATTCCAGATGATGTGAACTTGAAACGCAATCTATTGGTGACGGTGTTCCTAGCCTTCCAGGTAGTAGAGGTCATTGATTTGGAAGTTGCAATTGAAGGAACCTTGGTGAGTTGCTACAGGATACATAATTGGCTATGGTCCTCACACAGCCTCTGGACTTCATCTCTTTTGTTCACGTTTGGATGGAGGAGCAACATGAAGTCAGGAGTTGTGCTCTTACAGCACAATCTGAAGTAGGCATTGGTCAGGAGATTATTGTGAGTATAGCATTGTGGTTAACAGCTTCTATCACCTTGTTGATCATTCAGAGTAGGCTGGTGAGGCAGTAGTTAGTCTGATTGGATTTGTCCTGGTCTGGTAGATGGGAAAAACCTGGTAATTTTCCACATTCTCAGGTTGATCCCTGTGTTGTGGCTGTACTGCAGCAACTCAGCTACAGTGCAGCTTGTTCTGGAGCAGAAGCCTTCATCATTCAAATGGGCGTTCCCTGGACCATAGCCAATTATGTATTTTGTGCACTCAACTGTTTCTTGATATCACATAGAGTGAGTCAAACTGGCAGAAACAGAAAAAGAAAATGCAGGAAAAACTTAGCATGTCTGGCAGCCTCCGTGGAGAGAGAAAATCAAGTCTGTATGACGCTTTTTCAAAGCTTCAGAATTGGCTGAAAACTGGGACTTGTAACACTGGGGACCTCTGGTGCAGGGCAAGATATTTTATTCACTTCCCATTTCTGGCTGAAGATGGTTTCTTCAGCTTTGTATAGAAACTAATCCCATGAGTCTTTTAAGATATTTATTATCTATTTATTTATTTTGGAGCCTAGATAATGGCCAACAAAAAAATGTTAAGACATGAAATGGAGTAATGCCACAATATAAAAATTGGAAGAAACAGGAGCAAAAATAGTAATTCCAAAATGAATTCCACTAATATTCCAGCTCTCCCACCATGGGATTAGAATATGATTTCATCATTTAGCAGCCAAAAAGTAGAATTTCATTTTAATGTGTCCGTCAGATTTTGATTTAAGCATCTGTGCAGTGAACAAGATTAAACGAGATGGCAATATAACAATTATCTTCCGACACTGTGAAAGTAACCCAGCTGTTCAATAGATTCATTCCAGTAGCTTCATTAAAAAGTCAGCATGGACAGAGCTAGAATAACCATTAACTATATATCTAAAAGAAAACACAGTGATCACAAATTTGTTGAGTTTGCAATCAATCTTTATCTTGTTTTGTCTCTTTTTTTAAATGATGTGCACTGTGCATTTGGACAGAAATGGTAGTTGAAACAGACAAATCAAATGTGAACACCTCTCCAGCAATAAAAACAGTAGAGAACTCAAGGCCAGTGAATATCTAATATGTGTCAGCAAATGATCAACAGGTTGAATGGCCTCCTCCACTTCTTCATAAGCATAGGTTTGTACACACACATTTTTTCCCTTTGGGGAAGGATTCTTGAGCTGTTAATGAGCTCATTGAACCACATTATGAACACTCATTCCATGGTCAACAAGTCCTCGTGTTGGACTTGAACCCAGAATTTCTGGTCCAGACTTAGGAACTCTACTCACTATGTCACAATATCTCCGTACCTCTCCCTGGGTGTGGAGATGCCAGCATTGGACTGGGGTAAAAACAGGAAGAAGTCTCACAACACCAGCTTAAAGTCCAACAGGTTTATTTATAGCAAACACCACAAGCTTTCGGAACAGGCTGTCCCTTCTTCAGGTGGGTGGAAGTTCTGATCGCAAACAGGACACAAAGACACAAACTCAAATTACATGAATAATGATTGGAATGTGAGTCTTTGCAGATAATCAAGTCTTAAAGGAACAGACAATGTGAGTGGAGAGATCATCAAGCACAGGTCCAATCATTATTCATGTAAATTGAATTTGTGTGTTTGTGCTCTGTTTGTGATCAGAACACCCACCCACCTGACAAAGGAACAGCCTGTTCTGAAAGCTTGTGGTGTTTGCTACAAATAAACCTGTTGGACTTTAAGCTGATGTTGTGAGACTTCTTTCTGTTAATATTCACGGGACAGGGAGGGAAGTGGGGAAGGAGCATGGACGCATTACAGAGGCTGATGAATACAACAAGCCTGGGGAATGGAGCCCCCATCAATCTTAACGATTTATGGCTTCTTTCGATAGGCAATGATATCTCCTCATGCTTATCCTCAACACCAGTGCCCAGCAAGGCTGTGCTCTCAGCCCCTTACTATACTTCTTGACAGTATGCCAAATTCCACTCCAGTCCCACTTTCAAGTTTGTTGAAAACACCACCATCATCTCAAACAATGGCAAGATGAAAAGTGCAGGAAGGAGATAAAGAACCTGGTGAAATGACACAATGACGATAATCTCTGCCTCAATGTCAGTAAATGAAGGAGTTAGTCATCAACTTCAGGAAGCATAGTGGAGGACAAGCCCATGAATACATCAATGGGGATGAAGTGGAAATGGTCGAGAGCTTCAAGTTTTTTGGTGTCTAGATCACCAACAACCTGTCCTGGTTCTTCCACACTGATGTTATAGTTAAGAAAGCCCACCAACACTTTTACTTCCTCAGGAGGCTAAGGAAATTTGGCATGTCTGCTACGACTCTCACCAACTTTAAAAGATGCACCATAGAAAGTATCCTTTCTGGATGTATCACAGCTTGGTATGGTTCCTCTCTGACCAAGACTGCAAAAAACTATAGAGGGTCATGTATGAAGCCTAGTCCATCACACAAATCAGCCTCCCATCCATTGCCTCTGTCTACGCTTCCCGCTGCCTCGGGAAAACAGTCAGCATAATCAAGGAGCCTGCGCACCTCAGATAGACTTTCTTTCACCTTCTTTCATCAGGAAAACGATATGAAAGACTGAGAACACATATCATCAAGAGCAGTTTCTTCCCTGTAGCCATTAGATTTTTGAATGGACCTACCAATATATTAAGCTATTCTTTCTCTACAACGTAGCTACGACTGTAATAGTACATTCTCCTTTCCTTCTTCCCTATGTACGCTATGCACCACTCACCTGAAGAAGGAGCAGTGCTCTGAAAGCTCATGATACCAAATAAACCTGTTGGACTTTAACTTGGTGTTGTGAGACTTCTTACTGTGCTTACCCCAGTCCATGCTGCAATCTCCACATCATGGTTACTCTGTGAACAGCACACAAGAAACAATACTTTTGACTGTATCCCAATACAAAGAGTAAAGAACAAGGAAAAGTACGGGAGTCTCTAAATGCCTATAGATCCTGTCTTTCAAAATACCTTTCAACAACTTGCCCACCACAGATGTGAGGCTCACTGGCCTGTAGTTCCCAAGCTTTCCCCTGCAGCCCTTTTTAAACAAAGGCACAACATTTGCCACTCTCCAATCTTTAGGCACCTCACCCGTGACTACTGAAGATTCAAATATCTCAGCTAGGGGACCCGCAATTTCCTCCCTAGCCTCCCACAATGTCCTGGAATACACTTCATCAGGTCCCTGGGATTTATCTATCTTGATGCACTTTAAGACTTCCAACACCTCCTTCTCCGTAATATGTACACTCCTTCTCAAGCCATCACTATTTGTTTCCCCAAGTTCCCTAAAATCCATGCTTTTCTCAACAGTAAATACTGATGAGAAGTATTCATTTAGGGTCTCACCCATCTGTTGTGGATCAGCACATAAGATGACCCTGTTGATCCTTAAGAGGCCCTGCTCTGTCCCTTGTTACATAAGTATGCGCTTATGGAGACCATATCCTTCCATTCCCATCCTACTCATGTATTCATCTAATTGCCCCCTAAATGCCACTATCTGCTCCGACCACCTCCCCGGGCAATGCATGCCAGACATTCACCACCCTTTGTGTAAAAAAACGTGCCTCACACATCTCCTCTAAACACTTCCCCACGCACATTAAACCTATGTCCCTTAGTACTTGACTTTTCTAACCTAGGAAAGAGCATCTGATGATCCATTCTGTCTATGCCACTCATAATCTTCTAAACCTCTATCGGGTCACCTCTCAACCTCCTTCATTCGAATGAGAGCAAACCGAGTTCGTCCAATCTCTCCTCATGGCTATACCCTTCAGGCCAGGCAACATCTTGGTAAACCTCTTCTGTACCTTCTCCAAAGCATTCACATCCTTCGGGTAGTGTGGCGACCAGAATTGCACAGAATATTCTAAATGAGGCCTAACTAAGGTCCTGTACAACATGACCTGTGAATTTTTATACTTAGTGCCCCCACCAATGAAGGCAAGCATGCAGTATGCCTCCTTGACTACCTTATCCATTTGCGTTGCCATTTTCAGTAATTGGTGAACATGTACGGGGTCTTGCTGGCTACGCTGGCAGTCTGCTTAATGACTTAATGGTTGTGGTTAGGGGTGTTGAGGAATTTGGGGTGTGCGGTGGATGTTGGTGGTGCAGGAAGGTGTGGAACAGTAACTTGTGGGAGGAAGTTGCAACCATGATTTATGGGAACAGTCCCAGTTAGTTAGGAGAGCTGGCTGCTTTGGGCCACAGGGAGATGCTTAACAATTGGGGAAGGGTGGGGTGGAGGGGCATCATGGGGAGCGGAGGTGTGGTTGGTGGGGAACAGCATTGTACAATATTAGAGAAGGGAAAGTGAGAGACCTGGCATATGATTCGTGGGAGTGGGAAGGGTATCTCCCTACACCATCGGGGGAGGGGGAGCATGGGTCTTCTGTACACGATTGCAGGAAATGGAAGGCTAAAGGGTGTCTCAGTAAATGGTTACTGTCTTCATCACATCATGATTTTAAAGCAATAGGTGTTATTCATTCACAATTTTTTTTTTGTTTTTGTTCCAATTCAATCAAATCAAGTCCAATTTGGAGTCTCGACAAGTTGAGATATTCCCGATCCAAGCAAGACAGTGCTCTCACCTCCGGTCTTGGGCTTGATCTACATGATCCAAGCTGATTGGAGGAAGCACAGCTCCTTCTCCAAGGCTTGATCTCATTTGCATCTTAGCCAAAAGGCTGAGATGCCGCATTTAAAAATTGCTTCAAATGAAGCTAAAACATAACCTAATGACTTCAACCAAGTACAGCATGTCGATACAACACTTGATATTAGCCAAAAGGCCGACAAAAATTTGCTGCACATGAACTTTAAGGGAGCTATTTCTGTTCCTGAGATTTAATTATATTAGTATATCGGCTGTTCTTTGTTTTGTATAAGCAACCACTTGCCAGGTATGGCGCAAAGAAAGATCAATAATGCTCGGGTAATGTACCTAACTGAAAGAAATCTAGAAAGAGGATTTTCAATATTTGAAAATTGATGTGAGTGGGGAGAAACTATTGACAGAAGGTAGGATGCAAGAAAATATGGAATAGGAGAAGACTATTCTGCACAAAATCTTGTTTATTCCACAGGCTGTATGCAGTTTATTTTTCTATTGCAGTTAATAAACCTATTGAAAGATTCAAGGAGATGCACAGTGACATTTCTCCCAGGTTTCCAAGCATACAATAAATGCTTCAGGGGATCAATTTTCTAGATGTTTGCTGCCGAGATTTTCATTGGAGAAATTACGTGTATAAGATTTTTCTTTATAACCCTGAAAAAGAATTTTGTTTTCTCTCTTATCTCCCAATCTGTGATGAAATCCATTATTAACAGTGCTACCATGTTAACGAAACAGATCTAACCTTTGCAAAGTTTTCTTGTCCCCCTTCAATTTGTTGTTATATTTTGCAAAGTCAGTGTGTGCTAGTTTATCCTTAATTCTCCTGATATGCTTACTGCTAAAAATAAGTTGCAGTTCTTAAATCTATTAGCATTCCTGCTTTTTTTTTAACATATGAAACACTGATGTCAGCATTGGTACAATGGGAACACATGTCAGCATTAAACCAGTTTGATTTGTTGATGAACCATTGTCGATTGTCAGAGAAACCCATCTGGTTAATTAATGTCCTTTCAGGAAGGAAACCTGTCATCCTTACCAGGACTGGTGTACACATGTTATTCCAGGACCACAGCAATGTGCCTGACTCTCAACTGCCCTCTGAAATGGCCTAGCAAGCCACTCAGTTCAAGGACAACGAGGGATGGGAAACAAATGCTGACCCAGCCAGCAATGCCCATGTCCTACGAATGAATAAAAAAAACTTATTGATTCCCTCAATTATAAATTGAACTGATCCATTTGGTGTGGGATCAGTAACCTCTGTCTATGCATACTACTTCTATTGTTTGTCATGGAAGTGGTTTGTTGTAGCTTTACCAGGTTAACACCTCATTTTTACATAGACTGGTGACTTTCCTGGTGTGCTCTCCTGCACTCTCCATTGAATGAAAGTTGATTCCTTGGTTTGATAATAATTGTAGAATGAGGGATATGTCAAATCATGAGACTACAGAATGTAGTTGAATACAGTCCAGCTGTTGCTGATGGCCCACAACACCTCATCAATACCCATTTTTCAGTTGTTCAATCTATTCTGAATCTATCCCATTCAGTCTGGTAGTGCCACACTACGCTGGAAAGGTTGTTCAGTATCAAAGCCAAACTTGGTCTTTAAAAGGAAGATGTGGTTATAAGTCCTACCTGTACTACCATGAACAGAAACTCTTGTGACATGTAGTTTGGAGAGGTTTTCTTTCTTGATGGTTTTCTCAACCACATGCCAACATCCGAGTCTATCAGTTATGTCCTTCAGGAATTTGCCAGCATGGTCAGCAGCAGTGTACAAAGTCACTTTTGGTGATGAAAATTTAAGAGAATATTGGTGCTCAGTGCTTCTTTCATGTGGTGTTTAACATGGAGGAGTACTAACCCCTTAACTTGAGGGAGGGCAACAGGTGGGAATCAGTAGGGAGTTTCCATGTCCATGTTTAACTTGATGCCATGAGATGTCACATGGTGTGGAGACAATGTTGGAGACTCCCACAGTGACTCCGTCACAATTGTACATGCTTTCTAATAGCTCCTAGCTTCTTACCATTTGGAAAACAACCTGGTCTATCTTTCTTAGGTTGAAAGTGAGTGACCTCAAACTTAACCTTATGGTTATTATGCTATCTGGCTTAGTGTCAACAACTTTGGAAACAGTGCCCTCTATTTCTTCTTCAATATAAAATGTATGTATAGTAAAAAACTGGCATATTTCTCTGTGATAGACACACTGCCATCCTTTCTTTTTCCTCTATTCTGAAGCTTTTGATAGAGCGTGGCATCACAGAGCTCCAGCAAAACTGGAGTCAATGGGAATAAAGGGAAAATCTTCCATTGGTTGGAGTCATACTCAGCACAAAGGGAGATGGTTGTGGTGCTTAGTGATTAACCATCTCAATTCCAGGTCAGGAAGTTACAGAAGTTCCTTAGGGTAGTGTGCTAGACCCAACCATCTTCAGCTGCTTCATTGATGACCCCCTTCCATTCTAAGGTCAGAAAGGAGGATGTTTACTGATGACTGCACGATATTCAGCATCAGCTACGACTTGTCAGATAATAAGCAGTCCATGCTCAAATGCAGCAATACCTGAAAAATATCCAGGTTTGGCTAGCAAGTAACAAGTAACATCTGTGCCAAGCAATGACTATCTCCAATACGACAATTTAACTATAGCCCTTTGACTTTCAATGGCATTAACATCACTGAATCCCTGACTATCAACAACCTGGGAGTTACCATTAACCAGTTGGCACCCAGGTTGATAGGGTTGTTAAGAAGGCGTACAGTGTGTTAGCTTATATTGGTAGAGGGATTGAGTTTTGGAGCCGTGATGTCATTTTGTGGCTATATAAAACTCTGGTGCAGCCACACTTGGAGTATTGCATACAGTTCTGGTCACCACATTATAGGAAGGATGGAAACATTGGAAAGGGTGCAGAGGAGATTTACCAGAATGTTGCCTGGTATGATGGGAAGGTCTTATGAGGAAAGGCTGAGTGACTTGAGGCTGTTTTCATTAGAGAGGAGAAAGTTAAGGGGTGACTTAATAGAGACATACAAGATAATCAGAGGATTAGATAGGGTGGGACAGTGTGAACCTTTTTTCTCAGATGGTGATGGCTAGTACGAGGGAACGTAGCTTTTAATTGAAGAGTGGTAGATATAGAATAAATTTAGTCAGAGTAGGTTCTTTGCTCAGAGAGTAGTAAGGGTGTGGCATGCCCTTCCTGTCATAATAATGGACTCGTCAACATTAAGGGCATTTAAAGGGTCATTGGATAAGCATATGGATAATATTGGAATAGTGTAGGTTAGATGGGCTTTAGATTCATTTCACAGGTCAGTGCAACATTAACGGCCAAATGGCCTGTTCTGTGCTGTAATGTTCTATGTTCTAGAAATTGAACAGGACCAGCCATATAAATACAGTGGATGTAAAAACATGTCTGAGGTGAGGAATCTTGCGGCAAGTAGCTCACTTCCATCACCTAGCCAGTGACGTCCTCATCCTGTAAATAAATTTGAAAAATCAATTTGCTACCCGTGTAAATTGATTGCCTTGAACTTTGTGAGCTGTTATTTTTACTGTTCCTTATTTGGAACCTTATCGAATGTCATATGGTGCAATAAAGATTTTAGACCTACATTATGTTAAATATCACAAATCCCTTTTCAGATGTGTGAACGATGAGATATGTATGGCAGACGTAGGGACAGAGACCCTACGTCTGCCATACATATGTGCAAAACATATAATGCCAAGGACTTAGAAATAAGTGTGTTCAGGTGAAGTATTGTAACTGATATGAAGGGAGCCATAGTCGGTTGTTACTGATTGAATGAAGAGAATGTTCAATTACTGTGAAATAAAGAAGATAAATGATCTGTAAAAGCTTTGGATCACCGCAAGATTTGTTCCCCTCTCTTGGCAAATTTTTAGCAATGTATATGTGAAAGACACGGTCATCTGGTATTTACCGGAATATTATTGTTGGATTTGATTTAAATTATTATTGTCACGTGTATTAGCATACAGTGAAAAGAATTGTTTCCTGAGCACTATACAGACAATGCATATCATTCATAGGGAAGGAAATCAGAGAGTGCAGAATGTAATGTTACAGTTATCGCTAGGGTGTAGAGAAAGATCAATTTAATGCAAGGTAGGTCCATTCAAAAGTCTGGTGGCAGCAGGGAAGAAGTTGTTCTTGAATTGATTGGTAGGTGACCTCATACATTTGTACCTTTTTCCTGACGGAAGAAGATGGAAGAGAGAATGTCCAGGGTGCATGAAGTCCTTAATTATGCTGACTGCTTTGCCAAGGCAGCGGGAACTGCAGACAGTCAACGGATGGGAGGCTGGTTTGCATGACAGATTGGGCTACATTCATGACCTTTTGTAGTTTCTTGCAGTTTTAGGCAGAGCAGGAACTATACCAAGCTGTGATACACCAGGAAGAATTCTTTCCATGTTGCATATGTAAAAGTTGGTGAGAGTCGTAGCTGATATGACAAATTTCCTTAGTCTTCTGAGAAAATAGAGGTGTTGGTGGGCTTTCTTAACTATAGCGTCAGCATGGGGGCCTAGGACAGGTTAATGGTGATCTGGACACCTAAAAACTTGAAGCTCTCGACCCTTTTTACATTGTCCCCAATAATGCAGACAGGGATATGTTCTCTTCTATGCTTCCTGAAGTCGACAACAACCTCCTTCATTTTGTTGACATTGAGGGAGAGATTATTGTCGCTGTACTAGTTCACCAGATTCTCTGTCTGTGCAGCGGTTAGTCTGTCTAGCGCAGTGGTTAGTATTGCTGCCTCACAGCACCAGGAACCCAAGTTCCAGTCTGGCCTTGGGTGGTCGTGTGAAGTTTGTCCCTTCTCCCTACGTCTGTATAGGTTTCCTGAAAGTATTTCAGTTTGCTCTCACAGTCCAAAGGTATGGAGGTTAGGAGGATTGCCATGCTAAAATGTCCTTTTGTGTCCAAATGTGTGTCGGTTAGATGAATTAGCCACTCTAAATGCATAAGACATGAGGATAGGTATGTGAGATGGGGTGGAGTTGTCCCTCATTGAAGGCAGGAGGTATGTGTCCCTGACCAAGGGAACCAGGGAGGGAGCCACAGCAAATGGGAGCAGGGTGGCAGAGCCAGAACCAGAAGAGGGGTTGGACCAGGAGGGCAGTTGGCCCAGAAGTGGGGCATTGGAGTCGGAAGAGGGAGAGGGGGCTGCAGACCCAGCCAGAGTGAGAGGGTGTGGTGGAGTGGGATGGGGAGAAGTGTTCAGATGGTGGGTGCCAGAGCTGGAAGGGGGCCTTGCCAGGCTTGCGCAAGGCTAGGTCTGGGTATTTGGATAGTTACTCTGGAGTTAGAAGCGATTTTTTTTTCCTTCTAACACTTTCAGAGTAACTATAAGGGTGAAAATGGCAAGACCATACGAAGTTAACGATTTAAATTGGGAGAGGGGAGTGTGCAGCAGGACCTGAATGTTGTTGTGTACCAGTTGCTGAAGGTAAGCATGCAGGTGCAACAGGTGGTAAAGAAGGCAAATGGCATTTTGGCCTTCATTGCAAGAGGTTTTGAGTACAGGAGCAGGGATCTGTTGTTGCAATTATACAGCAGCTTGCTGAGGCCACATCTAGAATATTGTTCAGTTTTGGTCTTCTTTTCTGAGGAAACATGTTCTTGCTCTTGAAGGAGTGCAGAAAAGGTTTACCAAGCTGTTTCTGGGGATGGCGGGACTGACGTGTGAGGAGGGATTAACTCGGTTAAGGTTTTGGCGGGGTAATCAAAGATGGCGCTGGTGTGACAGGAAGCATGATCCATAGATGGCAAGATCCTTCTTGAAATCCAATTGTTTGTCGAGGTCTGGAGAGAAGTTAATGTACATCCAGCAAGCTTTAAACATGCCTGGAGTGCAATTGCAAAGAGAGAACTTCAAAAGTCTAGCTGGAAAGGGTTATTTTTAGAATCCTTCCTGCCAGTTGGAATTTACTGTGTGTGCTCAGAGGGGGGAGGGTCTGTGGATTGCAGCTCTGTCCGCAAACTCTCTGTTCTTCTTTCACCCAAGAAAAGGTGAATTATGGTGGGAAGCAGGAGCCACTGAGGTCGTGCTGCAAATTGCAAGCTGCCATTTCTGCATTTGGATTTTTTTTTCATAGCTAGAGCTCTATGAGGGACTTGCGGTTCAGTTTGGAACCATCTTGTAGTTCTTTCACTCAGTCGAATGTGAATTGGGTTAGGGTGAAATTCAAGAACTTCTGTGTGATAAAAACTGCGACTGTCAGATCAACCAGGGGACACAGTGTTGTTTCTTTTTTCACCCAACCAAGGGTGAATTAAACTGAGAGAGAAGAGTTGCAACTTGTAGCATGGGTGGGAACCTTTCACTGCTTCTGTTTGCCCAGTTAAGGGTGAAGAAAGGTGGAAAGCAATCCACGTAAGAACCCTGGTAGATTGAACAGTGAGACAGCTTGGACCAAGAAATAGCACTCCAAACTGGAAAAAATGGGTAAGCCCACAGGCACTGGCACTGGCAAATAGCAGGAGGCAAATTAGAATCGAAGAGTGGGACCACAGGGGCAGAGGTGGGGGAGTCCCCTCCACACTCTCCTGGATGGATCCCTGAATAGAGCATGCTGAGTGAAAGGACAGGAAAGCTGTTATGCCAATGGCCCACTGGTACAACTTACTGTCCAATCTTGGTCGTGCCAAGATTGGACAGTAAGTTGTACCAGTGGGCCATTGAGTTGCAGGCCAAGGTAATAGAACTGGGAGAGGAGCTTCGATCATCTGTTAAATCTCTCCAAGGTGTCACCGTCGTCCATGAGAACCGCTTGAAGGAGCTTGAGGATTCGGAGGCATTTAGTAGAAACACTATCTCGGAGCTGAAGTGCCATCTTAATCTTTTGACATTGGAGCTTCAGTCCCTAAGGGAGAAATGTGATGAGATGGAAGGATGCTAAAGATGAAATAACATTCGTCTGGTAGGCCTTCCGGAGGGAATCGAGGGCCCAATATCACAGGATTTGTTGCCAACTATTGAAGAATGTGCTGGAACTTGAGGATGAGCCGCTTCTGGATCGCACACACATAGTGTTATGGGCAAAGCCCAGACCGGGAGAAGTTCCTTGGCCCATTATTGCACGAGTACATTACGTCTCAGTACAAAACAGAATCCTGTGGCAAGAAGCACAAGCTACCACTCTGAGGTACCAGGAAAATAAGTTGTTGATATTTCCAGATTTTACCCCGGTGGTGGCAAGGAGAAAGGCAGCCTTCACTGATGCCAGACAACTTCTGTGTGACTGTCCTGAGGTCAGGATTAGGATTTGAGGATTACTCTCAACAATAGAACCGAACACAAGTTCACGGATCTAGTGGCGGCGATGAAATTTGGGGAGCAGACTTTTGAATCAGGTGACTGCACTGCGGGTGTAAACTGATACTTGTTTTTTATGAACCTGCGTGCTATATGCAGATGGAATTGTCGACCAGGAAAGGGTAATGGGTTTTGTGACTGTTAAGTATTTGATATTTCTACAGACTTTTTCAGGTTATAGCACCTGTGGCCGCAATGGGAATGGAGGTTGAGAGAGTGTCCCATGCGGAGTGCTGTGAAGGTGCCATGATAAGGTGTTTGAGGCACAACTGCCCTGTTTGGGATGGTGTGTGCGGGGAGATGCTGTGTTTGAGAGGTTGGTGTGGGTGAGTGTTTTTGTGTCTTATTAAGCTGGAGGAGATGCTGCATGCTGTATGGGTCCACTGCTAGGTTCTATAGACCTGGCAACCATTTGTAGTGCATGTTGGGACGCTGCAGTTGGATCCAAGTCAGTAGATACCCGATGGTCCCAGGTGCTTTCACAGAACCTCCCTCCCCCCGATTGGTGAATGCGCCCTGCCCTTTTACCTGTGTAGACCTACCCACCCTGCCAAGGTTTGGGGACCAACACAAGAACTTTTCTCTTTTCCCTCTCACTTTCTTTCTACTCTCTCCTTAGCCGTCTCCCTTTGTTTTCTGTTCTTGCTAGTTTATAGTCTGGATTGTTTGGGTGCTCAGCTTGTTCTCCAGCGGCCTTTTTGTTTTTATGTTATTACCGTTACTAAATGAACATTTCTCATCAGTGTTTACTGTTGAGAAAGGCATGGATGTTAGAGAACTTGGGGAAATAAATAGTGTTATCTTGAGGAGTGTACATATTACAGAGAAGGAGGTGTTGGAAGTCTTAAAGCACATCAACGTAAATAAATCCCCGGGACCTGATGAAGTGTATCCCAGGACATTGTGGGAGGCTAGGGAGGAAATTGCACATCCCCTAGCTGAAATATTTGAAACATCAATGGTCACGGGTGAGGTGCCTGAAAATTGGAGAGTGGCAAATGTTGTGCCTTTGTTGAAAAAGTGCTGCAGGGAAAAGCCTGGGAACTACAGGCCAGTGAGCTTCACATCTGTGGTGGGTAAGTTATTGGAAGGTATTCTGAAAGACGGAATCGACAGGCATTTAGAGATGCAAGGACTAATTAGGGTTAGTCAGCATGGCTCTGTGAGTGGAAAATTATGTCTCACAAATTTGATTGAGTTTTTTTGAAGTGGTAATCTAGAAGGTAGATGAGGGCTGTGTCGTTGATGTTGCCTACATGACTTTAGCAAGACCTTTGACAAGGTACCACATGGCATGTTGTTGCATAAAGTTAATCTCATAGGATTCAGTGTGAGGTATCCAAATGGATACAAAATTGGCTTCTTGACAAAAGCCAGAGTCTAGTTGTGGAGGGTTGTTTATCAAATTGGAGGCCTGTGGCCAGCGGTGTGCCTCAGGGATCAAAGCTGGGCCCACTGTTATTTATCATTTATATTAATGATTTGGATGAGAATATTGGAGGCATGGTTAGTAAGTTTACAGATGATACCAAGATTAGTGGCATAGTGCACAGTGAAGAAAGTTATCTCCAATTGCAATTGGATCTTGATCAATTGGGCCAGTGAGCTGATGAATGGCAGATGGATTAAATTGAGACAAATGTGAAGTGATGCATTTTGGTAGATTGAACCAGGGCAAGACTTAAAGTAGAGTGTTGGGGAGAGTTATAGAATAAAGAGATCTCGGGGTACATGTTCATGGTTCCTTGAAGGTGGAGTCATAGGTGGACAGAGTGGTGAAGAAGGCATTCAGCATGCTTGGTTTCATCGGTCAGAACATTGAATAAGGGAGTTGGGACATCTTGCTGAAGTTGTACAAGACATTGGTAAGATCACACTTGGAATTCTGTGTGCAATTCTGGTCACCCTATGATAGAAAGGATATTATTAAACAAGAAAGAGTGCAGAAAAGGTTTACTCGGACGCTACCGGGAGTTGATGGTTTGGGTTCTCGGGAGAAGCTGGATAGACTGGGACATTTTTCTCTGGAGCATAGGAGGCTGAGGGGTGATCTTATAGAGATCTATAAAATAATGAGGGGCACAGATCAGCTAGATAGTCAATATATTTTCCCAGAAGTGGGGGAGCACAAAACTAGAGGGCATTAGGTTTAAGTTGAGAGGGAAGAGATACAAAAGTATCCAGAATAGCAATTTTTTTACACGGAGGGTGGTGAGTGTTTGGAATAAGCTGCCAGAAGTAATAGTAGAGGCAGGTACAATATTGTCTTTTAAAAAGCATTTAGATAGTTACATGGGTAAGATATGTATAGAGGGATATGGGCCAAATGCGGGCAATTGGGATTAACTAAGAGGCTTAAAAAAAAGGGCAACATGGACAAGTTGGGCCAAAGGGTCTGTTTCCATGCTGTAAACCTCTATGACTCTATGACCATCATTACCGGTGCAATTAGATGGAACTTGGGTGAGGTGGCTGCCAGGGGCACCAGGGGCTTGTTCCCTGGACGTGGGGAGCCCTGTGCCCAAGTGTATTAGAATGTACATGCAAGCACTGTATGGATCTGTATCTGTGTTTGTTTACTACGTAAGATATAGGAAAACTTTCAATAAATGTATATAAAAAAAGATTGTTTTTGCTGGAGTTCAGCTGAATGAGGAGGGAATCTTATACAGACTTATAAAATTCTAACAAGACTAGACAGGGTAGATACAAGAAGGATATTCCCAACAGTGGGGGAGTCCAGAACCAGGGGTCACAGTCTGAGGATAGAGGCTGGACTATTTAGAATGGAGATGAGGAGACATTTCTTCAACCCAAGAGTGGTGAGCCTGTGGAATTCATTACCACAGGAAGTAGTTGATGCCAAAACATTGAATGTATTCAAGAGGTGGCACTTGGAGCTAACAGGATCGAAGGTTATGGGGAGAAAGCCGGGTTAGGCTACTGAGTTGGATGAACAGCCATGACCGTGATGAATAGCAGAGCAGACTCGAAGGGCCAAATGGCTTCCTCCTGCTCCTATCTTCTTCTACGTTTCTGAATTGCTTCTGTCAACTGAATCCAAGCCCAGAGCAATTGTTGAGAGGAAGTTAGCATCTCTGGATAATTGACAGGTAAACACTTACATGGGAACTTCCAAGAGGGGTTCCCCACTGAATCTTTTGGATACCTCCCAAATATAATGCTGGGAAACCTACAAGTTAGAGGACAACCACAAATTCTTTTTGTGGTGCTCCTAAAATCGAAATAATTAATCGATCAAAATACAATTGAGATGGCAGAGCAAGTGATGTGATAGAGGTGTAACACATGGGAACAACTGGACATCAGTGTGATCTGTAGCAAGCACAGGTACAGTAGGCTCACCTCATAGAGTCCGAGCTTCAGACACTGCAATGAATATAGATGGGGATGTTACCTGGACACTTTGGCCATGATTTTATAGTTTGTATTGCCAATCTAAGTGGCAAGTTAAATGAATCGCTGCTTCCGCCATAGGGTTGTGGGAGGGGGTGGAGACATAGGGCGCGAGGAGCTTGAAATTCTGGCCTTTTATTCCAAGAGGCAGTCACACTTCTTTGGTTAGGTAAATGAAATTTAATCCATAGTCAGAGTTAAATTCTTCACGACTGAGGAGTATCCTCAAGAACTCCCTCCACAGGCAGGCATCACGGAACACAGGTACTCATTACAGTCTTACTCGCTCCATATTCCAAATGACAACAGCCCTCTCAGGAAGGTCCCCGGGCTAATCACCCCATACCCAGGATCACTAGACTCATCCATTAAAGGGGTTACGCCCTAACACATATAACCGTCAGGGTCAGGAGGATATGACAAGTGACTCAGGTGCTGGTGAAGAAAGGAATGCTAAAAGAGCTGTCATTCAACAGGGCAGATGTACATGTTGGTTGTATGGATGAGAACAGGGATTGCAGGGAGAATGGGCATCCTAACCATAGCATATGGTACTGAGGACAATTCAAAAAAAATAATAAAAAGGAATGAGGTTGTGGTAGGAGACAACAACCTGGCAGTTCCACCCTGTGCCAAACTATCCCAGTGGGCAGTGCCAGGGGCAGGCCCTTTGAGGAGTCCAGTCATGCTGAGACCTTTGAAGGTGGCAACTTGTCAGTATCAGGAAGAGTGGCCACTGATGGGAGGAAATTGCATCGAGCGGGGTGCAAGCATTGAAGAAAAAATAGCGATGATAATGCTATGGTGGTTGTTGGGGGGGTTAAATTAATTTGGCAAGAGGAGGGGACACAGACAGCTAAGAGAATAGGGATACAGCATTATACTTTGAAACAATCAAGTCAGAGGGAGTACAGTTGTATTAAGATCGGTGGTGAGAGAGCGTTTTACTGATAGCGACCACAACATGGTACAATTTAAGTTTGTTATGGACAAATAAATAAACAAGTTGCAAAAAAGATGTTTGGGATTGGGGTGAGCGAATCTTCAGATAAGACAGGGGAGGGAGTAAAATAGGAGGAGAAATTGCATTATTAGTCGGCCCATCAAGCCTGCGCCAATCACGTCGTCTTATCTAGATCAACCGCTTATATCCCTCTATTCTCCATCTGTTCATGTGTCTATCCAGATAAATCTTACATGTTGCTAATATGTCTGCTCCAACCAAATCACTTGGCCGTGCATTCCAGGCCCCTATCAACCTCTGAGGTTAAACAAAACACCGCATATCTGTACTGAATCTTTCCCCCTTTACCTTGAACTTGTGCCCTCTTGTAATTGTCATTCTGCCTGGGAAAAAGCTTCCAACAGTTCACCTCATAATTTTATAAACTATCATTTTGCCCCTCAGCCTCTAGCTTTTCAGGGAGAACAATCCCAGTTTATTCAATCTTTCCTGATAGCTAATATCCTCCATACCAGACAACATCCTGGTAAACCTTTTCTGTACTCCCTCCAAAGCCTCCATGTCCTTCTGGAAGTTGGTGACCAGAATTGGACACAGTATTCAAATGTGGCCTAATCAACATTTTATACAATTGTAATGTAATTTGCCAACATGTTTATACTTGATGCCCTGGCCAATGAAGGCAAGCATGCCACATGCTTTGTTAACCACCTTTTCCACTTGTGCTGTCACTTTTAAGGATTTGTGGACCTGCACTGCTAGATCTCTCTGTGTGTATATAGTCATGGTGGTTCTGCCATTTGTTTTATAGTTCGCACTTGAATTGGGTCTACCAAAACGCATCACCTCACATTTGTCCAGATTAAATTCCATCTGCCATCTTTCTGCCCAATATTCCAGCCTATCTATATCCTAAAGTATTCTATGACAATCTTCATCATCTTCAGCAATCTTAGTATCATCCTCAAACTTGCAAATCAGACCAGCTATGTTTTCTTCTAAGTCATTTATATATATTATAAATAACAAGAATCAGTTACTGCAGTAAGGAGAGATGATATCTTGGAGGGGGCATCAAATGAAGGTTTGTGGGTGCAGTTTAGGAATAACATAGAGGCAACCACATTGCTCGGTGTTAATTATAAGGTAGGATCTGGCCAAGGGACACTGGAAACAACAACTTTTGGGGAAATCTACTGAAGAACAATGAGGGTGGGGGTGGCATTCAGAAAGGAAAAGGGGAAGATACAGGCCCAACATGTTCCCTCTAGAGTGATCAGAAGGAATACAAAACCCAGAGAACCACGGATGACCAGAGGTATTTAGGATACAATGAGAAGAAAAAGAAAGGCTGTTAGCAGTACAAGGGGAGAAAATCAGCTGAGGTGTCAGTGAAGTCTAGAAAGTACAGGTTAGAGCTTAAGAAAGCAATTAGGAAAGCAAAGGGGGGATATGGGAAAGCCCTGGCTGGTAAAGGTAGGGAAAATACCAAGATATTCTTGAAATATATCAATGTGAAGACGATAACCAGAGAAAGAATAGGGCTTATTAGAGTGCAAGAGGGTCATCTATGGGTGAAGCCAGAGGATATTAGTAGAATGTTGAACAAATACTTCGCATAGTCTTCACCCAAGAGAATGAGGAATTCAGGGATAGAGACTATGAGGTTCTTGAGCAAATTGACATTGGGATTGTCTAGGAATTAGAAGTGCTGGCAAGCTTGAAAGTGGACAGATCTCTAGGATTGGACGAATTATGTCGTCAGCTAGGATGGGAGGTAAGGGAGGAAATTGCAGGAGGAGGGGAGTAATTCCCCTCTGGCCATGCAGTAGGTGCCTGAGGACTGGAGAACAGCTAATGTGGTTCTACTATTTAAGAAGAGCAGGACCACAGACCTGGGAATCTCATGTCAGTGGTAGGGAAACTTTTGGAGAAAATCTATCTCCCCTTGGAGAGGCAAGGTTTGATCAGGTATAGTCAGCATGGCTTTGTCAGAGGAAGTTCATGCCTAACAAATTTGAATGAATTTTTTGAGGAGATGACCGGGGTATAAATGAGCAGAGTAAAGTTTATTTGGATTTCAGAAAAGCCTTTGACAAGGTCCCATATAGGAGACTGATAAAGAAGTAAACATATATGGGATACAGTTAACTTCCATATATAGCAAGATCTGGACAACATTTAAGCTTGCTCTGATAAGTGACAGTGACATTTGAAGGGCCAAAGGGCCTGTTCCTGTGCTGTAATTTTCTTTGTTCTTTGTTTTTTTTGTCACATGAGTACCAGACAATGACCATCACCAACAAAACAGAATCTAACCATCTCCACTTGACATGTAATGACAATATTATTTCTGAATCTCCCCCCACACCCCCACAACCCACACACTCCTCACAATCAACATCCTGGAGATTGGCATTGACCAGAAAGTTAACTGGGCCCGGTGTATAAGAACATAAGAACATAAGAAATAGGAGCAGGAGTAGGCCATCTAGCCCCTCGAGCCTGCCCCGCCATTCAATAAGATCATGGCTGATCTGAAGTGGCTCAGTTCCACTTTCCCGCTTTCTCCCCATAACTCTTAATTCCTTTGCCTACCAAAAACCTATCTACCCGTGTCTTAAATATATTTAGCGAGGTAGCCTCCACCACTTCAACGGGCAGAGAATTCCAGAGATTCACCACCCTTTGAGTGAAGAAGTTCCTCCTCAACTCCGTTCTAAACTGCACCCCCCCCACCCCCCGCTATCTTGAGGCTGTGCCCTCTAATACAATGGTTACAAGAGCAGCTCAGAGTCTGGGAATTCTGAGGTGTGTAACTCACAGCCTGACTTCCCAAAGCCTATCCATCATCTACAAGACACAAGACAGGAGTAGATTAAATACTTTGTACTTGACCTGATTTGTGTCGCTCTATCAACACTCAAGATGCTTGACACCATGCCCAGGAAAATGCAGCCCACTTTATAGCCTCCACATCTTCTACCTAAGCATTTTCTCCCTCCACCACACAGTGGCAGCAATGTATACCGGGGTCTCCAAACTACGGCCCACGGGCCACATCCGGCCTGCTGTAGGCTGCGTCCAAATCGGAGTTTGGAGACCGCTGGTGTATACCATCAATAAGATGCACTGCAGCAATTTACCAAGGCTCCATCAATAACACCTTCCAAATCCATGACCTCTATCACATGGAAATACAAAGGCAACAGATACTTTGGAACATCACGACCTGCAAGTTCCTCTCCAAGCCACTCATCATCCTGACTGAAGCAAATCTCCATTCCAAATAGTTTACTTGACAGTTGGGTTTACTATCAAATAAACTTGTTGGACTTTAACCTGGTGTTGTAAGACTTCTTACAAAGGTCTGATGGCAGGAGGCAAGAAGCAGTTCTTGAGTCGCTTGATACTTAACCTCAAACTTTTATACCTTTCTCCTGATAGAAAAAGTGCAAGAGAGTGAGTGAGTGGGGTCCTTAATTATGCTGGGTGCTTTGCCAAGGCAGCAGGAAGTGTAGACAGAGTCAATGGATAGGAGGCTGGTTTTTGTGATGGATTTGGCTACATTCATGGTCTTTTATGGTTCCTTGCGGTCTTGGGTAGAGCAGGAGCCATATCAAGCTGTGATACAACCAGAAGGAATACCTTCAGCTCGTACTATACGTTTGAGCATTGAGTGTCTGGTGCCTATTTGCCTGATATGGATTAAGCTCCCTCAATTGTCCCTGCATCCTCATTTTGCTTTCAGTGGCATTTTATAGTGAAAATATACCACACTGAGATCTCCCAATCTGACAACTGGTCTCCTGAAGATCATTCAAGATGCTTTCTGAATTTTCCTTTTTATCTTTGCCACTTTTCTTTCAAACTAAAATTTACCAAAGAGAAAGTTTAAACAAAAGTAAACTTCATTCACACAAGAGCATGGATGATTTTAGCTACTCAATTGAATTAATACTTCTATTAAAGATGCTGCCCGAAGGTTTCTTGGTCAAAATCTGAGTTTTATTCAGCTCATAATTCTTTCAAACACTTCACCTTTAACTGATTTCATGTTAATGGATCTAGTTCCAAGGATTTAACTTGTCACCAATTCTTGAAAATAGAAACATCCTGAACATCCTTGCTCGACTTCAGTGAACTTCTGATCAAAGGCTTGTCTATCCATTTAAATACCCTAAGGTGGACCTCATGTGAGCCAGCAACTTGCTCTATTTCAAGGTTTTTTATTCTGTGTGAATATTTTGATATTTATGATTTTGATTTTGTTATCTTTTGATTACTTCACTGAAACTCAAACTTTTAATGATAATACATGGACTTTCTTTGGCACTGTTTTACAGTTTAAAAGATACCAAGCTAATCTAACCGTCATTTCACTGAATGGACCCTACTGTCATAAAAACTTTCGCTCTGACTGTCACCAGGTAAAATGAAACACAATTTCTGCTTCTGTCTGTGATTGTCAAAAATTGATTTTTTTTATTACATTGCTAAAGGTAGTCATTTAAATGTTATTTTTCCAACTTTTGACAATGCTTATAACTTTCAGCTGCCTACATATAATGCCCCAATGGAGATAGCCACAGATATTAAAATGGTTGACAGTATTTGTCACTGACAACATAATTACTTTTTTTTAAACAATTTCCATCTCTCTTCCTCTTCCATTGTTATCATTCATCATCCTGCTCTTTCTATTTTACAGTTTTAATTATACTTTTAATCCATGTTTTCTTTTCCACCCACTTTCATTGCATTTCCCAACCCTCACTGCCCTTCCAACAACCTTAATGCTTGCCCTCTGAATTTTCTATTTCACTTGGTTTAGCTTTTAATTTTGTTCATTTTTTAAAAAAACAGATTGGATCTTTAATTCCCTTCACTCCTTTTATTTACCTTGCATTCATTTCTTTATCAATTGCTCACCTTCATTTTCTTTCACAATTCTATCATTACAATTCTTCCCCACCTCACAGTGATCACAGGTAGCAGTGGATTGTTTCCTGCACCAAATATTCCCATTAGTTTCAGAAATAACTTTCTGGTTTCATGTTGCTATTCCAGTTTGAAACATAGAAAAACTACAGCACAAACAGGCCCTTTGGCCCGTAAGTTGAGCCGAACATGTCCCTGCCTACTAGGCATACAAATTACTCTCTATCTTACTAAGTTCCGTGTATGTATCCAAAAGTCTCTTAAAAGACCCATCAAATCCGCCTCCACCGCCGCTGCAGGCAGACTATTCCACACGCCCAACACCCTCTGAATGAAAAACTTATCCCTGACATTTCCTCTGTGCCTACTCCCCAGCACCTTAAACCTGTGTCCTCTTGTGGCAACCATTTCAGCCCTGGGAAAAAACCTCTGAGAGTCCACTCGATCAGTATCTCTCATCATCTTATACACCCCCATCAGGTCAACCCTCATCCTTCGTCTTTCCAAGGAGAAAAGAACGAGCTCTCTCAACCTATCCTCATAAGGCATGCAACATCCTTGTAAATCTCCTCTGCACCCTTTCTATGGCTTCTACATCCTTTCTGTAATGAGGCGACCTGAACTGAGCACAGTACTCTAAGTGGGGTCTGACCAGGGTCCTATACAGCTGCAGCATTATCTCCCAACTCCTAAACTCAATTCCTCAATTGGTGAATGCCAGTACACCACACGCCTTCTTAATCACAGCCTCTACCTGCGAAGCTGCTTTGAGCGTTTTATGAACCGGGACCCAAGATCCTTCTGATCTTCCACACTGCCAAGAGTCTTACCCTTAATATTATAATCTGACCCTTAATATTATAATCTGTCATCCTATTTGAGCTGCCAAAGTGAATCACCACACACTTATCTGGGTTGAACGCCATCTGCCACTTCTCCGCCCAGTCTTGCATCCTATCAATGTCTCATTGCAATTTCTGGCATCCCTCCACACTATCCACAACACCTCCAATCTTAGTGTCATCAGCAAACCAGCTGGAGGAGGAGGAGGAAGAGGAAGAAGAGGAGGAGCGGTGAGGGGGAGGGAGGGTGCGAGGTGGACGTCCTGCCACATGAAGAGCCATTGGAAAGAGGGTGGGTGGCGATGACAGGTGTCCAGCAAGGAAGGGCAGCGAGGGACACCTTGATTGCAGCTCACCTCACCTAACCGGTGCACAGTTGGGTGAGGCTGCAACAACCACACATCCACCACACCTCAGTGCAGCCGCTATTCCCTCTCCAAACCAACCTGGGCCCTCAAACCACCACATCACCCTTCCTATCCCCCAGAAACATCCTGTTAATGTGTTTGGACTTGCAATAGTTGTTGTGACTCTTAGTTGAAGGCTGGAGGATGATGATGACTGGCCGTTGTGCACACTGGGATCCTGTCCCCAGTGCCACTCAAGTCTGACTCCTACCTGTACCCCCAGTGCACGCTGCCACCCTGGCCCATGTAGCTGTAAGGGTTGGGGACACATGTTTTGGCCGATGGGGCGGTGGGGTCCTGTGGATGTGGGGGAAGCTTGGGCAGAGACTCTGTAACATGTGACTGAGCCTGCAAGGCTGAACAGACAGCACCTCTGTGCTTGGGAATTGGGACCATTCAGTCCTGTGTAGGGGGTAGAATCAGAGACACATTAGTCATAGCTGTAAGGTGCAATTAAGAGCTTATTGTGTTCTTAACATTATTCATTAATATACCCTGACAACTGGTGACCTTCACTCGTGCCCTCTTAGTGAACTACAACTTCCTTACCTCATGCAGTCTACTGCTTCTTCTAGGTGCTACCCCAGAATGCACATCGGAGGTGGAGGTGTCCAGCTGTGATGCACGCACCGTTGCCTGTGATGCTCTTGCTGATGTCCTCTGGGTGGCCAAGGCCTGGAGTCCCTGGTTGACTTGCGGATGGCACTGTTTCGATGCCACCCTATCCATCTCGCTGGCCCTGAGATGCCTCGGTGTGAGGAAGGCAGGGGGGAGGGGAAATTGGAAGGACTCGGGATGCCTGGGGATCTCCTGGGGGGAGGGTCCTGGCATAGGCTCAAGCTGTTCCTCCTCCCTTGGGGTACCAGAGGCCCCAGGACACTCCATGGCACAGTGGGGAGCTGGATTGAACTCCAGTAGCTCCGACATCACCTGGCTTTTCCAATCTTGGAGGCATAGAAGTGTCTGCCCTGTGCTCTGTGATCCCTCAGCCCTGGCCCTCTGATACTGGGCCAAGCTCTGGAGCCTCTCTGTTACAGCATTCTGTGAGCGAACCTGACTCTGAAGCCCCTCAGCAGTAGCTCTCTGAGCTTAGGCTAAATTGTCGAGGCTTACTGCAGTGTCTACAGAATAAAGTAAGAAGTCTCACAACACCAGGTTAAAGTCCAACCAATTTATTTGATAGTAAACTCACAAGCTTTTGGGGTTTGCCCCTTCGTCAGGTGAATGGAGAGTTCTGGCCTCAGACAGAGTGTATAACAGCACACACGGTTTACAGATTACTGATTAGAATGCGAGTCTTTACAACTAACCTGCTATTCAAGTCTTAAAGATGCAGACAATGTGAGTGGAAAGAGCATTAGGCATAGGTTAAAGAGATGTGTATTGTCTCCAGACAGAACAGCAACTGAGGTTTTGCAAACCCAGGCAAGTCATGGGGGTTGCTGACAGTCCTTCCACAACACCCCAGGTTTGTTGATGAATCTCCATCAGCCTTTGGAGGAACACATCCCGAGGCCCAGCATCTGGCTTGGGAATAGCTGAATCCTGTCCTCTCTGGCAGGCCTCTGTGTGCTCGAGCCCTCGGATGTCCCAGCCTTTATCCAACGTGCATCAGCGGCTGTGTTGTGCTTACAAGTTCATAACCCAGAAGCCTCAACATTAAAGGTACCCAGTGTGGTGATAGCCTCTGGATGAGGGTATAGTTGGGTGGATTAGTAAATTTGCTGATGACACCAAAGTTGGAGGTGTGGTAGATTGTGAGGAAGGGTGTCATAGTCTGCAGGGAGACTTAGATAGGTTGCAGAGCTGGGCCGAGAGGTGGCGGATGGAATTTAATGCGGAGAAGTGTGAGGTAATTCACTTTGGTAGGAACAACAGATGTGTCGAGTATAGGGCTAACGGGAGGACTTTGAATAGTGTGGATGAACAGAGGGATCTAGGTGTGTGTGTACATAGATCCCTGAAAGTTGGGAATCAAGTAGATAAGGTTGTTAAGAAGGCGTACGGTGTCTTGGCGTTTATTGGTAGGGGGATTGAATTTAGGAGTCGCAGTGTAATGTTGCAACTGTACACTACTCTAGTGCGGCCGCACTTGGAGTACTGTGTGCAGTTCTGGTCCCCGCATTACAAGAAGGATGTGGAGGCGTTGGAGAGGGTGCAGAGGAGGTTTACTAGGATGTTGCCTGGTATGGTGGGGAGGTCCTATGAGGAGAGACTGAGGGATTTAGGGTTGTTTTCGTTGGAAAGAAGGCGGCTAAGAGGGGATCTTATTGAAACATATAAGATGATTAGAGGTTTAGATAGGGTGGATAGTGATAGCCTTTTTCCTCGGATGGAGAAAGCTAGCACGAGGGGGCATGGCTTTAAATTAAGGGGGGGTAGCTACAGGACGGATGTCAGGGGTAGGTTCTTTACCCAGCGGGTGGTGAGGGATTGGAATGCCCTGCCTGCTGCAGTTGTAAATGCGTCTAGTTTGGGGGCGTTTAAGAGATCTCTGGATAGGTTTATGGACGAAAAGGGATTGGTATAGGCTAGTGGGTCATTGTTTTTGTAACTGGTCGGCGCAACATCGTGGGCCGAAGGGCCTGTTCTGCGCTGTAATGTTCTATGTTCTATGTTCTATGTTCTGTGTTGGTGGGTTGTGTGGTACATGCCACTTCTGCTTCAGTGGTGCTGTGCTCAGAGGATTCCTCAGTGCCTCCCTCAGAGGGTCATCCAGTGGTCATGGGCACTTTGTTCCAGAGCAGCGGGGGCAGTGCCAACATCCAAAGGGCTGAGTTCCTCTGCGTCCAGAACTCCAATAAAGAACCTCCAATAAAGGCCTGGTCGGCCTCTGTGAACCTTGGTGCTAGTTTGTGCATAGATATCTTTGTGGTGTGGCTGGCTGTGAGTCCATTCCCGCAGCTTCTATACAGTTCTGGTTTATTAGGGGAGTGCAGGTGCAGTACTTGTGACCAGTCAAGGACCCATTGGAAACAAATCCTTGTGAGAAATTTTGAAGGCTGCTTTCAATTGAGTGTCATACATCCCTTTGAACAACAGAGACTTGGACCTGCAAGAGGAGTATGGTGGTATGGTGTGGGGCACGTTGTTTCTTTGGAGAAGGAGGTCAAGAAATGTGACGTGGTCAATGCATCCAGGATGCCCAGCATGGCTCAGCTAGGCTCCACCAGAACATCCATTTGCTAAACCTGCCTCTTCCCTCAAACCAAAGTAGTCCTTAAATCAACCAGGCAATCCTTCCACATCCACCCATCATTCATCTTTAAGAATTATCTTACCATTCATCGCAAGTGAAAAGATTATTTGTCAGACTGAAACAAGATATGTGCAAAACAGGAAAGGTGTAAACAAATGTTCTTCTTATGGCTTAATAATGAAATCAAAGCTTAACAAATTAGCATTGTGTATCATACCCATCCAGTAAAACTATCAATCTTCATTCTTTATCTTCCCAGCATTTCTACATAGTGTAAACATCTGTGGATAAATGCAATGAAATGAATGATAACATTCAATATTAATTTTCTACCATGCACACCTTTTTAAATGGTTGTCAGCTTGTGTCTCCTCATTTATGCACCATCACTGCTTTTATATTCATTAGTTAATGGAGTTTTCTCGGATTGTCTGAGTGAAGTTGCTCTGGGGCTGTCTACAATTTGCGCACCAGCCTGAGGAAAAGCAAATCTAATTTTCTAAGATTAATTAAGGTAAACAACAATTATTTTTGTTTTGAAAGAAAACTTATCAGAACAATACTATTGTTCGGCCTTCAAACTGGAGGCTAATCTTCCAAATACCTGAAAATGTATTCAGGCTTTTGAGGCCTGTGCATGTTGGTTTATTTATAAGCCTTATCTCTCTGTCTAAAATTGTTTATATGTTTTTCCCTCTGTAGTTGTGTGGAGAATTTTGTTTTGGTAGACTATTCTGATTTGTTATAGCTCTTGGCCTTATGTTTCGAAGGGATTATGGTAACCTGCAATGAATGTTTATCATCCATTTCTCTAAGGCAAAGTTTTGTCAGAGGAAGCCCCATGTTGAGATCAAATTAAAATAATTATATTTTTTTCCATTTCAACATTCTCATTGACATGAAAAACACAACAATAATTATAACTAAATCATGGCATTCTGCCCTTTTGAAACTTTAAAATCTTTCCAGTATCTACATGAACTGGCCTGAATGTAAAGGCCATGGTAGTAGGTATAAAGGTAGATCAGAAAGCCAGGTTAACCCTACCATGGTCAATTTCAGAAGCCCCAGTATAATGCAATGCACTTCAGGCAATAAACTGACTGTTACTGGGGCTCTCAGCCCTTTAAGGGCAAGGGTCCCGCCTCCGAGAACGACCAGCTAATCGAAGGGCCAGCTACTCTTCAATCCCAACAGCACCGCTGGAAATTGGAACGACTGTTTGAACTGCTATCAGCCATGACCAGCAAAAATGGAGGATGCCCAGGAATCCAGGCGGAGGTAAGGGGTGGAGTCAGTAGGTTGTGGGTTGAACTCAAAGACATGCAGGTTAGGTGGATTGGTTATGCTAAATTGTCTTTGTGTCGGGGGATTAGCTGAGTAAATATGTGGGGTTACAGGTATGAGGCTTGGTTGGGATTGTTGTGGGCGCTGGACTGAATGGCACTGTAGGGATTCTATAATCTTCTATGATTTCAATATGTTGGGGCATGGCCCTTTAAGATAATGGGTCAGGTGACCTGGGACTCAAGGTCCACCCTGGGTGGCCTCTTTTAAGGTCAAACCAAATAAACAAACTCAAGTTAAATCAGGACAAAGTAAAAGGGGCAGCTCCCCAAAAGGAAGGGGACCAGCCTGAACAAAATCAAAGTACAAGGGAAACTTGAAAACATCAAATTAAAATGTGATTATTAGGGTCAATAATGCACCCCAGCCCCTGCGGTGCCCAACAGGCGCGGAAGGCATCAACTGCACCGATGAACATCGAATGCTCCCTCTCCAGGGACGCTGGCCACAAACGTAACCGTGGTAGAGGGGAAGACAGTCAGGATGGACGCCCCCCCCGCCCCCGATCACCCACTGCTTGGACCTGCAAATGGTGCATTTCGCCAGGCCCAGGAGCAGGTTCACGAGGAGGTCGCCATCCCAGCCCGCCCCTCTGCGCACCAGGTGTCTGTAAATCAGGGCCGTGGGACTGAAGTGCAAACAAAACATTGATAAAAGGTTCTTCAGGAAAACAAAAAAAGGAGTGCAACCTAAGACACAGAACATAGACATGGTCCACAGACTCCACAAGGCCACGGAAGGGGCAAGCTTTGGAGCCCGTGAACCTGTGAATCCTACAGTTGTGCGGAACTGCTGCGTGCATCACCCTCCACCCCAGGTCCCCGACGTAATTGGGGGCGATCCCTCCATAAAGAGACCTCCAGTGGGGACCTCCACCGCCCGACGGCAACGAGGCCCGCCAAGGTGTATCCGGGTGACAGGCAAGGACGTGGGAATAGAAGGTGTGCGGCAGCAGCCTGTACAAGAAACACCTCCGCGCACTGGGAAAAGGCACGGAGGACATTTCCGTAAAGCGGCTCATGCTGTGGGGCACCTGACCCGAAGACGGTGGGGGGGGAGCTGAAGCTTTGGACCAATGTGGAATTCCATCCGAGCAGGGGAATGCTCGGGAGAGATCCCATCGCACACCTGTGCTACCTCGAGACCTCGTGCATTTTGGGGCCAAGCACGACCCTCCTGAGGTCTTGGATGGCTTTGGTCGCGTGCTGGATGGACACCCCCGCGCACTCAGCCAGCATGTGGGGGCTCATCCAGCCCGCTCCTCCGCCGTCCAGCACATCCCCAATCCTGGTCACCGCAGTTATCCAGCTGGAGGAGTGGATTCCTTAGCCGCGGCTCTCATACGAGAGCCACTACTCCTGACAGGGGAGAGCTGCGAAGCGAGGCGACCTTGTTCCAGACAGTAAGGAGGTCCTGGTAAAAGACAGGCTACTCTTGCAAGGAGTTCGAAACGCACCCCAGATTGATAGGAACTGTACGTCTTAATTGAGACCATGCAACTGGCGGAAGAAATACATTGCCAGGGAACACCATCGTAGAAGGGACTCAACGTAAAGGTATCTCTGCAGGGTCTGGAGGCGGAAGGTTGTTATCTGAGTGCGAAGGCACACCAGACCTTGGCCGCCCTCCTCAAGCGAGAGATGCAGAGACCCAGAGCAGTCAATTGCCCCAGAAGAACCACACACGAGAGTTCTCTGGATATTGGTGACAAAGCCAGTGGGAGGGGTCAAAGGGACCAGCGGGTAACACAGCATGGAGGTGACCAGCTGGTTTACGATGAGAACTCATGCCCTGTAGGACAGCACTCGGAGCAGTCCTGTCCAGCGACTCAGGCAGGCAGAGACTTTGGCCTCCAGCTCCCGCCAGTTCACCAGCCAGGATTCCTCGGCTGGGCAGAGATGGGCCGCCAAGTAGAGGAGGTCGGTCCTGCTCCAGGTGAAAGGCCTGAGCTCCTCCGGAAGGGGGTCCGTCTCCCCCGGACCGACCAGAAGTCCAGAGCACTTGGCCCAGTTGATCCTGGCGGAGGACACGGCGGAGTACACTGCCTGGCATTCTCACATCCTCCGCAGGTCCGTAAACATGAGGAGCACATCATTGGTGTAAGCCAACAAGGCCACCCCTAAGTCCAGGCTGCGCAGAGTCAACCCTGACAACCTCCTCCTCAAGAGGTGCAGGAATGGCTCCACGCATATAGAATACAGTTGGCCGGACAAGGGGCAGACCTACCATACTCTTCTCCCAAAGTGAAAAGGGGCGCCATTAGGGACCCGTTAACCTTAATTAGACACTCTGTGGCAGAGTACAGTAATCAGATCCGGGCGACACAATGTGTCCCAAACCCAAATGCCCGCAGAGTTCTGAGTAAATACTTGTGCTCTACCCACTCGAACGCCTTCTCCTGATCTAATGACAAGAAGGCGCTCGACAGACCAGCCCTTTGGGAATGATGGATAAGGTCCCAGGCGAGGTGGAGATTATCGTATATAGAGTGGCCCGGGGACCGTGTAGGACTGGTCAGGGTGGATCATGTGGTCCAGCATGGATCCAAGATGTGAAGCCATAGCCCTGGCAAAGATTTTACAATCCGAGCTGAGGAGGGAAACTGGGCACCAGCTCTTAAGTAGGCGGAGATCCCCCTTCTTGGGCAGCAGGGCAATGATGGTCCTGCACCACAAAAGGGGCATATCCCGGTAGCAATGCTTTCCCCCAGGACCCCCATGTTGTCGTTCCCCAGGACGTCCCAGAGTGCCCTGAAGAACTCCACAGTCAGCCCATCAAGCCCTGGGGCCTTAACCCGTCTGTGGCCATTGAGGGTGCCAGTCAGCTCAGCCAGGATGATATTGGCCTCCATGTGGCCGACACCCTGTGGCAGGTCCTCCCACAGAACTCTATGGGTTTCCTTGTTGTACGGACCCGGAGAGGAGAGGTTGGGATAGAAACCCCGGGCAGTAGCCAGGACACCCTCCGGATCTGAGACGGGGGAACCTGTCGTCGGCCAGCAGCGTAAGGAGCTGCTGACGGTTAGCCCACCCTTTTTCCAGCGAGTCGAAGAAGGGGGAGCTACGGTCCAGGTCCATGCAGATCTGGAGCTGCGACCTCACATACGCACCGCGAAGCTTGACAAGTTGCAGGTCCTACAGCGCGCCCTTCTTCTCCCAGTTTTCCAGCCACAGAGCTGGATCCACATCGGGCTGACTGAGACGTGCCTCCAGGTCGAGCACCTCCTTCTCCAATTCCTCAAGCGTGGATTTCCGCCTCTTTGCCGATCCCCCCCGCTTACTCCTGACAGAAGTTACGGATGTGAGTCTTGCCCACATCCTACCATAGCCTCAAGGAGGGGAAGCCTCCCCACTTCCTCTTCAGCCAGCCCTGACTCAACAGAACAAGTCCAGGAAGCGCTCATCCTCCAGCAGCGTGCTGTTAAAGTGTCAGTGCGCGGTTCACCCTGGGTGGTGCTTACTTAACCAGTATTGTGCTGACTGTGGTAAGATTCAGCTGTGTTAATGAAGAGGTTCAGTTAGTCTACTATCACTGACCTCGTGATCTTTATTGGTCTCTATATCAGATCTCAAACATAATAGTTTGTTGTTGAAGGACAGGGATAAGGAGGGTGAGGGAGGGTGGGACGCATAGTGCTTGATATGGAGATACCATCCACTCCTGAACCCTAAGGTAGCCAGCCCTCTGCTCTCTGTGGGAACTCCACCCACTGCTCGTAATGTACCAACAATATTGTGAGAAGACTGCCTCAACTTTCTCAACTCTGAATGAATTACAGGGAATCAGGAAGCTAATTTTTGGCATTTAATCCCGATTCCACAGTGCCAGTCTTCTGCCACCCAGCCAGCTCCTGGGGGCAAAATTAAATTTTTCTACCACATGCTCTTACCCCCAGGCTCCAGAAGAGAACTTCAGTTCCCTTATCCTTCAATTAGTTTTACTGTTCTTCTTCAGCAGAAAGTTTTACCTGAGATACATTATTTACTCAGCTGCCTTTCTGAATACTTGGTTCAATTAGTTCTTTGTAAGTATCTTTGAACAAGGTATAAGTTCTTATAGATTTTCTTGTGAGTTACTATTCATTATTCATGTTGGTTCTTGTCTTCAGCCTTTTTTGTTTGCATTATCTCTTTTAATCAATTCCTGTGTTTATTGTTTCTTTACTTTGTGTTTGTCAGCCAGATGATTGAATCTGGTACAATTGACAATCTAAATATTGACAAGTTATGTACCAAACTACTTATTGAAATTAGGATTCATTGTCTAAAGAAGTTAACTAACCTGGCTATCAATAGACTAAGAGTATTTAGGTGAATAATGGAGACCTATTTGTGTTCCTGTGAGCATATTAGGCTGGATTTTTGTAGAGGGAGTGGGAAGATTAAATTGGGAAATTTTTCCTTTTATTTATTCTGGTGGTCAGAGCAGGATAAGGGGAAGTTCAGAGGTGAACATGGAGGCAAGCAATTGTCAAGGCTGACCCGTCTGAAGGCTTGCGTTAGTTCTCTGGGACTTTGGCTCATTTGTACTAAAGGTTATTGGGTCTTCGAGCCCTCAACCCTCTCACACTGTCAGCTAACCAGTTACCCACATACCCTTCTTGTCTTCTATGCCTCACTTTATCCCACATGTACCCTCATATCACCCATATCTCCTCAAAAGCATTGAAAAAAAAATCACAAAATCCTCAATCACAATGGCACAGTGATTGCCTCATAGTGTCAGGGACCCAGGTTCAATTCCAGCTTTGGGTGATTTGCTGAATTTGTACATTGTCCCCATGTTTGCATGCATTTCCTTTGAGTGCTGTGGTTTTCTCCCACACTCCAAAGATGTGCAGGTTAGGTGGATTAGCCATGCAAAATTGCTCTTTAGCGTCCCGAGATGTGTAAATTGGATGAATTAGCCATGGTAAATGTGTAGGGTTATGGGAATAGGGTGGGGAGACAGTCTGAGTAAGATATTCTGTCAGAGAGTTGATGCAGACTCAATGAACTGAATGATTACTGCACCATAAGGATTCTATGAAAGCAACCTTCTAATTGATAGATTGAAATCCAAGCCTACCTGTTGTCAGTATGACGCTGGAGATGGTCAATATTGTGATCTATGTGCCTAGAGGTGAGCTAATATCCAATGAGTGATGAGAGTTGCAATGGAGAAATCAGTCGATGATATGACTTCAGTACAGCACAGGCCAGTGCAGGATAAAATGAGCCAGAAAAGTCTTCACCAATCAGAGCCTGATGTTGCTCTGTGTTGGTTGTTGATAGGTTAAAGAAATACAAATGACCCTATCAGTAAATTCAGAGCTTTCAGACGCTGATTGGTGCCCCAAAGCCACCGGCTGCCATGCTGGAACTCTGGAACAATGTGTTTCATTATAAGTCTGCTTCTGTTTGCAGCCAAAATGTGGAGATGCCGGCATTGGACTGGGGTAAACACAGTGAGAAGTCTCACAACACCAGGTTAACACCCAACCAGTTTATTTGATAGAAAATCCAGAAGTTTTCGGAAAGACTGTTCCTTCGTCAGGTGTGTGGAAGGTTCTGATCAGAGAAAGGCATATGAAGGCACACACAGTTTAGGAGAATGTCTCTACTCACATTGTCTGCATCTTTAAGACTTGAATAGCAGGTTAGCTGTAAAGGCTCGCATTCTCGTAAACTGTGTGTGCCTTCATATGCCCTTCTTTGATCAGAACCTTCCACACACCTGACAAAGGAACAGTGTTTCCGAAAGCTTGTGGGTTTACTATCAACTAAACTGGTTGGATGTTAACCTGGTGTTGTGAGACTTCTTACTGTGTTTGCAGCAACAGTAGAAAGGTTGAATGAAATTTGAAAGATGCAAAAAGCATATGAATGTCTTAAAATTAAGAAATACCATATCAATGAATGACCAGAATATCATGGAATCATAGAATCCCTACAGTGTAGAAGAAGGCCGTTCGGCCATCAAATCTGTACAGATTCTCCAACAGAGTATCCCAACCAGGCCCTATCCTTATAGCCTCACCCTGCTAATCCCCCTCAACTATACATTTGATTTATTATTGTCGCATGTATTAACATATAGTGAAGTATTGTTTCTTTTGTGCTATAAAAACAAAGCATACTGTCCGTAGAGAAGGAAACAAGAGAATATAGTCTTACAGTCATAGCTAGGTTGTAGAGAAAGATCAACTTAATGCAAGGTATGTCCATTCAAAAATCTGACAGCAGCAGGGAAGAAGCTATTCTTGAGTCGGTTGGTACGTGACTTCAGACTTTTGTATCTTTTTCCTGAAGGAAGAAGGTGGAAGAGAAAATATCCAGGGTGCGTAGGGTCCTTAATTATGCCAGCTGCTTTGACGAGGCAGCGGGAAGTGTAGGCAGAGTCAATGGATGGGAGGCTGGTTTGCATGATGGATTTTGCTTTTGTAATTTTTTGTGATCTTGGGCAGAGCAGGAACCATACCAAGCTGTGATACAACCAGAAAGAATGCTTTCTATGGTGCATCTGTAAAAGTGGTGAGAGTCATAGCTGACATGTCAAATTTCCTTAGTCTTCTGAGAAAGTAGAGGCATTAGTGGGCTTTTTAACTATAGTGTCGGCATGGGGACACCAGGACAGGTTGTTGCTGATCTGGACAGCTAAAAACTTGAAGCTCTCGACCCTTTCTACTTCATCCCCATTGATGTAGAGAGGAGCATGTTATCCTTTGCACTTCCTGAAGTCGACGACTATCTCCTTCGCTTTGTTGACATTGAGGGAGAGATTATTGTTGCCACACCAATGTATCAACTTTAAAGTAGAAAATAAATTAGATCAGATCCCAAGTTGATTGTCAATAAATATTGTGCAAATGTTCAGATCCATTAAAATTGCAGCTTTCAAAAAATCCCACATAAACTGGAGAGATCTTCTTTAAACAAAGTGAGGGAAGAGTAATGACAGGCAACCGGACTAGCAAATTGTGCCCAGGCTACTGGGAGGTGCCGAGGCTCAGGCCATGAAGTTGAAGATGAGTTTCATGGGAATGATAGTGTTGAAGGCTGAGCTGTAGTCAATAAATAGGAGTCTGACATAGTTGTCCTTGTTATCTAGGTGCTCCAGTGTTGAGTGCAGGGCTAGGGAAATGGCATCTGCTGTGGACCTGCTGAGGTGGTAGGCAAACTGTAGTGGATCTAGGTAGTCCTGGAGGCTGGAATTGATTTGTGCCATGACTAACACTTGGAAACATCTTTGGCCATTAAGGGGCAACTTAGCATGGCCAATCCACCTAACCTACACATCATTGGACTGTGGGAGGAAACCAAAGCGCCCAGATGAAGTCCACACAGACATGAGGAGAATGTGCAAACAACAGACAGACCGTAAACCAAGACCAGAATTGAACCTGGGTCCTTGGCAGCAGTGCTTATCATTGTGCCATCTAAATATGTTCCAAACAATCTCATCCTGAAACAATACTTCGAGAAATGAAAACAAGTCAATATCAAGGATGATTTGCTAATCTACGATGAGAGGCTGGTCATACTTAGTCTTGAGATCCTTCAGAAGATAGAACAGAGGCACAAAGGCACTCCAAAGTGTCATGCTGGAATTCAAAATTAGGTTTGGTGCTCTGGAATCTCAAAATTATTAGAGAAAATGATTTTGAGCTGCATCACCTGAGTAACCCAATGGCAGAACAAGAGGAATCACTGATGATATCCTCATTTCCATCCAAAATGTGTTAATGTCTCTTTTTGAGCTCATAGAAACATAGAAAACATTGAAACGCTACAGTGCAAAAGGAGGCCATCTGGCCCATCAAGCCTGCACTGACCACAATCCCACCCAACTCCTATCTCCGTAGCCCCACTAATTTACCCTGCTAGTCCTCCTGGCTCTCAGGGCCAATTTAACATGGCAAATCAACCTAATTCATGAAACTTTGGATTGTGGGAAGAAACTGAAGTACCCGGAGGTAATGCACGCACACACGAGTAAAATATGCAAACTCCACACAGTGACCCAAGCCGAGAATTGAACCTGGGCCCCTGGCACTGTGAGGCAGCAGTGCTAACCATTGTGCAACAAGACATTCCTCACAGTTGTTGATTATCAATCCAGATGGGTTGAGGTTAACTGGTGCCACGGGACAACTTCAAAACTAGTGAATAAAATCACTGAAATAAATCTCATGGTATTCCAGATCTTATCATTTCAGGAAATGGCCCACTGTCTGCAAATGAATGTCTACAGGTGACTGTGAATTTGTCCACATGACTGGTCCACACATATCCCCACAAACTAATGGAGAGGCAAATTGAGGTAAGAACTGTAAAAGCTTTCGTAAAGAAAAATGATATCAATTTAGCACTGTTAAGATACCATTCCACATCACTTCCGAATGGTTTGGTTTGTCTGGACCTCTGCTAAACTTGTGCATTTTACACATGCTCATGACATGTCTCAAGGCAACACATGGGGAAGGAGGAAGGGGAAAGAGGATGAGTATTGTGCAAATTAAACCAGAAGCTAAAATCAATGCCATAGAATGCATGATTCACCAGATTATCAACCAGGAGAATCAAAATGGATTCATGGCCAGAATCATTTTTCTTATTCACTCATTGAATGGCGCACATCCTGGAGATGCATTTTCAGCATTGTAAGTGTCACTGGCCAGGTCAGCATTTATTGCCTGTCATTAATTGCTCTTGAGAAGGTGGTGGTGAACTGTCTTCTTGAACCGCAGCTGTCCATGTGGTGTAAGTACACCCACAGTGCTGTTCGGGAGGGAGCTCCAGGATTTTGACCCAGTGAAAATTGTGTACTGGAAAAAACATGGTTTCATGTGGACTTCTAGAGACTGAAAATGAAATAATATTTAGAAGTGTGCCCATATCTGAAAAAAGAAAACTACCTAAGGAATGGACAAACTACCAGTATAATCAGAAAGCAAGCTGAGCAGGGAGCCACTAGTCTCCAATGATTCACATGCTACTCTGGAGTGTTCAAGGAAAAACATGGGGAATTTGAATACTATACAAACTCTAAGTGAGCTGAGAGCCACTATAACACTTAAGGGTACAGCCGTCAGCACTGCTGCCTCACAGCACCAGGATCCCGGGTTCGATTCTGGCCTCGGGTCACTGTGTGGAGCTTGCACGTCCTCTCCATGTCCACGTGGGTTTTCTCTGGGTGTTCTGATTTCCTCCCACAGTCCAAAGATGTACGGGTTAGATGGATTGGCCATGCCAAATTGTACTTTACTGTCAGGGGGCTCGCACAGTAAATATCTGGGGTTATGAGAATAAGTTCTGGGTGGGATTGTGGCTGGTGCAGACTTGATGGGCCGAATGATTCTATGAACACTCATCATTGTGAACCAGGAATGAAGACAGAGACTTTGGGAACAGATGTCGGATAACATAAATTAAGTATTTAATGGAGTCAGAGACTTGGTGCAGCTATTGTATAAAAGATAATTGTTAAATATATAGTCTGCACCATAAGGATTATGTGACACCAGAGTATGCTAAGTGATAGTTCTGTGTCGAACTTCATGCTCAGCCTTGTAGTATAAAGAGTTAACAGATGGGATGTGCGAATGGATGATGTAGATAATGATACACCACAGACACTAGTCAGTCATGTGCTATAGTCTCGAAAGAGAGTTGGAACCATGCCTAAAAGCTACATGCCTACTCTGTATCCTGTTTAGAAGTAACACCAATGCATAAGCCAATCCCAGAGTGTGATTACAGTCTGTTCAAGAACAAAGTCACACGTTTTGACTCCAAGACAGAGGACCCAATCTCAGAGAATGGAGGCAGTGGAAACATAGATGTAAAAAAAAATACATTGGTGTTATTGAAGGAGGCATTGAGTGAAGAAACCTTTGCCTGTAACTGGGGAAATTCTTGTGGAAAAAGGAGGGAGTTAATCAAACCAGAAACTGAAATAAATGCCATTGGAGAGAGGTAATGATGACTGTACCTAAGGATCAGTCCCCGTCCCTTGCCCACCCATCTGACTGCTTTGAGGGTCGGCAGAGTGTTCAGCAGTGGGTGTTGTTAGAACGCTATATTCTCTGGCACTGAGAAGAGTCAGATCTTCTTGAAAAAGGACCAAAGCTCCGAGTTAGTTCCTTTCCATACACAGTCAGTCTTGTAGCCGATGATATTCACTTAAGCCAGGGTGTGCAGGAGCCCATTGTGGACATTGACTACATTATCAAAACCCATGGGAGCTTTCCTAATTGTCCACAAAACACCATTATCAAGCAAACGATCTGTATGCAAAGCAGCCAAATTCGGTCCATAATTCATGATGAACCTGAAGCATGATTCTGGATTGAGTAGGCACTCAGGCAGTGGCCTCAGCCATACCATAGAAGCCCTACAACTGCAGAAGGAAGCCATTTGACCTTTCAAGTCTGTACCAACTCTCCGAAAGAGCATCTTATCCAGGCCCATTGCCCCCACCCTATCCCCATAACCCCTTGCACTTACCATGGCTAGTCCACCTAATCTACACATCGTTGGACACTATGGAGCAATTTAGCACGGGCAATCATCCTAACCTGCAAATCTTTGTACTTTGAAAGGAAACCAGAACATCTGGAGGAAACCCATGGGGAGAACATACAAAATCCACAGTCACCCAGGGCCTGAATTGAATTTGAGTGCTGGGTGCTATGAGGCAGCAGCACTAATCACTGTGTCACTGTGCTACTAAAACAACCAAAAGGAGGGGAAATTCTATACTGATAGCCATTTTAAGATGCTTGTGTTGTGGCACAAGCAGCCAGCACTGACACCAAGAATGCCCAGCAAGAAGTGTGGAATACTTCCGATGTGGTAAAACTGGAATTTTAAGTATTTCTGCAAATCAAACAATTTTAATCAAAGTCCAGACCAATGAATATTTACAAAAAAGTTCCTTCCAAGTAATGGAACAGAAAATGACAATGTTACAGAAGTTTGAGAGAAAGAACATAGTTTTAATCCAGACTAATCCAGGTCAGGTACAATGCATGTTGAAGACTTTGAATACAGAGCAGTTGTTAATATTTTAGCAGGTGATCTCGACAATGACCTTATATCTATCAGACATAAAGCTACAAGGTCCAGGTAGTATTGGACTTCCAATCAACCTGGATCCTTGGAGCTAGCACCCCAGGTCCACATTGATCATAACCGACACCAAAATCCCCCCAGTGCATTTCCAATTGGAGAGGTGGGTGAATGGCAAGAGACCCACCAACTCTCTGACAGCGCATTCCACCCTGGCACTCCCTCCTACCATATTACCATAATCAAGCACATTTACCATGGCCAATCCATCTAATCTACACATCTTTGTGAGAGGAAATGGAGCACTTGGAGGAAACCCATGCAAATAGAGGGTTAACATGCAAACTCCACATAGTGTCCCAAAGCCAGAATTGATCCTAGGTCTCTGGTGTTGTGGGGCAGCAGTGTTAACCACTGTGCCCCGCAATGTGGGTGTGAGGGTGCAGAGAAGAGTTATCTGACATCCTGACACATCAGAACCTTCTTGCAAAATGTGTGACACAGCCCTCCAAGTCTGTGTTGATCACAATGCTCTAATGAAAAAAAAGCTTTTCTTACTTGGTCCATATTCTTCTATTTCTTCCTAATCATGTACCCATCCAGATGCCCCTTAAATGTTGCTAATATGCCTGCTTCCACCACATCCTCTGGCAGCACATTCCAGCACCTGCCACTCTCCGCATGAAAAACGTCTCCCACATAACGCCCTTAAACTTTCCCTCTCTCACCTTGAACCTGTGCCCTCTTACAATTGAAGCTTCCACCCTTGGAAAAAGCCATTGACTATCCATCCTGTCTATGCACCTCATAATTGTGTACACCTCTATCAGGTCTCCCTCAGCCTCCATCTTTCCAGTGAAAGCAATCCTAGTTTATTCAACCTCTGCTCGTAGCCAACACCCTTGAGACCAGGCAACATCCTGCTGAACATTCTTTGCACTCTCATAGAAGCATTGAATCCCTACAGTGCAGAAGGAGGCCATTCGGCCCATAGAGTATGCACTGACTACAATCCCACCCAGGCCCTATTCCCATAATCCCACACATATCTTCCACATCATTCTGATTGTGTGGTGACCAGATCTGTACCCAATACTCTAAATGTGTCCTAACCAAGGTTTTAGACAACCCATATTTTCCTCCAGATCATTTATATATACTGCAAACAACAAAGGTTCCAGCGCTGATCCCTGTGGAACATCACTAGCTACAAATCTTCATTCTGAAAAACACCCTTCCAGCACTACTCTCTGTCTCCTATAACTAAGCCAATCCTATATCTATCTGGACAACCCACACTGAATCCTATGTGACTTTAATTTTGTACCAGTCTGCCATGTGGGACCTTGCCAAATGCCTTATTAAAGTTCATATAAATTACATTCACAACCCTTCCCCCATCAATTTTCTTTGTCACCTCTTAAGAAAAGTAAAATCAAGTTGGTGATACATGACCTTCCCCATACAAAACAATGCTGCCTGTTGCTAACTACTTCATTTTCTTCCAAATGTGCATGTATCCTGTCCCTTAGTGTCTTATCCAAAAGCTTCCACATCACTGATGTCAGACTCACTGGCCTATAATTTGCTGGATTATCCCTGCTTCCTTTCTTAAACAAGGGAACAACATTGGCTATTCTCCAATCCTCTGGAACCGGGAGATCATCATTTTAAAGATGCAAGATTTGCTTTGTCTGTTCCAACTCAGAGATGAAATTGTCAGCAATTGAGTCATAACTGGGTATAGAAGAGAAGAAAATCATTATTATTAAATCTAGCCAGGAGGGGAGGAGTATAAGTGTATAATTGTTAAATGTATTTGGCATAGCACTCACTAAAAAGCACACACAAGAACAAATATGGATACATGTTCTGGAAAGAGCAATTTGCATCATTGAGTCACAGAGCAATGCAGCATGGAAAAAGGCCCTTTGGCCCAACCGGTCAATGCCAACCATGGTGCGCCTCCAGCTAGTCCCAATTGTCCACGTTTGGTGGGCATTCATAAATGAACGGAGACTACACAACCAATGAGCGGATAGGTTTTTTAGCTTTTTCCAACATTCACTTTTGGGATATGAGCACTGTTGGTAAAGCTAACATTTATTGTCCACCCCTAATTATGCTTGAAAGGTGGTGGTGGGCAGTTTTCTTGAACAACTGTGGTACATGTTGTGCAGGTACACACACAGTGCTACTCAGGAGACAGTTATGGGACTTTGACTCAGTGGCTGCAAAAGGGACAATGATGTAATTCATGGAGTGCGTAAGCCAGGATGGCACATTATTCAGTGGGCTGGTTGGGCCCTTACGCCGGTGGAAATCTCAATTTCAGCGGTGACCGCCCAATTGAGCAGGCAATTAGGATTCGTGCCATTGGTGAACGAGATTCATGCAAGATTTTGGGCCACAGCTGACATCTAATGTGGGCTCAGAATCGCCCCCATTATAAAGTTTTGTTTTAGAACACAGAACATAGAAAAACTACAGCACAAACAGGCCCTTCAGCCCACAAGTTGCGCTGATCATATCCTTACCTACTAGGCCTACCTATAACCCTCAATCCTATTAAATCCCATGTACTCATCCAGAAGTCTCTTAAAAGACCCTATCGAATTTGCCTCCACCACCACCGACGGCAGCCGATTCCACTCACCCACCATGCTGAGTGAAAAACTTACCCCTGACACCTCCTCTGTACCTACTCCCCAGCATCTTAAACCTTTGTCCTCTCGTAGCGACCATTTCAGCCATGGGAAATAGCCTCTGAGAACCCACCCAATCTATGCCTCTCAACATCTTATAAACCTCTATCAGGTCACCTCTCATCCTTCGTCTCTCCAGGGAGAAAAGACCGAGTTCCCTCAACCTATCCTCATAAGGCATGCTACCCAATCCAGGCAACATCCTTGTAAATCTCCTCTGCACCCTTTCAATAGCTTTCACATCTTTCTTGTAATGATTCAACCAGAACTGCGCACAGTACTCCAAATGGGGTCTGACAAGGGACTTATAAAGTTGCAGCATTACCTCCCAACTCCTAAACTCAGTCCCTCGATTGATGAAGGCCAGTACACCATACACCTTCTTGACCACATCCTCTACCTGCGAGGCCGCTTTAAGAGTCCTATGGACCCAGACCCCAAGGTCCTTCTGATCCTCTACACTGCTAAGAGTCTCACCCTTGATATTATACTCTTTCATCCAATTTGACCTGCCAAAATGGACCACTACACATTTATCCTGGCTGAAGCCCATCTGCCACTTCTCCGCCCAGTCTTGCATTCTATCTATGTCATGCTGCAACTTTAAGGAAGGAAAAACATTTCATATTGGAACAATGTAATTTCTTTACATTGGCTGATTTTATTTATCTAGTTTGGGTTGTTCATTCTAAAATGTTGTTTGGCTTTTCTTCTCATTTATTTTCTCATTTCTTTGGTTTGTCCTTAGCCCATAATCTTCCACTGGTCTCTTTCCTTTCCAAAGGGCTTTTAAATCAGTGTGAAATTTGCACGGTGTATTTTTAGTTGCTCATTTTCAAGTAATGTTGGAATTTAATATTTTCTGTCAATATAATTTATTACACCACCTGTGTGAAAACTATTTAAATTGATTCATGCAGATATTCATAAATTATCCAATTACACATCTACAAAATACCATCCCTATCAGAAAATGTTGATATCTTTTTGCATTGAAATAACATTCAGTAACACGATCTGGCATAATTTGATATCAAACTGTTTAATTTGGAATGATTGAAATAGTTATCATTTGCAATGAAAAATACTCCATTATCGCATTTTAATACCAGCAAGATCCTTTCCGATCACTCCTGATTACTTTAGGGAAAGCTCAGAAATGTTCAAAAGCCATCACAGCTTTGTTCAATTTGTGAAGTGAGCGCTAACTTTCAGAAGCAATCATCTGGGTTCAGAAGAGATCATTAGTCTTCAGAAGCATTCATTTATGTTCAAAAGCATTCATTAGTGATGAAAAGTATTTGTTAGGCTTGCATCCTCTCTGCCTATTTTCCCCATCTTTCCCCCGATTTGCAGCATTCTCCCACCTCACCCCACCCCATCATTTGCAAGCCCCTCCAACCTTTTGCAGACTCTCCCTACCCCTTTCTAACTTCTTGTCCTTTTGAGGCACACCATGCCCCCTTTGCAGCCACCCTGGCCCCTTTCTTTACCTTTCAGCCCCTATGTTGCGTTGTACCCAGCCCTCTCCCATTTTGCAGCACAAAGCTCACTCTTTGCAGCCCATCTCTCCCCCTTATGTGGTTCATCCCACCTCCTTTTCTGCCCCTCTGTCTTTTTTACAGCCTTTCTCCCTCCTCTCTTTCCGGCCTGGCCTGATCTCACACCGGAACTCACCATGCCCCTAACATCTTCCTTCTTCTGGCCCAGTAGCATCTCTCACCATTGCTACTCCTGTCCTCAGGCCTTGCTTTTCACCTAATAGTCCTTCATCTTTCTGGACAAGCTTTTCACTGACTTTAGAGTGAGGTTGCAGTTCAAGGATGCCTCAGCTCACTTCTGTCATTGTCAGCCTTCTCCTAAGGGTAATCAAGCAGAAACAATGTTACCCAGCTACACAATTAAGTACAATTCTTTCCATACCAATTTCTTTCACCAATAACACAACAAACTGTGACTTTGCCCTGCAAAATTCAAGTATCATCTATGGATGCCTGAAGGCCACAATTGTTGGGTGAAGCAGGTTATTTATCCTGAAATTGTGTGACCAAACTGAACATATTCACTTTTCCGTCTGACTGCTCCTCCAATCATAGTCTATTTCTCTCCTGCAGTTGTTGATAGCCTCACTCAGCGGTAAGTCCTGGAGGGAGACAGCCTATGATTAAGGAGAATTCCTCGCTCATTCTATTGTTTTCAAGTACTGGATGGGAGTTGCAGGTGAGGGAGAGTGACTTTCCTTTGTCTCTTTGTTCCAGCCATTGAATTTGCCAAGGATTTTTGGGGCTTTCAGGGGTGAATTTTTTCACTGCCCCTGTGTCTTTTGCACATTGAAACAAACTGCTTACAACTAAAAACATGGAATATATATTTGTAAATTTACTCCAAAATCATAACTATTTTATTTCTACTGCATTTTTCTGTATGTGAAATGGAATGAGGTATTACATCGATGTACGGTCATAGAATCCCTACAATGCTGAAGGAGGCCATTTGCCCTTTCGCGTCTCTCCAACAGAGCTCAGGGTATGTTCCCATAACCATATGTACTAATCCCACTAACCTACACACTACAGGACACTAATGGGCAATCTTAGCATGGCCAATCTACCTCACCTGCACATCTTTGGCCTTTGGCAGGAAACCGGGGCACCCAGAGAAAGCCCATACAGGCACGGAGAGAATGTGCAAACTATACACAGACAGTGACCGAAGGCTGAAATTGAACTTCGGTCCCCACCACTGTGAGGCAGCAGTGCTAACCACTCATATACAGGAACTGGAAGCTCATCTAAGGGAAATGGGAACATTTCTTTACACATGGGGTGGGGGTGGGTGGGGGGGCAATTTTCCCAATACAACCTGCAAATTTTCTGGTGGATCCATTTGGGAGACTTGTGCGTTAGCCATTACCTGAAGATCAGAGGCCGAATGTTCATGATCACTGAAGCGTTTCCTAACAGGAAGAGAACAGTCTTGCCTGATGATTGTCGAGTGGTGTTCATTCATCCATTGTCATAGCATCTGCATGGTCTCCCCGGTGTACCATGACTCGGGACATCCTTTCCTGCAGTGTATCAGGTAGACAACATTGGCCTCTTAAGGATCAACTAGGTCATGTATGTGAGGAGCCACAGGAGATGAGTGAGATCCTAAATGAAAATTTCTCATCAGTATATATTGCTGGGAAAAGCATGGATGTTAAAGAACTTGGGGATATAAGGTGGCATGGTGGTACAGTAGTCAGCAATGCTGCCTCACAGTGCCAGGGACCGGGGTACAATTCCTGGCTTGGGTCACTGTCTGTGTGGAGTTTGTATGTTCTCTTCATGTCTGTATGGGTTTCCTCCGGGTGCTCTGGCTTCCTCCCACAGTCCAAAAGACGTGCTGGTTAGGTACATTGGCCATTCTGAATTCTCATGCGGTGTAGCCAAACAGGCCCCAGAGTGTGGCAACTTCACCGCTGTTAATGTAAGCCTACTTGTGACACTAATAAATAAAGTTTAAACTTTCGTGATGTTTTGAGAAGTGTACATATTACAGAGAATGAGGTGCTGGAAGTCTCAAAGTGCATCAAGATAGATAAATCCCTGGTACCTGATCAAGTGTATCCTAGGATGTTGTGGGAGGCGAGGGAGGAAATTGTGGGCCCCCTCGCAGAGATATTTGAATCACTGACAGCCACATGTGAGGTGCCTGAAGATTTAAATGTGACAAATGTTGTGCCTTTGTTTAAGAAGAGCTGCAGGGAAAAACCTGCAAATATAGGCTGGTGAGCATCACATCTGTAGTGGGTAAGTTGTTAGAAGATATTCTGAGAAACAGGACCTCCAGGTATTTAGAGTCAAGGACTGATTACGGAGAGTCAGCATGGCTTTATGAGTGCAAAATCATGTCTCACGAATTTGATTGAGATTTTTGAAGGGATAACCAAGAAGGTAGATGAAGGCAGTGTAGTCAAACTTGTCTAAATGCAAGGCCTTTAACAAGGTACCACATGGCGTGTTGTTGCATAACGTTAAATCTCATGGGATTCAGGGTGAGGTAGCTGATTGGATACAAAATTGGCTTGATAAGAGAAGGCAGAGGGTCCTTGTAGAGGATTGTTTTTCAAACTGGATGTTGTGACCAGGTGTGTGCCTTAGGGATTGGTGCTGATTCCACTGTTATTTGTTATTTATATTAATGATTTGGATGAGAATTTAGGAGGTATGGTCAATACGTTTGCAGATAACATGAAGATAGGTGTCATGCTGGACAGTGAAATAGGTTATTTAGAATTGCAATGGTATCTTGATCAATTGGGCCACTAGGCTGATGAATGGCAGATGGAGTTATTTTAGATAAATGCAGGGTAATGCATTTTGGTAGATCAAACCAGGGCAGGACTTACTCAATTAATGATAAGACATTGGGGAGAGTTATAGAACAAAGGTGTCTACAGGTACAAGTTCATAGCTCCTTGAACGTGGAGTCACAGGTGGACAGAGTGGTGAAGAAGGGATTTGGCATGCTTGGTTTCATTGGTCAGAACACTGAATACAAGAGTTGGGGCGTCTTGTTGAAGTTGTACAGGACATTGGTAAGGCCACACTTGGAATCCTGTGTAGAGTTCTGGTCACCCTATTATAGAAAGGATATTATTAAACTAGAAAGAGTGCAGAAAATAGTTACTAGGATGCTACTGGGATGTGATGGTTTGAGTTATAAGGGTAGGCTAGATAGACTGGGACTTTTTTCCCTGAGGTGTAGGAAGCTTAGGGGTGATTTTACAGAGATCTATAAAATAATGAGGGGCATAGATAAGTTAGATAGTTAACTTCTTTTCCCCAAGTTCTGGCAATCTAAAACTACAGGGCATAGGTTTAAGGTGAGAGGAGGAGATACAAAAGGGACCAGAGGGGCAATTTTTTCATGCAGAGGGCGACGCGTGGCTGGAATGAGCTGCCAGAGGTAGTAGTAGAGGTGGGTTCAAATTTGTATTTTAAGAAGCGTTTAGGGTAAGAAAGATAGAGAATTACAGACCAGGCACAAGCAATTGAGGCTAGCTTAATGGTAAAAACTGAACTACACAGGCACATTGGGCTGAAGGGCCTGTTCCATGCTGTAAGCCTATCTGACTCTAATTTCTTGCCTGCACTGCGTAGCGGTGAGGGCCGGGGGCCAGGAGGGAGGATACTACTTATTGCTGAGGGGTTGGTGCTGTTTCCTCAACGTGTCAAAGGCTGCCTGGTGCAGATCTCATTGGGGAGGCAAGTGAATAGCGAGGGCCGTTTGATTCAGGCTGCAAGTAATTGTATTGAAACGTGTGGATTTGAATATGCAGGTAGGAATCTGATTGAGGCCAGAAACGCAGGCTGGGAGGGTCGCAGTAGGTTCAGTACCCGGCGTAAAACCTACTTTCTCATGGACTTCTGATTCTCTGGGCTGTCATGATTAATGGTTGGGAGTAGCGGGTCCAGACAATTTCCCCCCACTTCTGCATTATCTTTAATTCTGTGATATTGTGAGTATGTCTATTTCAGGCTGTTGTTTGACTAGTCTGTGAGACAGCTTTGCCAATTTTGACAGGAGCCCCCTGATGCTAATAAGGGGGTTGACATGACTGGGTCTGACGTTTTTATTTCAGGTGCTGAGGTCGATGCTCAGTGGTCTGTCCAGTTTCATTTTTTTGTGATTTCATTAATGTGGTTGGCTCCAACTGAGTGACTTGTTAGGTAATTTCAGAGGACTTTTCAGGTAAATCACATGAAGACCAGATCAGGTAAGGACAGTCTTCCCTGGTGAACCATAGATACACCAATGATTTCATACTCAACATTAGAATTTTAATTGAGGTTAAATTCCACCATCTGCCGGGTGGGATTCAAACCCAGGTACTCAGAATATTACCCTGGCTCTTTGGATTACTAGTCCTGTGACAATACCACCATTCCATTGCCTCCCCATGAATAAATGAAAGTTAAAAAATCCTCGGGCGTGATCTTGCTGTCCATTCAGTTCCCAATGCAGCAAAGACAGATATTTTGACGATAAGTGAAATTTCTATTCACTGCAGCGGGATGGGAAAATCCCACTGGAAGACTGGTTGGAAAACTCTAGCCCTCGTCTTTTCTGTTAAATTCAATCATTTCCTTTATTTAACATTCATTTATTTAGTTTTGGTTTTCCCATCAGCTTTTTGCCCTACAGTCATGCTGTATACTTCCATTGAACATTCAGCTTGACTAACTCTATTGATCCATACCTTTAATGATCATATTTTCTAAGCTCTTCCCAGTGGTACTCTAGTTATTTCTTCCCTCTGATTGCTTTTTTTGGCAACTGTTCCTTTTCATTTCCTCCGATGTTCATTCCCAAATGTGTTCTTCTTGTGATTTTGTTCAAATCAGCAAGTTGTGCACAGCAACTCCAAAGATGACCCACAGACTGTAGGAAATGAGTTTTCACTTAAACTGAAGATAGTGACGGTCTTTGTGTTTAAAAAAAAACTTTAACCTCATAATCCTAAAGTATAAACTTAGTTTTAATGTTGGAGACCCTTCACTAGACTGCAAGCTTATTTCATGTATTCATTCGTGGAATGTGGGTATCACCGGTAAGGCCAACATTTATTGCCAGTTCCTAACTTTCTTTGAGGAGGTGATGGTGTGCTGCCTTTTTGAAATGTTGCAATCCATATGGTGGACGGAGCATTGTTAGGGAGGGAGTTCCAGGATTCTGATCCAGTGGCAGTGAAGGACGAGAGTTGCATTTCTAATTGAGAATTATATTCAGACGGAACTTTGCAAATGAATTCACATATATCTGAACGGTACTATGGAAAGTGCTGTGAAAGCAACCTGGACAAGTTTCTGCAGAGCATTCTTTAAATAACAGATACTGCTGCAAGTGGTAGTGGACGGAGTGAATGCTTAAGATGGTGAAATAAATTGGCCTGCTTTGTCCTACAGAGAATTGACTGTCAGGATGGAGTCCAGACAGGTCTTGTTTCAATGCACCGTCAATGACATGTTGCTGGGGCTGTGAGGAGTAAAGGCAGATACACTTTTCTAGCGAGGAAAGGAAATAAATACTGGTGCAACCAAGAAGACATGGTTAGATGTTGAGGGGGCAGCAACATAATGCCACATTCCTATCTCCAGTGTTAAAGTAGTTAGCAAGCTAAACAGATCAGGAAACGTGATGGCAGTATCACATTTATCTATATCTTGTGTACATCACCGCAACTCCCTCACTTCGCCTTCTGAAGCCTATTCTACTGCGTCAGTCTTCACACGCACCTCCTTCGCAGATGCAAAGAACAAAGAACAAAGAACAACACAGCATGGGAAACAGGCCCTTCAGCCCAACGAGCCCACGCCGCCATTTTAACATTACGAGTCCCCTCCTCTACCCATGACCATTCATTTCATTTCTGCATATTTCTTCAAATCTATCATTCCCATTCTTTTCCTTACAAATGTCATTCCTCTCCCTCATAGCCACCCTCACTTAATGCACTCCATCTATTATGCAAGCCATGTCATTACACTCATTTATATCTGTTCCTTCTCTTGAAGAGACATTAAGACCAAGGAGAGTTTAATATGAAAATCTGAACCTTGTCAAAATACCTCTACTCATTAAAGCAGCATGGGTATGGGGCAGCACTATGGCATAATGGTTAGCACTGCTGCTTCACTAACTGGGTCACTATCTGTGCTGAGTGTGCACATTCTCCCCGTAACTGCTTTGGTTTCCTCCCATAGACTGAAAGATGTACAGGTTAGGTGCATTGGCATGTTAAATTCTCCCTCAGTGTACCTGAACAGGTGCCGGAGTGTGGAGATTCGAGGATTTTCACTGTAACTTCATTGCAGATGTCAGCCTACTTGTGACACTAATAAACATTCAAAATAAACTTTAGATTTTATTAAAGCCTGTAATAATTCTCCCAATACAACCTGCAAATTTTCTGGTGGATCCATTTGGGAGACTTGTGCGTTAGCCATTACCTGAAGATCAGAGGCCGAATGTTCATGACCACTGAAGCGTTTCCTAACAGGAAGAGAACAGTCTTGCCTGATGATTGTCGAGTGGTGTTCATTCATCCATTGTCATATCATCTGCATGGTCTCCCCGGTGTACCATGACTCGGGACATCCTTTCCTGCAGTGTATCAGGTAGACAACATTGGCCTCTTAAGGATCAACTAGGTCATGTATGTGTGGAGCCACAGGAGATGAGTGAGATCCTAAATGAAAATTTCTCATCAGTATATATTGCTAGGAAAAGCATGGATGTTAAAGAACTTGGGGATATAAGGTGGCATGGTGGTACAGTAGTCAGCAATGCTGCCTCACAGTGCCAGGGACTGGGGTACAATTCCTGGCTTGGGTCACTGTCTGTGTGGAGTTTGTATGTTCTCTTCATGTCTGTATGGGTTTCCTCCGGGTGCTCTGGCTTCCTCCCACAGTCCAAAAGACGTGCTGGTTAGGTACATTGGCCATTCTGAATTCTCATGCGGTGTAGCCAAACAGGCCCCAGAGTGTGGCAACTTCACCGCTGTTAATGTAAGCCTACTTGTGACACTAATAAATAAAGTTTAAACTTTCGTGATGTTTTGAGAAGTGTACATATTACAGAGAATGAGGTGCTGGAAGTCTCAAAGTGCATCAAGATAGATAAATCCCTGGTACCTGATCAAGTGTATCCTAGGATGTTGTGGGAGGCGAGGGAGGAAATTGTGGGCCCCCTCGCAGAGATATTTGAATCACTGACAGCCACATGTGAGGTGCCTGAAGATTTAAATGTGACAAATGTTGTGCCTTTGTTTAAGAAGAGCTGCAGGGAAAAACCTGCAAATATAGGCTGGTGAGCATCACATCTGTAGTGGGTAAGTTGTTAGAAGATATTCTGAGAAACAGGACCTCCAGGTATTTAGAGTCAAGGACTGATTACGGAGAGTCAGCATGGCTTTATGAGTGCAAAATCATGTCTCACGAATTTGATTGAGATTTTTGAAGGGATAACCAAGAAGGTAGATGAAGGCAGTGTAGTCAAACTTGTCTAAATGCAAGGCCTTTAACAAGGTACCACATGGCGTGTTGTTGCATAACGTTAAATCTCATGGGATTCAGGGTGAGGTAGCTGATTGGATACAAAATTGGCTTGATAAGAGAAGGCAGAGGGTCCTTGTAGAGGATTGTTTTTCAAACTGGATGTTGTGACCAGGTGTGTGCCTTAGGGATTGGTGCTGATTCCACTGTTATTTGTTATTTATATTAATGATTTGGATGAGAATTTAGGAGGTATGGTCAATACGTTTGCAGATAACATGAAGATAGGTGTCATGCTGGACAGTGAAATAGGTTATTTAGAATTGCAATGGTATCTTGATCAATTGGGCCACTAGGCTGATGAATGGCAGATGGAGTTATTTTAGATAAATGCAGGGTAATGCATTTTGGTAGATCAAACCAGGGCAGGACTTACTCAATTAATGATAAGACATTGGGGAGAGTTATAGAACAAAGGTGTCTACAGGTACAAGTTCATAGCTCCTTGAACGTGGAGTCACAGGTGGACAGAGTGGTGAAGAAGGGATTTGGCATGCTTGGTTTCATTGGTCAGAACACTGAATACAAGAGTTGGGGCGTCTTGTTGAAGTTGTACAGGACATTGGTAAGGCCACACTTGGAATCCTGTGTAGAGTTCTGGTCACCCTATTATAGAAAGGATATTATTAAACTAGAAAGAGTGCAGAAAATAGTTACTAGGATGCTACTGGGATGTGATGGTTTGAGTTATAAGGGTAGGCTAGATAGACTGGGACTTTTTTCCCTGAGGTGTAGGAAGCTTAGGGGTGATTTTACAGAGATCTATAAAATAATGAGGGGCATAGATAAGTTAGATAGTTAACTTCTTTTCCCCAAGTTCTGGCAATCTAAAACTACAGGGCATAGGTTTAAGGTGAGAGGAGGAGATACAAAAGGGACCAGAGGGGCAATTTTTTCATGCAGAGGGCGACGCGTGGCTGGAATGAGCTGCCAGAGGTAGTAGTAGAGGTGGGTTCAAATTTGTATTTTAAGAAGCATTTAGGGTAAGAAAGATAGAGAATTACAGACCAGGCACAAGCAATTGAGGCTAGCTTAATGGTAAAAACTGAACTACACAGGCACATTGGGCTGAAGGGCCTGTTCCATGCTGTAAGCCTATCTGACTCTAATTTCTTGCCTGCACTGCGTAGCGGTGAGGGCCGGGGGCCAGGAGGGAGGATACTACTTATTGCTGAGGGGTTGGTGCTGTTTCCTCAACGTGTCAAAGGCTGCCTGGTGCAGATCTCATTGGGGAGGCAAGTGAATAGCGAGGGCCGTTTGATTCAGGCTGCAAGTAATTGTATTGAAACGTGTGGATTTGAATATGCAGGTAGGAATCTGATTGAGGCCAGAAACGCAGGCTGGGAGGGTCGCAGTAGGTTCAGTACCCGGCGTAAAACCTACTTTCTCATGGACTTCTGATTCTCTGGGCTGTCATGATTAATGGTTGGGAGTAGCGGGTCCAGACAATTTCCCCCCACTTCTGCATTATCTTTAATTCTGTGATATTGTGAGTATGTCTATTTCAGGCTGTTGTTTGACTAGTCTGTGAGACAGCTTTGCCAATTTTGACAGGAGCCCCCTGATGCTAATAAGGGGGTTGACATGACTGGGTCTGACGTTTTTATTTCAGGTGCCGAGGTCGATGCTCAGTGGTCTGTCCAGTTTCATTTTTTTGTGATTTCATTAATGTGGTTGGCTCCAACTGAGTGACTTGTTAGGTAATTTCAGAGGACTTTTCAGGTAAATCACATGAAGACCAGATCAGGTAAGGACAGTCTTCCCTGGTGAACCATAGATACACCAATGATTTCATACTCAACATTAGAATTTTAATTGAGGTTAAATTCCACCATCTGCCGGGTGGGATTCAAACCCAGGTACTCAGAATATTACCCTGGCTCTTTGGATTACTAGTCCTGTGACAATACCACCATTCCATTGCCTCCCCATGAATAAATGAAAGTTAAAAAATCCTCGGGCGTGATCTTGCTGTCCATTCAGTTCCCAATGCAGCAAAGACAGATATTTTGACGATAAGTGAAATTTCTATTCACTGCAGCGGGATGGGAAAATCCCACTGGAAGACTGGTTGGAAAACTCTAGCCCTCGTCTTTTCTGTTAAATTCAATCATTTCCTTTATTTAACATTCATTTATTTAGTTTTGGTTTTCCCATCAGCTTTTTGCCCTACAGTCATGCTGTATACTTCCATTGAACATTCAGCTTGACTAACTCTATTGATCCATACCTTTAATGATCATATTTTCTAAGCTCTTCCCAGTGGTACTCTAGTTATTTCTTCCCTCTGATTGCTTTTTTTGGCAACTGTTCCTTTTCATTTCCTCTGATGTTCATTCCCAAATGTGTTCTTCTTGTGATTTTGTTCAAATCAGCAAGTTGTGCACAGCAACTCCAAAGATGACCCACAGACTGTAGGAAATGAGTTTTCACTTAAACTGAAGATAGTGACGGTCTTTGTGTTTAAAAAAAAACTTTAACCTCATAATCCTAAAGTATAAACTTAGTTTTAATGTTGGAGACCCTTCACTAGACTGCAAGCTTATTTCATGTATTCATTCGTGGAATGTGGGTATCACTGGTAAGGCCAACATTTATTGCATGTTCCTAACTTTCTTTGAGGAGGTGATGGTGTGCTGCCTTTTTGAAATGTTGCAATCCATATGGTGGACGGAGCATTGTTAGGGAGGGAGTTCCAGGATTCTGATCCAGTGGCAGTGAAGGACGAGAGTTGCATTTCTAATTGAGAATTATATTCAGACGGAACTTTGCAAATGAATTCACATACATCTGAACGGTACTATGGAAAGTGCTGTGAAAGCAACCTGGATAAGTTTCTGCAGAGCATTCTTTAAATAACAGATACTGCTGCAAGTGGTAGTGGACGGAGTGAATGCTTAAGATGGTGAAATAAATTGGTCTGCTTTGTCCTACAGAGAATTGACTGTCAGGATGGAGTCCAGACAGGTCTTGTTTCAATGCACCGTCAATGACATGTTGCTGGGGCTGTGAGGAGTAAAGGCAGATACACTTTTCTAGCGAGGAAAGGAAATAAATACTGGTGCAACCAAGAAGACATGGTTAGATGTTGAGGGGGCAGCAACATAATGCCACATTCCTATCTCCAGTGTTAAAGTAGTTAGCAAGCTAAACAGATCAGGAAACGTGATGGCAGTATCACATTTATCTATATCTTGTGTACATCACCGCAACTCCCTCACTTCGCCTTCTGAAGCCTATTCTACTGCGTCAGTCTTCACACGCACCTCCTTCGCAGATGCAAAGAACAAAGAACAAAGAACAACACAGCATGGGAAACAGGCCCTTCAGCCCAACGAGCCCACGCCGCCATTTTAACATTACGAGTCCCCTCCTCTACCCATGACCATTCATTTCATTTCTGCATATTTCTTCAAATCTATCATTCCCATTCTTTTCCTTACAAATGTCATTCCTCTCCCTCATAGCCACCCTCACTTAATGCACTCCATCTATTATGCAAGCCATGTCATTACACTCATTTATATCTGTTCCTTCTCTTGAAGAGACATTAAGACCAAGGAGAGTTTAATATGAAAATCTGAACCTTGTCAAAATACCTCTACTCATTAAAGCAGCATGGGTATGGGGCAGCACGGTGGCATAATGGTTAGCACTGCTGCTTCACTAACTGGGTCACTATCTGTGCTGAGTGTGCACATTCTCCCCGTAACTGCTTTGGTTTCCTCCCATAGACTGAAAGATGTACAGGTTAGGTGCATTGGCATGTTAAATTCTCCCTCAGTGTACCCGAACAGGTGCCGGAGTGTGGAGATTCGAGGATTTTCACTGTAACTTCATTGCAGATGTCAGCCTACTTGTGACACTAATAAACATTCAAAATAAACTTTAGATTTTATTAAAGCCTGTAATAGAGCTGTGTTGGGGTTCCATTTTCTATTGTTTAAGAAAAATTCACTTAGCACCACAACCTCCTGCACTTCTCCTACTGTTCCATAGAAGAGTCATATAGACTCAAAACATTACCTCTGTTTCTTTCTCCACAGATGCTGCCAGACCTGCTGAGTTTATTCAGCATTATCTGTTTTTATTTCAGATTTCCAGTATCTGTAATATTTTATTTCTATTTAGATCTTCAATGTTTGCTCTTTGAGCTACATGTAGGAACCTGAAATATTAACCCAAATGTGTCCTTGTGTGGAATTTTTTGATTGAAAGCATTTGCCCAAAATGAATTCACATAATTTTAATACTTTGAAGAAAACTTCTGAAGGTGCTGCGTTCAATTTAAAGAAAATAATTGATTGAAGATTTTGAAGAGGAAAAGTAAGGCAGATAGATATAAAACTAGTGACGTTAAACATAAAAGTGTTGTATTAACTTTATGACATAGACTAGGGTAATGTTTCATTCACATTGAAAAAGGAAATAAATCTCAATCATTCTTTTGAGACCAATTAAAGCAGTAAGAATGTCATATAATATCTTGGAACTGAAGAACAAATTTCATGATAATGGCAATTAATGACTGAACTGCTGAACCTTTGACAAATTTGTTGTCTTCAGATTGCCAACTGTCTAAGAACTTTTATATAATTCATTGTAACTGGTTTAATATGACTAACTTTTCACTCACTTCAAAAATAGATCATGCATTAAAGATTTTATTTTATTGGTGATACTTTTTTGTTTGCGTTTTCTTCTACTAATGAGTCTTACTGTAGCTCATATAAACATATATATTTTTTGTTAAGGTTGGAGGACTGTAATCATTGTCCAACCATGGATGTTCACCAATGTGATTGAATTGAATTATCATAGAAATTTACAGCATGGAAACAGGTCCTTCAGCCTAACTTGTCCATGCTGCCCAGTTTTTACCACTAAGCTAGTCCCAATTTTCCTCATTTGGCCCACATCCCTCTATACGCATCTTGCCCATGAAACTGTCTAAACGCTTTTTAGCAACAAAATTGTACCTTCCTCTACCACTGTCTCTGTCAGCTCATTCCAGACACTAACCACCCTCTGGACCCATTTGTATCTCTCCCCTCTCACCTTAACCTTGTGCAGTCTAGTTTTAGACTCCCCTACCTTTGGGAAAAGATGTTCACTATCTACCTTATCAATGTCCCTCATTATTTTATAGATTTATTATTGTCACGTGTAATGGGCTACAATGAAAATTATTGTTTCTAGTGCCAAATACAGACAACACACACTGTTCATCAAGTACATAGTGGAGAAGGACAGGAGAGGGTACAGAATATAAATAGCTATAAATAGGGTGGAGAGAATGATCAGTTTATTATGTGTTAGGACCATTCAGAAGTCTGATGGCAGCAGAGAAGGAACTGTTCTTGAGTTGGTTGGTACGTGTTTTCAGACTTTTGTATTTTTTTCCCAAAGGAAGAAGATGGAAGAGAAACATTTTAGGTGTGTGTGGTCCTTGATTACTTTGGCTGCTTTCCTAAGGCAGTGGGAAGTGTAGATGGAGTCAATGGATGGGAGGCTGCTTTGCGTGATGGACTGGGCTGCATTTACAACATTTTGTAATTTCTTGTGGTTTTGGTCAGGGCTAAAGCCTTACCAAACAGTGATACTTCTGGAAAGAATGCTTTCTATGGTTCATCTGTAATGATTAATGAAAGTTGTAGTGGACATGCCATAGCATTCTGAGAAAGTAGAGGCATTGGAGAGCTTTCTTAATTATAACATCAGCACGGAAGGGTCAGGACAGGTTGTTGGTGATCTGAACTCCTATAAACTTGAAGCTTTCGAACATCTCCACTTCATCCCTGTCGATGTAGAGAGGATCATGTCTTTCCATTATGTTTCCCTAAGTCGATGACTATCTTCTTCATTTTACTGACATTGATGGGAGACATTGGAAAGAGGATGAGCACTTGCACACCAAAGTCTGACATGAAAAACTATAACACAAAAATAGACTGTTTTAAAGCAGGGATTTTTCAGGTACAACCTATGTACATTCCTAAAAGGAGATGAAAGAAGAGGAAACCAAAGTCAGGCCTCCTTGCATGAGTGAGATTGATAATATAATGAAAGAGAGAATCTAAGATGCATGTTAGACAAATTCTTCAGGCAATAAACAGACCACATACAATAAGTTAAAGTGAAAAGTAAAATATGACTAGCAAAGAGGGAATATAACAATAGAACAAAAGGGAAGTCAATAATCTTCCACCAGCATGTAAATGGTAAAGGGATATAAGAGTCAGAATTCTTGTCCAAAAAATTCGAAGTGTTGAATTCGCATGAAAACTGGATTAGATTATGCTTTTTTTCAGCGGGAGTTCAGAGAAGAATCTCCCACATTCTGTGTACTGCAAAAGTCACCAGCATGAATATCATTAAAAATGTGCACATATTTCCACTGGAGAGGCTGAAATCGTTGCATCGGGCAGCTACGTGCACGCGCCGATCTGTCAATGCCGAGATTGGCACGTGCGCAGTGGCCCTGCACTGACAGCCTCCTGATTGCTGGCCAGCTTGATTGCTGGCCAGTCCTGCGATTCCCATGTTGCCAGTCCTCCAACACCCATGGCCCAATAGTTGGTCCTCCGATCATTCCTGGGCCCAGACCTGACCTCCCCCCCACCACCCCCGGCTGACATCTTTCCCCAAGTCTGCCCCAATCGTTGGCCTCCCTCCTTCCCCCACTGATCCTTATGCAGAGTGGCAGTGGGGCACCCACAAGTCGTCCCAAGGCCCTGAGCCCAACAGGTCCTGCCATTCCCCATATGCACTGCCCCCTTGGCACTGCCCCATGTTCAATGGGCAGGGCCAAGGTGTCCCCATGGCATTGGCACCTTGTCCCTTGGCATTGCCAGGGTGCCAATGCCCAGGGGACACACCACCACTCTGCGCCTGACCCTCTGGGGGGTGCTTGATTGCCCCCTCTTCACTCCAGCGGGCTGCTATTTCCCTGAAAGTGAGGAGCTATTGTAAACCCTGCTGGAGTGAAATACTCCCAGCAGGGTTTGAGAGGCTAGCGGGCCCGGAAGCTTAAGTTCCGAGCCTGCTAATAGGACTTAAAATATATGGTAATAAATATTAACATAATTTATGCATCTATACGCTGATTTCTGGCACAACGTCAGAAATCCGATGCTGGGAGACACCAGCAGACCGGGAAACCCAGAACGGATTCCGTGCATCGGGCACCATTGGATTACCACAACAGGATGGGAGAATCATTCCCAAGATATGGGATGGGGCCAATTCAGGAAGAGAAGTAATACAGAGGAAGAGGGCAAGTCTTATGCTTAATGAATATTTTCTATCAATATTCACTAAGGACAAGGATGGTAATAAAATGTCAGCAGAAGCTAAGATAATAGGGGTAATAGATGGGGTGAAAACATATAAGTAGGAAACACTGGAAAGGTTGGCTGTGCTTAGAGATGCTAGTCATCTAATCCAAATGGTTTTCTTTCCAGTTAACCATGGAAGTTGGGATAAAGATAGTAGGAGGGCTTACCATAATCTTCCAAACTGCCCTAGATTTAAGAAAATTGCCAGAGGATTGGAAAGTGGCAAATGCAACACAGTTGTTGAAGCAAGGACGTAGGAACATCCTTCGGAACTACAGGCCAGTCAGTATACGTTCAATGGTGGTATAGTTTTAGAAACAATAACCAGAGTACACAATGTGACTTGGCTGAGAGCCCAGCAACTATTAAATTATGAGAACGCCTGACGCCCAGAGAAAACCTGTCTTCTCACTTAACTTGAATACACTGTTGACATTTTGTTACCATAAAATGGTGGAACCTCTGGCTGGTGGAAATTCTCCAACACCCAGACGTACCTTTGAAACATTGAAACATAGAAAATGTGAGCAGGATTAGGCCATTTGGACATTTGTGCCTGTTCTGCCATTCAATTTGATATCAACACCTCGCTCCCACATTCTCCTCATACCCCTTGACAACTTTAGAGTCCAGAAATCTCTTTATTTCTTCTCAAATATATTCAGTGAATGACCTTCTCAGCCCTCTGCATTAAAAAATTCCACAGGGTCACTTGAGAGAAAAAATTCAAAGAACAAACAAAGAACAAAGCAAAGTACAGCACAAGAACAGGCCCTTTGGCCCTACAAGCCTGTGCCGAACATGATGCCCTAACTAAACAAAAGAAAAATCTTCTGCCATTATTCAGTCCATATCCCTCATTCCCTCCCTATTCAAATGGCTTTTAAATGTTGCTAATGTGCCTGCTTCCACTGGTTCCTCTGGCAGTGGTTCCAGGCACTCACCATTCGCTGCATGAAAAACCCACCCCGCACATCTCCCTTAAACTTTCCCCCTCTCACCTTGAATCTGTGTCCCCTTGTATCTGGCATTTCCATCCTTGTAAAAAACTACTGACTATTCATCCTGTTTATGCCTCTCATAATTTTGTAGACTTCTATCAGGTCTCCCCTCATCTCTGTCTTTCCAGTGAAAACAATCCTAGTTTTTTCAACCTCTCCTCAGAGCCAACACCCTCGAGACTAGGCAACATCCTGGTGAACCTTCTTTGCACTCTCTCCCAAGCTTCCACATCCTTCTGGTAATGCAAGCAGTATTCCAAATGCAACCTAACCAAGGTTTTATTTATTCCTCCTCATCTTTGTCTTCAATGGATGTTGCCTTATTTTGAGATTATGCCCTCTGGTCCTAGATTCTCACACAAAAGGAAACAACCTCAAAGCACTTACTTTGTCAAGCCCCATGAGAATCCTGTATAATATACAACAAGGTCATGTCTAATTCTTCCAATGTCCAATGAGTATAGGCCCAGCCCACTCAACCTCTTCTCATCAGAAAATTCCTCCATACCCAGCATCAACCTAGTGAGCCTTCTTTGGTCTGCCTCCAATGCCAGTATATCTTCCTTCAGTTAAGGGAATCAAAATTGTTCATAGTATTCGAGGTGTAATCTAACTAATACCTTGCATAGTTTTAGCAAGAGTTCCTTATTTTTGTAATGCACTTCCTCTGAATTAAAGGCCAACTTCCATTTGGCTTCCCTCTTACCTGCTAAACTTGTGTGCTAACATTTTGTGCTTTATGCACAAGAAGCCCTCAAACCCCTCTGTGCTGCAGTTTTCTGCAGTCTTTTTCCATTTAAAAAAATATTCAGCAACTTTATTCTTCCTTCCAAAGTGCATAACTTCACATTTCCCAACATTATATTCCATTTGCCTTGATTTTGCCCACTCACTTACCTTGCTTATATCCCTCTGCAGCTTCTGTGTCATCCTCACCACTTGCCTTCCCACCTATTTTTGTATCTTCCATAAACTTGGCAATAATACATTCACTTTTTTTGTACAAGGCATTAATACATTTGGATGCTGGCCTTCATAGCGAGGGGGATTGAATATAAAAGTAGGGAGGTCTTGCTGCAGCTGTATAAGGCATTGGTGAGGCCGCAGCTGGAGTACTGTGTGCAGTTTTGGGCGCCGCACCTGCGCAAGGATATTTTGGCCCTGGAGGGAGTGCAGAGGAGGTTTACTAGGCTGATACCGGAGTTGAGGGGATTGAGCTATGAGGAGAGGCTGAATAAACTAGGCTTGTACTCGTTAGAGTTTAGAAGAATGAGAGGAGATCTCATTGAGACGTATAAGATGATGAATGGGATGGATAGGATAGAGGTGGAGAGACTCTTCCCGCTCAAAAAAGACAGTAGGACTAGGGGGCACAGCCTCAAGATAAAGGGGAGGCGGTTTAGAACGGAGTTGAGGAGGAACTTCTTCACTCAAAGGGTGGTGAATCTCTGGAATTCTCTGCCCGTTGAAGTGGTGGAGGCTGCCTCGCTAAATATTTTTAAGAAGCGGGTTGATGGGTTCTTGATAAGAGAGGGGATTAAGGGTTATGGGGAGAGGGCGGGAAAGTGGAACTGAGCCACAACAGATCAGCCATGATCTTATTGAATGGCGGGGCAGGCTCGAAGGGCTAGATGGCCTACTCCTGCTCCTATTTCTTATGTTCTTATGAAATATTTGTGGCCCCAGCAGTGATCTCTGTGGTGCTCCACAAGTTACAGGTTGCTATCTTGAAAATGCCCCTCCTTTCCCAACACTCTGTCTTCTATCAGTTAGCCAATCCTCTATCCATGGTCATATATTACCCTCAACACGATGGCATTGTATTCAGTAGTCTTTTATGCAGTGCCTCATCAAGTAATTTTTGGAAATCCAAGTACTTTACAACTACTGGTTACCCTTAACCACCCTACTCATTACTAGTTCAAAGAATTCTAAGAAATTTGTTAGGCATGAGTTCCCTTTCACAAAGTAATACTGACTCTGCTTGGTTATATTAGGCATTGCCAAATGTTCTGTTATTATATCCTCTAACATTTTCCCAATGACAAGTGTGAAGCTAACTGGCCAATAATAATCTGTTTTGCTTTTCCACTCCCTTTTGAATAATAGAGTCAGAGTCATAGAGGTTTATAGCTTGGAAACAGGCCCTTCAGCCCAACTTGTCCTTTTTTTTAAACACTTAAGCTAATCCCAATTGCCCGCATTTGGTCTATACCCATCGTACCCATGTTTTTTAAAATGCTTTTTAAAAGACAAAGTTGTACCTCTGGCAACTTATTCCAGACACTCACCACCCTCTGTGTGGAAAAGAAAAAAACCCCTCTGGACACTATTGTATCTCTCCCTTCTCACCTTAACCCTATGTCCTCTAGCTTTAGACTCCCCTACCTTTGGAAAAAGATACTGACTATCTGGCTGATCTGTGCCCCTCATTACTTTATAGACCTCTATAAGATCACCCCTCAGCCTCCTACGCTCCAGAGAAAAAAGTCCCAATCTATCCAGTCTCTCCTTATAACTCAAACTATCAAGTCCTGGTAACATCCTAGTAAATCTTTTCTGCGCTCTTTCTAGTTTAATAATATCCTTTCTAGAACAGGGGGACCAGAACTGCACACAATATTCCAAGTGTGGCCTTACCAATGTTTTGTACAACTTAAACAAGATGTCCCAACTCTTGTATTCAATGTTCTGACCGACGAAACAAAGCATGCCGAATGCCTCCTTCACCATTCTGTCCACCTGTGATTCTACTTTCAAGGATCTATGAACATATACTCCTAGATTTCTTTGTTCTATAACTCACCCCAACGGCCTACCATTAACTGAGTAAGTCCTGCCCTGGTTCAATCGACCAAAATGCATCACCTTGCATTTGTCAAAATTAAACTCCATCTACCATTCATCAACTCACTGGCCCAATTGATCAAGATTGCATTGCAATTGGAGATAATTTTCTTCACTGTCCGTTATGCCACCAATCTTGGTATCATTGTGTCAATAAAGATCTCAATAAGGGTGTTACATTGGCAGTTCTCCAATCCTCTGGGATTTTTCCAGAATTTAAGGATTCTTGAAGATTACTACCCATGCATCCATCTTTGTAGCTACTTCTTGGATACAAAAATTAAGTTCAAAGAACTTATTAGCCTTTAGTCCCATTGATTTTCCTAGCAATTTTTCTCTCGTTATAGTTACTGCATTTATTTCCCCCTCCGTTTCCCATTGATTATTTAATACTTTTGGAATGTTATTAGTTTCTTCCAATGTGAAGATTAACGCAAAGTATTTATTTCACTCCACTGCTACTTCCTCATTCCCAATTATTATTGCCCCAGTCTCGTTCTCCAAGGTGTTTATGTTCACTTTGGCTTCCCTCATCCTCTTTACATACTTTAAGAAGCTCTTGCTATCCGTCTTCATATTACTTGTTAGTTTACCCTCATAGTTTATATTTTTCCTCATTCTTTTGTTCGGAAGAAGAGGAAAACTATAAATCAGTTAGTCTAATGGGAAAACACGGGATTCTATAATGAAGGAAGCATTTAGATGACATTTAGAAAATTGTGTTACAAATAAGCAGAGTCAATATGATTTTATGAAAATTGTGTCTGTCAAATTTATTAGATTTTTTTGAGAATGTGAAGAACAGGATGGATAAAGAGGAAGTAATAGATATAGTGGGCACAATCTTACCATCCCATCACTCCGACAATCAGTGTGGCGAGCTGGGAAAATAGTTTGTGTTGCTAAAATTCCAATTCCATGCCTAAAGCAAAACAGTTTGCTATCTCCCTAGCCCCTTTTTAATGGGGCTAACTGTTTTACACCCAGAAAGGCACTAAGCTTAATAGCCTGAAACTGTCTGGATTTCAATATCATTAATAAGTTCAACATGCATATTTCCCCCTTCCTGGGTGCTTCCCACCTCCTGGCATGATGCCATGCCAGCACTAGTCTTTTTTCTCTGTAGTGTAGGAGGCTGAGGGGTGAACTCACAGAGGTCTATAAAATAATGAGGGGCATTGATCAGCTAGATATTCTGTATCCTTTCCTAAAGGTAGGGGAGATTAAAAATAGAGGGCATAGATTTAAAGCGAGGGGGGAGAGATACAAAAGAGTCTAGAAGGGCAATTTTCTCACACAGAGGGTGAAAAGAAACTGCCAGATGTAGTAGTAGAGGCGGGTACAATTTTGTCTTCTAAAAAGCGTTTAGACAGTTACATGGGTAAGATGGGTTTAGAGGCATATGGGCCAAATGTGGGCAATTGGTACCGGCTTTGGGGTTTAAAAAAAGGGTGTCATGGACAATTTGGGCCGAAGGGCCTGTTTCCATGCTGTAAACCTCTATGACTCTATGAGTCACCACTCCTCTATAAATGTGTGGCACAGAAGCAGCAGTAGCAAAGGAAAGCGAGGAGTGAGTACCACCCAGCACCAACCTCCAGGGTGCAGAGGGACAAGGTGTCAGGCACAGCCAGGGAATGGGATGGTGCCGGGGGCTTGCAATGGTGTAAGAGTTTGGGAGGGCCCGTTCTGGTCTCATAGTCCTCAGGGCAGGGGTCAGCACTGGCTTGGGGCTCGTGTTGCATGTTAACAAACTGTACCTAGAGATATTCCACAGACATCACTGCTGAGTCTCCATTTATTTACTTAAAATGTATGTTAATGAATTTGTTTCATGAACCAAGTGTATGTAACCAAATTTGTTGATGATACAAAATAGGTAGTGAGGATACAAAGGGCAGAATTTTCACTTTAGAACTGGAAAAATAATTTCCATCAAATGTGATGATTTCTGGCACAAGAACCATCACCACCCCTCCCCCCCCCCACCCCCCCACCCCCCCATTCCACCACCACCAACATCCCCATCCCAGGGGCAGAGTTAGAGGGGAATTGATGGAAATTATGCATGAAATTTTGGGTGAGGGGAATATCTTTGACAGATTTGGAATCAAGTTTGCTTCTCAATAAATGACAAGCAATGGGAATTGAGGTGAATTTGTTCAAGTGTGGACCAACTTGAAAAAGCAGCCACTGCTGAGCCTATTGTTTCCTTCACTCTGCTGTCATTTCTGATACGTCCTCAGATAGCTGAAAGCCTGGATCCCAGGGTAGACAGCCCCACATTTCTCCAATGCAGACTCTGAGTGCCATCCTGAACCCTCAGGCAGGCCTCTGGCTATTCACCTAAAGAACTCACCTCTGCTGAAATGTCCGAGGTGACATGCTGCCCCTGATCATGGGAGAAACATAAAAAGATGGAAAGTAAGAGCAGAAGTAAGCTATTCAGTCCTTCTAGCCTTCTCCGCCACTCATTATGATTATGTGTGTTCATCCAACTCTATAACTTATTCCCACTTTCACCCTATATTCTTTGAGCTATATCTTGGCCACAACTACTTCCTGTGATAGAGAATTCCACAGGTTCACTACTCCCTGGGTGAAGAAATGTCTCCTGATCTCAGTCATAAATGGCTTACTCTATTCTTGACATCTGGTTCTGGACCTCCCATCATCGGGAACATCCTTCCTGTACCTACCCTGTCTAGTCCTGATAGAATTTTACAGGTTTCTATGAGATCTTCCCTTGTTCTTCTCAGCATCAGTGAATATACTTCTAATTGACTCAATCTCTCTTCGTACACCAGTTCTGGAATCAGTGTGGTCAACTTTTGCTGCACTACCTCCATAGCCAGGATATCTAACACTAACCTGACAAAGGAGCAGCGCTCCGAATGCTAGTGGTGTTTGCAACCAAATAAACCTGTTGGATTTTAACCTAGTGTTGTGAGATTTCTTACTATATTCTGTCAAGGGCCTGTATTGTGCTGTATTTTTCTATGTTTCTAACATGATGCTTCCCGATTGGGTCCTGGCCCAACCAGAGAGTTCATACTCAAGCATACTGCTATGTAAAGGAACCTGGGTGTCCTTGTGCGGGAATCACAAAATGTTGATTTGTAGGTGCAGCAAGCAATTAAGAAGACAAACAGAATTTTGTCCTTCATTGCTAGAGGGATGGAGTTTAAAAACAGCCAGGCAATGTTGCAGCTGTGTAAGGTACTGGTGAGGCCACTCCTGAAGTACTAAGTACACTTTTGGTCTCCTTACTTGAGAAAGGGTATACTGGCACTGAAGTGGGGTGCAGAGAAGATTTACGAGGTTGATTCTATAGTTGAGAGGGTTGGCTTATGAGGAAAGACTGAGTAGACTGGGGCTATACTCATTGGAATTCAGAAGAATGAGGGAAGATCTTATAGAAACATATAAGATTATGGAGGGAATAGAAAACATAGAAGCAGGAAAATTGTTTCCACGAGTGGGTGAAACCAGGACTAGGACATATGGCCTCAAAATAAGGGGGAGCAGACTTAGGACTGAGTTACGGAGGAACTTCTTCACACAAAGGGTTGTGAATCTGTGGAATTCCCTGACCAGTGAAGGAGTTGAGGCTATCTTATTGAATGTTTTTAAGTCAAGGATAAATACATTTTTGAACAGTAAAGGAATTAAGGGGTATGGTGAGTGGGCAGATAAGTGGAGCTGAGTCCATGAAAAGATCAGCCATGATCTTATTGAATGGTGGAGTAGGCTCGAGGGGCCAGATGGCCTACTCCTGCTCCTAGTTTTTATGTTCTCACATTACCATCCTGCAACCTCCTCAGATCCCGACACTGCCACATTCCCCAACACCCTCACCACCCCATATTCTCCCACACTACCACATTCCCCAACACTCTTATCTCCCCTTATTCCCCACCTACCACATTCCCGAACACCCTCACCTCCCCATATTCCCGCACTCCCTCACTCTGCCACGTTCCCATGCCAAAATATTCCCCAAGCCCACCTCACCACATTCTCCACCCCCCATATTTCCCACTGTCCCACACCCCTGCATTCCCCATCCCCAAATTCCCCATCCCATCACATTTTCCACCCTCTCACCCATTCGTTCCGACCCATCTCCCTATTTGCCACATTCCACTGCCCACTCATCCCACCTCTCTTATCCTATCCCCTCACTCCAGTCCCCCACAGTGGGAGATAGAGTGATGGAAATAACCAGGATACCTGATTTGATTGGATTTGATTTATTATTGACACAGGTATTAACATACAGTTAAAAATATTATTTCTTGCCCTTTTACAGACAAAACATACCATTCTCAGAGAAGAAAACAAGAATGTGCAGAATGTAGTGTTACAATCATAGCTAGGGTGTAGAGAAAGGGCAACTTAGAGCCCATTCAAAAGTCTAATAGCAGCAGTGAAGAAGCTGTTTTTGAGTCAGTTGATACGTGGCCTCAGACTTTTGTATCTTCTTACCTAAGGAAGAAGGTGGAATAGAGAATGTCCGGGATGCGTGGGGTCCCAAATTATGCTGACTGCTTTGCCGAGGCAACGGGAAGTGTAGACACAGTCACTAGATGGGAGGGTGGTTTGCATGATGGATTGGGCTACATTCACGACCTTTTTGTATTTCCTTGTGGTCTTGGGCAGGGCAAGATCCGTACCAAGCTGTGGATATAACCAGAAAGAATGCTTTCTATGGTGTATCTGTAAAGGTTGGTGAGAGTTGGAGTTGACAAGCCAAATTTCCTTCATCTTCTGAGAAAGTAGAGGCATCAGTGGGCTTTCTTAACTAGAGAGTGAGCATGGGGAGACCAGTACTGGTTATTGGTCATCTGGACACCTAAAAACCCAAAGCTCTCGACCCTTTCTACTTCATCCCCATTAGGACATGTTCTCCTTTACACTTCATGAAATCGATTACAATTCCCTTTGTTTAGTTGACATTTCTCTGGGGCAATGTCCCTCTGACCAAGGGGACATAGGCCCCAGAGAAATGGGTATCCACGTTGGAGATAATGATTACAGGAGGAAAGGAGCTCATCAAGAGCGTTTCATCACATCTGACAGCATGCTGAACCCTGGTAAGGTGCATCGGGGAGCCTCAGCAATTCAGATACTTCTGCTCTCTGAGACTAGCTTCCATGACCGTTCCTTGCACGTCACAGGTGCACATGTCGATCCATGGTGACCTTCTCCCTCCCAGTAGCATCCTAACTGCAAGAAAGAGAAGAAAGGCTGCCACACACCACAGCACAGATACTCATCTTTTGGTGGGTATCTACACATGGCTACGGAAGTGTGTCACTGCCCCTGGAAGTCCCAAAACACTTTACAGCTAAAATGAGTTTGGAGACAGCATGATGGAAAATGACACCGGGGGAAGATAGGAGGCCAAGCATAACATCGTTTTCATTCATGGTGTGCATTGCCTTGTGAAATTGAATTTTAAATAATTTGTAGGGACAAAAATTCCCTATCTCAATGTTTTACAACATAACAGAATGACACTGCTATAATTGCAGTTATCCTACTCTCCTGGATTTTCCACACAATGAAAGGTATCTAATATAAGTGATGCAGATCCAGCCCAATGGCTGGGGAAATCCATATCACTTCTGAGGGAGAGGTTCAACCGAATTAATTGCCTGTCAGGCACAGAAATGGTCATTGCCAGGCTTTTGCTAGGATTTCAAATTATGGCACTGGAAACCCTACCCAACAAGAGCTGCCAGCCAATCAGAATCCGAAGGCTTTCCATTTTCAGGAGCGAGCAAGGAACAGTATTTGCTTCTGATAATATTCCAAGGTCTTCACCGGAGATTGTTGTGGAATCCTTGGACTCAAGTCAGGGAGGTGAAAGTAATGAGGAGGGGCGGGAGAGGGGGCGTCAGAAGGAAAAGGAGTTGGGGGAGTTGGTGGCAAGGGCAGAAGGGTGGCATTCAGTAGCCACCACTTGAACTCCCAATGTTGGGTTCCTCTGGGAAGTGCAGTCACAACTGTGACAGATGCTCAGCTTTACACTGGGGGAGAAAAAAACTGGGAAAACAGGATTCTGTAGTTAGGGGAACAGAGAGGCATTTCTAAGCTGCAGGTTCCATTCCACCTTGGAACCAAAGCCAAGGATGTCACTAAGCACTTTGACAGAAAAGGCAAACAGCCTGAATTTTTGATCCTTTTCAGTGCTAACAGCACAGATAGAAAGAGAGATGAGATCTTATAGATAGAAGCAAAAAGGAGCTCAAAGGTAGAAACCTCTGGATTACTCTGTTTGCTGTGCACAAGTGAGTAAAGACAGATAGGAGAGAAGAATGCATGGTGCATATGGACTTCTGAAAGGTGTTTGATAAAGTGTTACATGCCACATTACTTCACAAAAAAAGCAAAGCTCACGGAATAAAAGGAAAATTGGCAACAATGTTGGCTGTGGAAGCAGAATACACGTCAATGGCTGCTTTTCAGTCTGAAGGTAGGTATATAGTGGAATTCCCCAAGGATCCATTACATTTTAAAATAAATATTAATGACCTATACTTGGGAGTATGTGGGACAATTTAAAAAAGTATCAGAAAACACAAAGTTTATAATTGAACAGTGAGGAAGATAATAACACAATTTAAGGGGGCACAGGTAGATTGATTGAAAGAGGAGATATTTTTCTGATGAAATTTAACGTAGTGAAGTGCAAAGTGATGCAATTTAATTGATAGAATGAGGACAGACAATAAGATAAAGGATGAAATTTAAAAATTGTACAGGAGTACATCGGGGGTAATTGTATCATGCCCTAGTACCATACTAGGGCAGATTGAGAAAGCAATTAGAATGGCATAAATTACCCTGAGTTTCGTAAAGAATGGCATAAAGTACAAAAGCAACAAAACGATGATGAACAGTTAAAAAACACTGGTGTTGTCCTTACAGAATCACAGAATTCCTACAGTGCAGAAATAGGTTGTTTGCCCATTAAGCCAACACCAGCAACAATCCCACCCAGGCCCTATCCCCATAACACCACATATTTAACCTGCTAGTCTTCCTGACAATAAGGGGCAATTTGGCATGGCAAATCCACCTAACACACACATCTTGGACTGTTGGAGGAAACTGTAGAACCGGGAGGAAACCCACACGGACAAAAGGAGAATGTGCAAAATCCACTCAGACTGTTACCTGAGATGGGAATTGAATCTGCGTCCCTGGCGCTGTGAGGCAGCCGTATTAACCAGTGTGCCACTGTGCCCCCCCCATCTTATATGGTCAGCTCGTATATTGTGTCCAATTCTGGCACCACACTTTAGGAAGGATGTGAAGGCATTAGAGACGTGAAGAAAGGATTTCCCAGAATGTTTCCAGGAATGAGGGGCACCAGTTACGTGGCTAGATTGGAGCAGCTGGACCTATTCTCTTTAGAGAAAGGTGGAACCTTGATCTAGAGTAGGCTCAGGAACATAATTTGGTGAGCACAGCACACATACTGGTCCAATGCAGATGGAGATAGGGATTGTTAAATCCTGATGCATTGAAGCTTCTGCTCAATAACTACTTCACAGTCACGTGTCAGCAAACGCAGTTCTTTATTCAATCTACTCGCTCCACACTCCAAACATTGACTGCCCAGTCAGGGCAGATCTCAGCTCACCCCATACCTTCATGGCTCCTTCCCTTAAAGGGACTATGTTCCAATATACATAACACTCCTCCCCTCTGAACAATAACCCCCCATATTGCTACAGTATATTAAGCTATTTTCATACAATTATACATTTTTTCTACTTATATTACTTGGTGCAGAATCCACATCATATTTACAATATAATACATAATTCCTTCCCCATCCTGACATCTTACATAAATATGATCAACTTGTCAGGGAATGGTTGGTTCCTGGAGACTAGAACCAGTTTTATGATCCTCTCTAGTGAGTGCGCTCTCAATGAATCCATCAATGGTGCCTCCTCTTCCTGCACATCGTTAGTCACCAATGTTGAGTTCCACGTCCCTTCCATGGCTGGCGGAACTGTCGATTCCAGGCCTTCCTCTCCTAATGCCTCCACTGACACTATTCAGAATGTCTCCAAACTTACAGGTGGTCCCTACCTCTTGGTGTGAGGCCGCCAACGTCCTGAATTTTCACCATGTAAGACAATGGCCCTGTGTTGGCTACGGTCGCAGCCAGGACCCACTTCTCCCCGAAGCATAATTTCTGGCCAGTAGCAAATCATCCTTTCGAAACACCCTCAGTTTGGCACATTCAGCTCGATGATCCACCTGTACCTCTTGGTTCCTCTCCACCACTCGTCTCATCTCATTAGGCCTCAAGAGGTCAAGCATTATACCAACTGTCTCCCGAACAGTAACATCATCGGGGAGCATTTAGTTGTTGCATGGGGGGCTGTTCCTGTACACGCTCAAGATTGATTTAATCTTCACATCAATGATCCCTCCGCTGTGAAGCCTCCAAGGAGGACTGCATGAATTGCTCTGCTAGCCCATTTGTTGCTGGGTGGTAGGGCACATATTTTACATGGCAGGGGCCATGCAGCTCCCATGCGCTCCTCAAAGTCCCGGGACATGAACTGTGGTCTGTAGTCACTTGCAGCTGGTTTGGGGATCCAAATTTAGCAAACATGTCATCGAACTCGACCAAGGTCACTTCCGAGGTTGTCGATTTCATTCAAATCATTTCTGGCCACTTTAAGTGTGCTTCGACGACCACCAGCAGCATCTGGCCACCAACTGCACCCGCAAAGTCTATGTGGACCCACTCCCAAGGCCCCTTCAGCCATTCCCATGGGTGCAATGGCGACACAGATGATGCTTTTCTAATCTTGGCACACAAGTCGCACGAGCCTGCTTTCTCCTCAATGCAGGTGTCTATTTTAGGCCACCATACATTGTGCAGGCCACCTCACCACCCCTAGGTGCTTTTGGGCAATTGTTCCTACTCTTTCCATCTCAAAGACTGGTGAATGATGACCCACGTGCCCTCCAACAACCAATTATCTTGCTCCGACAATTCTCACTGTTGACCTACATATGGTGTTAGTCTGGACACTTCAGTCAGCTTGCTCATGCCTTGCTGATCAGGTCAACTGCTGGAATCACTACTTGATCCTTTCCTGTAGCTTGTTTCACCTAAGCAGGTGTCAATGAAACATTATGCTCTTCAGTGAAATACATGATCTGAATATCCTTGTCTGGGCGCTCCCTTTAACAGGAGTCTGGATAACGCGTCTACTTCTGCATGCAGTTCTGACAGTCGATCTCATGTGAATAGCCTGACAATATCAATGCCCAGCTTTGCAACTGAACTGCGGCCATTGATGGGACTACTCAGTGAGGTCCCAAAATCTATGGTGGTCTATGGTCCATCAGCAAAACAAACCTCCTGTCATTCAGGTAGTGGTGAAACTTAGAAACACTGAAAATGATATCTTATGCCTCCTCTTCTATCTGTGCATAATTCTCTTCCACTTTCAAGTGGGATCTTGATACAAATACAAATCTCTGGGAGATAACCACGCCTGTGCCACAAGGCGACACATCACACGCCAGCTGCACAGGTACTTTTGCGGTTAAATAAACGAAGAACCTGGACTCCTTCAATGTCTTCTTTGCTCCTTGGTACATCTTGTCACACTCTGGCGCCCACAGCCACACTTGACTTTTCGTCAACAACTGATGGTACAATCATAGGATCCCTACAGTGCAGAAGGAAACCATTTAGCCTATTGTGTCTGCACTGACCACAATTCTACGTAGGCCCTATTCCTGTAGCCACACATATTTATCCTGCTAATCCCCCTGACACTAGGGTCAATTTAGCATGGCCAATCAACCTATCCTGCACTAGGCCGGAATTGGTGCTGTGAGGCAGCAGTGCTAACCTCTGTGCCACTGTGCCACCCATGCTTGATGCAGAGGTTTCAAAACTGTCACCAAATCAGACACAAACTTGCATAATAGTTTGTGAGTCCCAGAAAGACCTCAGCTGGGACATGTTTTCTGGTCTTGGCACCTTCATAATGGCTCCGAATTTCTTCAATGCCTTATGCAGCCCTTTTCCATCAAATACATGGCCTAAGTTCTTGACTGAGTCTTTAAAAAAACTGCACTTGTCTTTCCTAACCTGCAGTTTCGGGCAATGTGGCCCGTCTTCCAACAGTTCCTACACTGAGCTACTCTTGTCTAACAACTAGACCCCATGTGACCCCCTCAGCCACAAAGGTGACATTTGTTAGTCACTGGTTGGCTCCTCAGTGCCTCTGCCACCTTGTGCATCCCTGGCACTACTACCTAAATGCGTTGCCTCCCTATCAATCCCATCAATGGAGACTGCAATCTCCAATACCTTCTTAAAATCCAACTGCTGTTCAGCTAACAGTCTCCCTGCTGGAGGCCATAATCTTGTCCCATAATGCATCCTGTGACAAAGCCCCAAAGTCACAGTGCTCCACTAGGCTCTTCAAGGACACCATAATTTGGCAATGGCCTTGCCCTCTATCTGGTCCCACTTGTAAAACCTGAACTGCTCTCCAGTCAGCAGTGGTTTAGGTGCAAAGTGCCCTCTAATCCTGTACACTACTCTTAAAAGCCACTCTCCATTTTTTTTTCTGGCTGCAGCAGGCTTTTCAAAAAACCAAATGTTTTTCTTCCTATTGTGTTCAAAAAGAGTGGAACTACAAGGTCATCTGCCACCTTATTCATGGTGACAAAAATACTGAACCGATTGATGTAGGCCGTCCACCATCTCTTCATCGAATGTCCCAATCGACCTGAATTTTCGTATCATTTTTCTGTATTGACTGCAGGGATTTTCCCATGCCTGGACTAGACCCAAAGCCCGTTTACCCATACTGGCTGCTGTCTCACTTCTGTCCGAGCACTCTGTATTGCCAATCCGATGACTAAGTCCCTTCAAATACACTCAACCTGATACCACTGACGATCATGGAAACCGACTTTAAATGTTTGATGGCTCCTACATTTGTCCACTCACTGTCTCCCACAACACCCTTTTACCTTATGGCCTTACCTGTCCTCCGAGGGTTTCCTTCTTTATTGTGTACTGTGAATCTCCAAACACCCTATGTTGAAGATTCCTGTCTTTCACTTTATAGGCCATCAAAACATCCCATCCTTGTCGCCAGTGCTAAATTCAGTGGTACTGTGGCTTCTGTTCAATTATTACTCCAGTCAGTAGCTCTTTATACAGTCTATTCGCTCCACACTCCAAACATTGATTGCCCGCTGTGGGCATATCCCAACAGCTCACCCTACACCCAAGGTCACATGACACATTCCCTTAAAGGGATTATGCCCCAACATACATAACACTCCTGCCTCTAAATAAGAGACCACCCCATATAGCAACAGCATATTAAACTATTTACATACAAATACACATTTTTCTCTATTTGCATCATACAGGGACTTGGTATAGAATCTACAGCATATATCCCCACCCTTACATCAACCTTACATAGACATTATCAAACTGTCAGGGAGATAACAATCCCTTGCAGGTTGTTTCCTGGGGACTGGAACCAATTTTATAATCCTTTCAAGTGTGTGTGGTCTCAGTGAACCCACCAACAAGGATCCACATCTATAGCAAGGTGTGGAAAAATGATGGCCATCATGCCTGTGTGAAAGCACTGGTGTCAACGAGATTGAGCCGAAAGTGACAAGGAGGACTGACTCATCTATACGTGGAGTAAGCCCTGTTTCATGAATTGCCTTGACCCAATCTCACCTATCAATTGCACCATTGAGGTTACACAGGATGCATCGTCCCATTGCAGGAGATGGATTCCCCCGAGGAGCATTGTCCGACCGAAAGTTGCCACCTAAGAGCCTATTCATGATAATGGATCAGCTGCTGCTTCACATCAGTTGTTGGGATGCTGCACACGTACTTTAATGGTCAACCCCTTCAGATCTGTGATAGTAGCATACCCTCTTCCAGAAAACATCTCACTTCAGCAAGGATGCATTCTCCAAAGGCTTCATCAACCTCCAAAGGATGGCAGCAATGTGAGTCTATATGGAATGACTCACTCTCATTTTGAAATGCATTGTTTGAAAAGATTGGAATGGGAAAGTTGTTGTTCATGATAGCTCCTCGTCTAGACACTTGCCCAAATGGATTCTCGGTTTAACTCATCATCATCTCCCTGGAGTATGGTGTCTGAGGCCCTGGCATGCAATTCTGTCTGAACTATCCTGTGCTATGATACCTTCAGCCTTGACTTCAGCGTTTTCATCTCTTTCAAGGTCCTCGTCATCAGAGAGACATGCTTCTATATCTTCGTCTGGCAAGTTTTTGCCACTTTGCAGCGTCAGGTTGTCCAGCTTGCAGAAAGCAATGCTGATCCATGAGACCCTCTGGGGACTTTACTGGAATGTTTCACCAGATCTGTCCAGGCATCAGAATCACATCTTTGGCATCATTATGGAGTGCTCCACCAATGTCCAGGTGGCAGCATGAACATCCTTGTAGCTTCTTTCATCAGGAGTCTAGGACCAACTGCAAAGCCTTCAACAACTATGTCTTTCCAGGAACTCTTTGTCATCGAGGATCCTGAATGCTCCCTCCAAGATGTCCAAGATCTGTGATCTACTCAAAATATGTGAGTTATGGACACTTCCTGCTTACCTGGCGCAAATCTTCAGCATTTGTTTGTTTTGGTTACTGCCCAATTTTATACAAGTTGAAGAATTTCCTGTATATGCCATTTATGTATTGTGTTGCCTGTTGCCAGGGAGCCTTGATAGCCACATGAGTGCAGTCAATGGTACCCTGCACCTAGAAAGCCAGAAATCACAGTGGAACCCATTACTCGAATGTGCTAGTTTGCATGATCTTTTGTTGAAATTGACATAATTGTAGGACTTGGCAAAAATGGCATCTGTCACCTCATCAATGCATTTACGTGTGGATGCTTGAGAGATCTCACAGAGGTCACCAGTCGAGCCTTGAAAGGAGTCAATGACTAGTTGAGTGCTGCTGTTATTTTTGCAACTACTGTCTCCAATACCTGGAGAATGTGGAAAATGTGTGTTATCAAATCCCTGGACATGCGTCAGTAACAGTGGTTCTCATTCAACTGCAGATAAAACAGTTGACATCTGTACACCTTGGGCCTAGCGAGACACCTACAGACAACAGTTCTGTTCTCCACATTCTCTGCATCCAGAGGAGGCCTTGCTAGGCCCTAGTCTTGGGGTTTCTGCTCCTTCCTTTGGTGAGCCAAGTTCCTTTGTTGCAAACTTTTCTTTCTTTTCATCCTTGTACGTAATTAATCCGGCAGCAATGAATCAGAGTCCATCTTTCTTGTGGTCTCCTCTCTAAAGTATCAATGAGAAATTGAGGAGGGTTGTGACATGTCTTCAAACTTAACCTTTTTGTCAATGACTCATTAGTGATTTTGGGTTCCTGGCCCTAATTCCTGTTTTGTAAACTACCCAGAAATGATCTACAATGTGGCGTATTCCTAAGTAACTGTTATGAGTCTGTTTTGACCAGGGATCTGAATGTGCTGTTTTTAGCCCAGGCTCTGACAGCCTCACACACAGCATTGTAATACTACAGCCTTTGTAATATACATGAGAATCAATGTTTAATCAGGCTGTGAAATATGTTGAGGGCAGCCTGAGGCTTATCTTCTGGTAACAGTTGAGTGCTGCAACTGCAATACATTTTACTACCATCTCTCAGCTGCGCTTATCTGCTTCCATGGGAAGGCACAGTTCAGTGTGATGCCCCATTAATTGCCATCTTCCCCAGTCCTATCAGCTTGCATCAAAGGCACTGCTGAACCCACCACACCTGCACCCCCCATTGGATTTCTTCTCATTATTCCTTCTGTCTGCACAATTGCTGCAGAGAGAAGGTGGTGGTCATGAGCCCTCACTGCTTGGACCGTCCCTGTGCAAACATGGAACTTCCTCACCACCATTGCCAAGGAAGTGAATGTTAAGACGGTTCTCTCTCAAGGATCTCTTAATCCTCTCATTGTATTCCTTTAATCACATTATATTCATAGCGGATTATCCATTCTGTGGTGGAGCTGCCTATAGTTCATGTCCACCACAATCCTTACCTGCTTCAGGCAATTTATACAGATAAACATATCCCCCCATGCCCTTGCTTCCAACATACCCTTTTTCCAGCAAGCCCTTATCCCTGCAGCCTCTTCTCTTGCCTGAGGCTACTTCCACCTCCCACCCCTCTCCACTTGCCTCCCCATCCCACTTCCCCCCACTTCCCCACCCACTTTTCCCCCATCCCACTACCCCCCCCCCCACCCACTTTCCCAAGAAAATGATTGCTATGCCTATGACCACTTTCTCTTTCCATAAGCCAGCCCTCACTGTGCAGCCTCTGAATTTGCATGAGGCCACTTCCATCTTTCCCGAAGCAAACCCTTGCCTTGTAATTGTTAAAAAAGACAGCCCCTTCTTACCACTGGTCTGGTGGGGTGGGACTTGCCTTGAGCCCCCCCCCTCAGAAAACAAAATGACATTGCCAGCAAAACCAGGCACTGAATACTCTGAGCTTGTGGAAAACAAGGTAGGTGAATGAACTTCAAAGTCATAAGCGAAGTGCAGGTCACCAGATGCACCATAGCTATTGTATCATTGTGAAACACATCGTGTCAATGTGTCCTCATGATCTAATGTAGGGGTTGACTCTGGCTAGCATGGCTTATGTTGAGATGCATATCTATGGAAGTGACATTCCCGACATGCAGTGGCGAGAAAAGTGACCACCATTAACAGGAGGGTCGGACAATGGCAAACTGGTTTAATGACAATGTAAAGCCAGTGTTTGCAACTGGGGAGATTTTCCGCTCTCCACATCCCACCCTCACTCTCCCACCCTTGATGCCCACTACAAACAAGAGTGGAGGATCTCAGCCAGAGTTGAAAGTGTGGCTGCCTGGCAGCTCCTTTATGTCTATATGAATTTGTGTATGCGCCTCAGTTAAAAGCTACTGGAACACTGAGAGTTTAGCTTTGTAAAGCTGGAGTGCATAAATGTAGAATAGAAATCCTGTACACATATAATGGAGCAGACACTTAGATGGTGTCATACATTCTATTTTCCTGCTCCAATATACCACCAACAGATGTCGAAATGACAGTTCAACGGTACAGAGTGCATTGCTATGGGAATGACATTGATGAGGAATGCGAGTAACTAATGAGGATGGTGGCTGACTTATAATTGGGAAACCAGTTAAGTGACAATATGGAAGGTTGAATCCTTATTAATTTTCTCTGGCAGATTCAGCTTTGAGACAAAAATGAAGAAATAATATGGCAACCTAACCTTTTTATAATTTACCTTCATAAGAATTTAGTGACAGATAGTTGATTCAACATTCAGTTACACATTAATTGGCAGTATTACAGAATAAATAAAGTACATCATTAATTGCTCTCTATGGTATGGAACAGCACATATGACTGACTATATGTCTTGCTTCTTTTTAAAAAGTGACATTTGTAACTAGATTAACTTAGAGCTTGGAATTGAGCATGTGAAGTAGCAAAAAGCTAAAATAAAAGTAATGTCATTGTTTACTTGTAAATTTTGCAATGTTAACATACACCTACTTTGTATGAACCGTATTACTCTGATGAATTGAACAAATGTTTTATTTTCTTTGACTTTTCAACTTGCTTCATCATTTAACAAGATCATGGCAAATCTGATTGTGGCCTCAACTTTACTTTCTTGTCAAACTTTGATAACCTTTCAGTCTTTTGTCCTATAAGAAGCTATTTAACTGAAGCAGCATATAAGACTTTTTTTTCAGTTTGTGAACTTCAGTTATAATGCCGATAGAGATTGCTGTTTGCAAAAGACTGGAGTTGCTGGGCATCTGACGAAAACAGAAAATATCAGAAACACACAGGAAGTCAGTCAGCACCTGAAAAGATGGAAACAAGTTGATAATCTCAATTTTAAACTCTCGTAGTGGGACACAAGTAATCACGCCACTGGTTGGGCGGCACAGTAGCACAGTGGTTAGCGCTACTGCTTCACAGCTCCAGGGTTCTGGGTTTGATTCCCGGCCCGGGTCACTGTCTGTGTGGAGATTACACATTCTCCTCGTGTTTGCATGGGTTTCCTCTGGGTACTCCAGTTTCCACCCACAGTCCAAAGATGTGTGGGTTAGGTTGATTGACCAAGCTAAGAAATTGCCCCTTAGTGTCCAGGGATGTGTAGGTTAGAGGGATTAGTGGGTACAATGTGTAGGAATATGGGGGTGGGGCCTGGGTGGGATTGTGTTTGGTGCAGACTTGATGGGCTGAAGGGCCTCTTTCTGCACTGTAGGGCTCTACGTTCCAAATCCTGCCTCCAGGTTTCTGTGTTTCTGACATTGTAATATTTATAATGGCAAATCAGGCCCCAGCTATGACTTTGCTAAGTTTCAGATTTTATAAGCAGAAGTGGCGAGTGACAAGGTGCGAGGAAATTCTTTTGAAACTCTGGGACTTCTATACAAAGATAGGAAAAGACAATGTATTGTAATTGTTGCCTGCAAGATAACTAATCTGAGGGTTGGCAAGTCAGCACCCCCATCAGCACCACTACTGGCATGTCTTTCATTCAGAGATCCTGCTCTGTGTTCTTTCTATGGTTTAGTTGTCCTGAAAAAAATCTTCAAAGGCAATTAACTTTCGAACATCAATTCCAGCACACATAATGATAATCGAATCATAAAAATCAGCAGGCCACAAAAAAAGGCACCCTTCCTGCAGCGCAATGCATGGGCACAGCTACACGGGGTAGACCATTTAGGACGGAGGTGAGGAGAAATTTCTTCAACCAAAGTGTGGTGAAACTGTGGAATTCATTCCCAAAGTAAGTAACTGATGCCAAAACATTGGATGTGTATAAGGGATATAAGGGATATAAGGTTACGGGTGAATGCAGGATAAGGGTGTTGAGTTGGATGATCAGCCATGATTGTAATGAATGGCAGGGTAGGCTCGAAGAGCCAAATGGCTTCTGCCTGCTCTTCTCTTCTATGTTTCTATGTTTCTATTTATGCATTGTGATCCAGTTTGAAGCCATAGGCTTTGCGTACCTGAATCACCCTGTGCTTTACTAAGTATTTAGCTTCATTACCATGTTAAGTAAGACCTAATTTACATTTGGAGATAGGAATTGGGAGGTGAGAGCTTTTCCAATGCCACGATCCCTTCTTTTAATTGGTTCTGCCAGCCTACTCTATTTTTGTGGTGGAGAGGCTGAAGTTGAAGACGGAGGCAGGCGGGTACTGTAGCAATTAGGTTAAAAGATCCACAACCATTCACTGAGACATCAGTCCAGTTCTAGCGAGGAGTCTGAGGTCTCCGAGCCCTCATTCCTTACCCCCCTCACACTCCATATGCCCCCTCAACCCCATACTTCCCTCACCTCTCTTTATCCATCATACTTCCAAACTACTCACCTAATATCCACTATGAATCAAACAAGATCCCTATAATACTATTAGGAGGTCTTCAAGAGGTTCATAAATCTGACAAAATAAATCAATATTACTTGAAATCCACTAAAACAACAATTATCCTTCTGCTATTTCATAAATCTGTTAAAGTGTACTTGAAAACCAATGAAAAGTATTATCCTCTCAACAGCTAATGAGTCATTCAAAATAAATAAATATTACTTGATATCCACTTAAAACATACCATCCTTTTAACAGCTCATAAAAAGAATAAGTTCCCCTCCCCTTGACAGTTGTGTCACCAAATCAAGTTCAGAAGAATCCATTACTGCATTTGGAAGTCAGTCAAACATTCATAAAGAGATGCCATTGAACAATTGTGCCAAAAAAACCCTAATGAACTGAATCCATTAAAGCTTTGAATGCAACCAAAATCTCAGTCATTTGTCAGTTCTTCAAAACAGCTAACAGATGAGTAAGCTGAACTTCAAGGAGAAAAACAACATCGCGGCATGTATCACAACACAGGTCTGGATATCTCTATTGTGCAATGCAGAATAGCACTTTATCCAATGGATAATACACTCCAATGAATCTGAAAATATTTTATCGTTCAAAATGCTATCAATTCCCTTGACAGATTTCCAGGTGTTAGAAGTAATAACCTGGTAAACACAATAATCAATGGTCAGTTACCTTTTCAAAACAAAGCCCTATCATCACTCACTATATTAAAACATATATAATAAACATATTTCATTATGATGTACAAAGTAGGCAAAATCTTTTGTACTTACTTTCATAGAGTTAACAACAAACCATTGTTTCCCCATGGTTTACAATATCTCTATGTTGGTGTGAATCACCTCACCTTCCAAAACTGTTTCAAATCCAACAAGATTGCAGAATGTCTGAAATGACCACTGCAAAGCCTCCTGACTTAGCTTTGGTAGGAATATGGGACTGGACTTCAGCTCAGAGCTGTTCTCTGCACGGGAACAATGTCTTGAAGCCAGGATATCTGGAAGAATAGGTTTTCTGAATGTTTTGCAGTTCTTATCTGCAGAGTCCTTTAAATTTTTAACATTTAGTTTCCTGCTCACAGGCAGCCTGACAGACAAGAGGGGCAAAATTTGTTGGTCACTTTGCAGCAGGAAAATGTTGTCAGATTGGGACTTGTGTGAATTGCACCAATTTTTATGCCTGATGCAACTTTACGGCATCCAGATTTCCAGCATGGTCAGCTTCTCAACAGAAATGGATGATGGGCTGATTCATTTATTTAAATTTATGTATATGCTCATTTCAATGTGTTTAGCAAGCCCGGCACTCAATCGTCCGGACTCACTTGTCTTTACGGCCTTGACAGAAGAGGTTCTCTCCAGTGAGGAAAACACCCGCTCCACATGAACGGTGAACAGTTGTGTTGGCCTCGCTGGTGGAACCAGAACCCTTTGAAGACGCCCAGGGAGGTCGAATGCAAGGTGGGGGTGCCTCTAGCACAGTGCCAGATTGGCAGTGCCACCCTGGCATCTTGGCAATGGGGTGGGCCGGGGCAGGGCCAATAGATGCGGGCTGGGGAGGGGACAATGGGCGTAGGTTAGGTGTGGTGCCAATGGGGGAGGGGGATCTACTACCATGAAGCATATGATCGGTGGGGGAGGGTGTCGGTCTGGGTGGCAGGGGCTGCACCTCGGTCTGCGGGTCCCTGCGATTGCGGGGAAGGGGAGAGCTAGTTGCAATAGCAGGAGCATAGGAGCTCTCTCTCTCTATCTGTCAGACCCCTTCTGCTATTAATGCACATGTGCAGCATCAGATATCTGCACGTGCTATGAAGTTAGCAAGTGCCGTCAATCAGCACTTTTTCAGAAATAACCTGCTCAATGACGTCCAGTTTGGATTTCACCAGGGTCACTCAGCTCCTGACCTCATTACAGTCTTGGTTCAAACATGGGCAGAAGCGTTAAATTCTAGAGCTGAGGGGAGAATGACAGCCCTTGACATTAAGGCCGCATTCAACTGAGTGTGGCATCAAGGACCCTTAGTGAAACTGCGATCAATTGGTATCAGGGGTAAACACTCCATTGGTTGGAGCTGTACCTGGTATATAAGAAGATGGTTGTGGTTGTGGAGGGTCAGTCGTTTCAGCTCCATAACATCTCTGCAGGTGTCCCTCAGAGTAGTGACCTAGGCCCGACGATCTTCAGCTGCTCCATCAATGACTTCCCCTCCATCATAAGGTCAGATGTGGGGATATTTGTTGATGATTGCACAATGTTCAGCACCATTCGTGACTCCTCAGATACTGAAGAAGTCCATGTTCAAATGCAACAAGGTCTGGACAATATCCAGGTTTGGGCTGACAAGTAACATTCATGCCACACAAATGCCAGGCAATGACCATCACCAATAAGAGACATCCTAACCACCACGCCTTGACATTCAATGGTGTAACCAGCACTGAATCCCTCGCTGTTAACATCCAGAAACTAAATTGGACTCACCACATAAACACAATGACCACAAGGGCAGGTGAGAGGCTAGGAATACTGAGGCGAGAATTCACCTCCTGACTCCTCAAAGCCTATCCAGCATCTGCAAAGCACAAGTCAGGAGTGTGATGGAATACTTCCCATCTGCTTGGGTGGGTGCACTCCAATAACACTCAAGAAGCTTGACACCATCCAGGACAAATCAGCCCGCTTGATTGACACCACATCTACAAACATTCAATCCTTCCAACACCGACGCTCAGTAGCAGCAGTGTGTACTATCTACAAGATGCACTGCAGCAATTCACCAAAGATCCTTAGACAGCACCTTCCAAACCCATGACTACTTCCATCCAGAAGGACAAGGCCAGCAGATAAATGGGAAACCACCATCTGCAAGTTCCCCTCCAAGTCACTCACCATCCTGACTTGGAAATATATCGCCGTTCTTTCGCAGTCACTGGGTCAAAATCCGGGAATTTCCTCCTGAACTGCATTGTAGGTCAACCCATAGAACATGGACTGCAGAGATTCAAGAAGGCAGCTCACTACCACTTCTCAAGGACAATTGGGAATGACCAATAAATACTGGCCAGCCAGCGACATCCATGTCCCACGAATGAATAAAATAAAATGTGCAATACCTCCCTCTATAGGCCGTCTGGCACGTTAAGCTCCGCCCACAGCCTCTCTGGCCAGAAACTGACTTGCCCATTTTTTTAGAGACAGAGTACATAAGATTGGGCATAAGAACTCACCCAAAAATTAGATCTGGAACTCTCCCATTTTCAGACTAGCAGGACACTGAGAAATAAATCTCATAAAATTCCATCTGAGGTCTTTAAAATTGGAAGAATCCTTCATCAGGGCACAGTTTAGGGGGTCAGGCAAACTTAGTGCACATGCAGGTGGGTTGCCCTGACTGAGATGTGCGCTATATTTCAGGAGAGGGGAAATGGGTGACAATGCATTGAAAGGGGCTGGCCTGATTGAAGAAATGGTCCCAGTTGTTCTGAGGGTTTCTAATAATGGTTCATCAAGTAAACAGATGTAATGGTATATGAAAGGGCAGTTAGGGAGGGTCTGTTGCACCCTAGAGAGATTAGATTATCATTGCGATCAAGAGATCCAATGGTACTGTCAGTGGGATCTAACGATAGGGGCAGAAAATACATCACGAGGAGATGCTTTATTGGGCAACCTGCTGCACTTGGAGGGACCACGCTACAATTCCTCCTGACCCACAAGCAGTGCTGTAAAGGCACTTACCTCATGGATTCAGCATTTCTCTCCTCTTTTCACCTGCTGGACTTCCTGAGACCTGGGTAACCTAAACAACATGAATTAAAATTGACTATTGAAGCAAATGCAGGCTGTCTCATTATAACATTTAAATAACTAATAACTTTAATGCATTGGTAACCGAAACTTCATCCAATTTCCAGAATCCAGAATTGGTTTCGTTCCAGATGAGTTGGGTTCCAGTTCTAGGTGTTAGAATTATAATATCCGCCCAACACACAATTCACCCAGTTTTTAGTCAAAATTCATCCCTCGGTGTCTAATTCTGAGGCCCACACATTAGGTATGTTGTCAATGCCTTTGAGAAGATGCAAAGAGTTACTAGAATGCTTTCGGAGATGAGGAACCATCTGTTATCTGGTAAGCATAGAGGGGTGGTGCTAGTTTGCTTAGAATAGGCGATGCCAGGGGAAGAGTTAGTAGAGTTGTTCAAAATGATGACATGTTTTGATAAAATAAATGAGGAGAAACAGATTTATTGGCAGGGTGTTTGGTAATCAGAGGACACAGATTTAAAATAATTGACAAAATAACCGGAGGGGGACTGAAGAAAAATGTTTTTATGCAGTGAGTTATTATGATCTGGTATGTACTGCCTGATAGGGCTGCTGAAGTAAATTTAATAGTGAAGTGACGTGATATTGAGCACTGTCTCAGGGCAAGTAGGAGCAGAGGTGCTTCTCCTCCAGCCCCTCAAGTTAACCTGCTTCCTTCCCTGCAAACTGCCCATGTTTAGATCCTTGCAAATGGAACTTCAATGCAATCAAACACCTCCAGATCATATCCATCTGTGATCAGACTTGTCACTCCCAATAGATTCAAGACTCTCCATGATGTTTCCGCAATCTACAAACTATTTCTGCTCCTTGGCAGTGTCCTGAAGCCACAGACCCTTCCATCCAACACACAGCCAATCTCTCAATCTAATGGGCTGCTGACTGGAAACAAGAATAAAAAAAACATTTGGTCCATCCAGTTAATTTGGCAGCAACTCCAGGAAACATGCATTTCCAATTTCCCTGCCCGTTACGCTGTCTCCTCCCGGATTCCCTGGAATTTATGTGGCTAAAATGATGCAACAAAAAGAGGTGGACTTTGAGGAAGGGAATTTGAATAAAGTACAAGGGATGTGGAATTAATTGGAGAGTTCCTCAAAGAGCTGACACAACTATGATAGGCTGAATGCTTGCCTGTTATGCCATATGAACCTATTAAATACCACATCTGTTTTTAGTAGTTTGTTAGTTTTAACCAGTTAGATTGAGAGATTGGCTGTGTGCTGGATGGAAGGGTCTGTGGCTTCAGGTCACTGCCAAGGCACAGAAATAGTTTGTAGATTCTGGGAACATCATGGAGAGCGTTGAATTTATTGGGAGTGACAAGTCTGATCACAGATGGAGGTGTTTGATTGCAGGGAAGTTCCATTTGCAAGGATCTAAACATGGGCAGTCTGCAGGGAAGGAAGCAGGTTAACTTGAGGGGTTGGAGGAGAAGCTCCTCTGCTCTTGCTTGTCCTGAGGCAGTGCTCAATATGTCACTCCACTATTTCAAAAAGTATAGACAGGAGAACGTAGAGCTTGTCACCTTTTATTGGGAAATTACTAGTGTCTCTAATGAAAAACAGGGTGTTGACGTATCTTGAAGATTTTCAAGTGATGTGGACAGAGGGTGGTGTAGAGGCTGGGGGGATGAGTGCCCCCAATACTGCCGAGATGATGGGGGTGTTACCCCAGTTATTCTAGGGATGGTCCTCCCTCTTTGGGGGCTGGAGGTAAGTGTATATTCAATAAGAACAGGGCATCTTGATGTATGTGCAGACGGCCTGGCTGACTCTATCAGGCCCCGCCCTGCCAGATTGATGGTGCAAACCATGCCCAGGTTTCTGTGGTACTAAGTGCCAGAAAATCTGGTCTGAAAACACGGCTGTGTTTCTGTAGGGAACACAGCAAGAAGTCTCACAACACCAGGTTAAAGTCCAACAGGTTTATTTGGTAGCACAAGCCACTAGCTTTTGAAGCGCTACTCCTTCATCAGGCAAGTGGGAGTTCTGTTCGCAAACTGGGCATATAAAGACACAAATTCAATTTACAAAATAATGGTTGGAATGCGAGTCTTTACAAGTAATCAAGTCTTAAAGGTAAGGGCAATGTGAGTGGAGAGAGGGTTAAGCACAGGTTAAAGAGATGTGTATTGTACCCAGCCAGGATAGTTAGTGAGATTTTGCAAGCCCAGGCAAGTCATGGGGGTTACAGATAGTGTGACGTGAACCCAAGATCCTGGTTGAGGCCATCCTCATGTTTGCGGAACTTGACTATCAATCTCTGCTCAGCATATCTGCGCTGTTGTGTGTCCTGAAGGCCGCCTTGGAGAACGCTTACCCGAAGATCAGAGGCCGAATGCCCATGACTGCTGAAGTGTTCTCTAACAGAAAGAGAAAACTCTTGCCTGGTGATTGTCAAATGGTGTAGCCTCTGCATGGTTTCCCACTTCTGGAGAGATCTCCATTTCTAGAGAGATACATGCTGGTTTGCAGTCAGAACAATACTTGGAGAATGAAACTGAATACAATACAAGCATGACTTTTAAATATCTTGAATTTCTTCTTTGCACGTATTCAGCTACATAATCTGATTTCAGAAAAATTCCGTCCATATTTCAGACAGCATTTACAATACTACATTCTCAATATATGGGAAACTTGCCAGCATTTCTCTGTCTGTTGAACTATTTCACTTAAAGTTACCTGGCTAGAAATATTTCTGCCAAAGAGCCATGGGAGAGCACTTGTTGATGGGTAATGAACTACAATTTTCAAATGCAGGTATAGCCATTTCAACAAAGTTACAGTTAATATGTTTTAAGAGAAAGGGCCCCAAAGATTTTTTTAAAACTTTTATTAAACACCATTTATAATAGATGAAGTTCCTATTGGTGAAAGTTGGAAGTTTTTCCAAAGCAACTTCTCTGATTCCGACCTGTAGAAGATCTATTCATTTTGCACAGAGAACTGTGACAATGCTGAGAAACACAAAACTTTTTCCTGCTCTTTTTAAGAATTAGATGTGCAGTTTATGACTGAACAGTTTGCTGCTCCTAGTATGTGTTCTGTCTGAGCAGACTGACATATCCGAATGAACCTATGGTATGAAAATTGATGTAAGTAGATAGATTCAATCCCAATTCAAATGTGAGGAAAAGTGATGAAAATTAATCTCCAAATCGGTTAACCCAGCTGTGCGCTGATTAAATTCTGTTTTATTGCAAGCTGCTTGCAATGGAATAACTATTTTCTATCCATGAGAAAGATATGGTGTACATATTTCTCAGATCTCTTGTTTTCATTTTGAAAATGTGCACTTTTTGGTTTCAGTTCATCCTATTTCAATTATTTTTTGAGTACATTTTCATTCCATAATCTTCCATTTACATGCACAAACAATTGTTGGACTGGGTTGCTTAGCAACCTAATGCTTTATTTCCCTGCAGTAAAAATGATATATTTTTTAAAAATGATTCTCTTGTAGCATTCGACAATCCTTGGAGAATGAAACTGAATACAATTCAAGCACTTTGGATTACAAACATGACTTTTAAATGTTTTGCATTTCTTCACTGCACTTACTCAGTTGAATGATACAATTCAATATGCGCAAGTCAAAGAGATGTATTGAGCATACTAGCAGCATACTTTTCCCTTGAGTGTTGAATTTTAATTGTCAATGTTTTCCCTTTCTATTGGCATTCGGAAGAATTTATTCTGATATTAAAAGTCGAATACATGATTAATGTATTTTTAATCTTCCCACAGTGGATGCCCAATAAATATTCCTGTATCGCAATGCTGCCCTATAACTGGAATCAAATTTGTATAAAGGCGCAATAGTAAAATAAATGTTTACATGATGGTAATGAATTTTATGTACTATTTTGTCATTTGATCATAATGTAATTGAAACCAAAGAAAAATGTGATTGTTAATTTTAGAATATCTTAGTTTTGAGGTTTTAAAATTGGATCATTGTAAAATTAGATCTGAAAATTTGATCTCAATGCCTAGGGCATGTTTCTGAAATAATAAGACACTGTTTAAAAATTCATTCATAGAATGTGAGCATTGCTGGCAAAGGGTCCCAATTTTTTGCCCATCTCTAATTATCCTTAAGAGGGTGATTTGAACCTGATAGGAAAGCAGAATACAGCCGATGCTGGAAATGTGGTATTCCTGGCTCTGCCTTTGCAGCTCATGAATCTGAGGAATGTGTAACTCCATAGGCACAGCACCAGGCTGGGACATAGCTGAATCCTGAGATCCAGCAGAGCTCCAACTGCCCGATCCCTGGGATGTGCCTGTCTCAGTCTGATGCACATCAGAAGCAACATAGTGCCCACCAGAAAGTGACCCTGAAACCTGTCTGCTAAGGTCATCTACTGAGCTCTGATGGTGGATGGTGATAGGTATGATGCATCTTTGATGTCCTCCTTGAAGATCTGCTCTGATGTGCTGTCGAGGGTGGGGGGGCGGTGTAAAATCTGCTCGTTGAAGGCCCTGGTTTAATGGTTGATGCTCCTACAAGGCAAAGAACATGGATTTTAGTATATGGCAAAGAGAAGTGTTTGGGCACATATTAACTCACTTGAGTCTGAAGATGCAGTAGCTCTTCATTTCCCTGCCACAGGCAGAGGTAATGGCAATGGAGCTCAGAGCAGAGGGCAAGGAATGTCCCTGCATTGACAGCCTCATTGTCAATGCAGGGACATTCCTGACCCTCTGCTCTGAGCTCCATTGCCATTACCTCAAAGAGAGTCAGAATTCACAGCTCAGGCATGCTCCTCCCGCACCCCCCCCCCCCAACCCTCCGTCTCCTCCCTTTCTCACCCGCTATGGGCTATCTTCTGCTGCAGGAAACCAAAGGGGACATTGTGAGCTGGATGCCTGCTGGATCACAGGTGGTGGGCAACTGGCATGTGTGGGCACTGTGCCTAGGCAAGAAGGAGTTGTGATGAGAAGTGTGGGGGTTTGAGGATGATGCAGGGAAGTCGGGTGCTGGGAGGCTGTGAGGAGGCAGCTTGTGGGTTAGTGGTGACATTCCAAGGTAACAGACGGCCAAATGCCAAAGGGAGATATGGGCACTCACCCTTTCAGATTGTAGGAGGCAGTTCATCTTTTTGTGACATTGATCCCACCTCCTCCTGATCATGCTGCTGGCACTAACCACTGCTGCTGTTGCCTCCCAGGCAGGATTTGTCACATTGCTTCATGCCAACAGCTGGGCAGGTGGTTGCCCATCTCTCCTCCACTGTATCCAACAGTCCTGTCAGGATTCTCTTCGAGAATCCTGATGTAGATCTGTGAGCAGCCGTGCTCCTGGCTTGACTGAGAGTGAATACTGAGGAACTGTTAATATGCAAGGCTTCCTTGACTGCAGTGCTCAGCTGACCCCTGGGGTGACTGAATCAGATACCTGGCACCTCAGGCGCAGTGTTCTTCACATGGGTGAAAACAACATTTTCAAAGTGGTTCAATTTCATGATCCAGATCCTGGGACCAGCAGGAATTGCACCAACTTTTTAGCCTCCAAAGACACTTTGGCCCATAGATTATTAAGATGTCATGGACAGTTCCAGAATATAATCACAAACAATAATGAAATGCTTACTTTTATATCTAGAATATAAAGCAATAGAAGCCTTATGTTAGCTATACAAAGCCTTGATTAGACTTGGAAGTGCTACAATGTTCTGGGCACTGCAGCTTAGGAAAAATACATTGCTTTTTAAGAGAGGTCAGAGTACCAAAATAATAACTGGATTCAAAGTTATAATTACAGGAAGAGATTACATCAACCAGGGTTGTATTTCTTAGAATTTAGAAGGTTAGAATGTGGTTGGATTGAAGTTTTTTTTAAGATATTCAGATTGGATGAAGGGAGGAATACTATTTTTCTGTTTTAGGAGACCAAAGAGTCTGGACTAAAAATTAGACATGACGTTTGTGATCAGAACTCCCCACTCACCTGACGAAGGAACAGCACTCCAAAAGCTAGTGGTGCTTGTTACCAAATAAACCTGATGGACTGGTATTGTGAGACTTCTTACTAAAAAGTAGAATCAGAAGTTTTGGAGGTGAAATGAGAAAACGTGCAAAGGGTGGTATTCCATTGTTCATTTTAAATTTGACAACACCAGGTTTTAGTCCAACCGATTTATTTGATAATACTCACAAGCTTTCGAGGGGACTGCCTCTTCGTCAGGTGACGAAGAGGCAGTCCCCTCGAAAGCTTGTGAGTATTATCAAATAGATCGGTTGGACTAAAACCTGGTGTTGTCAGACTTTTTACTGTGTTTACGCCAGTCCAACGCCGGCATTCCCACATCATTTTAAATTTGACAGTGATAGATTTTTATTTAACTGAAGATATTAAGTAAAAACAGGTCTGACGAGTTAGGTCACAGATTAGTTTGAATAGTTTGAAGGACTTTATTGCCCATTGCTTTCCCAAGGTTCCCATGTTCATATAAAGAGCACTCTAGCCTTATTACTGTTACATGCACAACATCCACATTCAAGTACATAATGGGAGAAAATTCATTTGCAGAGAGTCATTTGCTTCTGAGTGTGCACAGGCTATATGTCTGTAAATAGACAGACCAACACAAAACTACAAAATTTAAGTTTATTTATTAGTCTCACAAGTAGGCTTACATTAAAACTGCAATGAAATTGCTGTGAAAATTCCCGAGTTACCAAACTCCAGCATCTGCTGGGTACACTGAGGGAACATTTAGCATGGCTGATGCACCTAACCAGCACATATTTCAGACTGTGGGAGGAAACCAGAGTACCTGGAGGAAATCCATGCAGACACAGGAGAAACATACAAACTCTGCACAGACAATGACGCAAGTCAGGAATCGAACCAGGTCCCTGGCGCTGTGAGGCAACAGTGCTAACCAGTGTGCCACCATGGTCCCCAACAGACTGTGTTCAGATTCTCATGATTTTACTTGAGATTGCGCAATTAAAATTTCAAGTTTGATTCAAATTCTTGTATTGCTGACTTTATTTTTACTGTACACTATACACAAGAGGAAAAAAATATTTTTAGCCATACCTCGAATACTTCAATGTAATCAATGCAATATTTCCTGAAAGAAGATTTAAAGACAGGTAGCACAGATAAATACTTTCCATTTACTATTTATACTCACTGTCAGGGAAATTAATGTCAGGCGTATTGTTAGCACAATTTTCTTTTAAATAATGTAACTCAGAAAACATGTTCCTGTAGGATTTATAATAGACATGGACAATGAAATTAAATTAATTTAGTTCAAATTTTAATTGCATTTGAGTAGCTGTGGGCAATTTTGAATCTGTGACCTGCCTATTGCTCATTAAAAACTATTCAAATAGTAATTTATTGAAAATTGAATAAAACAAAATGTATTGGAATTTTATTATCATATGTTACATCGTCAATTTGTGACAACCAAATCTTTTAGCTTGTTCCTGTGAAGCTGCTTTCTAGTCATTGGGGAACACATCATCACTATGGGATATTTTCTGCTTACCGTTGATCAAAAAGATCATTCACATACCCCTTATCCGTCCATCACTCTGCACGTTGTCAAGAAATAGACTAGATGAAATGATACAGGCTGCTCCTTGTGGTTTGGGCCACAAGTGGAAAGAAGAAAATTTATCTCTTGTTGCTTGTCTGCTACTCTCAATGTTGATCTCTCTCCCTCAGGCACCTTTATTCCTCACTCATTTTCTCTCCTACACACAGCCAATGAGAAATAAAAAAAAATGATTTCACTTGTAACTTCTACACAGTTTGTTTCTTAACAGAATGCATAAGGTCATGGCATTATGTAAGCAATTGTGTGTTATTCTGTGATATCTGGATGTTTTATTGTGTTGTTGCTGAAATTTTGTGTCATTGTGTTGTATTTGCATTGCCATATTCTAAAACATGGGGCTGAATTTAATGGCTGTTCACGAACCAGAAAGACACAACCATCCTCTGATGGGATTAAATGCCGATCAGAAAGTTAACAGTTTGCCACCAAGCTTCCAAGCCTTTGAAGGAAAGGATGCCACTTTCAAGAGTTGCCAGTCAATTGGATGGCTAATGACTCTTCAGACACAGCACTGTCACTGGAGTGATGGCCACTGCCAGCACAGCAGCAGACACTGGACCAGAAGCAGTATTGGAGGTTTAAGAATGAGGTGAGTGGTGCAGGATCACTGGGATCAGTCAGGCAGGACCCAGTAAGGTGGAGGAAGGATTGGTAGGAATGTGGGAGTATGGGAAGAGGGGGCACTTTTAGCAGGAAGCCCTTGCCGCTTGTAAGGCCCTCCATGTGGTGAAGGATATCCGATTAGTAGGACCCCACCTGAGACTACAAGCCAGCCACCAGGGTGTATTTTAATATTTTTTAATCTGTACCCCAGATATGTAATATTTGGTTGATAGTAAACCTAAGATTTATTACTACATTGTTGGATATTATAGAGTAATAGAAATTTGGAACACTCTCAGAAGTCTGAGGCTGCTCATACAATTGAAGGTTTGAAAATTGAAATTAATCATTTTGTTTGTTAGTTCAGGTACCAAAGACCTATGATGTAAAGGTGAGGCAAATGAAGTTGACATGCAAATCAGCCATGATCTACATATGTACTTATGTAAAAGTCAACCCCATGACTTTTGGCCTAAAAAAATCATTTTTCATGTACCTCATGTAAAAGTCTTTTTTTCAGGGAGCCAAAACCGCTAATTTCATAATCAAAGCATAATCTCTACAATCACATCTGAAAGCTCAATTCATTATTCATTTAAAATCATACTTACGATATTTCTTCCAAGGTATTAACTATGAGGAGAGATTGAATAAACTGGGATTGTTCTCCCTGGAAAGGTGGACGCTGAGGTGTGAACTGATTGATATTTAAAAATTATGATGGGCATCGATAAGGTGAACATCGATAAGGGAAGCATTTTCCCAGGGCAGAAATCATAGAATCATAGAATGACAATTACAAAGGGACACAAGTTCAAGGTCGGGGGGAAAGGTTCAGTAGAGATGTGTGGGGGCGTTCTTTACACAAAGGATGGTGGGGGCCTGGAATGCACTGCCAAGTGAGGTGGTTGAGGCAGACATGCTAGCAACATTTAAGACTTATCGGGATAGACACATGGATAGGTGGGGAATAGAGGGATACAGATGCTTGGTCTACACAGGACAACATGTTCAACACAGGCCTGGTGGGCTGAAAGGCCTTTCCTTGTGCTATACTGTTCTTTGTTCACACAAACTCTTCATTGTTGCTGTCTCTCTCCTTCTTTCTGTTTTTGTTAAGAGTCTCCCCGCACACTGGGAAAGGAAAAGATAACAGCGGCAGAGCCTATGGTTTCACTCCTGCTTATCAACTAAGGGAAGAAGATCAAGTTTGATTTTTTGTGGGGAGTGTCTAGCAGATCAGATGAACAGTGCATTTGGAAACAGAGTGCACAGGCCAAGTTCCAGAGTGAACTTTAAATAAACGAATGCCAACCTCATGTTTACTCAGCCATTACCTTAACCTCCCTGGGCACAAGAGAGGAGGCAGAGGCCTTGCCAATCAGGTCATTGCAAATGCTGATTCAACACATTATACCTTGCGCCAAGGCATAGGTCAAGGGCTGGGAGCCATCAGCAAGACTTTCCCACATTCTGTTGCTTCCCTTTCCTTTCCATTCCCTGATCCCTAAGCAGGAGTGAAACCATAGGCTCTGCCGCTGTTATCTTTTCCTTTCCCAGTGTGCGGGGAGACTCTTAACAAAAACAGAAAGAGGAAGTGAGACAGCAACAATGAAGAGTTTGTGTGAACAAAGAACAGTACAGCACAGGAAAGGACTTTCAGCCTACCAGGCCTTTGCTGAACATGTTGTCCTGTGTAGACCAAGCATCTGTATCCCTCTATTCCCCACCTATCCATGTGACTATCCAGGTAAGGTAATGTTGCTAACGCGTCTGCCTTAACCACTTCACTTGGCAGTGCATTCCAGGCCCCCACCATCCTTTGCGTAAAGAACGCCCCCACACATCTCTACTGAACTTTTCCCCCTTACCTTGAACTTGTGTCCCTTTGTAATTGTCATTCTATGATTCTATGATTTCTGCCCTGGGAAAATGCTTCCAACTGTTCACCTTATCGATGCCCATCATAATTTATAAATATCTATCAGTTCACACCTCAGCGTCCGCCTTTCCAGGGAGAACAACCCCAGTTTATTCAATCTCTCCTCATACCTTCCATACAGGTAACATCCTGATAAACCTTTTCTGTACTCCCTCCGAAGCTGCCATGTCTTTCTGATAGTGTGGCACTAGAATTGGACACAGTATTCTAAATGTGGCCTAACCAACGTTTTATATAACTGCAACATAATTCACTAACTTTTATACTCGATACTCCAGCCGATGAAGCAAAGCATGCCATGTGCTTTCTTCACCACCTTTTCTACCTCTGCTGCAACTTTTAAGGATCTGTGGACCCTGTATTCCCAGATCTCTCTGTATATCTATGCTCCCAATGGTGCTGCTATTTATTTTATACGTTCCACCTGAACCGTATCTACCACAATGCATCACCTCGTGTCTGTCCAGATTAAATTCTATCTGCCATTTCTCCACCAAATTTTCAAGCCTATCTATATCCTGCTGTATTCTCTGACAATCTTCATCGCCACTCACAACTCCAGCAATCTTAGAATCAACTGAAAACTTGCTAATCAGACCAGTTATGTTTCCTTCCAAGTCATTTGTATATACTGTGAACAACAGAGGCATGGGTGTCTTTCCCCTTTAACTTGTGGATTAACTTGTCAATGGGAATAAAAGGATATGGTCCCTGGAAGGGTAGGGGGTTTTAGTTAAGTCGGGCAGCATGTTCGGTGCAGGCTTGGAGGGCCGAAGGGCCTGTTCCTGTGCTATAGTTTTCTTTGTTCTTTGTTTGTTTGGGAACCTCGTTGGTTGTGTTAGGCGGGTATGTTGCAATTAAAAGAAAACTAAAAAAAAAATTACCCATGTAAAAGCTGATCCCTTAAAGTTTTGCCTAAAACACTGGCCTCATAAATTCAACTTTTACGGAAGAATGTGCAATAATTGAATAGTGTAGAAGACCTGAGGTGCTAAGCAACTTATTACTGTTTCTAACGTTGCTATGAACAAAAAAAATCTACGGTACTGGAAAACACAGATGACTTTCTTAAATTGCACTAAATGATAGGCTAATGTCAATGTAAGATATTTTAACTCTACACATTTTTATTTCACAGATTATAAGTATTCAGTGGCCCAGAATGTGCTGCAAAAATATCAGGAATTCACAATGCATAGCATTATTAGTGCATAAAATAATCTAATGATTTTTGGCAAGGAAGAGATATACCATGAATTGCAAATCACCACAAATAGCTGGATGACTTGTCATTAGCTGAGCAAAATTGAGATCTTGGCAATGACTTCCGCATGAGTGTTAATATATTACTAATTTATACTGGAAATGTGAATTACATTTGAAGCAAAAAGTTAGGACTGCTATTTTACAAGTGTAAAAAATTCTGTTAATGTTGAATTAATGGTCTTGAATGAAACTCCAGAAAAGGAATGATGGAAACTGTGCAGTTTCAATGCCAGAGTTAGTATGTTGGATCAGAAATTACTGTTAAACAGTGATAGCATTTTCTATTATTTTTGGGCAAATGCTACAGAAATTTCAAATTGGAGAGCAAAATTTGTTATCCAAAATACATTGCTTTACTATTAGCTTCCCAAATGTATCTTGCATTTAGCCTTCCTTTTATATTTATGTATTTTTTCTATATTTGATCAATAATTGTCCATTACACTTAGCCAGAAAATTAAAATTTGCCCATATAAGCATAAGTATTTTTTTACCAACATGATCTCTGTTAATTAATGCCAATCAACCACTCAAAAGTTGAATTGATGAAGTGCTCAGCTTCATTCCTTCAGGTTTTTTATCTCTTGGGATCTTTTAAAAGTGTTGAATTTAAAATAGATGTTTTTTTCCTAAAACTCTGTTTCTGTTTCTATTACTCTGTTAATTCAATCTTTTTCACCTCTCTTTGTTCCCCTTCCTTGATCTGATTTTACAATGATTTTGCCCCCATTCAATTTATGTTCCTCTGGGCAAAATCTTCCTAAAAATGCACAGTGTTGGCTCTGGCGAGAAAACTGACATGAAGCTTGCATTCTTCACAGGTGACTTCTTGAAGAACACTTGTACATTTTAAAAAGGGAAGTGAGATTCACACAATAAGCAGGAGGGGCTTTCCAAAGACACTGGCAAGGCCAGGAATCCCAAGATCGGGGTGGCATTTTTAAAGAGTTTCCTGGTCACTGGCTTAAATAAAAGGCCCCTCCCTCCTTCAGGAAAACGGAATTCTCTCCCCCACCACAACATCAACATCATGCTCCCTCCACACCCCAGAAGCACTGGGGCTGTCCATTCTCCCCCACCACACATAAGGGGAATCTCTTCAATGGAACTCCCCAGAGGGCCCATCCCTGGTAGTGCCAACTAACAGTGCCAAATCAACAGTGCATTGTGCCTTGTGCTAAGTCTTGTGTATATATTATATGTATATAGTCAAATGTTCAATAAAAAGTAAAGTTTACCAAAAGCCTTCGCTTAGGATAACCCCACCTAAATCGCAAAGGGATTATAACAGATTGTGATAGTGAAAGAGGCCAGTGGCCTAAAACATTTGCCTGTGGGTGGAGTTGAGGAATAAAAAGGGAGAGATTACGTTGCTAGGGGTGTATTATAGGCCACCCAACAGCCCAAGGTCAGTGGAGGAAGGCATTTGCAGGGGCATTTTGGATAGGTGCAGGAAGAATAGGGTGGTGGTAGTAGGTGACTTTAATCTTCCTGGAGTGAATTGGAGGGGGCCTAGAGCTGGGGGTACAGAGGGAGAGGAGTTTGTGAAATGTGTTTTGGAAGGGTCTCTAGAGCAGTATGTAACTAGTCCGACTAGGGGAGGGGCTATACTGGATTTAGTGTTGGGTAATGAGCCGGGGCAGGTGGGAGTTGTAGAGGTAGGCGAACATGTGGCTAATAGTGACCACAAGTCCGTCTACTTTAGGATAAAAATGGAAAGGGACGAGTGCCGGCCGAACGGGAGTGTGCTGAACTGTGGAAAGGCGAGCTATAGCAGGATTAGGAGGGAGCTGCAGGACACTGATTGGGAGGGGCTGTTAGCTGGCAAGTCCACGGTTGGCAAGTGGGAGGCTTTTAAGGGCAAAATGAAATGGTTGCAGGGGAGGTATGTTCCAGTAAAGCGGAAGGATGGGAAAGGTAGGATTAGAGAGCCATGGATTACAGGGGGTATTGAAGACTTGGTCAGGAAGAAGAGGGAGGCGTATGTTAGGTCAAAACGACTGGGTACGGAGAGTGTGCTGGAGGAATATAGAGAGAGTAGGAGGGAGCTAAAAAGGGGAATTAGAAGGGCGAAGAGAGGGCATGAAATGGCTTTGGCTGGTAGGATTAAGGAAAATCCGAAGGCATTTTATTCCTATATTAGGAGCAAGAGACTAGTTAGAGGGAAAATTGGTCCTCTTAGGGACAAAAGTGGGGAGATATGTATTGAGTCGGAGGGAATGGGGGAGCTCCTGAATGAATACTTTGCGTCGGTATTCACGAAGGAGAGGGGTTCGGAATCGTGCGGTCTGTTAGAGGGAGCTGAGGATCAGCTGCAGGAAATATCTATTACGAGGGATGAAGTGCTAGGGCTTTTAGGTAGCGTAAGGACGGATAAAGCTCCGGGGCCTGATGGTATTTATCCCAGGCTGCTTAGGGAAGTGAAAGATGAAATTGCTGGGCCTCTGGCGCAAATCTTTGTCTCTTCTTTGGACACAGGTGAGGTCCCAGAAGACTGGAGGGTAGCAAATGTGGTACCGCTGTTCAAAAAAGGTAGTAGGGATAACCCTGGAAATTATAGGCCGGTGAATTTGACATCGGTGGTAGGGAAATTAATGGAAAAAGTACTTAGGGGTAGGATGTATGAGCATTTGGAGCGTTGCGGTCTGATTGGGGATACGCAACATGGCTTTGTTAGAGGGAGGTCTTGCCTTACGAATCTGGTGGAATTCTTTGAGGAGGTGACAAAAACGGTTGATGATGGGAGAGCCGTTGATGTCATCTATATGGATTTCAGTAAGGCGTTTGACAAAGTCCCTCATGGTAGGCTGGTAGAAAAGGTTAAGGCGCATGGGATACGATGTCAGGTAGCTAGGTGGATTGAGAACTGGCTGGGTAATAGGAGACAGAGGGTAGTTGTGGAGGGGACTTTGTCCGGCTGGAGGCCAGTGACCAGTGGTGTGCCGCAGGGCTCAGTACTGGGACCTCTCCTCTTTGTAGTCTACATAAATGACTTGGAAGAGAGCGTAGGTGGTGTGATCAGCAAGTTTGCTGATGACACCAAGATGGCAGGGTTGGCGGGTACCGAAGTGGATTGTGAGGTGATACAACAGGATATAGATAGGTTGGTGCATTGGGCAGATAGGTGGCAGATGGAATTTAATCCTGACAAATGTGAGGTGATGCATTTTGGAAGGAATAATGTAGAGAGGAGCTATGTGATTAAAGGTAGACAAATTAGGAGTATAGAAACACAGAGGGACCTGGGAGTGCAGGTTCACAAATCCATGAAGGTTGCGACACAAGTGGAGAATGTTGTCAGGAAGGCGTATGGAATGCTAGCCTTTATAGGAAGGGGTATAGAGTTTAAAAGCTGCCGTCTAATGCTTCAGTTGTATAGAACGTTGGTTAGACCGCATTTGGAGTACTGCGTCCAGTTCTGGTCACCTTACTACCGGAAGGACGTGGAGGCTCTGGAAGGGGTGCAGAGGAGGTTTACCAGGATGTTGCCTGGCATGGAGGGGCTGGGTTACGAGGAAAGGTTGGAGAAACTGGGACTGTTCTCCTTGGAAAGACGGAGATTGAGGGGGGACATGATAGAGGTATATAAGATACTGAAGGGAATAGACAGAGTCAATAGTGAGAGACTGCTCCCTAGATTGGTTACAAATACGAGAGGTCATGATTTAAGGGTGAGGGGGGAGAGGTATAATTTGGATGTGAGAGGAAGATTCTTTACGCAGAGAGTTGTGGGGGTATGGAACGCGCTACCGAGTAGGGTGGTGGAGGCAGGAACGTTGGACTCGTTTAAGGTTCAGTTAGATAGGCACATGAGTGAAACGAGGATGGAGGGTTATGGTAGGGGCTATTAAATAAGGTTAGAACCTCGGGAGACACCGGAAAGGCAGGCTTGTGATTAACGTTTTTGTCTTTATATTCCGCAGGTGGAGGTCCACCTCGTTGTCAAACGAGGGGCATGCACACGGTGGGTCGTGCGTGGGCTGCTCTTGGAGGTTCCGGGAGTGGCCTAGTACTTCGTGTCGGTGTGTGTGCTTGATCCTGGACCGGTAGACGGGCGCCGCAACAGCTCGGTGACTAGCACTGCTAGCTGTGCAGATACATGGATTTGGGCCTGTGTCTGTGGGAGTTTGCGCATTCTCCCTGTGGATGCGTGGGTTTCCTCCGGGCGCTCCGGTTTCCTCCCACACCCCAAAGATGTGCTCTTAGGCTGATTGGTTTTACCAAATTGACACTATTCTCCCCTGAATCTGGCTAAGTCAGGGGTTCTATTTGTAGATACGCAGGGTAGAATAGGTGTACGGTGATGCGGCGGCGCGGGCTTGTTGGGCCGAAGGGCCTGTTTCCCGTGCTGGGTTGTTCTTTGTTCTTTGTTCTAAAACAACAAGAGAAACAATTGGAAAAGTACAATATGGGAACAATGCCAAAAAAATGTGAAAGAAGGCAAGAAAAGCCATGGAGAATATCTTAACTTTACTAGTGTGCTTTGATCATGTGTTATAAGGCCTGTATCAAGCCAAGAAGTCGCAGATCTGTTGAAGCTTTAACAGCTACTGAGCAGCTTCTAGACTAGCAGAGATGTCCAGTAAGTAACAGGTCAGTACCCTTCCCTACATAACTGACCATAGACCTCATGCGCTTTCTGGGCAAGATCCGGTTTGCGGCAGTAGCTAAAGTACCAGGAAGATTGCAAACTGTTAGACACTGGGTGCAAAACCCATTTTTAGGACTGCATGCAATTTTCCAGACTTGGTATGATCTATGCCAGATGCAGCAAGGCCATAAATTCTCCCCCTTTGATGAGACTTTTGACGTAATATCTCCCAATGTGTCTCAGTGTCAAATTTTACTTTACAATGCTCCTGTGAAGTATGTTTTGTTGTTAATATGTTATGAAGAAGCAAACTAGGTCCAGATCACACATACACAAAATGATGCCAAAAAAAGGATCAATTTCTCTTTCAATCTTGTTGGAAGAAGTTTGAGGAGAAATTTCCCGATGAGAACGTTTTCTTACATTTTAGTGCAAACACAACCTTAATAATGGGGATAGTTGTGCCATAATCTCTGAATCATTTGTCTCTGTTATACTTCTATTGTTATGTAGAACAGGGGTATGCCATTGAGATTGGGTGCTTCATTCTTCTCATGGGGAGGGAAGGAACAGGGAAGGAATTCTTGAGAGTTGATTTTTTTTATATACTTGAGGCTCAGACCACATTAGCTAAGTATATTGCTTCCTTCAGTAGGACAACCTAGATGTAAGTCACAAAAAAAGGCAATTAAATTCCAGAAATCTGTTACAATACTATCAGATAACATTGGGTGATGTACTAATATTTCATGCCGTAAATCGATGCTAATGTATTACTCACAAAAATGGCAGCAACTGGCTCGAGCTTGTATCAATGTTATTAAGTGTTAGAGAGTTCTGGCCAAAGTATCTCGCCTAAACGTATCTGGGTGGCACAGTGGCACAATGGTTAGCCCTGTTGCCTCACAGAGCCAGGAACCCGGGTTTAATTTTGGCCTTGGGTGACTGTGTGGAGTTTGTACGTTCTCCCTGCATCTGGGCACGTTTTCTCCAGGTATTCAATTTCCTTCCAAGGTCCCAAAATGTGTAAATTAAATGAATTGGCCATGGTGCATTCACAAAATTGTGGGGATGGAGGGGAAGGCTTGGATGAGATGCTCTTTTGGACACCTAAAAACTTGAAGCTCTCGACCATCTCTTTTTTGTCCCCATTGATGTGCACAGGATTTTAGACAAACATGACAGTTATACTTTGGAGATATGCTTCAAATAGAACTAATCCTAAGTGATGTGAGAAAGGCTCCTTAAAAGGCTCTGATGAAGGTCATCCAATCTCAAAATATTGGCTCTATTTTCACTCCACAGATGCTGTCAAACCTGCTGAGATTTTCTAGTACTTTCTGTTTTTTTTTAGTGTGCTTCAAAATCAAACTGTGATGTGTTTCTGGAGTTATATTTCCGAGATAATGAAATATATCTTTATATATAGAGATATATCTGTTCTGTATCTGAACAGAGATAGGTAATTAATTGTGCATATGCAGGTTACTTGCATTGTTATTTGAGGGTATTAACTTATCTTGCAATAAATTTGTGGATGCCTTAAAATAATGATAGAAGGAATCCTGTGCACACATCTTAAATATCTTAAAAGACCATAACTGGAGAATGTTTCATACGTGCAGGCATATTCCCTCAGCCAACCAAGCATGTAGACTCGGATGGCTGAGGAAAGCAAATCTTGTTTTACTCTCCAGACAGAAGAGTCAAAGATACCCAGCAAGAAAGGTCATAAGCCTCAATTTTGATGATAACTGTTCTTTCTACATGATGCAGTACAAGTGGGCCATTGTTGCAAAGCAAGGTTTGAAAGTTTCAGCATGCGTTGGTGTTCAAAAGAATAAAAAATACACATCTGATGTTAATCATCAAAGGAGACACAAGAGAATTGAAAACTAGACAAAGTAAAGTGGCAGAGGAGGCCAACCACTTTAATTATGCACTAGAACAGCAGAAAAGGGTATTAATTTGAGAATACTGAGAATTGTTCAGCTTGTACATATGTGATGAGAGTCTGGAAGTACAAATAACTGGACAGAAAAATACAATGGTGTAGTGAAGTGTGGTGCAGACAAATTTACTAAGAAACTTTATGGTTCTAACACCAGATGAGTAGGCAGAACCTTAAATGGAAAGACCATTGGGGAATTTTACCAGCTGACCAGAAAAGTGGAAGCATTTCCAGATCTGGAATCTGACTTTCTGAATTATGTGCTTGGCAGTTGATCTTTACCAGGACAAATCAATTGTGATCCTGTCTTTGGACATCACAAGCAGTCAGGGAAGAGGAATGGGTTGACAAATTGGTTGACTAATTTGGTGGAATTCTTTGAGAACGTTACATGTGCGATGGACAATGGGGAACCTGTAGATGTGGTGTATCTGGATTTCCAGAGGTATTTGACAAGGTGCCGCACCAAAGACTGCTGCATAAGAAAAAATTGTTATGGGTAATGTATTAGCATGGATAGAGGATTGATTAACTAACAAAAAACAAAGAGCGGGAGTAAACGGGCATTTTTCTGGTTGGCGAACAGTGACTAGTGGTGTTCCTCAGGGATCAGTGTTGGACAGCAATTGTTTACAATTTACATAGATGATTTGGAGTTGTGGATCAAGTGTAGTGTATCAAAATTCGCAGATGACACTAAGATGGGTGGCAGAGCAGAGTGCGCAGAGGACGCTGAAAGTTTGCAAAAGGATATAGATATTCTAAGTAAATGGGCAAGGGTCTGGCAGATGGAGTACAATGTTGATAAATGTGAGGTCATCCATTTTGGTAGGAATAACAGCAAAATGGATTATTATTTAAATGGTAAAAAATTGCAGCGTGCTGCTGTGCGGAGGGACCTGGTTGTCCTTTTGCAGGAACCTCAAGGAGTTGGTTTGCAGGTGCAGCAAGTAATTAAGAAGGCAAATGGAATTTTGGTCCTTCATTGCCAGAGGGATGGAGATAAAAAAAATTGAGGTTATGTTGCAGCTGTATAAGGTGTTGGTGGGGCCACACCTGGAGTACTGTGTACAGTTTTGGTCTACTTACTTGAGAAAGGATACACTGGCACTGGAGGGGATGCAGAGAAGATTCACTGGGTTGATTCCAGAGTTGAGAGGGTTGGCTTGTGAGGACAGACTGAGTAGACGAGGGCTCTACTCATTGGAATTCAGAAGAATGAGGGGAGATCTTATAGAAACATATAGGAGTATGAAGGGAATAGATAGGATAGACGCAGAGAAGTTGTTTCCATGGTCAGGTGAAATTAAAACGAGGGGGCATAGCCTCAAAATAAGGGGAAGCAAATTTAGGACTGAGTTGAGAACGAACATCGTCACACAAAGGGTTGTGAATCTGTGGAATTCCCTTCCCAGTGAAGCAATTGAGGCTACCACACTGAATGTTTTTAAAGCAAGGATAGATACATTTTTGAACAGTAAAGGAATTAAGGGTTATGGTGAGTGGGTGGGTAAGTGGAGCTGAGTCCACAAAAAGATCAGCCATGATCTTATTGAATGGCAGAGCAGGCTCAAGGGGCCAGATGGCCTATTCCTGCTCCTATTTCTTATGTTCTTATGGCACATCCATTCTCATGTGTATTCAAAGTTGCTCCCGGCTGAAACAAGCCGCATAGAGAGTCTGATCATGTGATATATTGATGAGGTCATCTGCTAAAAATACCACAAAGAAACCTGGCGATGAGGGGGTTGGAACCGTATTGGCAGACTCCTCGAGAAATTAAAAAAATATAAAAATCATCAATCCGTGCTGCAGACATCCGAAAAGGATTAAGAAGAAAGAAACATCACCGCACCAAAGCTGACGAGGGAAAGGTGCCAAATATCGATAGCAGCCATCAAAGGAAACAAAACGGAAATGAGGATTTTCGATAAATGACATCGAAAAGAAGCCTTTCACGTGCTCTGCCCATAAAGATCTGGAATAGTACAGGGAACATTGAAAGTGAAAAAAAAATACCCTGCGACAATAATTTAGAGCAAGGGATCTTGTAAAACTCAGAAGGAAACAGACTGAGCAGAGAGTTCCTGAATAAGTTAGAAACGTTTATTTGTTAGTTATAAATAGGCCTACATTAACACTGTAATGAAGTTACCGTGAAAATTTCCGTGTCATCACACTCCAGTGCCTGTTCGGGTGCACCGAGGGATAATTTAGCATGGCCAATGCGCTTAGCCAGCACATTTTCCGGACTGTGGTAGGAGCACATGGGGAAAAACTACACAGACACGGAGAATATGCAGACTCCACGCAGTCAAGCCAGGAATCAAACCCAAGTCCTTGGTGCTGTGAGGCAGCAGTGCTAACACTGTGCCACTGTGATGCATTTGAAGGAAAAAGAAGCAAATTTCTGTATAAGAAACAAAAACAGAAAATACTGGGAAATCTCAGAGGGTCTGATAGTCTCTGTGGAGAGAGAATAGAGCTAATGTTTCTTGTCTGGATAATTCTTCATCAGAGCATTGTTTTAGATTCCACATCATTGGCTTTTATCTGAGGTAGTGTAAGGTGCAGTGATGTGAAGTATTACACCCTTCCAATTTAAACAAACTTTAAGGTGCAAATTCTAATACAGTCTTCAGTTGTGTTTGACATACAAAATATGAATAATTAATATTTGTGAATCAAATAGAATGTATTAAATAAAATATAAATATACTTAACAAAAAGCAGGGAAGACAGCCTGGATACTCTATCCACAAGGACACAGGATTCCTTGAATGCTGACAGCATAGGTCCAAGACTGTTTTGTTCTGTCTCTGAAGCATAGTGAACTATGTCTCAGAAGAAATATATCATTGAAACAATGGTAAAACTGCCAACAAGTGCACTAATTCTTCTGCATTTGTCCCCACAACTCCTGCAATTGTCCTGCAATCCCTTTTTTGGGAATGGTCCAAATTTAATCCTTCTATTGGCCATAGGATAGAAATCATCTCATGTCACCTCACTTTTGCTATCCCTTCAATTCTTCCTCAGAACCCAGTAGAAAACATTCCATGACAGGCAAGTGGCATGTTTCCTCTCAATACTGAACAGTCATAAATAAAGTCACATTCTCTTGTCAACATACCCTAACTCAAGCCTTCTGGTACAAATCAAGTAAAACGTGCATGATTTATTTAATAAGTGTCAGCCAAACTTCACACTCTTTTCACCATTCCTTCAAACTTAGTTAAGGAGGAGGAAATCTGCTGTACTTGCCTGGTCTGGCTTACACGTGATTCCAGACCCATGACAGTGATTCTCAACTGCCCTCCAAAATGGAAAGCCACTCAGTTCAAGGGCAATTATTGATGGGCAATAAATGCTGGCCAGACAGTAAAGCCCATGTTCCATTCTTTGGGCATTAAGACACCTTTAGTTCAACACAAATGAGCTCCATATAAATCAATAAAACAAGTTTGTTTCTTCACAAACATCTGCTTTCCTATTTCCTTGGCTGTTAATTGTCCAACAGAAATTCCATTATCCATTTTAACAGTGGCTAACAAGTTCATAAGTACTAGCCTACCCTACACAAAGCCCCTAGAAATATAATGTCATTACCAAAAAGTAGTTCTAGAAGTGTTACAACAAACTGTGTTTACACAAGCCCTTCCCAACGTAAAAATGGTGGGAGATTTTGGCATTGTGGGATCATATGATGAGAATACTGAGCAATACAGCTCATGCACTGAAAGATTTGAATAATTTGTTTAAGCAAACAAAATTGCAGTGGATATAGTGATTCCAACTTCCCCAAGCATCATAAGAGCAAGGAGGATGGGTGGGGAATCATCGAACCTCATTCAAAGTCCGATGCAGCCAGAAAAACCTAGCTCAAAAACTTATGATGAGATTGTGGAAATATCGCAGGGACAATTCTCATCTAAACCTTTGGTCATCACCGAGAGGTTCAGACTCCATAAATATAACCAACAAGATTGTGAATCAGTCACATAGTTTGTATCTACTTTAACGAAATTAGCAAAATACCCAGTGATGTCTTGAATGACACCATTAGAGACAGTCTAGTGTGGTTAAGAAGCAAAGCTATCCAGAAAAGGCTGTTAGCAGAAAGCAACTTAAATCTAAGGCAGGGTTTAGAAGTCATGGTTTCTATGGAATTAGCAGCTAAGGAAGCCCAATAATTAAGCTCACGTTGCATTGCATTATTCTAACATGCCATTGATGAAATTCTTAGCAGACGAGAAGGGTTTCAGCGCTACTTTAGACTGGAAAAAAAAGAATGAAGAACATTTTCACAATTTAGATGCTACACTCCAGACTAGCAGATTACAGACTATGACTATAGAAGAATAAACGTGAATTCTCCAAATCTTCTATTGAATATCTGGAGTATATCATAGATGCAAAAGGGCTGTAAAAATCATCTTCAAAATTAAAAGCCATTTCTGAGGCACCTGCGCCTCAAAATGTAAATCAATTTTGATCACTTTTGGGCTTATTAACCTATTACAAAAGGTTTGTCCCTGATCTAGCAAAGATATTCAAGCCTTTACATCACCTACTGTGTTAAAACAAGAAATGGAAATGGGTGGATCAGTGCAAGAAGGCCCTTGCACAGGCTAAGGAGGCATTATTAAATTCAGAAGTACTGACACACCTTGATCTGTAGTAACACTTGCAATTGGCTTGTGATGTGTCACCTTATAAGGTGGGAGTAGTGATTTCTTACATAATGCCCAATGGTGAAGAGAAGCCAATAGCGTTTGCATCAAGGTTCTTCAATAAAGTAGACATTAATTATGCACAGATAGAAAAGGAAGCTCTAGATATCATCTTTGAAATCAAACATTTTTACCAATACCTACATGGAAGGAAATTTCCTCTAATAATGGATCATCAAACATTGACAACAACACTTGGGCCACATTCTGGTATTCCATCTCTCGCAGTGAGCCGGATGTAGAGATGGTCATTCCACTTGTCAACACATGCATCACAGTAAAATATTGTCCATCAAATTTCCATGGGAATGTTGATGGACTCTCCAGATGTCCTGTCCCAATCAAATTATTAATAAGTGTGCCATTGCATCTACGAGTGGTAATATTTCCTATTTTGAAGAAGTCGATAACACTCTGTAACTGCAGGACAAGAAGTATACCAGGAATGATCCACTATTGTCAGAAGCTATGGATGTGGTACTTCATGGCAAGACTGAAGGAACAAACTTGGAATTGAAGCTATAAGTTACCGGAAGACTCAAACTAATAGTACATGCTGGCATTCTCATCATTCCATTTTTGTTAAACTAACTGCACAAATGTCAATGTGGTAGAGTAAGGATGAAAGAGATAGCCAGAAACTATTTTTGGTGGCCGGGTCTTGATAGAGAAATTGAGGGGAAGACACATCTGTGTTCAGCTGATGCAACAGTTTGAAACCTGAGGATGGAATCTAACACATCTGATCTGCTCCTTAGCTTCCTGTCACAAACAGGCTGACTGAAAGGTTTGTTCAGACAGCGAAGAATTCACTGAAGGCAACACTTAAACAAGGTTAATTGTCTAAGCGATTGAGAAATTCCTGATGACATACACAGAAACAGCACAGTCAACAACCCAAACTTCTCTAGCATCACACATGATACACATGGTGTTTGATTTGCAGCTTAAGACAAGAAAAATTGTTAAGAGAAAATTCGATGGGGTCTTTCAAGAGACTTATGTATGAGTAAATGGAATTTAATAGAATTGAGGGTTATAGGTAAGCCTAGTAGGTATGGATATCATCGGCGCAACTTGTGGGCCGAAAGGCCTGTTTGTGCTGCAGTTTCTCTATGTTCTAAAATAGCAAAGACAGGTGTTATGATGTGAGAACAAGATGAAATGTCATGTTTTTCAGAAAGATCAGGAAATATTGTCAAGTAACTACATCACCAATGAGAAATGGGTACCAGCAATTGTCATAGCATAAAGAGGACCAGCCTCCTACACCAATCAAACTCAGGGAAACAAAATGTGGAGAGGGCATGCTGATTAACTTTTACCAACTAAGATGAGGTTGACAGAGATGGAGTCAACTGATAGTCCACAGCAAGCTGTGTCAAGTGACCTGCATTTTCCTTAGAACTTGACAATACAGAACACAACTGAGGAAGATAGTACCTCAGTTGAGAACATTTCAACACCAAGTCAACCTCTGAACATTACATTGATTCAGGTAAAGACAACTGAACTACTGACAACGTCCAAACTAAACCAAAAACATCAGAGGTTGCAGTCAACATGAAAAAGCAGATGCTTGAGATTTGCCAACAACCGTTCAGAAACTTACGCCTCCCGAAATGTCTAACTTATTGACTGTTGAGTTTATTAACTGTTCATATTGTGAATTTTGATTAATGTAATATTGTGTTTCATTGCAGGAAGCTTTGACGTAAAGGGGGAGGAAAGTGTTGTATTCATGTTCATTCCTAATTAAAACAAGGTCAATTTAATCTCCAACTATGAGACATATTAATGACATTATCAGGCATGTGCATGAGCAAACTGGCAGTCTTTCCTAACAGCTTGTAGAGTAAACACCTTTCCAATAAAGTGTTTGTTTGTTCTATCCTTGCGGTCTGCAAGTCTATCCTTTAAAATTGCACACATTCTGACAAAGGGAGATAAAGCTGTGTCAAGTGAAGACCTGCATTTTCCTTAGAACTTGACAATACAGGAAACAATTGGGGAAGATAGTACCTCAGATGAGAACACTTCAACACCAAGTCAACCAAGTTAACTATAAGCTTCTATATCATAGGGTGCAGAGCAATGTCCATGCATGGAATGTCATGACTGACATGGCTTTTGTGGCTCAATGGGAAAATTCTTAACACAAAACGAGCCTTGTGTCCAGTGCAAAAAATGGAGTGATTCCTGCTGATGGCACCGATGTGCTTTTAGGCCAAAACTTATGCCTCTTCAGAAATAATTTTTATGACCAGAAGGATTACTTTGGGGCCCCCTCATAAGGATGCTGGATGGAGTGGAGCAGAGGCAGAGCATTCTCTACTCTTCTCCAGGAGAAGGCCTTCCAGCAGGGTCACCAACCCTGCCCGGGCAATGGCAGCCCTGGTCAGTGCAAACACACTCCAGATAAAGATGGAGCAGCAGTTTTGGAAAAAGATTAATGATCTTCTTTGTTGAGCCACCTCCAGTCTCTCAGTGGACACCCCTCAGACCTCTTACCCTCTTAAACCTTTCTCTCACTCAGCCACTTTGGCCTTTGCCAACACCAAGCACCAGACTCCCCTCTCCCTCCCACAATCCCCAATAGCTGCTATGCCCCCTATACTCCAATTCGCATTAAGCCCCATGCCTGCCACACTGCATCACCACCTTAAATGTCAACACTCTTACCTACATTCTTCCTCTCTATATCAGTACAGGACAAACTAGAACACAAGTGTCAGCAGTTGCAGTTAGCTGGCATCAAGCACAAGCTCTGAGCCCTCACACAGTTTGAAAAGTGAGCCCTCAACCTGGCCGCAGAGGAGGAAGAGCATGCTGCACTGGTAGTGAAGTAGGGGCAGCAGAGAAATGTGAGAATCCTCAACATATTTGCTGTCATTCCTCAATCTCAAATGAGTAATCAATGTCCCTTCCGTATCCCCTGTAATGCACTGATTCCAACTCCCAACTTGCAGGTCAGTGGAGCAGAACGATCATCCTCACATCCTAGATTCATAGAGTCATAGAGATTTACAACATGGAAACAAGCTCTTTGGCCCAACTTGCCCATGCTGCCCTTTTTTTTAAAACCCCTAAGCTAATCCCAATTGCCCGCATTTGGCCCATATCCCTCTATACCCATCGTACCTATGTAACTACATAAATGCTTTTTAAAAGATAAAATTGTACCCGTCTCTACTACTTCCTTTGGCAGTTTGTTCCAGACACTTGTCATCCTCTGTGTGAAAAAATTGCCCCTCTGGACACTTTTGTATCTCTCCCCTCTCACCTTAAATCTACGCCCTCTAGTTTTTGACTCCCCTACCTTTGAGAAAAGATAATGACTATCTATCTGACCTATGCCCCTCATTATTTTATAGACCTCTATAAGATCACCTCTCACCTCTCAGAGAAAAAGGTCCCAGTCTATCCACCCTTACTTTATAACTCAATCCAGCAAGTCCTGGTAGCATCCTAGTAAATCTTTTCTGCACTCTTTCTAGTTTAATAACATCCTTTCTATTATAGGGTGACCAGGATTGCGCACAGTATTTCAAGTGCGGTCTTACCAATGTCTTGTACAACTTCAGTAAGCCATTCCAACTCCTATATTCAATGTTCTGACCGATGAAACTAAGCATGCCAAATGCCTTCTTCACCACTCTGTCTACCTGTGACTCCACTTTCAAGGAGCTATGAACATATACCCCGAGATTTCTTTGCTCTGTATCTTCCTCCAACGCCCTACCATTAACTGAGTAAGTCCTGCCCTGGTTCAATCTACTAAAATGCATCACCTCGTATTTGTCTAAATTAAACTCCATCTACCATTCATCAGCCCACTGGCCCAATTGATCAAGATCCCGTTGCAATTGGAGATAACTTTCTTCACTGTCCACTATGTCACCAATCTTGGTGTCATCTGCAAACTTATTAACCAGGCCTCCTATATTCGCATTCAAATCATTAATATAAATGACAAATAACAGTGGACCCAGCACTGATCCCTGAGGCACACTGCTGGTCACAGGCCTCCAGTTTGAAAAACAATTCCCTACAACCACCCTCTGGCTTCTGTCAAGAAACCAATTTTGTATCCATTTAGATACCTCACCCTGGATCCCGTGAGATTTAACATTATGCAACCACCTACCATGTGGTACCTTGTCAAAGGCCTTGCTAAAGTCCATGTAGATAACATCAACTGCACTGCCCTCATCTACCTTCTTGATTACCCCTTCAAAAACTCAATCAAATTTGTGAGACATGATTTTCCACTCACAAAGCCATGCTGACTGTCTCTAATCAGTATTTGTGTCTCTAAATGCCTATAGATCCTGTCTCTCAAAATACCTTCCAACAATTTACCCACCACAGATGTGAGGCTCACTGGCCTGTAGTTCCCAGGCTTTTCCCTGCAGCCCTTTTTAAACACAGGCACAACATTTGCCACCCTCCAATCTTCAGGCACCTCACCCATGGCTATCGATGATTCAAATATTTTAACCAGGGGACCCGCAATTTCCTCCCCAGCCTCCCACAATGTCCTGGGATACACTTCGTCAGATCCCAGGAAGTTATCGACCTTGATGCACTTTAAGACTTCCAGCACCATCTCCTCTGTAATATGTACATTCCTCGAGACATCACTAATTATTTTCCCAAGTTCCCTAACATGCATGCTTTTTTCAACAGGAAATACTGATGAGAAATATTCATTTAGGATCACACTAGATGGCCTACTCCTGCTCCTATTTCTTATGTTGTTATGTTCTTATGTTGTGGATCTGCACATGGATGACCTTTTTGATCCTCAAGAGGCCTTACTCTCTCCCTTGTTAGTCTTTTGCCCTTTATTTATTTGTAGAAGCTCTTTGGATCCTCCTTTGCCTTGTCTGCCAAAACAATCCCATGTCCCCGTTTTGCCCTACTGATTTCTTTCTTAACTCTACTCCTATACGCACTATACTCTTCAAGGGATTCACTTGATCCCAGCTCCCAATGCATGTCATGTGCCTCTTTCTCCTTCTTGACCAGGGCATCTATATCCCAAGTCATCCAGGGTTCCCTACTTCTGCCAGCCTTGCCCTTCACTCTGAGTTGTTGGAACCTGTACTCATCAGACTCCAACAACTCAGAGGGGGTCTTCTCCAACCATCACAGCAGTCACCCGCACCCAATATCAGCGCAGACTTTGGTGGCATCATTAAGGAGACACTCTGGATCACTCACTGGTGCGCACCTCACAGCTGAAGATCCAGAGCAGGCAGAAGCATGGATGTCCCAGGGAACCAGCACTTGAAGGGATGTTGGAGCCCAGGACTCTGCTGAACCCCTTGCCGATGATGTGCCCCAGGGCCCAGTCATCTGACAGCCGCTGAAGTTGCAAAGACAGAGTTGCAAGTATCAGGAAGGGATGACGGCAGCCCCCCTCAGAGCACACAGCTGATTGGAGGTGTCCTATTGCTTTCTATCTGAGAACAGGGCGCCATCCCTGCAGCGCACCAAGGCCAACACTGCAAGGATTGCTTTCACAGTGAAAATCTTGGTCCACTCTATGGCAGGAGATATCTGCACCATGGCACAGGGCTTTGACTGCATGGTGAAGGCACTGGTGGGAATCCAGGGGTAGTGCTTTCAGGATTTTAAGTGCACGCCACCATTCCTGCAAACGGAGACTGCGGGCTGAAAATCACCCTTAATGTGTGAGCAACCAGCTGGATTACAAAGCTTCAAATTCATACACAGAGGAGCAACAAGTTTCTCTGCCAGCCTTTGAAATTGTGCAGTACATGGGGCGAGTACATTGTGCGGTACATTGTGGAACAAAGCCCCATCCATCACGCAGACCAGCCTCCCATCCATCGACTCTGTCTACACTTCCCACTGCCTCAGAAAAGCAACCAGCATAACCAATGATGCCACACACCAGGACATATTGTCTTATACCTTCTTCCACTGGGAAGAAGATACAAAATCCTGAGGACATATACAAACAGACTTAAAAACAGCTTCTTCCCTGCTGCCATCAGACTTTGAACGGACCTAACTCATATTAAGTTAATATTTCTCTACACTCTAGATATGACAGTAATACTACATTCTTCACTCTCTCCTTTTCTTCTCTATGAATGGTATGCTTTTTATTGTACAGCACGCAAGAAACAATATTTTTGACAATATACAAATACATCTGACAATAATAAATCAAATCAAAGGTCATGTACATTGTGCAGTTCATTGTGGAGTGCATTGTTTGCACTTTGAAGCAATAGGGCCTCCCTCATCTCGGCTGTAGCAATATGCCAGTGTTTGCAGTACCCTCTGTGTTAGAAAGTAATGCGAGAAGAGAACTTCAGTCATTTGTGTTGCTGCACTTTAAATATTTGTTGCTGTCTACTTCTGCAAATACATGACAGGTTTTATCGCTGATCTGGTGTCAGCACATGTAAACATTGCACACTGATTTCATGGTTGAGATGTAGACACACGTGTTAGTTCTCACAGCAGTATAGATAGTCTGTTAGAAGATTAGCCCAGGTACCAGAAAACCAGAACTATTCACAAGGATTTTTTATTTGTGAGGAAACATTGCCAGCTATCAACTGCAACCAGATCTGAATCAGAATATACCCTAATTGATTGTTGAGAGGGTGAGTAGGGGCCAAGAGCTGGAGTGGCAAGGTTGTGGGGGGGGGGGGGGGGGGGCAGTGTTGAGTGAGAGGGTGCAAACTGCCAGATGTTTAAGATTTAATTCCATTAATATGATGCTCTCTCCAAATGCATGGTCCTGTTTCTCAAGGTGTTCCTGTAGCTTTCTGACAGACAAATAGAGAAGCAGTGACAGTACTAACGCTCAGCTGAAAATGTCACATTTATTTACTGTTGCGGTTAGCTGGTTGGTAACAAAGCTTTGTCCTCATCAATCGGGATATTGAGACCCCGTCTTGCTCTGCTCATCTCCTGACAGCTTAAACTCATTAGTTTTCCAAGTGCTAAGCCACCCTTGGCTGTAATATTGTGGAGCGTGTAGCACACCATCATTGTACTGGAACATGTAATCTTGGCTAGCATTCCATTTTACTGGGCTAATGCTGCGCTGTCAGCAAGCTGTCTTCTTGAGATATTAAGTTGAGACCAAAGCTGCCCTCTAAGGCACTGAAAAATCCTGTGCCACTTTCTGATGCCTGTATAAAACGCTGTGACCATCTAAAAGTATAAATACTGAAGCATGTCTATCAACAGGTTTATGGGAAAGAACATACATTTTCACACAAAGCAATGTTGAGGAAACTTTTTGATATGAAAATATTGGTTATGGCGCATTCTAACTTTGAATCAGAATGTCATGATTTCATAGAAACGTAAAAAGATAGAAAATGGGGGCAGGAGTAGGCCATTCAGCCCTTTGAGCCTGCTTCACTATTCACCATGATCATGGCTGATAATCCAACTGTTCCTGCTTTGCCTCATGTCCTTTGAAAGCTTTAGCCCAAAAGCTATATTTAATTTTCTCTTTTGGGCTCAACTGTTTTCTGTGGTAGAGAATTCCACAGGCTCACCACTGTCTGGATGAAGGTATTTGTCCCCATCTCAGTCCCAACTGTTTTACTTTGTATGCTCAGACTTTGACTTTGGGTCTGGACTCCTCCACCATTTAGAACATGCTTTCTGCTTCTACCCTGTCTTGTCCTGTTGGAACATAATAGCATTCTATGAGATTGCCCCTCATCCTTCTAAACTCCAGCAAATATAATCCCAGCTGACTCAATCTCTCCTCATACATCAGTCCTGCCGGATAAAAAGACAAAAACTGCACACAATATTACAGGTGTGGTCTCACCAAAGTCCTGTGCAACTGCAGAAAGACATCCTTGCTCTTATAATCGAATCTTCTTGTTATGAAGGCCAACATACCATTTGCCCTTTTTACTGCCTGCCTGGCCTTCATGCTTACTTTCAGCAATTGGACTTTCAAGGACATCCAGGTCATGTTGCACATTCCTCTGTCTTAATTTATATTCATTCAGGTAATACTCTGCCTTCCTGTTTTTGCTATCAAAGTAGACAACCTCACATTTGCCTACATTTACTGCGTATGCATACATTTACTGCATTTGTCCACTCAACTTTGTTAAATCACATTGAAGATTTCTGTATCCTCCTCACAGCTCACCCTCCCATCTAGTTTTGTGTCAACTGCAAATTTGGAGATTGTTATTTTGTTCATTTAAATCATTAATATGCTTGGTGAACAGCTGGATTCCAGCACTCATCTCTATGGTACAACTAGTTACTGCCTGTCACTTTTTGATTTTTAGTCATTTGTGGGACATGGGTGTTGTTGGCTGGCCAGCATTTATTGCCCATCCCCAGTTGCCCTGAAGGGCTGTTGAGAGTCAACCACATTGCTGTGGCTCTGAAGTCACATGTAAGCCAGATGGGGTAAGGACGGCAGATTTCCTTCCCTAAAGGACATTAATGAACCAGATGTGTTTTAACAACAATCAGTAATGGTTTCATTATCAGTAGATTCATTTTCAGTCATCAGTAGATTCTTAGTTCTAGATATTTTTTATTGAATTCAAATTCCATCGTCTGCCGTAGTAGGATTCAAACCGGGGTGCCCAGAATATTAGCTGAGTTTCTGGATCAATAGTCTAGTGATAATACCACTAAGCCACTGCCTTCCCAATGACCTGAGGATTGAGAGCAGTTTACAGCAAAGGAGGGCCAAGGGGTTGATTAAGAAGGGAAAAATAGAACATGAAAATAAGCTAGTGGGGAACATAAAAACTGACTATAAAGGTTTCTACAGGTATGGAAATAGAAAAAGATTGACAAAAGTGAATGTAGGTCCCTTACAGTCAGAAATGAGAAAATTCATAATGGGGAACAAAGAAATGGCTGAGGAACTAAATTTATACTTTGCTTCTGTCTTCACAAAGGAAGACATGAGTAATTCACTAGAAGTTCAAGGGGAAACACATTTTAGTGAGGAGCTAGAAGTAGAGAAATGGTATTGGGGAAATTGATGGGATTGAAGATGGATAAATCTTCAGAGCCTGATAATCTTCATTCCAGAGTACTTAAGGAAGTGGCCCTGGAAATGGTAGATTTTCTAAACTTCTTTAGAGTCTGGACTCGTTCCTATGGATTGGAGGGCAGCTAATGTAAACCCACTATTCAAAAAGGAGGCTAAGAGAAAACAGGAAACTGTAAACCAGGGGACCTAACGTCAGTACTGACAAAGTTTCTAGAGTCCATTATCAAGGATTTCATACCTCAGCATTTGGAAAGCAGTAGTACAACCAGACAAAGTCAATGTGGATTTACAAAGGAGAAAACATGCTTGATGAACCTATTAGAATTCTTTGAGAATGTAACTGATAAAGTTGACCAATGCAAACCAGTGAATGTGGTTTATTTAGACTTTCAGAAGGCTTTCAACAAAGTCTCACATGGGAGACTACTTTGTAAAGTTAAAGTACATGAGATTTCAGGTAATATCTTGAGGTGGATAGAAAGCTGGTTAGCATATAGGAAGCAAAGAGTTGGCATAAATGGGCCTTTTTCTGATTGGCAGTGACAAATGGAGTACCATGGGGATCTGTGCTAGGACCCCAGCTATTCACATTGTCTATTAATGATTTGGAAGAAGGAACTAAATGTATTATCTCAAAGTTTGCTGTTGATACAAAGTTGGGGGGAAGGGTAAGCTTTGAGGAGGATGCTTCTGTGTGATTTGGACAGGCTGAGTGAGTGGGCATATGCATGGCAGATGCAGTATACTGTGGCTAAATGTGAAATTATCCAGTTTGATAGCAATAAAGGAAGGCAGATTATCATTTGAATGGGTGTAAATTGAGAGAGGTGGTTACTCAGAGAGACCTTAGTCGTTGAATGTAAGCAAGCAAGTGCAGCAGGCAATAAAGAAGGCAAATGGTATGTTGGCCTTCATAGCAAGAGGATTTGAGTACAGGAATAGGAATGTTTTACTATAGTTGTACAGACATTGGTGAGGCCAAACCTGGAGTATTGTGTGCAGTTTTGTGTCCTTATCAGAGGAAGGATATCCTTTCTATAGAGGGAATGCAGTGAAGGTTTACCAGGCTGATTCCTCGGATGACAGATGTGTCACGTGAAGAAAGATTAGGATTATATATTCATTGGAATTTAGAATAGAGAAGGAATCTCATATCAACTTATAAAATTCTAACAGGATTAGATAGGGTAGATACAGAAAGGATGTTCCAATTGTGGGCCAGTACAGACTAGGGGCCATAGTTTGAGGATTACAGTAATTGTTTTAGAACTAAGGTGAAGAGAAATTTCTTCATCCAGATGATGGTGAATCTGTGGAATTCACTAGCACAGAAAGCAGTTGAGCCCAAAACATTGAGTAATTTCAAGAAGAAATTAGATATAGCCCTTGGGGCTAAAGGGATCATGGGATATGAGGGGAAGGCAGCATCAAAATATTGAATTTGATGATCAGCCATGAAAATGAATAGCAGAGTAGGCTCAAAGGGTTGAATGGTCTACTTTTGCTTCTATTTTCTATTTTATTATGTTTCAATGACATAATCTTTCTCTCTCTTCTGTTACCCTTGAACCTCCCCCATTACCCTGAACCCTGCACATGCCACCTCTTCCCACTGTGCCTACATCTATGACCACCTCAGTGCCCACTCTGACACTGAAACCTCCCTTTATCCTGTTCCATGTTTTTGTCCACTTCTGTGACCCACCTGAGGAGACTTTTCAATACCTGATCTTGACTCCAGATCTGCCACCATACCAGATACAACTCTTCACTTTAACTGTGGTCATTGGTTCCACCACCATTGATAATACTGACCCTGTCTCTTAGGCTCTTCATCCATTTTTCACTCCACGTCTTGTCCTGCCCTCCACACAGGCCCACCAAATGCAGGTGCTTCCTCTACTACACATCCTTGCACCTAAATGCCAACACCCATTGCCTTGTTGATTGACTGCAATATGGACAACCTTAGTTACAACTACAAAAGCTGAATGAAACATGCTACCTTTATAGAATTGTAAACTGGATACCGTGAGATTCTCATGCACCATTAATTTTATCCCAGGGATAGGAAATTGTTGATAACTATTTCACCATAACATGCATTCATGGCATGCAAATGTATTACAAGTATGAACATTTCATAGGCTACATTGGCACAGTGGTTAGCACTGCTGCCTCACAGCACCAGGAACCCAGATTCAATTCCCAGCTTGGATCAGTGCCTGTGTGAAGTCTGGGATTTTCTCAGTAACGTCACTGCAATGTTAATATAAGCCTATTTGTGACACTAATACATATAATAATGCAAGCAAGCTGGTGTGTTTTTCTCTGCATTCCAACCTGCCAGTGAAAAAAATTAAATTTTGCACCCCACATGCCACATTTCACACCCCTATAAATTCCTCCTTGAATGTCAGTTTACCCCCGGTGTGCACTTCTGAAATCCTGAGCATAGCAGCTGTGTTCAGAAGCCAACAGGGAAAATTCTGGCCCATAGAATTAGCATCTTGTAGACCATTACCACTTAACAAAACTTAGGAGAACCTCATTTAAGTCTCCAAACTTTATTTGGAATTACATATTTCAACATCACTGATGTTCTTTCATCATTACTGGGTCTAAATCCTTGAACCCCCGACATGATAGCATTATGGGAGCATATGGTCTACAGCGATTCAAGAAGGCCTATGACCATCTGCAGAAAACAACTCAGGATGGGTAATCAAACAACCAACGTAATAGAACATTTTTTCTCTCTATTCAAAAACATTCCTTAGTCTATCTGGTAACCTGATAAAATTTAATTAACTCTTCAAAAAATGGGTTTACCTCAAAAAAAATCCTGTCTTCACTGGTGACTGTCCTGATTTCAATTCATAGAAAACAACACAAGTTTAATATATAAAAGTAAAATATCAAGAATTCTGGAAATCTGAAATAAAAACAGAAAATGCTGGAAGTACTCAGCAGGTTTGGCAGCCTCTGTGGAGAAACAGTGACAGGACGATCTTACCACCCGTTCATGCTATGCTCCCACTGCAGCAAAAATGGAGAACTTGGCAACAAGCCAAATCCCGATTCACTGCAGCGGAATGGGAAAATCCTGCTGGCATGAACAGTTGGAAAATTCCAGCCTTAATGTCCCAACTTACTTGAAATTTATTTTCCATGTGTAAATATTTCTCACTGTTTAGAATTTCCCAAGTTTTCGCACTGATTTAGTCAATTACTCTAGGATTGGATGCAATCTGGATGTAAGGATAAAGGGAACAATTGAAAATCTAACCCCATCGCTCTTGATGTTCACCAATTATGCTTTGATGCTATCGATCCTTAATTTTCACAACGTGAGTAAGCTAAAAGTGACCTCAAAGAAGGAAGATGACATCGGGTTCCAATTGTTTGCACTGATTTCCATTTGTTTTTGCCAGTGCTAATGCCATATCCTAATGGAATTCTCAGGAAATTTGGCTGTAAATTCACCTTGGACAAAGTTCAGGAATTGTGTATAATTGCAGTGTTAGTTGGATCAAGGCAAGTGAGCATTGGCTAACAGAGAAATGAACAAGTAAATAAAGTGGAACCTGCATTTCTGTTGTCACATTGATGCAATCTTTCTGACATGAATATTGGTTGTCAAAATGTGCTTGACAAGAATGTTTATTAGATGCTTGGCTGTTTTTTTTCTCTCTCTCACTAAGTATGACTTCCTTCATAAAGACTTGGGATTTAACTCTTTTATTTGCAATAATTTAATTGTGATTTCCCCTGTGATTCCTTGCACTGAGACAACAGATGGCATCTTTGTTCATAACCATTTTTCTCAGGAGTATCTAAATATTGTCACTCTTCATTTTATCTAGCTCTTAATTGGCTGATTACATTTTTTGCTGGTCCACAAAAATCAACAGGGGCAATATTACTATGCAGCAGTGTTTTATTTTCTTTGAGTTAAACATGCATAATTTACATGAAACTGCTCACAGACGGAATATTGAACATAGTTTTAAAATATAAAACCAAACATTAGAAATCCTTATCCCTTAATTATACACACATCGTTCGTTCTCCATTATCAACTTATGAGGCTTGAAATTACTGTTGATGATTTCAACATATGGCATTCTTCTCTACACTATTTGAAAGGAAATACGTTTAGTTTAAATCAGCTAGTGCTATCGTTAAAATTCTATACAGAAGAATATCATGCAAATGTTTTAAGTATACACTCATTAATATTTCCAGTTGTAATTTCCAGTCTCAAAATACCACCTCTAATACCTGGCTTGCAATCCTCAGTTTTTTCTTTTATTGAATATAATTATCCTTAATGTCTCATTCCTGCTATTGATGCAGAATATACGTGTGTAAAATTACGTTCATCTTTAAATGTACTAAACTTTGCATTTGCACTTCAATTTGTATTTTCAACCTTGAACAAGATAGATGATGTTCCATCCTGCAAAATTGAAATCCCACTTGCTCTGCTGCTTCCAGTGGATGTTCAATATTGCAGTATTTTCAACAGACTAATGTTTCATCCCTCAAGCTATCCTAGATCCATGTCTGTGTATGAGAACCAATAATGTGATCATAAACAAGACATGTTATTTGTGTATGGTAACTGCATCACTTGTATTCCTCTGTCAAAGGCAAAAAAAAAATCAATACTAGAATTTGTGACCAATTTGCATAAGTTAATTGAATCAAGGAATGCTTCATTATTGGAATTTTATCACAGTAAATTGATTTACTGAATTAGTTGCAACTGAGAATATGTTGTAATTGTTAGGATCTTTGTTTCAAGAGCTAAAGAAAGAAATATGGTGTGGATTTCTATTGGGCTTTCCCAATCTTCCACAATATGATTGGTGGAAGATTCTTAAGAGACCCGTACAATTTATGAATTACTTCTTCAGGCTCTTTATCTAACTTAGTATTCAATGGAAAATAGATAGTTCTCTGACATGCAGTGGAGTTAGATAAATAATTCCACAACCCATGGATCCGATCTGTCTGTCACATCCAGTCATCCAGTGGTGCAAAATTAAACAAATAACCAAAGGAGGAAGCTCCACAAATATCTGCACCCTCAATGATGGCAGAGCACAATATATCAGTGCAAAAGACAATGCTGAAGAGTCAAGTGAATGATCCATCTCAGCCTCCTCCTGATGTCCCCAGCGTATGAACAAATGAGCATATGAAATAGGAACATGAGTAGGCCACTTACTGCACAAGTCTGCCCTGCCATTCAATAAGATCATGACTGATTGGATCGTAACCTCAACCCCATGTTCCTACTCACTCCCAATAACCTTTCATCCCTTTAATAATATTATCAATAGTCTATCTACCTTAAAAATATTCAAATACTCTTGAATAAACTTAGTGAACCTTCTCTGAATTGCTTCCAATGCAAGTGTATCACTCCTTAAGGAGACCAAAAGTGTAAACAGTGCTCCATTTTTAAAAAGGTGATTTTATGTCCTCTATAGTTAGAATGACTTCCATACCTTTACACTCCATCTCCCTTGCAATAACCATTCCATTTGTCCTCTTAACTACTTACTGTACTGCATGCCATTATTTTGTGATTCATGTCTGTTGCAGGCTTTGATGTTAAGCCTTTTAATTAATGTGTTACTTATGGCTTAATGGTTGCACCAGAAATTACTGAAAAAAAAGATCTGTGAGGAGACAGGAGAAGAACAAAACAAAGTCTCAGTGAAATATACAAATTGAGGCACTGGACTAAACCATAATTAATGTAACATGTTTAAGAAGGATAGAAGGAGAAAGTTAAACCGGGTAACTGCGGATTAACTATGGATTAACATCGATTGTAGGAAAAAATCTTAAGTTCCATAACATACATTGAATTCAAGAAAATATAATGATGCTGTAAAGATGCATAGATTAATCCAGGTCATCCAACATGGACCTGTTAAAGACCAATCATGTTACCATACTTAATAGAGTATTGAAGAGGTTATGAACTAAATAGATACAGGGAATTTAGAAGCTAGAAAATGTATATATAGAAGCAGGTATATATATATATGTATATATAAGATTTCAGAAGATATTTAATAAGGTTCCTCAAAAGAAAACCTGATTTATATTTCATGTTTTTGGTCCAAGAGGAAATGTGGTTAAGAACATAAGAACGTAAGAAATAGGAGCAAGAGCAGGTCATCTAGCCCCTTGAGCTTGCCCCGCCATTCAATAAGATCATGGCTGATCTGATAGTGGTTCAGTTCCACTTACCCGCCTGCTCCTCATAACCCTTAATTCCCTTGTTGGTCAGAAATCCACCTGTGACTTAAACACATCTAACGAGGTAGCCTCCACTGCTTCAATGGGCAGAGAATTCCAAAGATTCACTACTCTCTGAGAGAAGAAGTTCCTCCTCAACTCTGTTCTAAATTGGCTCCTCATTTTGAGGCTGTGCCCTCTAGTTCTTGTTTCCTTTCTAAGTGGAAATAATCTCTCTGCCTCTACCCTGTCCAGCCCCTTCATTATCTTATATGTCTCTACAAGATCCCCCCTCAGCCTTCTAAATGCCAACGAGTACAGGCCTAATCTACTCAATCTCTCCTCATAAGCTAAGCCCCTCATCTCTAATATCAACCTGGTGAACCTTCTCTGTACTCCCTCCAAGGCCAAGATATCCTTTCGATAATAAGGGGACCAAAATTGCACACAGTACTCCAGTTGCGGCCTCACCAGTGCCTTGTACAGTTGCAGCAAGACCTCCCTGCTTTGATATTCCATCCTCCTTGTGATAAAGGCCAACATTCCATTTACCTTCTTGATCCCTGCTGCACCTGCAAACTGAGATTTTGTGATTCATGCACAAGGACCCCCAAGTCCCTCTGCAGAGTAGCATGTTGTAATTTTTCACTATTTAAATAATAGTTCAATTTATTATTATTCCTTCCAAAGTGGATAACCTCACACTTGCCAACGTTATACTCCATCTGCCAGATCCTCGCCTGCTCACTTAGCCTATCCAAATCTCTCTGCAGACTTTCCACGTCCTCCACACAATTCGCTTTCCCACTCATCTTTGTGTCATCAGCAAACTTTGTTACCCTACACTCGGTCCCCTCCTCCAGATCGTCTCTGTATATGGTGAACAGTTGAGGACCCAGCACCAATCCCTGCAGCACGCCGCTAGTCACCAACTGCCAACTGGAAAAGCACCCATTTATTCCAACTCTCTGCTTCCTGTTGTATAACCAATCCTCAATCCATGCTAACACTTTACCCCCAACTCCGTGTACCTTAATCTTTTGCAGCAACCTTTCGTGAGGCACCTTATTGAACACCTTTTAGAAATCTAAAAACACCACATCCACCGGTTCTCCTCTGTCAACTGCACTCGTTACATCTTCATAGAAATCCAGTAAATTTGTCAAACACAACTCTCCCTTCATGAATCTATGCTGCATCTGCTCATGTTTATGTTTCTGTCGTTATGTGAATGGAAAGTTCGTAGCGGACAAAAAATGTTTTTGGGGATTTAGTGGGAGCTGCTCAGACTATGGAGCAGTTGAAAGTGATGTAGTCCAGATACCAGCATTTTGTTTATAGGGTAGAGGAAGCTTAATCTTCAAGTTCATTGATGCCAAAAAATCGGGGATTTGGCGAACAGTGAAAAGGCTTGTTAAAGGATTTGGGAAACAACAGTCAGGTTAGCAGAATAGGTGACAGGTAGCAGATGACATTTACCATGGATGTAATAAGGTAATACAAGAATCAAACCTTTTCATACAACAAATAGTTCAAGCCTGTCATGCACTGCCTGGAAGGCGGTGGAGGCAGGTTCAATTCATGCATTCAATAGGGCAGTGGATAATGAATTGAATGGAAACAGTGTGGGAAAAGGCAGGGGAACAGCATTAAATCATGGTGCTCATTTGAAGAGCAGGTATGAACATGTTGGGCCAAATGGCCTCCTTCTGAGCCATAATAATTCTGTGATTCTATGATATTCACAATAAGAGGAATCTGATGATTAGGGTCAGCAATGCCAAGTGTTAATACTTTCTTGAAAATGTGATTGGAGGTAAATTGATCCACAAAAAATTTAAAGGCTATTTTGGGTTTTATAAATAGGGGTATCGGGTACAAGATCAAAGCAATATATATACTTCTGTACAAAACATTGGTAGGGTTATAACTGGAGTAGTGTATGTCATTTTGACCGTGTCTTGATGAAAGGTTGTTCATGATATAAAGATTATAAGATGTAAATTCACCAGGTATTCCCAATACAGTAGAAGCTCTGTTCCTCTTTTATCCCTGATTCCTGGCTGTTTCCTCCTCTCCATTCAAATTCACTGCAAAATTGACTATTTACATACAAAATCAATTGTGTATTGGGGGCAGACCACATTAGATTCAGTAATAAGTAATGAGCCAGATTTAGTTAACAACCTAATGGTGTGTGAACATTTATCTAATTAAAGTTCATAATATGATTGAGTTCAACATAGGGGCGAAATGTGAATCAGCTGCAATGGTTTTAGAATTAAATGAGAGTGACTTAAATGTGTGAAGACAGAGATTCTCCACAGTAAACTGGGGAAATCTGTTAATGGATAAAAAATCTGAAGATGATCAGAAGGTATTTTAAAAAGAAATTAATGTGATGGTCCTGAGAGAAAAGGAGATGGCGGGTCCTGTTGGATTGTTCCCTGAGCAGACTGTCCGTGTCATCTGGCAGAATGCTTCATCACCAGAACTCACAAACAAGCACTGAGACCTGGCTTGGCTGGTGGTGAGAAGAGCACTCCTCATCAGATCCTTTATGCACGCTCGAGGTGTCAACATCACCGCTCGCTGCCATCAAAGCGGCTGTGGAGCTGATGAGATGGTCGCACACCTCCTTGTGGAATGTGCCTTTGCAAAGAAAGTCTGGAGTGAGATTCAGTGATATTTGTCAAGGTTCGTCCCGAGCAGCTCGGTGACTCAGGACTCTGTGCTCTACGAGCTGTTACTGGGGACGCACATCGAGACAAATATCAACTGCTGCTGGAGGGTCATCAACTCGGTGAAGGACACACTTTGGTCCACCCAAAACTTGCTGATCTTCCAGTTGAAAGAACTGTCCTTGACCGAGTATTGCAGACTGGCACATTCCAACATCCAGGACTATGTGCTGAGGGGCGTGCTCAAGCTTGGGGCAGCCGCCGCAAAGGCACAATGGGAGAGGCCACACTGTAAAGCCTTTCAACCGAGACAGATCGAGGGCCTGGGAACTGCAGAATACCCTTGGCCTGCGTAACTGTGTACTAAACAGAAAAATAACAGCACACAGTAAAATCTGACATATGCACACAGTTTTAAGTTTTGAAATGTAATGATTGTTATTTTGCGTAAATAAGCACTTTATAGGACTGTAGAAATGATTCCTTTCTGCACTGTTTGTCATTTTTAGATATATTGGTTTGCAATTATTTATTTGATTTTTTTATGAATGAAGTATATTTTTGAAATAAACAAAGAAATTAATGTGATGCCAGCCTATATCACTAAGGAGCACAAGCTCCGTAGAACATAGAAGTTATATAGTTCAGAAAGAGGTCATTCAGCCCACCTTGTCCATGCCAACCCAAAGACACCCAGGTGTCCTTTCGAATCCCATCTTCATATACATGTTCCATTGCCCTGCAGTTTACAGTACTTAAGGTGCAGATACAGGTACTTCTTAAAGAGATTAAGATCTCTGCCTCCACCACCAATTTGGGCAGCGAATTCCAGACACCTATCACCCTCTGCATAAAATCTTTCTCCCTCATGTCCCCTCTAAACTTCTCCCACTTCATTTGAACTTCTGATGCCTGGTTTTTGAACTCTCTGCCAAGGGAAAGAGATTCCTCTTGTCTACTCACTCTCTCGACACCTCATAATTTTATATACCTCAATCATGTCATTCCTCAGCTTCTCCGTTCCAAGGAAAACAGCCCCAGCCTCTCCAATCTCTCCTCATAGCCACAATTCTCCAGTCCTTTCTCATAAATCTTCCCTGCACTCTCTCTAGAGCAATTACGTTCTTCTTGAAATATGGTGACCAGAACTTGGCAAATAAAATGTCATGGTGACTAAAGAGGAAAGGGATAAAGGGGATGATTTTCTGGCTGCGACCACAAAGGCATAAACCACATTATGGCCAGGGACATGAGCGAGAGTGTGCACAACCTGGGAGAACTCATATTAAGATTCTCTCCCCCAGCAATGTAATCTGGCTCGTGGCCAGCAAGGGCGTGATCCAGATTAGCATATGTAGATCTTCACTTAAATATTCAAGGTATGTTTTAAGCCGGATTCAGCTGATTTTTGGAGTTTGCCCACTGACTGGTGCAACATCAAGCCAGTGTGAATCACTACAGCCTCCACAAAGCGATACCAGACTTGATGACCATGTGGGGAGGCAGAGCGGTCATTGGAGCCCCAAGTGGTTAGGTACATGGCTACACAGTGTCATTTTGGCATTGTCAGTGGACAGGGCCTGAAGGGGGCCTGAGTGACCTCCTTTGGTCATCCGCTAGAAGGTTCTCACTCATGTGAGGATAGGAGGGGTGCTGATACCGGTGTTGCGGGTGTCAGGGGGGAGAGGAGGGAGAGTGCGGTGATGATGGGCATTGAAGGGGGATTTCTAACCTTATTTTAAGATTAGAGTACCCTTTGAAAAGAGTGACCCACTGTCTGAGGATCAGGCTTTGCCAGTGTCATTCGACTCCACTCCTCTCATTCAAGGCTCAAATCACTCTCCCTCCAAAATAAATGACAAAGTAGAGAGGATTACAATCACAATCGTGCTGACCAACCTGGCAGGAATCATATCTCAGTTACCCCTGGGGATGACATTTGGGTTTTTTTTGGAAGAACTGAGTCAAATGGAAAATAAAAGCAAAGTAGATGAGGTACAATAAGCAGCAAAGGGTGACAAAACAGATAGTAAGAATTACAAAATTGCAATGTAATTGATAGTGAATATCATAACACAAAATATTTATAATTGTATTTGGAAAAGCATGGGGTCAAGGGCAGTGTAAACCTTCAACATGGTTAATGGTAATATTTTGTGAATTAAAACAGGGAAATGGTGGACATGTTGGATAATGCCATATCAGAATTTGCAAGGAAACTAATATTGATTCAAGGGCAGGGAATCATAAACATTAACATCAGCAGAATAGGGGAGTAGAGCCGAGGCTCTTTGCAGGAAAAAAAGAGCTCCATTAAATCATTCCCTGTGGAGCAGTGATGGATAATCTGCAGAACATGGGCCAGATTTGGCTCACCTGCCTGTCTGAGTACAGCCCATGAGACATTTTGCAACTGTACAGGGGACTGGTGAGGCCGCAGCTGGAGTACTGTGTGCAGTTTTGGTTGTTGTACTTGCGCAAGGATATTTTGGCCTTGGAGGGAGTGCAGAGGAGGTTCACTAGGCTGATACCGGAGATGAAGGGGTTGGACTATGAAGAGAGACTAAATAGACTGGGTCTGTACTCATTGGAGTTTAGAAGGATGAGGGGGGATCTTATAGAGACATATAAGATAATGAAAGGGATGGATAGGGTAGAGGTAGAGAGATCCTTCCCACTTAGAAAGGGTAGCAGGCCTAGAGGGCACAGCCTCAAGATAAAGTGGGGGGCAGTTTAGATCAGAGTTGAGGAGGAACTTCTTCACTCAAAGAGTGGTGAATCTCTGGAATTCTCTGCCCATTGAAGTGGTGGAGGCTACCTCGCTAAATATATTGAAGTCATGGGTAGATAGGTTTCTGATAGACAAGGGAATTAAGGGTTATGGGGAGAAAGCAGGAAAGTGGAACTGATCCACTTCAGATCAGCCATGATCTTATTGAATGGCGGGGCAGGCTCGAAGGGCTAGATGGCCTACTCCTGCTCCTATTTCTTATGTTCTTATGTTCTTATTTTAATGACCAGTACCCATGCACAGGATTGCTACATTCTGTTCGTTTACATCCGCATAGTTACTTTTCTACCAGTATAATTGAAGTGATACACATATGACGCAAGGGTAAATGGAATGCGATGCATGCTGATTGCACACAACATCGATTGTGAGCACTGTATCCAATGAAGTGTAAATATTTATGTTGTTTTTATCTTTTGAAGTTGATGACAGTTCTGTTAACAAATGAATGATGAAGCATTTTCTATAACTTGTAATGAAACATTCAGGGCTCAATTTTACCATCAAGTTGCGCCCATTTTTGGGTGCGAAAACTTGGTAAAGTCAGGTGTGAGGCAAGTAGCATGATCCTCGGCTTTACCAAGGGCTGAAAATGGCCACTGTGCCCAAAACGGGCGCGGCATCAATTTAAATGTATTTGCATGCATTTAAATTGACTTAATGGGCTGCATGTCCAAACTTACCAGCACTTCCCCCTTTACCATCGCGTTCACAGTCCAGATTGGATGCGAAACAGACATCGTCCGCAAAGGTCTGATTCATGTGCTGAGGAGGTAAGTTCAGAGCTTCCAATGGCTCACTGATTCAGATCGATGGTGGGGGCAGCGGGGAGGGAGGTGGATCAGATGCTCTCTGGTGGATCTGGGTAGTGGGGGTTGGAGGCATAAGGGGATCAGTGTAGTGGGGGTGAGGCAATGTCTGTGGGGACCAGAGGGAGGCATTATTCAGCCTGCTAACGATGTGGCAGAGAAGCGTTTTTCTATTTTTTTACTGTGTATGCGCAGTTGAAGCTCCGATTGGAAATGCAGGATTTCGGGCATATTGAGCCCTGCCCACAGATTTCTGCAGCATGATTCAGAATTGCTGCTATACTTTCAGGCAGAATGCGTATAGAGGTGCCTGAGAACAGGTTTAAAAGTCGGATCTGAAACACTCCCAGTTTCAAGTCCGCCCAGCGCTTAGAATTAAAATGGTAAAATATGGCCCTCAGTGTGTATTAAGAGCATTAAATTTTATTTGTGGGGTCATAGTTAGTGAACAAGGCTGATTTCAATCCTGTGGTCCACTGAAATGAAGGAGGACCACATTTGCAGCTCACTCACTTACCTAAGTTGCTCATCGCTGCTGTGGAGCAATCCACTTTGGGGCCATTGTCCCACCCTATCCTCATAGCCCGGCAACTTTATTTCTTTCATGTGTAAATCAACTTCTTTTGGATTTTATAATTTAGCTCTTATCAACAGTGAATTCCAGCTCATTACTGCTCACAGCATCACATACCTGCATTGCATACCTTATCCAACTAATTGGAATAGCATTATCTTGAGAGACCTTATTTAAACCTGCTATAATCTTGTAGGTTCCATCAAATCTACTTCAATCTGAGGAGGACAATCTCAGCTTCTCCAACTTAATTTTGTAGCTAATACCCTTTATTCCTGGAACCATTCTAGCAACTCTCCTCTGTACCCTCTCAAGAACCCTCACATCCTTCCATAAGTACGGTGACCAGAACTGAATGCAGTAATCTCATCATAGTCTAAGCAGAGCAGTTCAGCATAATTCTTGCGCTTTTGTACTCTATACCTCTACTTATCACATAAAGGTCTGCTTTGCCAACTGCTTTCTCAATATACCCTGCCATATTCAAGGACCTGTGCACATGGTCCCTCTATCTATGCACATTTTAGGTCATTAAGTCTTCCTCTCCCTATCACTTCTGCCAAAATACACGGTCTCACTGTACTACATTCTCCGTACTAAAATTTATCTGCCACCTGTCTGTCCATTTTGCTCATCTATCGATGTCCTGTTGCAGTCAATTGGTATCATCCTCATTGTTGGCTACACCTCTATGTTTTTGTATCATCAGCAATTTTTGAAATTTTACTCTGCATTCCAAAATCCAAGCCACGTATATATTACATATTGTTGTATGCATTGTATACATGTATATAAAAGTGGAAAGATAAAGTCATCATTGTCCCAGATGAGCATAGGCTGCCCTTTGAGGGGAAAAGCTGACTGGTAGTGATTTCACCTGAGGGTCACCACACCTCAAGCAAGGCTGAGAGGGTGGGATGTTTGTTGTGGCCCTTGTACTGGCCTTTGGGGAACATCATTGGCTAAAATTCAATGGTCTGAAAAGCAATCATTCACCTCAACTTTGAGTGTGGTAGATGCATGGGGTTATGGGGACAAAAAGTGGGCCTGGGTAAGAAAGTCACTGCAGACTCATTGGGTTGATGGCCTCCTTCAGCACTGTAGGTATTTTATGGCCTGGGAAAGTGAATTGCAGATGGTGACAAATACCAGAGCTTGGGGGCTAGGAGAGGCCCTGTTGTTTTACGTGGAATTTCTTGATGACTCTCACTCTGAGCAGTCAGATGCTGGGTTTTGGACCTGAAACAAACACTTTAAGAAAAATTGGAACCTTCAGGTTGAGAAGCCAGTCAGCCAGGTCAGTTTCACTGAGTTACTGTAATGCTGCCTCTGCCTTTCCAGCAGCTTTGTGGCTCTGAGCATCTTTTGTAAAGCCTGCCAGAAAAACATAGTGATGTCTAAATGTCCACTGCAGCAGGACAGCAATAAAAGTGTTCCTGTATGAAAAATAGTAAATTAAACTTTTATTTTAAAATCAAGTGGATGCTGCGAGGGGTGATGGTCAGGAGAGCTTTCGGAGTTATTGGAAGGATGGGAGGCTAGTGGAGCAGTGCGGTGGAGATAGTGGTTGCTGGAGGAATGAGGGTATGTTAAGGTCTGCTGAAGGAGTGAGCATTTTGTTGGGGGTGTTAGTGGGATGTAGATAATTGGAGGTTCTCAGAAGGAAGAGTAGTGCAGTTTGTGGAGTATTGGAGGGGTGGGAGGCTGATGGACAGATGGGTAGAAGAGGTTAGGACTGTTGAAAAGGTGTGGGCTGGTGGCGGGGTTGGAATGTGGGGGAGATTAGGGCGTGTTGAAGAGGTGGGATGTTAGGGAGGACGGGAGTGACCTGGAGGCTCTGAGAGGTTTGGAGGTCAGTCAGTATCATGTTGGGGAGCATTAGGCTGGGCTGTTAGATGGTTGGGGTTAGATTGGTGGGGTCTATCAGAGGGATGGGGGAGGTTCAGGGACTGCTTGAGAGGTGGGTGGCAGGACTAGCATAGTGTGGGGAGGGTGGGGCGGATGGTGTCACTCTTGTCTAATGCTTTGGGCTTGTTTTTTTTCAATTTAGGCTATAAATTGACAGGATACTGCTTTATTTTTATGACAGTTTCTGGGGAAGGGTGAACAATTCTGTTTTGAGTTAAGGATATACTTAAGTATAATTCTTGGAAAAATTCAGATTATCAATTCAATCTGCAACACATTTTTCCCTAAGATGCATATAGATGTCTGATGGGCAAATCCAGGGGAGAATATCATTAACTTAAAGGAATCAGATTCTATTTATGTTATATTTTGGATTAACACAGAGTTGACTTGTTTTTTTAAAGGTAGTGATTTCTTTGTAGACACTTTCCGAACATCAGTTGATTGCTCTGTGATTAATCCTCCTTAGAGAATGAGCATCAGGCCTCCAATTTTATCACTGTCACAATTACTCTGTTTACTACATAAACTTACAGCACCTTTCATGATGTTACCTGCAGTAGCATGGTCCTTGAAGGAGGGCATTTCCTGAGGGCCCTGTGGATCATCCTGTGGATCCATGAGGACCCTGTGGATCATCCCAACGGGACGCTGAGCCAATTGGCAGGACGTGGACCACTGGTCAAGGAGGGACTCGCAGTTGAAGCCTGGGAGTCAAGAAGAACAGTCACGTTTATAATCTAGTCTGACCTTATTGTATACGTATATATATATATTTTCTGTTAGCAATAAAGCTGTCCAATGTTGAAATTACATCGAGTTGCCCTCAATCTACTATATTAGCAAATGCTGCAGCAGGCCTGAGGGACTGAATGACTTATTTCTGTTCCTAATATGTATGTCAATCTGGATGAGTGAGATTATCTGTATTAGATGGTCTTTGTCATCTATAATTATTTTGCAAACAGAGGGTAGAATCACGACTAGAGTTCTGTTTATTGTGTTGCTGATGGAAACTTACAGAGTAGGCTTTGTAGGATGAAATTGCCAGGATGGAAGTGTGTGAAGGACTCATTGTGAATCAGTAAACTGTTTTATACTGCACATAATTCTGGAGTCTTTTCCATTGATTTCAGTTATATCCTTCTATTCACTGAAGTATTATTCCACTTTAACTTGGCGCTTTTATGAGATTTTTGAGGTAGTGAAATATTGTGATAAAGTTGTGTTGCATAATAGATGTTGAAAATATATTGTAGTGAGAATCAGCAATCATCTTTATAAGACCCTTGTCAGGCCTCATTTGGAGTACTGTGCGCAGTTCTGGTCGCCTCACTATAGGAAAGACGTAGAAGCTATTGAAAGGGTACAGAGGAGATTTACAAGGATGTTGCCTGGACTGGGAGGCATGCCTTATGAAGCAAGGTTGAGGGAGCTGGGTCTCTTTTCCCTGGAGAGACGAAGGTTGAGAGGCGACCTGATAGAGGTTTATAAAATGTTGAGAGGAATGGATAGGGTGGATTCTCAGAGGCTATTTCCCCAGGTTGAAATGGTCGCTACGAGAGGACACAGATTTAAGGTGCAGGGAGGAAAGTACAGAAGTGATGTTAGGGGTAAGTTTTTCACTCAGAGGGTGGTGAGTGAATGGAATCGGCTGCCGTTAGTGGTGGTGGAGGCGGCGAACTCGCTGGGGTCTTTTAAAAGACTTCTGGATGAGTATATGGGGTTTTATGGGATTGGGGGTTATAGATAGGTGTTGATGCGATCGGCGCAACTCGTGGGCCGAAGGGCCTGTTTGTGCTGTAGTGTTCTATGTTCTATGTTCTATCAGAGTTCAGATTTGCTGATCAAGAGAACACAGGTACAATTGTGAACCATGCCTTCCAGCTTCTTCAATGTTGTATCACACAGGGACACCTGAGCACTCATAAAAACATAGAAAATAGGGGCAGGAATAGGGCGGTCAGCTTTTCAAGCCTGCTTTGCCATTCAATATGATTATGGCTGATCCTCTATCTCAAAGCTATATTCCCACACTCTCCCTATGGCCTTTGACACCTTTAGAGTCTCGGGGTGGAATTTTCCAATTCCACCGGCCATGGGAATTGTAGCCGGTGGCACATGGACTTTCTCCATCCAAAGTAGATAACTTCAAATTTATCAATGTTATAATGCATCTGTCATATATTTGCCACTCACTCAACTTGTCTAAATCACCTTAAAGCTGCTTAACATCCTCCTCAGCGATCAGATTCCCACAAAGTTTCATGTTCTCAACAAAATTCAATGCTTCTGATTGAAAGTGAAGGCTGTATTGTTCAGTCATTCCACATTGTTGCCCAAGAGTCACTTGATCTATCTATCCTGTGACTTTACTGATAAAATAGAACTACACTCCAATGAAATAATTATATTGAATAATGTCATGTATCCAGGCATGATGAAGGGCTATCCGGACTCAAAACATTGGCTCCATTCTCTCTCTACAGATGCTGTCAGACCTGTTGAGATTTTCCTTGTACAGTTTTTATGGGTTGCAAGCATTGAGTCTTTCCTCCAAATATGAATTTACTGTTGCCGTTTTGATACGGTGCAATGTGCAGAACATGTTAACAAGGGCTGAGACAGTCACTGAAATCAACGTACTCATGTGCAAGGTGTTATAAATAATCTACAGGACATTTTGCCGACAAATTATCAACATTGCATGACACTGATAAAGTAAAACTTGTACTCTTTGGTTTGTTTGATAGACATGGTGAGATCAGTTGAAGGACGCACACAACCAGTACTGCATTATATCATTGCTATTCTTATTAATGATCCATATCACAAATATATCAAATGAATGATATTTGTAACCAGATGCCAACAATGGGCATCATGATTTATTAGTACCTTTCTGTGATTGATGAATTTATTGGTAATTCTTGAAACAACAAACGTATCATCCATGATTGAGAGGGAGGGTTAAGTGGGGAGTAGAAGGGTGAACGGGAATAAGGGACCAGAGAGAGGAGAAGAATCAAAGTTATTTCCTTCCCTGGATTTGCCGTTGGTACCATCAGATTCTGCAATATCTCTTCATTTCTTCAACCTCTTTCCTTTTCTATTCTTCCGACCAAAGTGGACAAGTTCACATTTTCTCATAATACTACATTTGCCACTCTCCTAACCCACACATATTCCTTTGTAGATTTGCCGTTGGCAATTACTTTCCTGCCTATTTTGATGTCCAACGACCAGACATTTTTTTTCCCCAATATCAAATCATATAGGGATTGTAAATAATTGAGTCTGTAAAGTTGATCTCTGTGGTACTCCAATTTTTACAGCGTGCCAACTCTAAATGATCTGTATATCCCTACTCTTCGCTTCCTGTTAGCCAACTAATCCCTTATTTATGCTACATTATTTATCTCCTACATTATGAGCTCTCAATTGTGTAGCAACTTTTGACCCAGTATTTTTTGGAAATCTAAATGCACTCCCATTGGAAGTTACGAGCTGTTCATGCCAACAGGGTTGTCTCATCCCACCGATGGTGCACCTTTATTGTGGTTTTCCTGGCGGAAATCCCATTGACAGTGGCAGGACCACAAGGTCCATATGGACAATGGTGCGCCACCCCCTACTGTGAGAAACATGCCATAGGAAGGGCACAGAATCTTGCCCATATCTTTTTATTCACTCTTTCATTAAATGCGAGTATCACTGGCTAGGCCAACATTTATTGTCAGTTCCTAATCTTTAAAGGGTAGCATGGTGGTACAGTAGTTTGCACTGCTGTCTCACAATGTTAGGGACCTGAGTTTGATTTCAAGCTTGGGTCACTGTCTGTGTGAACTTTGTGCATTCTCCCCATGTCTGCGTGGTTTCCTCCGGGTACTCTGGTTTCCTCCCACAGTCCAGAGATGTGAAAGTTAGGTTGATCAACCATGCTAAATTGTCCCTTAGGATCCCAAAATGTGTAGGTTAGTGGAATTAGTGGGCTAAATACATGGGGTGGGATGCTCCATCAGAGAGTCAGTACAGGCTTGAATGGCCGGCTTCTGCACTGTAGGGTTTCTACAGTTCTGATTTGCTTTGAGAAGAGGGTGGTAAGCTGCCTTCTTGAACTGCTTTAGACTAGACATAGATACAACCAAAGTGCTGTTAGGAAGAGAGTTCCAGGATGCTGATCCAGCAGCAGTGAAGGAAAGGCAATCTAGTTCCAAGGCTGGATGCTGTGTGGTTTGCAGGGGAAATGAAAGTGGTGGTGTTCCCATGCATTTGTTGCTCTTGTCATTCTAAATGGTAGAGATCAGAGGTTTGGAAGCTATTGTCAAATGAGCCTTGGTAAGTTGCTGCAGTGCATCTTGTAGATGGTGTACACTGTTCCCACTGTGCATTAGGAATGAAGATTGAAGGTATTGGATGTGGTGCCAAACAAGTAGGCTACTTTTCCCTTGATGGTGCTGAGTGACTTAAGTGTTATTGGAGCTGCACTCATCCAGGCAAGTTAAGAGTATTCTATCAAAGTCTTGACCCGAACCTTGTTGGTAAAGAACAGGGTTTGGGAAGTTATTTGATGCAGAATTCCCAGCCATTGATCTGTTCTTGGAACCACAGCTTTATGTGGCTGGTCCAGTTTTTGGTCAATATAACCACAGTATGTTGATAGTGGGGAATCCATGATGGAATGCCATTGCATTTCAAGGGGGGATGGTTACATTCTCTCTTTCTGTAGATGGTCATTCCCTGGCACTTCTGTAGCTTAAGCCTGAATATCGTCCAAGTCTTTCTGCATGTGGATTGTTTTAATATCTGAGGAGCCATAAATCATGCTGAAATCAGCAACATCCCCACTTCTGACCTTATGATAGAGCGAACAATATCCTGTGGAATTCTTACACCTACAGGTTCCCCTTTGTCCTTATTGCTTATTACTTGCTCAAAAAAACTCTAATTAGTTTGTTAAACATGATTTTATTTTCACAAAGCCATGTTGACTCGGTCTGATCCTGTTCAGATTTACTATATACCCTGCTAAGACATCCTTAACAACTAATTCTAACAATTTCCAAATGACAGCTATTAGATTAACTAGCCTCTTTTTTTCCTGCTTTTTCTCTCCTTCCTTGAACAGAAAAAAATTGTTATTTTTCAACCCACTGGTCCATTCTGCAATTTTGGAAGACAATGGCCTGCATTCTCCAATCGCTTTTACCTGCCACCGCTGCCTGCGAGAATGGAGAATTTGGTGTTCAACCAAAACTCTATTCACTGCAGCGGGACTGGAGAATTCCAGTCGTGGGCAAGATCAGAGAGTTCCAACTATTCCTCTGCTATCTCTACAGCCACTTCTTTATGTTTCCCAATTCACTTTCACCATCTCTGCCTTCATAACCATACCCATGTTTAAGTTTAAAACGCTAGTCTTTGACCCACGCTTTCAAACTGGACATGAAACTCTACCGTGTTATGACTGCTGTTGCCTAAAAGTTCCTTTACTATGACATTATTGATTAATCCTACTTCTACAAGTCAAGAAAAAACATGCGGCCTGGTTTGCTCCAGAATGTACTGCTCAAACTTCGCAGATACACTCATAGAATAGAATCATAGAATCTCTCCAGTGCAGAAAGAGGCCATTTGGCCTATCACACCTGCACCAACAATAGTCCCACCCCAAATCTATAACCCTACATATTTACTCTATGAATCTTCCTGACACTAAGGGGCAAATTACCATAGTCAATCCACCTAACCTGCACATCCTTGGACTGCGAGTAAACCAGAGCACCCAGAGCAAATACATGCAGACATGGGGAGAACATGCAAATTCCATACAGACAGTCACCCAAGGCTGGAATTGAACTTGTGTCCCTGATGCTGTGAGGCAGCATTACTAACCACTGTGCCACTGTGCCGAGGTTGTGCCAGGGACCAATGCCAAGGGATTGTGCCAGGGGAATCTGCTGCCATTGTGGATGCACAGGAGAGCTCTGTGTCTGTAAAATATTAGTTTGTTTATTGTTTTACATTGACTGTTCTCGGGACCCCAAAATACTGGCCAGGCAGCCTCACTCAGAGCCAGCCCCACCACAGCCTGATGTTGTGGGACCTACCTTCTGTATTTTTTATAAAGTCTTTAAAAATTGAGTAGGAAAAGCAGGCAGTGAAACCAATGGGCTACATGCCATGTTTCCTGCCTGAGTTCGCACTTTGAAAAGAAGTCTGAAAATTGTGACCCAGGTAGCTACTCAGCAACTGAGAACCCCAACAGGATTTCAAATGAGTCCAGTAGAATTACCAGTTAACTGATTGTCCCCAGTAAAATTCAGCTGAGACCAGAGTAAAACCATTTCCTCCTCGCTCATGCCAGTTCATTATTGAACTGGTGCCAACTATTCCCGCCCCCCCAAACCCCGTAACCATTAAAATTGCTAAGTTGTTAGATTGCAGTAGATAAATCTGCCATTGATACATGAAACAAGTGGGTCAAAGGAGATATTAAATGTATTAAACCCACATTGAGGTCCTGTAAGTTTCAACATAGATGTAGCTGACCTGAAAGTACTTGTTACTAACAATGGCTGTTGTATTCTCAGCATGAAACATTCCATGCCTTTAGGAGCACAAAGAAGAATCCTGCTGCTTACATTCCAATATTGGAAGAAAATCACTGCCCTCATATGGATTTGATTGTAAACTGCATTTATACTACAACAAGCTTTGCACCAATGCTAAGATGGATAATGCAAATCAAAAGGAGTCCAACCTGATTAATTTAGATTGAGAGAAATTTCAATCAATCTACTCCAGAAACTGTCCATGCTTCTGGATTCACATCGGAAATGTATCATTAGAGCTGTGGGAAATTACTTTCCATCAATGACACTGCACAATAGCAGATTGAAATCAGGAATATTTATCCACAGTTTGCAAATTTGCACTTTTAGGTGGAGCACAGTTTGTGAGGATGCTTTTGAGTCAAATTAGGGCAGGCTTTCCAAAACCTCAATGATCCTTTGGGTATTTAATTGAAAGGACAATTCCTGCTAGATCGTGTTAGTTTTATCACCACAAAATGGATGAAATCAGCTGAACTGATAAGATTGTGGGACCTCAGGTGTAAGTCAAGTCAAGCAGAAGCTGCAATTCTGTGATCTGTAACAACTCAAGAGGAAAAAAGTCAAATAAAGATCATTTTGATCAAAGCACGCCCTGCTGATGTACCATGCAGTCCATGTAGAGGTAATGAGTATCTATATTTTCCTGCAATTTTGCCAATTTTTAACCGTTTGAGCAAATTTAAAATTGTCCCTATTTTAGTAAGTACACAGAGTAGGCATATTTTAAAATATTGCCTATTTATTTGCTAAGCACATTATTAGTGCACACTAGCAAAACTATAAGTATCTTAGTATTGCTTTTTAAAATCATTTTCAATGATTTTCCAATTATTCACGGATGGAAGGCTGGATAAGAACTGTTTTTACGATAAACCCATTTTCACTTATATTAATAAAACTATATCAGTTTACTGTTTTAAATTACAACCATGACTTTCAAATGCAAGAAAGAAGCTGCTTGTAGTCTAATAAACTGGCTGGTTGCACGAATGCATGTTTGGCCCAGATGTCCTGGTCGGTAGCAATGCCGTGATGGCCGTCTGCTAACTCTAAGTAAAAGTATTGCTTTACTGTTTAACACTGTTGCAGACAGATCTTCCTGTCCCATAGTGTGGAGCAAGGAATTGTTGCTGGCATCTAGGAGCAGGGCAGGCAAAGAGAAGGAGTGGTGAGGGCATGCCTCCAATTATTATCACCAACTGAAGTAACTCACCTTAATGTCAGTATGTTTGCTGGACATGGTGATATTTTTAAGAGATTCAGGATGGAGACAGGTGAGAAGTGTTGGGAAGATAGGTAGAGAGATGAGCAATGTCATGGATGCTGGTTGAGATGGTGAGCAGAGTAAGACATGGGTGATATTTTGTTGGAGGTACAGGGCAAAGCAGTTTGAGCATTATTGGAAGGGGTGATGAGGGATGAGCATTATTAGGAGAGGGGGTTGAGGTAGGGTTGAACTCAATATAGGGGCAGGGCTGCGTAAGAGTAAGAGTAAGAGGTAGGCAGTGTTAGAGGTGGGTGATGAACAGTGTTGGGGACGCATAGGATGACTATTTTCAGGATAGAGTGAGCATTGTTGATAGGGGGTATTTTAAGGGGTGAGCATCATCACCCAATGTGGGGTAGTGGGCACAATGTTGTGAGGAGTGCAGACGGATTCAGCAATGTCAGGAGGAGTATGTGCCATGCCAGAGGTGGGTGGTGAACAGTGTTGGAGTGGCAGTGAACAGTGTTTAGTATGGTTGGCTGGACAGCTTATATAGAGCAATGCCAAAAGCAAGAGTTCAATTCCTGTACTGCTAAGGTTATTCATGAAGACCTCAGCTTCTCAACTTTGCCCCTCATCCGAGGTGTGGTGATCCTCATGTTACATCACCACCAGTCAGCTCTCACCATCAAGGAGAAAGCAGCCTAAGGTCATCTGAGACTATGGCAATTTTACCTTTACCTTTGAATATGCAAAAACATATAGTGGAACACTAAACATAAATACAATTTCAAATACTATTCATCTGAGTCTTCTCCAATTTTTTCACACTAATGGCTCTAGGTACAAAATATCTATGTACACAGAGTGATAGAGAAATATAACATGGAAACAGGCCCTTTGGCACAACTGGTCATCCCAAACATGGTACCATCCAGTTAGTCCCAATTGCCCGCGATTAGCCTATTTTCCTCCAATCTTTTCCCATCCATGTACTTATCTAAATGCTTTTTAAATGGTGCTATCCTACCTGCCTCAAGCACTTTCGTTGACAGCTTATTCCAAGTACACTCCATTCTCTGCGTGAAGAATTTGCCCCTCATGTCCCTCTTAAGTCTTTCTCCTCTCATCTTAAACCTATGCCCTCTAGTTTTCAATTCTTCTTCACTGGGAAAAAGACTATGGGAGAATTTCTCCATTCTGCCCGCACAGGGATTGTAGCTGGGGACAGGGGAGAGTGCTTGTGGTTGTGGTGGGGGTGGCGGGGGGGAGGGGGGAGGTGATGTTGAAACATGCAAAGGTCTGTTGACCTCAAGCAGGATTTTCTGTTTTGGGTTGAGCATAGCTGGAAAATCCCCTCCTGTGCGTGTTCATCCTATCTATGCCCCTCATGGTTTTATACACTTCAATAAGATCACCTCTCATTCTCCTACATTCTAAGGAGCTAAGTCCTAGCCTGGCCAATTTCTCCCTAAAACTCAGACAAATAAGCATTCTTGATATTAATGCTTCACTGTGTGGTATCTTTTCTGACAGTTGTGTTTTCCATATGAAGTTCATAAGCGATGTCATAGTTTATGAGCTTGCGATGGTAAAGATCAGACGAACGCAAACCATAAAAAATGTCACAGCTCTAATCATTTATCAATTATATTTCACCTTAGATGTCTCCATGATGCTGCTTCAATAATTAATCATTGAATTTTTCAGGAATTAATTATTTAGTTTGTAAAATGGAACAGAGAGTAAGAGGTAGTCAGGGTTTGATGAAGCAATCAAAGCTTCAATGCCTGCAGTCTCAAAACGATACACCAGACTGACAATAAATGGAATAGAAGTACTTAATTGATATTAGTAGTGATAATTCCAGCTCTACAATCAACTAAAAATGACATACTATTGCAATCATTTATAATAAATTTGTATTTTCTGCCTTACCTTTGGCACTTCTTTAAATTTTGGCAGATTGAAGCAACTGTGTCATCTCTCGTGTAAAACCTGACTTAATTTGTGCCCTTAATTTGATACAATAGTAATGGTGTGCCCACAGTTGTATCTTACCTGTATTTGAATCAGAGGTAAAATAGAGCAAGGCAGTATTGCCTACTTTCGAGATCCATTGAATTGAAGAGGGAAACTTCAATCTGATAAAAAAAATGAGTGTGTGGGCGTAGGGTTAAAAATGGCAAAATATTCAACCTCAACTTGTTACAGACGTAACATGAATATGCTTGACTGCTTGTATGAAACCCTGTCAGATGAGTGGAGCTCCATTTTAGCAGAACCTCATTATTCATCAGAGCAGTATTTCAATTCACTTTTCATTTTAGCTGGTCCTCACAGATTTCTTGTGCTTCCTGAATGTTTGCCAGTGAAAGCAAGGTGAGATGGCAGCAAAATCAAACTCATGAAGATATTATCATAAATACTCAATACTTACAGCTGCTTTTTAATCTGTTCATAGGAAAAGATTTTGCAGAGAGTTTATTTTCTGCTGTTTGGAGATTCTTACAACTGCATCAAGATGGCTGCCTTGATGGACTTCCAAACAAAGTCAGTACGACTATTCGTATATGTTGCTCAGGGACCTGTATCTGGATAGCAGACAGAGAAGCAGCAGAGTGATGTGCATTTAAATGATATAATAGAACCAATCACTCCCAAAAGATTGGGCAAACACATGAAGAGTTCATTTATTAATTCTAGGCGTATGAGGAAGATATATATTGAAAGAACTCTCAAAGATGTCAACACTGCAGAGTTGTGTGTGTGTGTGTGTGTGTGTGTGTGTGTGTGTGTGTGTGTGTGTGTGTGTGTGTGTGTGTGTGTGCTGTGTTGAAAAGCAAAAGTGAAACTAATGTTGGATCACATAGCCAAGTTCCTTTCTAGCGATGTCATGCTGCAATCCTTTAAAAGCGTATTATAACATGCACATTTTGTTGTACAGATATTTCCCTCCCACCTTCCAAAGAAGTATAACTATTTACAATACATGTTCATGTTTCAAAGTAAACTGCTGGTATACCCAGATCTTGTAGTGGTGATTGTGCCTGGAGATTGCTTTAATTGCTCACAATGATCTGTAGGATTGTTATTCATGGATGTTGCTTCTGGTAGCATTTAGGATCTTGTCGTAGGTACAACAATGTTGTTTTTATATTCATTCAATGGTAAGGCCTGCATTTATTTTCCATCCCCAATTGCCCTTGAACTGAGTGGAATACTGGACTATTTCAGAGGGCATTAAGAATCAACCACGTTGATTTGGAATTCAGATGTAGGCCAGGCCAACTGAGGATTCAGGTTTCCCTAAAAGACCTTAGTGAACCTGATGGGTTTTTATGATAAATGACTATAGTTTCATGGTCATCAAATCATAGAATCCCTGCAACACAGAAGGAAGCCATTCAGGTCTCACTGACTCTCTGATGGAGCATCCTACCCAGACACTATGCCCACAATCCCATGTATTTACTTCATTAATCCCTCTAACCTACATATCATTGGACACCAATGGGTAATTTAGCATGGTAAGTCCCCCTAACCTGCACATCTTTAGACTGTGGGAGGAAACCGGAGCACCCGGAGGAAACCCATGCAGAACACAGATAATCAGTCACCCAAGGCTGGAATTGAACCCAGGTCCCTGGCGCTGTTAGGCAGCAGTGCTAGCCATGCCACCCTCATCACTGGGCTTTCAATCCTAGGATTTTAATTTCATTGCCCAGCCCGGGTCTCTGGATTACTATTTCAATGAAAATATCACTTCACCAGTGCCTGGATATGGAATGATTTGTCCTCAGTTATGCCTCTCCCGTGTACGTGTGTGTGTATTTCACAGGACCTTGGTTGTGAACAAATCCTTGTTAGCTGTGGAGACTGCCAAGTACCTTCTGTGGAATCCTGGATGTGAACTGGTTGCCTCAGCTATAAACTTGACAATTTTGTATATGTGCTTTAATTATACATGTTTTTTTTAATCATCTCTTAGAGTTAGAAAAACTTTTCTCTAGTTTCTGAGTGAGTAGAGTGGGTAATAGTAGGTATGTTGGCACACAATGGACTGCCAAACATGAGTTCTGTCAGTGATAGAATAATTGTACCTAAACAATGTCACTCAGATGTTATATTGTAAAGTGCAGATTTTGCTTAGCCTGTCTACATTTGAGAATGAGGGATTTCACCATGTGAATCATTCATTCAGCTAGGTTGTTAGCCATAGGGTAATGAGGAGAAAAAATAGTCTGAAGACTTCAAATGCAAATTCTGAAATGGCTCACCAATAAGTTACAGACTGTTATCCATACTGATCTTGCATCAAATGAACTGAGAATTGCACTTAAAGTGCATGCAACCATTCCCCTTGATGGATTGTGTTATTGGCAAATAATGGGACTCTCAGTGCCATGAACATGAATGAGTTTGAATCTGATTTGAGACACAGGATTAGTAGAAATGATGCTTTGTGTTGAATTGGCAGATGCTTTTGACATGACTCACATTTCTTGACAACAACTTCAATGTCAATGTTTGCATCCAACCAACAGACTATGTCTCTTGTGAGTATTCTGGTTTGACTTATACCCATGTATAAATGATGACATTGTTAAAAAATATCAGGTTTCAATGATTCTAGTTTGATGAGCTGTCAGCCTTTAAAAATGTCTCTCTAAGCAATAGCTTGCTTAACCTGCTAAAGCCAAATTATCTTATGTTTGTGGATGTATTGAATTGAATCAGGCCATTTTTTGGTGATGGTTTTCCAGTTTCTAAAATCTCTTGCCTTTTTTTCTTGTAGCTAGTGGCATTTACATTGCACAAAATGCGCCAGATCAAGTTGGAGAACGTATTCAAGTTTAATGTCAATGAAGTCAACTTGCAGATCCAATAATCTTCTGTTTTTACGCAGTTAAGCAATCTGTTGAGTGTATCTGACCATCAAGCTAATTGACTTGTACATAATCTCATAGTAATAAAAATGAATCTTCATCAAGAGATGTTGGAATCTTGGAGGTCAATGTTTATAACAGATTTTTAATGGTTTTTGCCAAGTTATCCTCAATGGCTTTGGTCAATCTGTACCAGAAATGCTTTTCCAAATAGGTATCTATGAAAATGTATGATTCCAAATACTAAATCAAATACAATATATGATATTATTAAAGCTAATGATTCCCACTCAATATTGGGGGAGTTGGATTGTGATTACAGACATAAATTTTGAAGCAAATGCAATCTTTTTGCCTTTTTGTAGGGTGCATGTTCCCATGCTTCTTTCAGTGTGACATTTATCTCCAGGGCAGCCATCTCCCAAAAATTGTAGAATTGTAATTTCAGTGCTTCAGATAATGACAATTTCAGTGCTTTGAAGAGAAATTGGTGGTCTTCATGTTTCAGGAAAGGTACATCCTTTCTCATCAATTTGTTCAGCAATGAAGATTTTTCAACCACATTGTAAATGTATGATGACAAGTAACTAAAGAGACCTACAAATCTTTGAAAATCGTCCTTATCTTGAAGTGTTGACGTGGCTTTAATATTCTCAATTTGACTTGGATTGGGATGTATGCCAGCACCGGAACACATAGAACTGGAGAAATTGATTTGCTGCACGTTGATGGCACATTTCAAACTGTTGAACATCAATCCTTTATTATTTGCCACTTGAATCAATAAGTGCACATTATGCTTATGCTCTTGCTTTGTTCTTCTGACAATGGCAATGACATTGATGAGCCAGATGCAATCTGGCACACTGTGTATAATGCAACCCATGTGTTCTTGAAAGAGACTACCCAAAAGTAAGTGGTACTGTACTGTGTAAGTACTGGACAAAAGTAAGTCATTGACAATAGTATCATCTTCCTGGGTACAAAATTGCTCTTGAGATTTTTCTGCAAGATGAGATGTACAGACCAGTATCCATCCTTGGTGTTCAGCAAATTTTGCACCTGTAAATATTGGATTTAGCGCTTTTGATGTGGGTATTTTGTCAGGACGATATTTGAAAGCTACTTCAATCAAGGCATACTCTCAATGATCAGCCTTTCTTCATGACACAAGTAATGGAGCTGTGCTAGTTTGCATGCTTCTATATTCTTCTGATAATTTAGTATTTCTCAATTTTGTTCATTTCAACCTTCAATTTGCTGGTAATTGGATACTGCATTAATGTGGTCGATCAAAGGACAGACTGATATTTGGCAAATGTAACATTACAGTTCCCTGAAACTGCCAATTGTTTTAAAACATTCTGGATATCGGCGGCATGGTAGCACAGTGGTTAGTGCTGCTTCTTCATAGCTCCAGGGACCTGAGTTTGATTCCTGGCTCGGGTTACTATTATGTGGAGTTTGCAAATTCTCCTCATGTCTGTGTGGATGTCCTCCGGGTGCTCTGGTTTCCTCCCACAGTCCAAAGATGTGCGGGTTAGGTTGATTGGTCATGCTAAAAATTGTGTCTTAAAGTCCTGAGATACATTGGTTAGTGGGTAAATTTGTAGGGATATGGGGTAGGGCCTGGATGGGATTATTGTTGGTGCAGACTCGATGGGCCAAATGGCCTCCTTCTGCACTGTAGGGTTTCTGTGATTTTTTATGTTAAATCATAAATTAAGATGATGGAAATAGTTTCTGAAGTTGATCTGCTGCATGAGGTCTGATTAAATCTGCGATTATCACTGGTGTGAAGCCATGGCATGTTGGTCGACCTGCAATCCCTGGGTCTTTAGTCTCCACACTGTAGAACATTTGTGACACCAGAGGAAGTGACTACCTTTCTGTTCCAGGACTATGAATTCTGCCAATGGATTTAATGAACTATTGTATGCTGAAGGTTACATAGTAGCATGTTTTGTCAAGACATTCCACGTTTGTGGATACATATTTTTTGAATTTGCATGGGTAGTATTTTGGCAGTTGCCCCTGCATCAGTCTTGGCAAATAACGAGTGATTACCAACTGTCTTAGGGCAGATAAATCAAATCTTGGCAAACATTTCGGACAATATGTCAGCATCTATGTCCATTGGTTTTTGTCTTACTGTGCACATTGTTGTCATTTTTTTGGTTTGTCAATCACCTCATGTATATGTTTCTGAGGGGATACAAGATGGTTGTACCTCTTGCTTGAAAGTCCCCATTGTTTGCTGTCCACTTGGCTCAGTACATGGCTCTTTGCAGGTGCACAGCCTTTGTTGTAGTGCACTACTGCTGCCAATGGCCATTTCTGCCATATGGCTTGCGGGATTGCTGAAAAGCTGGACATTGCTTTTATGCATGCAGAAAATTACACTTTGTGCATGTGTTGCTCGGTTTAGGTGTCCCTGTGAGTGTGTCAAAAATTGGGCTTGTAAATGTAAGCTTTGTCGATCTATGAGAATTACTTTATGCTTAACTCTATCCTTGAGTAGCTCCTTGATGCTACACATTTTGAGCTTGGCTAGTATATCTTCCTGGAGCACTTCCATGAGAGTGGATGTGATCACCCACTCAACAACTGTGCTTTGCTTGCGCTGAGTGTGAACAATCTCAGACGTATGTACTCATCAGCGTCTGCTGATGAAGTGTTCTATTCTTCTTGCAAGCTGCAGTCAATAACTATAGTTGATGAATATGGAAATTTACCTGATTTTAAACAGCCCTCCCAATGTAGTCGACATCTTTTGAAAATGCTTCAGCTCTTCTGTTAATCCTGATGTGTTTAGCCTCTGTAGGCTTCTGTTCATAATTCCTAGATGAAATTTATGGCTTACTTCTCTGATTCAGACACATATAATTCTAAAAGCCATTACTTTACACATTTGAACATTTTGAATTCAGATGATAGATGATCTGCATTTGAATTCAGACTGGGGAATTTTGTGGAAATTTTGGAAATATCACAATGACCTTCTTTTTCCTGTAATACCTGGTATGAATCTTACGATAGATGTCTTTTCCATGCTCTTCCCATTCTCTGCCCTTTTTAATCACAATCTACTCTGACCTAACATTTCTGATTTTTTTCTCTTTTACTTGACTTTCTTCTACTCACTGTTGATTAGATTTACATTCTGCTCTTTCAGAGTGAGCTAGCCCACTGCTGGGGGGGACAGAGGATGGACAATTTGAAGGCGAGGAGGTGTGTGGGAGAGAAATTCAAGAATAAGAACATAAGAAATAGGAGCAGGAGTAGGCCATCTAGCCCTTCGAGCCTGCCCCGCCATTCAATAAGATCATGGCTGATCTGTCGTGTCTCAGTTCCACCCTCCCACCCTCTCCCCATAACCCTTAATCCCCTTGCCTATCAAACCCCCCCCCCCTTATCTTGAGGCTGTGCCTCAAGATAAAGAATGGAGGGAGAAAGGAAAAAAATTGGATGCTGTTTGGAGAGGGTAAATGTTTCAGGGCTGGAGAAAGAAAGGGGGTAGAGAATTGAGAATAGAGGGAGAATAGGAGAGAAAGGTAGGAATGCAACTGAGAAGGAGAGAGGTTAGAAACTGGAGGGAGAGGGGTGGGTGAATTTGGAGTCTAGGAGGGGAGATGGAGAGAGCTTGGAGGCTCGAGGAAGAGAGTGTGAGAGATTGAAGGCGAGAGGGTGAAAGCAGGTAGAGAATCCAGAATGGAGGGACAGAGGCCGAGAGACAGAGAGTTTGGTAAACATTATTTTCCCTCAGGAAATCCATGCTTGGCTTTTCTTAACTGACCTGCAATTATCCATGTGACTATTAATTTTGTCCTGATTATCTAGAAGTTTGCCCACCAATGAAGTTAAACTGATTGGCCTATACTTGCTGGGCTTATCATTTCAGCCTTTTTTGAACAAGGATGAAAACATTTGCAGCTCTCCAGTTCTTTAGCCTAACCCCTGAGTCTAAAGAGGACTGAAAGATCACAGCCAATATCTCCGCAATTTCTACCCTTATTGTCCTTGGATGCACCTCATCTGGTTCTGGTGCCTGATTAACTTTAAGTCCATACAGCTTGTCCACTTATTATTTTAAGCTTCTCTAGCATACTTTTCTCTTTCTAAGAACAAAAGAAATGACAGCACAGGGACAGGCTGTACAGCCCTCCAAGCCTGACCTGACTATGCTGCCTGTCTGAGCTAGAACACTTTTCCTTCTGGGGAGCATATCCCCCTATTCCCATTCTATCCATGTATTTGTCCAGATGCCCCTTAAAAGTCACTATTGTATCTGTTTCCACTACCCCCTTCCTCCACCACCACTGCCACCACCATCTCCCCCCCCACCCCCTACCAGCAGCAGATTCCAGACACCCACTGTGTAAAAAAATGCCTCATATACCTCTGTCGTACCTGTGAGAACAAACCAAGTTTCTCCAATCTGTCCTCATAGCTAATGCCCTCCTTACCAAGCAACATCTTGTTAAATCTTTTCTGTACCCTCTTCAAAGCTTCCACATCCTTCTAGTAGTGTGGCAACCAAAATTGAACGTTATGATCCAAGTGCAGCCTAACTAAGGTTCTATAGAGCCGCAACATGACTTGCCCCAGCCAATGAAGGCAAGAACGCTGTATGCCTTCTTGACCACCTTCTCCAACTGCGATGCCACTTTCAGTGACCTGTGTACCCATACACCCAGATCTCTCTGCCGATCAATACTCTTAAGGGATTTGCCACTTACTGAATATTTCCCATCTGTATTAGATCTTCCAAAATACATAATTTCATATTTGTCCAGATTAAACTCTATCTGCCAAATCTCTGTCCAAGTCTCCAACTGTTCTATGTCGTCTTGTATCCTTCGATGTCCCTCATCGCTATCTGCAAATCCTCCAATCTTAGTGTCATCCACAGAATTACTAATCAAACCAGTTACATTTTCCTCTAAATCATTTATGTATATTAGAAGCAGCACAGGTCCCACCACTGATCCCTGAGGAACGCCACTAGTCACAACCCTCCATTCAGTAATGCACGCTTCCACTGATATCCTTTGGTTTATATGACTGAGCCATTTCTGTATGCATCTTGCCAGCATACTTCTAATTCCTTGCAACTTTACCTTCTGTACCAGTCTGGCATGAGGGACCTTGTCAAAGGCCTTACTGAAGTCGATGTGGACAACATCCACTGCCCTAACCTTGAGCAAAATCTGCTTCCTTGTTAAAAGCAAATGTAGAGTATTCATTGAATAACTGCCTCCATGCATGAGCCCCCTTTTTGGTCTATCAAAAGCCAATTCCTCCTTTTACATATATGCTAAGAAGACTTTTGGATTCCTTTTTATTTTGGTTACCAGCCTCTATTTATACACCCTCTTTGCTTCTCTTATTTGTTTTTTCACATTCTCTCCTTTGGACCTTCTGTTTCTCTTTCCATGGGTGCTCCCTGACCTACTGAGTATTTGCAGCATTTTGCTTTTATTTCAAATTTCCAACATTCCCATTAATTTGCTTTTGCAATACTATGAAGCAGATTTTTCTGGTTTGCATTGTTTATGGACTAGAAAGTCATCTTAGCTATAATCTCAACAGTATTCAATATGCTTCAAAATGTTAGTTAATTACTTTAAATTTAAGAGATGTGATTTTCATAGTTGTAAAATGTAAAGAGAAACTTGCGTTTTGGAACTGATTTGCATACAATGCCCTCTGTGGCTACAAGTCACAATCATTTGGAAGGAAGAAAATGCGATATTAAAGTATTTAGATTAATTATCATGGAATCTATTGTGTTTATTATTTTGTTGAAAAAAATGACAGACAAATGTCATGAAAAATTCATTTTAACTTGGAAACTGCAAAATTATGAACTCTGCAATCCTTTCTCTCAAATTCTAATTTATCCTTTTGCTTACACGCAGGTTGTTGTGCTCAGTATCTCATTTTCTGTCCCTTCACTATGATATCGGTGGAGATAGTTATTCTGCAGCCTTTGACCTTGCAATTGGCTGTTTTTCCAATACAAGCAAGTTCATTCGGTGTATGAATTCAGGATCTGCTGTATAACATTATATTGCCGACTGCCATTTCTCAGAGTTTGTTAGCCTATTTCTAAATGTTGTTATGAAACCCCTATTTACATAATTATGCATTGTTCACAGATTTGCAGCTGTTGGCTGTAAAGTCTGTGTATTTTCATTTAATCATGAGCTAGAAATAATTATTTAGACCGTCAATGGAAAAGGCTTCAAAGACCTGAATTGTTTAACTAACTCTTTATTGATTGTACCATAGACAAGATATGTATGTCTACAACTGTAAACACAACAGCTGTCTGAATGACATGTTGAAAAAATGGGACAGCTTTATGCAGGACAAAAAAAGACCCATTAAAATTTCTCTCTGTGTTTTCAGCTAGCGGGGCTATCAGCCAGACATTGTTATAGTGTCCCCTGCTGCTCTCATAAGGAGATGATTAGTCTTAGTTGAAATGCTCTCTGAAATAGTCTGAAATCAGCAGAGTTGCTGCTTGAGGTTTTTATTTATTCATTCACTGGCTGAGCCAACATTTATTGCCCATCCTTAATTCCCCTTGCACTAGCTTGCAAGGTCATTTTTAGAGTCAGCCACATTGCTGTGGATCTCAAGTCACATGTAGACTATCTTAACCAGGACAGAATAGGAGATTTCCTTTCCAATCCATTAGTGAATCAGATGGACATTTTTAAATGAGAACCAACAAAGGTTCCACCTTTAAATTTTAAATTTTTAAAATTCAAATTTCACCATTTGGGGTTTGAATCCAGATCCCCAGAGAATTACTCTGGATCGTCTGGTTGAGTGACAATACCACTATCCCACCACCTCCCCAGTGAAACAAGGGCACTTGGAGAGACTGAGGGATTTGGGGTTGTTTTCGTTAGAAAGAAGGCGGCTAAGAGGGGATCTTATTGAAACATATAAGATGATTAGAGGTTTAGATAGGGTGGACAGTGATAGCCTTTTTCCTCGGATGGAGAAAGCTAGCACGAGGGGGCATGGCTTTAAATTAAGGGGGGGTAGTTATAGGACGGATGTCAGGGGTAGGTTCTTTACCCAGAGGGTGGCGAGGGATTGGAATGCCCTGCCTGCTGCAGTTGTAAATGCGCCTAGTTTGGGGGCATTTAAGAGATCCATGGATAGGTTTATGGATGGAAAGGGATTGGTTTAGGTTAGAGGGTCATTGTTTTTTAACTGGTCGGCGCAACATCGTGGGCTGAAGGGCCTGTTCTGCGCTGTAATGTTCTATGTTCTATGTTCTTTGGTGGGGTACTAAAAAGCAAACATCTGTTGAACTGCAATGTATAATAGGTGGCAAATTTGATGTTTCCCAAAGTCAAAATTACTCCCTTTGTCCTCGTGAAACGAGACAGGTAATGTTAGCCAACTTAGTGAACTAAGTAACACACCATTTGAATAGAATTTATTTTGTATTGTTTCTTAGTGTGTTGAATACACATTAACTATAAATTAATTATAATCAAGAGATAATCTGTTCATTAAATAGTAGTAAAATCATTGTTAAAATTGTATCAATAAAGTGCACAACTAATTATACTTTCTAATTTATACTTAGGTTATGTGGTAAATAGATAGTTTAAACTTCAACTTAAATGTTATCATTTACGATCTAATATCAGTCAATAACACAAAGTCAGTGTGAACTCATTACTTCAGATTTGAGAAATTTCAAATCATAGTGGATGTGATGAATCATGTGTGCTGTTTCCATATGAGACCCAATCTCTGAATTGTTCATATGTCTCCTGAGCTTGTATTCACAAACAAGCCTTAATCCTATTTTCTTTTGACAAAACCACTCAAGGGATGCTGATATTTGTAAATCTATGAGATTTCTATGATATTGTCAAAATGAATGCAATTACCACAGGAGAATGAATCATCATTGTTTGTCTGAAAGGTCATCTTAATATCTGTAACTTTGGATTTTTGGCTTTTATGGAGATGTAATGCAATGTGAGCTGATGAATCCATATATGTATGTGCATTTTTTTTTGTGTTTATTCATCTGACTCGAAACAAACTCATTTCTGCAAAGTGCCATGAAGTAATAATTGCAATATGATAATATCAAAGATCAACTGTTCTGTCCGCTGACTGACTGAAGTCAGAGTCAGGGCAAATGACTACTGTTACTCAGGAAAACTGACCATAGTTACTGGTCATTATGCAGTTTTAACACACTTGTATCTGCAAATCAGAACAGCGTCTTCTCTGCTGCCATCAGATTTTGATGGACCTAGCCTTTTTTAATCTGATCTTTCTCTACAGCCTAGCTATGACTGTAACACTATATTCTGCACCCTATCCTTTCCCTCTCTCCTGTGTATTCTATGAATGGTATGTTTTGTCTGTATAGTGTACAAGAAACAACATTTTTCACTATGTCCCAATACATGTGACAATAATGAATCAAATTAAATCAAATCAAATCTTGGCAAGATCTTATGTGTGCATGTCCATTTATCTTAGCAATGTCACTGTTAATTTGTGGTAATAGCATTTTACTCATTAAGAGAATATCTAATCCACTTCAATTGTTTTGTAACAGACTGTCAGAATTCCATTCAACATCAGATCCATTTGGCTAGTAAAATCAGCAGAGCACAGATTGCTAAATTATAGACGTCTGTAACCCATTTTCTCAATCTGTTATTTAACCTCTTAACGTTTCCGCGCTCGGAATCTTATTTTCTGCCTCTCCAATTATGAATTTGGCTGGATTTACTCTGTGCTGATTATTGTCTAAGGAATAGCTTCTGAGAATGAAATCTGTTTGAAAGAAATGGTGGGAGTGTTGTGACTGAGCAAGCGCACCGACTAGCTGAGCTGATTTATCTGCAGCTTCACCCCAATTTGTACTAGTACCTTACTATTCACAGAGATACTGAACATGATCAGTTACAATTAATCTCAAATACACATCATTTGTCAGTTGTAAACTTAAGTACATTTGCACAATGCCAATTTTTCTTCAGCCTTGAGAAACGTTGGAGTATATTCTATACTGTTGGTACTAGAGGACGTGACGACCGAGTGGTATTAATGCTAGGTTATTAATCTAGAAACTCAGCTAATGTTTTGGGGACCTGAGTCCAAATCCTGCCATGGCAGGTGGTGGAATTTGAATTCGATAAAAAATATCTATAATTAAAAAACTTCGGATGACCATGAAACCGTTGTTGATTGTAGCAAAAGTCCATCTGGTTCAGCAATATCCTTCAGGGAAGCTAAATCTGCCATCCTTACCTATCTGACCTACATGTGACTCCAAAGCCACAACAATGTGGCTGATTCTCAACTGCCCTCTGAGGGCAACTAGGGGTGGCCAGCCAGCAACGCCCATCCCATGAATGAATTAAAGAAACAAACTTCATTTACTACCTATCATGACATTTCCACCAAATTGGTTGTGAATTGAAGGACTAAACTGTTAATTAACAAGCATTTCCATTTATTTTGTTTGTGAGTGATGGTGACACTGTTTCTGAAATGTAACTTCTGAAAACTAGTGCAATCAGAAATTCTTTGTAACTTTTTTTTTACACTTCTTCAATTGTCTTCATCTGAATTATTGACTGAGCCTTGCGTGTACAATGAAATGAAATGAAAGCAAAGTTAAAGCTTATTTATTTGTCACAAGCAAGGCTTACATTAACACTGCAATGAAGTCACTGTGAAATTCCCCTAGATGCCACAATCTGGCACCTGTTCGGCTCAATGCATCTAACCAGCACGTCTTTCAGAATGTGGGAGGAAGCCTGTGCACCCGGAGGAAACCCATGCAGACACAAGGAGAATGTGTAAACCCCACGCAGAGAGTGACCCAAGCCTGGATTCAAACCCTGGTTCCTGGTGCTATGAAGCAGCAGTACTAACCACTGTGCTACTGTACCGCCCTATTAATTCTATAAAATGGAAGTACAAACTGTCTGTGGATTGAAGTGAGCCACCATGTATTGTGGCACCATAACTTTACATGAAAGTGGTTCGATCTTCCATTTGATTGGCTCGTTACTGATGTAGTACCTTTGGCTTTGGCCTTTAATGACACTCAGTAATTACTAATTTGCAGACTAGCTGAGGAAAAGAAAATTACTATGTCTGTGCATCTGATTGATTTTTATTTGCTGTGGGTGGAACAAGGTATATTTGGGACTTAAATGAGGGGCTTTTATTGCTTTGAATAAAGCATGTCTCAAAGGAGGGAACGTTTCTGAACATTGGAAAATATTGAGCTGCTTCAGTATCGAGCTATTTCTTGAACTGCTTTTGAAGACAGCATACTGATATTTGCAATATAATTAAACCTGCATGTACTTGCGTAATTTTGATCAAATAAATAAGTGAAACAGGCGATCATTGATTTCTTGGCCGTGGTCCTGGGTTGAGGAATAAATGCAAAATATATCAATAACTCATTGTGTAAAATTTTGTTTGCTATCATTCTTGCTAAGTGCTTTGGGATATTTTGCTACATTACCAGAGCAACATAAATGCAAACGGTTGCTGCTAGTTATCAGCTTCTCTTGTGTTGTGTTTACAGCTTCTTTAGCCTGAGGCTATTACCTTCCCTCACTTTGCCTCTCCACATTTCTACTTCTTTCCTCTTTTAAGAAGGCACTTAAAGTCGACCAGTTTGACTAAATTTTTAGTCACCTGACCTAAAAAGTGGGATTTTACAACCTCGCTCATCCCAAAACAGTAAATTCCCGCCCGAGGTCAATGTCCCTTTCCATCGTCCGCCCCCTCGCCCGCTTTGATTCCTGAGGCAGGCGGGGCAGTAAAATTCCCGACCAAGATCTCCATTATATGGTTCAGTGCCAGATTTTTATAGAAACATAGAATGGCAGAATAGTAGGGGCGGCACGGTAGCACAGTGGTTAGCACTGCTGCTTCACAGCTCCAGGGTCTTGGGTTTGATTCCCGGCTTGGGTCACTGTCTGTGTGGAGTTTGCACATTCTCCTCATGTCTGCATGGGTTTCCTCCGGGTACTCCGGTTTCCCCCCACAGTCCAAAGATGTGCGGGTTAGGTTGATTGGTTGTGCTAAGAAATTGCCCCTTAGTGTCCAGGGATGCGTAGGTTCGAGGGATTAGTGGGTATAATGTGTGGGGATATGGGGGTAGGGCCTTGGTAGGATTGTGTTCGGTGCAGACTTGATGGGCTGAAGGGCCTCTTTCTGCACTGTAGGATTCTATGGTTCTATAGTACAACGCAGAAAATAATAGTACAACACAGTCACTTGGCCCATTAAGTCTGTCCTGGCTTCTTTTCAAAAAGCAATTCAGTCAGACCTACTTTTCAAAGTTTATTCATGGAACATGGGTGTTGCTGGCTGGTCATTATTGCCCATCATTAGTTGCCCTTGTTCAGAGGGTAGCTGAGAGTCAACCACATTGCTGTGGCTCTGGAGTCACGTGTAGTCCAGACCACCAAGGAGGGCTAAAGGAGTGAACCAGATGGGTTTTTCTTGACAATTGACAATGGTTTTGTGGTCATCAATAAATTCTTAATTCCAGATATTTTTTGTTGAATTCAAATTCCACTATCTGCCGTGACAGGATTCGAACCCAGGTCGCCGGAACATTTGCTGAGTTTCTAGATTAATAGTCTGGCAATAATATTACTAGGCCATCACGTCCCCATTATGAGTTCTTTTTCCATATCCATGGATTTTTTTTGCTTCATATTCGATTCCATTTTGAAGATGACCAATGAATCTGTATGCACCACCCTACCAAGAAGTACATTTCAACTCAAATTCTTTGTTATCCAAACTTATTTGTCCATAGCAGAAACAGAGAATGTTGAAAAAAATCAGCAGGTACACTAACATCTGTAGAGACAGAAAGCAATCTCTCAACAGATATTGCCAGACCTGCTGAGATTTTCTAGTATCTTCTGTTTTTGTTTCAGATTTCAGCATGATCAGTATTTTGCTTATTATTCTATTTTTCCTCAAGTCCCTTTGAATTCTTTTGTCAATAATTCTAAGTTTATGCCCTCTGGTTAGGAATTCAACAATTATTGGGATAAGCTTTTCTTTATTTATACTCTCAAAACCCCATAATTTTAAATACTTCTATCAAATATCCTGTTAGGCTTTTCTGCTCTAAGGAGACCAACTCCAGCTCCTCCATCCTATCCATATTAATGTAATCCATTAGCCCTAGAACCATTACAGTAAATTCTAGTTAAATTCTTCTATATCTTCCCCAAGGTCATGACATCTTTCCTGAACTGCAGCACCCAGAATTGAGCATAGTGGTCCAGCTCTGGCTTAGCCAATGTTTTATTTTGGTTCAGCATAACTTGTCTTTTGTAGGCTGTGCCTCAGTTTATAAAGGTTAGGATCCCATGGCCAAAACTCACCCGTCTCACCTGCCATGAGAACTGTAGTGGGTGAGACAGAAAATTCAACGGACCATTCAAAGCTCAGAAGGGAATTTCCAGTTTTGGGGCACATGCAACTGAAGGATCCCACTCCATTGCCTGAATTTTACCACCTCACCTGCCTGAGGTTCGTAAAATCCCATCCAAGGCCAACGGAGAGCTTTGTCTGCCCTGAATTCCAGCCCATGTCTTTTTGAATCCCTTTGTCAATATGTTAGGCAGCGTGGTGGCACAGTGGTTAACACTGCTGCCTAATAGGGCCAGGGTTTGGGTTCAATTCTGACCTCAGGTGACTCTCTGTGTGGAGTCTGCGTACTCTCCCTGTGTCTGCGTGGGTTTCCTCTGGGGTGTACCGGTTTCCTTCCACACTCCAAAATTGTGCAGGTTAGATTGATTGGCCATGCTAAGTTGCCGCTTAGTGTCAGCGGGATTAGTAGGGTAAATATGTGGAGATACATGGGTGGAGCCTGGATGGGATTGTTGTCGGTGCAGGCTTGATGGGCTAAATGGCCTCCTTCAGCACTGTAGGGATTCTATGATTCTACATTCATCCACCTCAAAAGACTTGGAGATAAACATCTCAAGATACCTTTCAGCGGCTCATTCAAATTAGATCACTTAGTCTGTATTGTCACTCAGTCTTCCTATCAAAAAATATTGCCATGCATTTTCCTACACTAAACTAAATATGCCATGTGTTTGCCCATTTCACTAGCTTATCTATGATTTCTTGAAGTTCAATATCTTTCCTAGCGTTTATTGCACTTTCAAGTTCTGTGCAACCTACAAAGTACCCTTTCATCCAACTCATAAATATATGTCAAAAACAGCAGGAGCCCTCAGCCTGAGCCTTGAGGAACTCTATACCTCTCTCTAGTCTGGAAGACAATCCCTTCATCACAACTGTTTTCTATCCCTCAGCCGATTTTATATCCATGTTGCTACTGCTCATTTTTGATAAGTCTTATCAAAAGATGCATTGATAATCTTTTGTACGTTGTCCATGTACTCTTTAATTGCACTGCCCTCATTCACTATTGCTGCTATCTTATCAAAAACCCAATCAAGTTGGTCAAACAAGTTGTCACTCAGATATCAATACTGGCTCTGCCTGGCCAAGTGTCTGCTAATTTTGGTCTCACCTTTTTGTTTTTACAAGTTTCAAGTAGGCCACTCGAGGACAATGGTGGGAAATTGTGCATGGAGCACAGGAAGTGGGTGAGATCCTTAATGAGTACTTTGTATCAGTATTCACCAAGGAAAAGGACATGATGGATGTTAAGGTCAGGAATAAGGGTGCGAATGCTCTAGAGAATGTTAATATGTCGAAGCAGGAAGTATTGGTATCCTAGATTGCATTAAAGTAGAGAAGTCTCCAAGGCCAGATGGGATCTATCCCAGGTTACTAACAGAGGCAAGGGGCGAAATAGCTGAGGCCTTAACAGATATCTTCACATCTTCTTTGACCACAGGCAAGGTTCCAGAGAACTAGACAATAGCAGCTCTGTAATAAATATCTGCATTCCTGCCTGTCAGCAGTGGAAATTCTGAAATAGTCAGGTCACTTTAACCTCCATGCCCCAGTCTCATGGTAGGATTGTAAATCATTGCAGCATTCCATTTTGCAGCAAAGATTTTCTTTTCTCCCCGTCAGAAGCAGCAGGTGAGATCACATCACTGTGAAGTCCTCTGACAAAGAGGAGATATCTATCTCACCGGGGCGGGGGGGGGGGGGAGGTTCCAGTCTGCCCAGATCTGTACTCAGCCCCAATGTATGCACACAGCTTTGATTTGAAGTTGTTGAAGCTTCTCAGCAAGTGGAAATCACCAAAACTCTCTCTATTGCACTTGAGATCTTTGATCGATAACAAGGTCTGGAACAAGAAACGTCAGACCATCACTTGTGAGAACCTGTACCGTAACTCAACCTGGTTCAGATCCCGTAAGTGCACTAATTGTATTGAAATGTGTGTATTTAAATATTAATAGGCTTCCTGCTTGCTTTGGCCAGGAACCTAATTGGCGCTGGCAGCACCGCCTGGGAGGGTCGCAGTGAGTTTAGCGACTGGCGCAGAACTTGCTTTCCCGCCGACTTCCCATTCTCTGGGCATTAAAATTTGCGGTCAAGGCTAGCTGAGCCAGAGAATCCCCCCATAGGTCCAAATCAGGATACCTTGTGGTTTGCAAGTGGTATTGTTCTCATGCACCTGCTACCCTTGTCCACTAGTCAGTAGAAGTTGTGGGTTTAGAAGGTGCTCTTGAAAGGACATTGGTGAGTTGTTGCAATGTAAATGATAAAGACTACTGCCCACTGTGCTTTGATGGAGGAGAAGAGGACTATTTTAGATGGTGGATGCAATGCCAATCAAGTCGGATGCTTTGTCCTTGATGATGTTAATCTTCTTGAGAGTTGAGAAGCTGCATTCATTCAGGCAAATGGAAAATATTCCATCACACTTTTGATTTCTGCCTTGTAGTTTTGACCGACCATAGAACGTTCCATAAACTTGAGTCCTTTGAAAACCTGCTTCCTGTTTACAAACTTGCGCTGAGACCCATTCTGCCATCACCCCTTTGCTCACTAACTTGCATTCTCTCTGGATCCAAGGGCTTGAGTTAAAAATTATAATACTCGTGTTCAAATGTTTCTGTGCTCAGCTTGTTCCATCTTTGAAACCTCTCCTAGTCTCCCCAGCTCCTGTGGATTCTGTTTTTACAGTTCTGACCTCTTGTGCATCCCAAACTGCTTAAGTCATTGCTATGAAATGCCTCTCTCCCTCCCTCTCCACTAGGGTATTCCTAGAAACCTATAGGGTGGCTGAATCATCATTAACAGCACCAAGACTGAAGGCATTGGAATTCAGACCCAAAACAGATTCTTATTTAAATAACATATAACCCCTTCCCCAACCTTTTCCTAGGAGTGAGGGAATGTATGAATAGAAGGGGGCCATTCGACCTCTCAAGCCTGTTTCACCAATTAGATCATGGCTAATGTGTATTTCAGCATGTAACGGTGCAGAGGGACCTCGGGGCCCTTGTGCATGAGTCGCAAAAACCCAGCCTGCAGGTGCAGCAGGTGGTCAGGAAGGCGAATGGGATGTTGGCCTTCATAGCGAGAGGGATTGAATATAAAAGTAGGGAGGTCTTGCTGCGGCTGTATAGGGCATTGGTGAGGCCGCAGCTGGAGTACTGTGTGCAGTTTTGGTCGCCGCACTTATGCAAGGATATTTTGGCCTTGGAGGGAGTGCAGAGGAGGTTTACTAGGCTGATACCGGAGTTGAGGGGGTTGAGCTATGAGGAGAGGCTGAATAAACTAGGCTTGTACTCATTAGAGTTTAGAAGAATGAGGGGAGATCTCATTGAGACATATAAGGTGATGAATGGGATGGATAGGATAGAGGTGGAGAGACTCTTCCCGCTCAGAAAGGACAGTAGGACTAGGGGGCACAGCCTCAAGATAAAGGGGGGGCGGTTTAGAATGGAGTTGAGGAGGAACTTCTTCACTCAAAGGGTGGTGAATCTCTGGAATTCTCTGCCCGTTGAAGTAGTGGAGGCTGCCTTGCTAAATATTTTTAAGACGCGGGTTGATAGGTTTTTGATAGGCAAGGGGATTAAGGGTTATGGGGAGAGGGCGGGAATGTGGAACTGAGCCACGACAGATCAGCCATGATCTTATTGAATGGCGGGGCAGGCTCGAAGGGCCAGATGGCCTACTCCTGCTCCTATTTCTTATGTTCTTATGTTATGTTCTTATGTTCTTATGTTAACTCTATCGCCCCCATCTTGATTATATAACCCTTAATGCTCTTGCCAGCCAAAATCTTCCAATATTCTATTTTGAAATTTTCAATTGAAGAGATTTCTAGATTTTTCCTATCCTTGGTTTGAAGAATCAGGTTCTTCCTGATATCACGCTGTGATTGTAAATCACTCTGCATTGTAAATCCTCTTCAATCTCTTGGTCACTTACCTTAGTGCCTCATCCTTGGTGAGTCAGAGGTGAATTACTAGCTGCAGAATTCCTAACTGCTGACCTGCTTTGGGATCACAGAATTTTTATCACTGGTCTACTTCAGTTTTTGGTCAATGGTATCCCCAGGATTTTGATAATGGAGGATTCAGCAATGGTAATGCCACTGACCCTCAAGAGGTGATGGCTTGATTCTCTGTTGTTGGGGATGGTCATTGTTTGGCACTTGTGTGGTGCAAATGTGGGAAGCGCCATGAAGTTATATCTTGAGCCGCTCACAAATCCCAGCTGCTTTTTGAGAGAGAGCGGAGGCTGAAGGGATGGCTCCTTGGGGACAAAGCTACCCACTCAAGGGTTGCTGATATCCCCAGTGCAGAGGCCACAAACACCAGCAGAGATTGGATACATAGAGGTCATATTTCATCATGCATGTTGATGGAGTAGCTAATTGGATTGTTGAATGTGAGGTTCCAGTGCCTGGACAGGTCAATGGTTTCCCTATAATACAGCCCTCCGAGACTGTCCTGCATTATAATGGTCTACAGTGCTCTCCACAACCTAGTGCTGCAGAGGAGAAACTACCTAGACCTGGAGGAGACGGATGGGAACCGGATCACCTCAAATGAGGAGGATATTGAGGAGGGCAGTGACCTGATGATGCCAAGGAGGGGGAAGAATGCTGGGCAGAATTGGCTGTCAAGCAAGGGATGCTCTCGTTTCAGGGATGAGCGGGTGTAACGTTCTGAGGTCTCCCACAATGGGTGTAAGGTCAAACAAATGTTATCCCAGGATTGTCTAACTGTTTGCTTGCATGTGTTCAATGGCAGGGAGCTGCAGCCATTGCCTGACTCTGCAGGAAAATGATAATGTGTTGCAGCAAGGACAAGAACATAAAAACTAGGAGCAGGAGTAGGCCATCTGGCCCCTCTCGAGCCTGCTCTGCTATTCAAAAGATCATGGCTAATCTTTTCATGAACATAACTGCACTTACCTGCCTGCTCACCGTAGCCCTAAATTCCTTTACTGTTCAAAAAATTACCTATCCTTGCCTTAAAAACATTCAATGAGGTAAGCTTAAATCATTCACTGGGCAGGGGATTCCACAGATTCATAACCTTTGTGTGAAGAAGTTCTTCCTCAACTTAATCCTAAATCTGCTCCCCCTTATTTTGAGGCTTTGCCCCTAGTTCTAGCTTCACCTGCCAGTAGAAACAATTTTCCTGCTTCTATCTTATCTATTCCCTTCATAACCTTTTATGTTTCTGTAAGATCTCCTCTCATTCTTCTGAATTCCAATGAGTATAGCCCCAGTCTACTCAGTCTCTCCTCATAAGTCAACTGTCTCAACTCTGGAATCAACCTGGTGAATCTCCTCTGCACCCCCTCCAGTGCCAGCATACCCTTTCACAAGTAAAGAGACCAAAACTGGATACAGTACTCGACGTGTTGCCTCACCAGAACATTAAGAGCTGCAACATAACCTCACTGTTTTTAAACTCCAGCCCTCTAATAATGAAGGACAAAATTCCATTTGCCTTCTTAATTCTCAATCAGCACCTCGACAGTCCTTCAGCCTCTGCTGCTCAGGTGAAGAGATGCAAAATTGAATTGCTCTTGCCCTAATGGATGGGTGTGAGGAGTTTGCTCCTTCCATGAACAGGGTCTCAAGAAGAGTGGTTGGGGTTGGGGGGTGTGGTTTGGGTTACATTCAGCGGGGCTTCTTTACTCTGTGCTCAGTGTGGGAGAGACATAACGTGCACTCCACAGGAGTGAAGCACTGGGTGTGTGCCTGCATCATGCAGTTGATGACCAGCATCATGGAGTTCGTGCCTTCAGACATGTAGGTCATGAGGTGAACCATAGTGTGGACATATCCTGCCATGGAATGCACGTCCTGCACCAAGGTTTCCACTGCAGACTCCACCCTCGCAGTGTTGGCCTCATTGCACTGGAGTGACAGTACCATCTCCTCTAACAGAAGGTGAAAGGACTACTACATTGAGCCTTGCAGTCTGAGGAGAAATGCTGTCACGCCTTCCTAATGCTCATGACTTTGCCTTTGCAACTCCTCAACTGTGGGACAATTGGACCCAAGGTACATTGGCAGGTACCCAGCAGACTCCTGGCCTCTGGCATCTGTCCAAGTACCAGCTCCCTGAGGCATCCCAGCTTTCGCCTGCAATGGATCTTTAGCTGTGAGCTGCTCGTAGAAGCCTGTCGACTGAATGAATCCACCAAGGTATGAATATCTGCACTGATGCTGGGTATAAGTGACAGCTGTGACGCTTCATCAGCAGTGAGATCTGAGAAGTCTTCCTCGGAGTTGTTCATGTCCATTGGGTCTGGGGGGGGTGCGCAGGGGGGTGTGAGGAATTTCTGGGCTGCTCTGCTGCTTTGTCTGCAAGAGAAGGGAGATGACACAGTGCATCACAGGGAATTGATTATTCAATTGATACTTAGAGGATGACAGCATGGCTTGAAGATTCTCACATTCATCATTCTGTCCCCATTTCACTATCATCACAGGCACGTGTTTCCTCTTCCCTGGCCAGCTTGAGGGCACTCTCCTCAAATGGCATTAGGGTTCTGAGCTCCAGCATTACTCCGGCTTGGCATGCTTGCCATGCTTGTTGTGGTTGGTTTTGTCCTGCAATGATACAAATAGGGCGCATGTAGGTGGCAGTCTTAACATTGAAGGTGGATCACTTATGGTGGCATGGGGCCTGCTGGAGCTGGAGTGTGATGAGCATGGCAGTGAGTAGGTGGAAACATGGTGATAGGGGGAGGGGGGAGGAGAGTCTCCTTATAGGCGTTGGCAAAGGCCGAACTGACCGGGTGGGGAATGAAGGTGGAGCTGGGAGCGGTGTGCAAAGGGGTCCGGAAAAAGGCTGCATGAGGCTGACTTACCCTGGCTGAGCGCAGAAAATCGTTCATCTTCCTGCAGCACTGCTGTTCCAACCTCTTCTGCAATGAGCTTGCACTCACCAGAGGTGCCACTGCTTCTCAGGCAGGGAGTAGTGACCTTGTGGGAGGCCTTCTCCTGGAGCATGGATAGATTGCATCCCTTCTGTGAAGTACTCCATTGAGAAGTCTGGTCAGGGCTCCCTCTGAGGATGGAGGTGTGGGCTTCCTGGCTGACATCCCCTCCAGTCGCTGGGGGCAGCTTGGGAGCTGTTTATAGGCAGCTCCCCAGTGATTAGTGGGATTAAGTTGAGCCATGGCGGGTGAATCAGAGGGAGGCTGCTGCAGGTGCAACATGATTCTCATGGCCATAAAAAGTTTTGTCAATGAGTGTCAAGATTCAGTTAGAAATTGTGCTGGAATGGCCATCAGAATTCACTCCATTTTTCTCGCTGGAACTGACATATTGCCAAATTCTGTTAAGACTGTAGCCAATAACTTTTACATTAATGACAATCCGCTGCTGGTTTTATTAAGTGTTCAATTCAATTCAGAAACAATTGTGTTTACTCACACTTGGATCTGTTTAAGATGCACTGAAGCAAGAACAATCATAGGTAAATTATTGAAATAATTATGCAGTCTTATTTGGTTTCTTCAGCAGTTACTTAGTGTATACTAAACAGGTCATAAGGATGTGAGACAGCTTCAATAGCAAACTTAATAATTAAGATATTCTGCTATGATTTTTTCCTCACACCACCCCTTTATTGAGGAATTAAGAAATGTGGAATGTTGTTCATCAACTAATTGAATAAGTAACCTAAAGTAAAATGGATTGGGTGGGCCTGGTGTTGCTGTGGGTGGGAATGGGTACATTGTCTGTCAGCAAAAAAGGCTTGCATTTTGATAGCGTTTTTCATGAGAATCATCAGATATCTCAGAGTGAATAAATCAACAAAGTACTTTTGGTGTACTGACAACTCCAGTGTAATTTCACTTTCGAGAAGGAAATCTGCCATCCTTATCTAGTCACTGCTACCTCACAGTGCCAGGGACCTGAGATCGATTCCTGGCTTGGGTCACTGTCTGTATGGAGTTTGCACATTCTCCCTGTGTCTGCATAGGTTTCCTCTGGGTGCTCTGGTTTTTGCCCACAGTCCAAAAGACGTGCTGGTTAGATGTATTGGCCATGCTAAATTCTCCCTCAATGTATTCAAACAGGCGCTAGAGTGTGCCGACTAGGGGATTTTCACTGTAACTTCATTGCACTGCTCATGTAAGCCTACCTGTGACGAATAAATTTACTTGAGTAACTGTTGCAATGTAGAAATGTGCAGTCAATTTATACACAGAAAGCTCTTACAAACACCAGTGTAATAATGACCAGACAGTTTTGTGATTTTGATTGAGGTGAATGTCACGTATAAAACTATGAAGTACTTCCCTGCTAAGTAACTCTTTTTAAAGAGGCTGCTGAACTCCATTTTGACAGAAATTTTAATAATCTTCTCAAGTGCAATTAGGGATGAGGAACAAATACTGTCCTTGCCAGCAATACTTGCATCCCATGAAATAATTAAAACAAATCCATGTTTTATAAAGTCTAAGGATTCCAGTGAGTAAATGGAGACAAGCAGTGTTTCCTTCAGGCCAAGCAATCTGAAATTGTGGTCCCTTTAAGGGGGAGGGGAAAATCACTGAGAGCCATGTGACTGGGCCAGACCCAATGGGGAGGCAGCATGGGAAGCTGAGCCAATTGGGAACAAGGGCATGTGTCAGGGAAGGAACCTATGATGGAGTCAGGGAGGAGAAGAGAGCAGACTTGTGTATTATAGTTATGTCAGACTCTTGGTTTGTACACATATAAATATTGTTGACAATAAACCCTTTGTAACCTGTAGCTATAATGAGTACTCTTTGAAGTTATATTACACTAGTGACTAAGAAAATCTTTTGTTAGTTGTCGGGGATTGCAGAGTACACCTGGAGAGGGAAGAAAGTGAATGTTTCAACTACAAAAAAGTAAGGTATGTAAGATGCCTTTAACTGGAAAAATTGAACTATTTGACCCAGCACTGGAAAACTGGGGACAGTATATTTAAAGGCTGCATTACTTTTGTGTAGTTAATGAGATCACAGCAGGGAAAAAGCGAAAGGTGGTTGAAATAGAAACCACAGTGTCGAAAGAGGCCATTTGGCCCATCAAGTCTGCACCGACCACAATCCCACTCAGGCCCTACCCCATTATCCCTACATATTTACCCACTAATCCCTCTAACCTACACATCACAAGACACTAAGGGGCAATTTTAGCATGGCCAATCAACCTAACCCGCACACCTTTGGAATGTGGGAGGAAATCAGAGCACCTGGAGGAAACCCACGCAGACACAAGGAGAATGTGCAAACTCCACACAGACAGTGACCCAAGCCGGGAATTGAACCCAGGTCCCTGGAACTGTGAAGCAACAGTGCCAACCACTGTGCTACCATGCCGCCATCACCTCCTTACTACTTACACCTTATGGCCCACAAACTTACAGCCCAGGAGAAGATAACATTGCCTAATGCTCCTGACATATTTGACCAGATAATCAAATTGGTCAAAAATCATTTTAAACCCTTGGCCTTCAATAACCATATTGAGGAATAAATTTCATCCTGCATTTGGGGAGCCAGGGGAGACAGTTTCCAGTTTTGTGGCCAGATTGAAAGGATTAGCAGAGCACTGCAAATTTGGCTGAGCTTTAGGGGACATATTAAGGGACCAGTTGGTCTGTGATAAAGCAGCCTGATCATATAGAAGAAATTCCTGGCTGAGGTCAAACTCTCTTTAGAAAAAGCTGTGGTGATCGCCCTGATGGCAGGAAATGGCTGCTGAGAGGAACAGACTGAGCAAGAGTGCAGCAGAGCCCGAGAGGGGGAGTACAGCAATGAGGGAGGAAGCTTGTTTTTGATGTAGAGAACACTCCCAAGAAACTTGACAGTGTAGAAATTATGTATGTTACCGATATAAAAAGGAGGGTCATCTACAAGCATGGTGCAGAATGAAGCATTCAAGACGGAACGCACAAAACAAAATCAGTCAGTTTAACTCCAGTGAAAAAACTGGAGGAGTCCAACGTAGGATCCAGATTGTATACCTTAAACGAGATCCAACTATGTAAGGTGCCAACGATAAGAGATAGTCTTGCTGGTAAACAGAAGAGCTCTTAAAAGGCAAGTCAACACAGGAGCCATGGCTACAGTCATATGGGATCAAGTATTCCGATATCTTCAAAAAAATCTGTAACTCATGAGATTGAGTAATTCAGGAACAATTTGTGTACTTGTACAAGAGACTTTGATGACAGTTGGTTCAGCAATAGCGTGAGGAGGTGATGGACTAATGTAATTAATGCCAGGCTATTAATCCAGAGACTCAGCTCGAATTTTGGGCACCTGGGTTCGAATCCCACGATGGCAGTTGGTGGAATTTGAATTCAATAAAAAATATCTGGAACTAAGGATCTACCAATGACCATGAAACCATTGATTGTTGGAAAAATCCATCTGGATCACTAATGTCCTTTAGGGAAGGAAATCTGCTGTCTTTACCTGCTCTGGCCTACATGTGACTCCAGAGCCACAGTAACGTGGTTGACTCTCAACTGCTAACTGAAATGGCCTTGCAAGACATTCAGTTCCAGGGCAATAAATTCTGGCCCAGCCAGTGATGCCCACATCTTGTGAACAAATAAAAAAAAGTTATTGTATCCTATAGAAACCAAACAGCACAACTACCTGTTCCTGTATTTGAGGGTTATAGACCTTGCCTAATCTGTTGAGATTGATTGAAGCAGACAAAATTAGATTGATTGGAGATATTAGACATTTGGGATGGAGGCTTTCAAGAGTTAATGTTCAAATATCCTGACGTTTTCCAAAAGGAAATGGGATAAATAAAATGTATTTAAATCCTTGAAGTATAACTTGGAAGATAGGAAGAATTGGGTGTGATACAATCTGTTCTCTGAATGAGGTGCAGCCATAGCCCCTATCCCCAACTGGATCACACTGTAAGGATCTGTGGAGATTATAAGCTAACTGTAAATCGAGAACCCAGATAAATAAATATCCCATTTCTTGAACTGAGGGCCTGTACTTAGTAGGAGGCCTGAAGTACACAAAGTTAGATCTCAGTCACGCCGACAAGCAATTGGAATTGGATGTAGATTCCTAGAGCTTACTATGATCAGCACCCACAGAGAGTTATATCAGTGCAAGCAGTTACCCTTTGGAGTCTCATCGACCAATGCCATTTTCCAGCATACAATGGTTAGTTTTTTGTTGGGCATTCCTAATAAAATGGTTTATCTGGATGACATCCTGATTACTGGAGCCCCATCTGAGTAGCACAGGTCAAAACTAGAGGAAGTTGTGAAAAGATTAAAGAAGCAGCAATCCATTGGAAATGACAGCAATGTACTTTCCAGGCTGTGAAGTTACGTTCCTGGGTTTCAGGGTAGACGGTAAAGGCTTACATCGTTTGGAGGATAAAGTTAAATCCATTAAGGAAGTACCACAGACTGAAAATATATCAGAGTTCAAATCGTTCCTAGGATTGGTGAATTATTAGGGTAGGTTCTTACAAAATGTGTTTACAATTTTAGTCCCACCTCACTAGCTTTTGAAGAAGCATCAGTGATGGAAATGGGTAAACACAAAATGACGCACTTGCAAATGTAAAGCGAGCCTTGCAGTCACGGGCACTACTTATACATTTTGATCCAACCAAGCAACCTGCGATGCATCACCACATGGAGTGGGAATAGTTTTGTCCCACAAGATGTCAGATGGAATGATAAGGACAATTGCACTTATGTCAAGAACATTATTAGATGCTCACATTGACAAGGAAAGCCTGGTCATAATTTATGCAGCGAAGAAGTTTCATCAATAAATATATGGTAGCAGTTTCACCGTAGTCTCAGATCACAAGCTGCGTTGGGTTTATTCTGAGAGAATAAGCCTGTGCCACTAACTGCCTCTGTGAGGGTATAGGGATGGGCTCTATTGCTAGGTAAGTGCAGCTTATCTTTCCATCATAGGCTAGGGACACACATATCGAAGGTGAATGCAGTCAGCCTCCTCCCTCTGCGCAGGAAGTAACTTCACCACCTGTACCACAAGAAAACATGCTTCGCCTGACTAGAGACTTTGCCAGTCTCAGCTACATACATTCACATACACACAGGGCAGGGTAGGTGTAGGGTGATGCGGCGGCGTGGGCTCGTTGGGCTGAAGGGCCTGTTTCCCGTGCTGGGTTGTTCTTTGTTCTTTGTACTCACATAAAAACTTGGATCGAAAGTTGGCATATGATGTTGCAGCTATATAGAACGCTGGTTAGGCCACATTTGGAATATTGCGTCCAGTTCTGGTCACTACGCTACCAGAAGGACGTGGAGGCTTTGGATAGAGTACAGAAAAGGTTTACCAGAATGTTGCTTGGTATGGAGCGTCTTAGCTATGAGGAGAGATTGAGTAAACTGGGGTTGTTCTCTCTGGAAAGATGGAGGATGAGGGGGCGACCTAATAGAGGTGTATAAAATTATGAAGGGCATAGATAGGGTGAACAATGGGAAGCTTTTTCACAGGTCAGAGGTGATTAACACAAGGGGTCATAAGTTCAAGGTGAGAGGGGCAAGGTTCAACCCAGACGTCAGGGGGACGTATTTGACACAGAGGGTAGTAGGGGCCTGGAATGCACTGCCAAACAAGGTGGTTGAGGCAGACAAGCTGGGATCATTTAAGATTTATCTAGATAGCCACATGAACGGACTGGGAATAGAGGGATACAAGCGAATGGTTGGGCGCATGAGCAGCGCAGGCTTGGAGGGCCGAAGGGCCTGTTCCTGTGCTGTATTGTTCTTTGTTCCACTGGGTTAGCAGAAGGAGCTGTACAAGTGTTCAAATCATCACTGAAAAAAATGAGTTCATAGGCCATTACCTTTACGTTTACTAAGATTTTTGTTGCCAAATGCGATAACAGGGGTTACGCCAGCTTAATTACGAATGGGCTGTCACCTTCAGCCCAATTTGAATTTGGTGTTTCCATATGCTACAGAGGGTTGTAGCTAGACAACGCTGAAAGAAAATCATGAAAAGGGGATAGTTTTCTAAATTGATGATTGAGTTCGGGTCAGGAATTTTGCAGTGACTGACGTGAGTGGCTAGGAATATTGTGGAAGGAACAGGATCTGTCTCTTATATTGTACAAGTACAAGGTTATTATGTGAAAAAACATGTGGATCATCTGAGGAAGCGAGTTGGGTCTCTTACAAAGGACCAACAAGTGTGTCATGTGGTAAACTCATGCTGTTGTGGCATAGAGTCTTGTGGTGGAGGAGGGGGACGTTTGGCCCATCAGGTCTGCGCCAAACACAATCCCACCCAGGCCCTAGCCTCATAAACCCATACATTTACGCTAGCTAATCCCCTTGACACCAAGGGGAAATTTAGCATGGCCAGTCCACCTCTCTACCCATGACCCCTGTCTAATGTTTCCATAAAACATTAGACAGGGGTCATGGGTAGAGAGGTGGACTGGTGGTGTTGAGACGGTGGCACGGGCTTGTTGGGCCAAAGGGCCTGTTTCCCAGGCTGATTTTGTTCTTTGTTCTTTGTTTGTTCAATCTACCTAACCCGCACGTCTTTGGACTGTGGGAGGAAATCAGAGCACCCGGAGGCAACCCATGCAGGCACAGGGAGAATGTGCAAACTCTGCACTCAGTGGCCCAAGCTGGGATGTATACCTATATTTAATGATGTGAACTCAGGTGTTAAGGGGGAAAGAGTGTGATAATGTGACCCCTTTAAGGGGGGGGATGCTTTAAGGGATGCAATACTATGGAGAAGTACGCGGGAAGCCAAGCCAATTGGGAGCAAGAGTGCGCATCCTGGGTCAGGGAAGGAACCTCAGCTGGAGTAGGGAGGAGAAGGAGTATACATGTGTATTACAGTTCAAACATACACTTGTTTATCCATAAATATTAATGGTAATGAACCCATTATAATTTGAAGCCACAGCAAGCCATTTTCAAAATTATTATCCAAGCAAACCTTTTACATAAATATTCAATCATCTAAAACTCCCACCCCACCAGTTACAAACTCTGAGTGCTCCATACTATCTCCAAATTCCACTAACTGCTGATCTCTTGATTTCCCAACCCCTTTCTACTCCCGACTGCCACCCTGTTGATATCTAAGTCGTTTACCCTTGCTAAGGTCCTACTCATCCTGCCTACAACACTCACCTCTAACCACACCCACCCCGACTTCCCAAATGATCCCCAATCACCCCTACTCTAATCTTCTCCTTGATCTACATCCCCCAATCTCATGACCCCTTGATATCCTACTCCCTCCAGTTCCTCCAACCTCCTATTTACTTGACATTAGCTACTTTCATGCCTGTCGATCAGACTCGTAGGTAGTCAACTCAAGCTAGTTGCATGATAGGAACCCTGCTATAAAATTTGAAAGTTATTGGCATTTAATTTTGGCTGAATATCTGAGTTTTACCAGTTACTGGGTTTCCAATCCAATAAATTCCCTCCCGCTATGACCACAGAACCGGACATTTACTGGAGGCTACTTTCTACCGATCTCAATTTCTCAAGGATTTGCCTATTAATTACAAAAAAATCAGAACTCTATAATCTTTTGGGGGATTGGAGATAAAATCCATATTCAAACAAATTATAGTCCAACTATGTCTAGAATATGTTTTCTGAGTAATATATCATGGCTTATATTCATGACACTTTAACAATACTTTGAGATATGCTTCCCATTTGAGCTCAGGTTGCTTTTATACTTGAGAAGATCAATATCCTGATGCAGAAAAGCAACTTACACAAATACAATGGTATGAGTGTCTGTGGCAGGATTTAATCGGGGTGAAGGGGGGTCCTTGACCATTAGAGAGGCCCTCTGTCACCTCCCTCAGGGATGGTCCATCACATTAAGTGCCACTCAGGTACTTAACTAGACAGCAGCAGGCATTCTCCTTGATCAAGGATGTGGGAAACAATGTCTTGCTCACTGAGAACTGCTGACCAAGCAGAGGTCAGCACCTCTACTGAGCAGCAATGCCACTGGGGAGGAGGTGGCCATTGCCAATAATATACCTACCCAAGACCCACAATCATTACTGAATTCCAGGCCTCAGATGAAGGGGATGCCATGGTGAGGGTCACAGGAGAGAGGGGAGAGAGAGAATTGGCAGCAAAGGAAGAGGGTTAATTGGGGTTGGCAGGACCCCCTGCTTCCCAAGACTGGGACTCTTGATCAAAACAAGGGACTGTCCACACAGTCCCTTTCTCAAGGCATCTAATAATGAGGCAGAGTGTCTTGGGCTAAGGAGATATAGATGGAATAGTCAAATGGACAGATAAGTGGCAGATGGAATTTAACTCTGAAAGGTATGAGGTGATACACATTGGAAAGAACAGTTTGACAAGAAAGTACTCAATGAATGGTACGGTACGAGGAAGTTCTGTGAAACAAAGGGATCTTGGCATCTCTCAAAGTGGAAGGGTATGTTAATAAAGTGGTGAAAAAGGCATACGGGACACTTGCCTTTATCAATTGAGGCATAGATCACAAAAGCAGGGAAGTCATGTTAGAGTTGTATGGAACTTTGGTGGGCCACAGCTAGAGTACTGTGTGCAGTTCTGGTTGTCACATTACTGGAAGGATGTGATTGCACTGGAGAGGGTGAAAAGGAGATTCACCAGTATGCTGCCTGGAATGGAACCTTTACATTATGGAGAGAGGTTGCAAAGATTTGGGTTATTTTCATCAAAGCAGAGAAGACTGAAGGATGACCTGATTGGGGTGTACAAAATTATGAAAACGCGATGGAATGGACAAGGAGCAGGTGCTCTTACACTTAGTGGAAAGGTCAGTCACAAGGGGACATAGTTTCAAGGTGAAGGGCAGGAGGTTCGGGGGGGAATGGGGAGGATGAGAGGAAAAACCTTTTCTTCCCAAAGGGTGGTGATGGTCTGAAATGCATTGTCTGGGAGGGTAGTAGAGGTTGCCTCATGTCCTTTAACAGGTATCTGGATGAGCACTTGGCACATCATAACATTTTGGGCTACGGGCCAAGTGCTGACAAATGGGATTAGGTGGGAGTCAGATGTGGTGTGTCATTGTGGACTCGATGGGCTGAAGAGCCTCTTCTGTGCTGTATGATCCTCTAATTCTATGGTTCAATGAGGCAGATATCTCAGTAGGTTGTGTGACTGGGGCACATTACAGGGATAGGTAGGGTCAAAGCCATGGAGACTTGAAAACAATGATGAGAATTTTATAATCTTGACATAAAGGCATTAAACTCCCAATCTGTAAATGCGGGGGGATTCTCCAGCACCATCAGATGGCCCGTGGGAATCCCAATGCCCTGCTGAATGGGGCATTCGTCAGAAATTCCTACTGGGCATGATGTAATCAGGATTCACTCAACCCATCCTGCCAACCGCAATCAGGTTCATACCCAGCATGGACAGGAACACAATTATTATTTAAACTCCAATTTTAAATCTCATTACCAGGTTTGAAGCCCAAAAAATGTCCTCCCACCATTCATCCGCCTCCCCAGTGGGAACTGCATGGGCACGCTTTGGTATTGGTAATGACCAGCATGGACCTGGCATACTGGACCCAAAGGGGTGGGTCAAAGGGCCAGGCCCAGTGGCCATTTGCCCTTCTGTCACTGCCAGGTTGCAGAGGGAGAGTTCCCCCCAAAAATCCTGAAGGGTTGAGTGGTCTCAGATTGGGAGCAAAGGGTTGATTTTAGCACAATCCCTTGGGATGTTAGTCCCATGGCTGCACTTCTAGCCCTGGCAGACAGGAAGATGACACCTGACATGGTGATTTCAGGCAGCCCTGTGATCAACATCTATAATCCTATGTGTCAACTGTGAATACTTTGAATCTCTGTGACCCTGGACAGCTGGCAAACTTTTAAATCACTGCAGCAGTCCATTGTACAGCAGGGATTTCTCTTCCTTCCTACCAGAAACTGCAGTTGTGGGCAAACCTCTACAAAGCCCTCTGACAGAGAGAAGAAATTCATTTCGGTGGGGTGGATTCCCTTCTCTACAGCTGTTCATGCAGCCTCAATCTATAGACACAGCTTTTCTCTGAAATACCTAAGCCTTACTAGAAAGCTCAAATCCTTTGAAATCCTTTCTATCCTATTGAAACCCCTTTTTTCTCTTTTAATTTCATAACAGTGTTTTGAAATAAATTTTGATTGACAGCTTAATGTTTTTCTACTCAGTCTTCATTTAGTGTGTTTATTTACCTTTTCCTTCGCAGTTGAGTAAATTTGAAGTACTCCCCACATTACCCCCCGCCAACCACTGTGTTCCTAACCACAATGTTTAAGATTAAAGGTCTGATTGATGACTGTGGTTTCTTCAAGGTGGTTAAGTGATTTCATTCTTATTTTGCAGACCAGTTATTCTTTTTGGAGAGGTAAGATGTCCTCTGTAGCTGTTAACAGTGGACATGAATGTCATAAACATATCCACTATTAGGATCCATTGTGTCTGTGAAACTCATTGGAACAATTGTCATAAATGTCAAGATGAATTAAATTCCTGTTTTTCAACTCTTTGGATAAGCTGTCTGGAGTGTTTAAAAAAAAATAAAGGATATTTCACTCTGTTGAGGTAAGGCTCAGTGCTGCCATTACTGCATTAGTACTGTATTACTGATTAACAACCAACTGTTATTGCAATAGGTGCCCACCATTTCAGTTTGATTGACATCTCCTAGTAATATGGACTCTTTGGTGTGAGATTATGAATTTCAGTGCTAGTTTCCAGAACAGATTACTTAATTAAATGGAATTGTTTGTTGTTATAAGGGACAATCTAGTTGAAGAAACGTAACTGCAGTAAATGAGCTTTTATGAATGAAAATGTTTTTTTATAATGTTTGCAATAGACACTTGGAAATTTATTCTATTTTTCTCTTAGCATGCATACTGAGATCTGCCCATGGTGAATATTAATGAGTCAGCAAGGTAGATGCAAGGGAAAAGGGTGGTGCATGGAGGGCATGAGCTGAAATAAGTTGGCATAGTGCTACAAAAGATCATGGGGATGAAAAGGGGAATGGTTGACCTAGAGGGTATGAAGGGTCATGGGATCTGATGGGGGGACATGAGATAGCATGAGATGGGGGATGTAGAGTGTTTCGAAGAGGTGGGGGTGTGTGACAGGCGAGTCTTGAGGGCTGTGTTATGCCAGTACGTCGAGCCAGTCCTTCCACCCAGCCCTCTTGGCACTACACTCTACACTTGTTCCATGGTCCCTTAGACTGACTCCCTGGGAATCTTGCCACCCCAGAATGAAAATGTGACACATCAGGCTGCTTTCTCACCTGGGTCAGGTCTGCAGAAACAGAAATGCCCCGATTCTGTGCTTGCGAAGCAAGAGCAGAAATCCTTTCCCTTATCCCTACTCTCAACTAATGTTGCTGTGCAATTGCTGACAGCCAAGTGTGTCACACAATTATTTTGACAATAAATTTTCATCCATCATTTCCACCGCCTCAGCTCACAAAGCATAGCATATTATTTGGAAATAGTTTCTTGTCTTATCTTGTTTTATTGCTTTTTTGTTTTCCAAAACTATTTGTCTTTCCTTAGTTAGAAGTGAGCAATAATTTGTTTGACTGAAAGTTTAAAATAGGTATCCCCAGTGATTTTTCTCTACCTTGAGGTGGCATGCTCTGTTACCTTGAGGCATCCAGTCTAATGATGCAGGAAATAATCAACACTTGATTGATCAAAAATAGACTGATATGAATGTCACTGGAAGATTAAAATCAACTCTGGACTCTTTGGGGACTCTGCCTTTCTCTTATTAAAGTTCTTGCTGCTCAAATCTTATGTTATTATGCCTCTGCCAAGCAATTGTTTCACTGCTGCTGTCTTATAATAGCTCAGGTTTGACTTCTGTTGACTGTTTTTTTCTTCCTCTCACACACTACTGGATTCCACAAAGAAATTCCACATTTACTCCCACATTGTTTTATATTTTAACCCAAACCGGCTGGCTATGATTTGAAGCAAGTAAGCTTCATTTTCCTAATTATTTTCACCATTTTCTAAAATAAAGATAAAATACTGCGGATGCCGGAATCTAAAACAAAGACAGGAAATGCTGGAAAAACTCCGCATGTCTGGCAGCACGAGACTAGCTCTGATGAAGGCTTATCCTGACTCAACACATTGGCTCTATTCTCTCTCCATAGATGCTGTCAGACCTGCTGAGGTTTTCCAGCGTTTTCTGTTTTTGTTATATCATTTTCTCTTCATGTTTAATTGAAAGATAAGCAATAACTTTGAAGTTGTTTGAAGGTCTTTGAAGGCAGAGAGGGAGAAAATTGCAAAGCAGCATCTATGGAACACCTTCTAACATGTCTGTGTAGAGTTTGCACATTCTCCCCATGTCAGTGTGGGTTTCCTTTGGGTGTTCTGATTTCCTCCCACACCAAAGGTGTTTATAAATATATTACAAATTAAAGCCACTGTTCCAGAAATTGGATTGTGCTGCATCCAGTTCATAGTTGTAAAATGGATGGCTAAGGGAAAGTATGATGAGCATTGTGTTCATGCAACATCTATGGGAACGTGCTTGAAATTGGTATCAGGCCGTTTGCCAGCTCAAAATTGGATTGTGCATGCACTTTGTTTGCTGTGATCTGTTTCTTCAGGGGCCTGTCAGCTGAATCCTGACTGGGTGGTAAATTTTATTCCTGCTTTATAGGGTGGCACGGTGGCACAATGGTAAGCACTGTTGCCTTACAGCACCAGGGTCCCAGGTTCAATTCTGGCCTCAGGGTGACTGTGTAGAGTTTGCACATTCTCCCTGGGTCTGCATAGGTTTCCTCCAGCTGCTCCTGTTTCCTCCCACAATCCAAAGGGGGGCTGGTTAGGTGGAGTGGCCACGTTAAATTGTCCCTTAGTCTCAGGAGAATTAGCAGGGTAAAATTATGTGGTTCTGGAGATAGGATCTAAGTGAGACTGTTGTCAGTGTAGGCTTGATGAATCAAATGGTCTCCTCCTGCACTGTAGAGATTCTATGATTATCATGAAGTCATGAGAAGTGGCTTTACTTTTAAGTATCCAGAGATATATAGGTTAGATGGATTAGCTATGATAAATGGAAATGGGTTATGGAACTGGAAGGGTGGGCCTAGGTAAGATGCACTTTTGGCGAGTAGGTGCAGATACGATGGGCTGAATGGTCCCCTTATGCACGGTTGGGATTCTTTTGATTCTATGAAAATTCCCAATTTGTTCATTAATTTTTAGTCACTGGAGAGCTTGCAGCCAACATTCAAACAGGATCATGTAGGGGGACAAGAAGATGGGAGTCAGCTTTGCATTGCCAAAGTAAATGTGGCTTCTATTGCCCTGTTTTAATAAATAGTTCTACTTTAAATAAGTATTAAATTGAAATCAAGTTTTAATAGTATCACAATAGTACTAAAAAACCCTACAAAACCCAATTAATTTGATTACTTCTGTTGAAGCCATATTACATGAACAAACGTGTTAGCTAATTTGCACATGGCAGTATCTCGTAGTTATTAGGTGAGTTTGATGATCAGTTGATCCATTTTTTTGGTGGTGTTGGTCAAAGAAGAAATATTGGGCAGGTACTGAGATACCTTCTTTGTCTTGAAATAGGGGACCATGAGGTTTTTTTTATGTTCTCTGAATATGACCCTAACAATGGCACCTTTAATGAGTATCACTCCTTCTGCAGTACTTCGAAAGTGAAGTGGGACTTGAATCCAAAGCCTTCTCACTCAATGTTTTCACTGAAACATGCTGACTCTACTGTAAACTTCCAGTTGTTACATGTGGAACTAATACTCCCGCACACATTTTTTACTTGCTCATTGGATATGGACGTCACTTGCAAGTCCATCATTTATTGCCCACTCCTAATTGTCATCAAGAAATTGTTGGTGAATCACTGCAGTGTGCATGGTGTAGGTAAATCCATAATGCTGTTGGGAGGAATTTTCACAGTAGAACATGGAACAGTGCAGCACAGGAATAGACCCTTTGGCCCAGAGGTTGTGGTGAACATGAGGCCAAATTAAACAAATTCCTTCTGACTGCCTTTGGGCCATATCCCTCTATTCCCTGCATGTTCATATTCTTATCTAAAATAGCCCCTTAAACACCTCCATCTTATCTGCCTCCACCACCACCCCTAGTAGTGCATTCTAGACACCTACCACTCTGTCTAAAAATCTTCCCCTTCACATCTCCCCTTAAGGGCATGATCCCTTGTAAGGCTCATTTCAACTCTGGGAAAAACATTCTGACTGTCAACTCTATTTAAGCCTCACGTAATTTTATAGATTTCTATGAGGTCTTTCTCAGCCTCCACCATTTCAGGGAAAGCAAGCCTGGTTTGTCCATCCTCTCCTTATAGCTCCTATCCTGTAATCCAGGCTCTTCTGCACCCCCTCCAAAGCCTCCACATCCTTCCTGTAATATGGCAACCAGGATTGAATGCAAGTGGAGCCTCACCAAGGTTTTATAAAGCTGCAACATGAAATCCTGATTCTTGTACTCAATGTCCCGACCAATAAAAGCCATACCCCTTCTTTATCATCCTATCTACTTGTGTGGCTACTTTCAGGGAGGTTTGGACTTGAACCTCAGGATCCCTCTGTACACCAATACAGTTGAGGGTCCATGCCATGTCATGAGTGTCGTCTGCAAGCTTACTAACCCAACCAGCCTTGGATGAACCTGTATCTGGGGTCACCATTGCAGATGTCAGAACAGCTTTCTTGAAGGTCAACCCATGGGAAGTAACTGGCCCAGATGGGGTACCCGGACGTGCACTCAGATCCTGCGTGGATCAGCTGGCGGGGGTATTCACAGATACCTTCAACGTCTCTTTACAATAATCTGAGGTCCCTGTCTACTTCAAGAAGATGACCATCATCCCAGTACCTAAGAAAAACCAAGCAATTTGACTTAATTACTATTGGCTGGTAATGACATCCATCATTATGAAGTGCTTCAAAAAATTAGTCATGGCATGAATCAATTCCAGCCTTCCAGATTACCTGGATCCATTTCAGTTTGCCTACTGCCGCAACAAGTCGACAGCAGACACCATTTCCCTGGCCTTGCACTCAACCCTGGAACACCTAGGTAACAAAGACCCCTAATGTCAGGCTCCTATTTATTAACTACAGCTCAGCCTTCAACACTATTATTTCCACAAAACCCATCTCCAAATTCTGTGGCTTGAGCCTCAGCATCTCCCTCTGCAGCTGGACCTGAACTTCCTAACTCATAGACCACAGTCAGTAAGAATAGGCAACAGTGCCTACTCCACGATCATCCTCTACAGCAGTGCCCCAAAAGGCTATGTTCTTAACCCCCGCTAAACTCCTTATACACCTACGCGTGGCCAAATTCCCCTTCAATTCGATATTCAAGTTTGCTGATGACACCACCGTAGTGGGTTAGATCTCAAGCAATGATGAGATAGAGAATCTGGTGAACTGGTGTGGCAACAATAATCTCGCCCTCAATGTCAGCAAAACAAAGGAGATTATCATCGACTTCAAGAAGCATAAAGGAGAACATACCCCTGTCTACATCAATGGGGACAAAGTAGAAAGGATTGAGAGCTTTAAGTTTTTAGGTGTCCAGATCACCAACAACCTGTCCTGGTTTCCCAATGCCAACACTATAGTTAAGAAAGCCCGCCGATGCCTCTACTTTCTCAGAAGACGAAGGAAGTTTGGCATGTTAGCTACGACTCTGACCAACTTTTACAGATGCACCATAGAAAGCATTCTTTCTGATTGTATTAAAGCTTGGTATGGCTCCTGCTTGCCCAAGACTGCCAGAAACTACAAAAGGTCATGAATATAGACCAATCTCTCACGCAAAACAGCCTCCCATCCATTGACTCTGTCTACACTTCCTGCTGCCTCGGCAAAGCAACCAGTATAATTGAGGACCCCATGCACCCTGGACATTCTCTCTTCCACCTTCCTCCTTCTGGAAAAACGTTAGAAAAGTCTGAGGTCACATACCAATCAACTCAAGAACAGCTTCTTCCCTGCTGCTGTCAGACTTTTGAATGGGCTTACCTTGCATTGAGTTGATCTTTCTCTACACTCTAGCTATGACTGTAACACTACATTCTACAGTTTCTCATTTCCTTCTCTATGAACGGTATGTTTTGTCTGTATAGTGCACAAGAACCAACACTTTTCACTGTATGTTATACATGTGACAGTAATAAATCAAATCAAATTAAATCTACATTTTCATCCAAGTTATTTATATAAATCACAAACAGCAGAGGTCCCAGTACAGATCCCTTTGGAACATTAGTAGTCATGGACCTCCAGGCAGGAAAACACCCTTCCACCTCTACTCTCTGACTTCTATGGGCAAGCCAATTTTGACCAAATTACAGTGATAAAAAAGGTGGTTTGGCCCCAAGTGAGGACGAAGTGCAACTTGGAGGGTAACTTGTAAGTGGTGGTGTTTCGTACATCTGCTGTCCTTTCTCTTCCAGTGATAGAAGTCCTCCTGTTGAAGGAGACTTGGAGAGATTTGTACAGCACTTTGTAGATGGTACACACACCAACCACTATGTGACTATGATGGAAGGGAGTGCTTGTGGATGGGGTACCAATCAAATGGGCTGTTCTGGATGATGCCATGCTTCTTGAGTGTTGCTGGAGTTGCACTCATCCAGGCAACTGGGATGATTCCATCACAACGCTGGCTTGTGCCTGGTGGAGAGACTTTGAGCCAGGAGGCTGGTTACTCAGTGCAGCATTCTAACCTCTGACCTGTCCTTGTAGTTATAGTATTGTGTGTGGCACGTCCTGTTATATTTGGAGTCAATGGTAACCGGCAGGATGTTGATAATGGAGGATTTGGTGATAGTAATGCCATTGAATGTCATATGAAGATGGTACGATTCACACTTATTGGAGATGATCATTACTTGGCACTTGTGTGAATATTACTTGCCACTTTTCAGCCGAAGACCAATGTACTGGTCTTGGAGGAGGTGAGTATGAGCTATTTCAGACTCTAAGAAGTTACAAATGAGACAGAGTGCAATCATCAGTGAACATCTGCAGTTATGATTGTCGGATGGTCATTGACAAAATGTTAGCAGCATGGTGGTACACTAGTTAGCATTTCTGCCTCACAGCACCAGGGACCTGGGTTCAATTCCAGCCTCAGTTGACAGTGTGGAGTTTGCAAGTTCTCTTTGTGCCTGCATGGGTTTCCTCCAGGTACTCCGGTTCCCTCCCGCACTCCAAAGATGTGTGAATTAGTTTGATTGGTGATGCTAAATTGCCCCTTAGTGTCAGGGGATAGCAGGATAAATACGTGGGGTTATAGGCATCGGACCTGGGTGGGATTGTTTTTGGTGCAGGGTCAATGGGCAAAATGGCCTTCTTCTGCACTGTAGGGATTCTATGAAACAGTTGAAGATGGTTAGGCTTTGGATGCTCTGCTAATTCTTACACTATGTCCTGAAGCTTAGATTATTACTCTTTGAAGATAGAAAAATGATAGTTGGATCTTCTGTACTAAACCACAATGCAAGGTAAACCAGCCAAGAGACCCCCTGAATATTATTTTTTATTATTTCCATTGATGTTTGTCATTCAACATCCCCAATATATTTCTGACCTGTCATTCCCTCCCTGATGGTCTGGGAAAACCTATTTGGTTTTTAAATGACAGATTGAGAAATGCTTGAAATGAAATTGTTTGACAAAAGAACAGATGAAATTAAAAATCCTTGGTAATCTTTGTGCTTTGACTATGTGTGTGACTGTTTATAGTGATGTGTCTTTGTTGTACCTTTGTTGTGTTGTGTCTTTGTTCAAAAAGGGCTGCTGGGAAAAGCCTGGGAACTATAGGCCAGAAAGGCTCACATCTGTGTTGGATAAGTTGTAGGAAGGTACTTTGATGACAGGATCTGCAGGCATTTACAGACGCAAGGACTGATTAGAGACAGTCTGCATGGCTTTGTGAATGGAAAATTATGTTTCACAAATTTAATTGAGTTTCTGAGATGGTGACCAGGAAGGTAGATAAGAGCAGTGCAGTTGATGTTGTCTACATGGATTTTAGCAAGGTACTGCATAGTAGGTTGTTACACAAGGTTAAACCTCACGAAATCCAGGGTGAGGTAGCTAAATGGATAAAAAATTATCTTGGTGACAGAAGTCAGAGGGTGGTTGTAGAGGGTTATTTTTCAAACTGGAGGTCTGTGACCAGTGGTGTGCCTCAGGGATCAGTGCTGGGTCTACTGCTATTTGTCATTAATATTAATGATTTGGGTGAGAGAATAAAAGGCATGGTTAATAAGTTTGCAGATGACACCAAGATTGATGGGATCGTGGACAATGAAGAAGGTTATCTTGGATTCCAGTAGGATCTTGATCAATTGGGCCAGTGGGCTGATGAATGGCAGATGGAGTTTAATTTAGATAAATGCAAAGTGATGCATTTTGATAAATTCAATCAGGGCAGGACTTACTCAGTTAATGGTAGGGCACTGGGGAGAGTTACAGAACAAAGAGATCTAGGGATACGAGTTTATAGCTCCTTGAAAGTGGAGTCACAGGTGGACAGAATAGTGAAGAAGGCATTCGGCACGCTTGGTTTCATTGTTCATAACACTGAGTACAGGAGTTGGGACAATTTGTTGAAGTTGTACAAGACATTGGTAAGGGCACACTTGGAATACTGTGTACAATTCTGGTCACTCTATGACTGAAAGGATATTATTAAACTAGAAAGAGTGCAGAAAAGCTTTACTAGGATGCCACCAAGACTTGATGTTTGAGTTATAAAAAGAGGCTGGATAGAGCGGTACTTTTTCCTCTGGAGTGTAGAAGGCTGAGGATGATCTGATAGAGGTTTATAAAATAATGAGGGGCACAGATCAGCTAGATACTCAATATACTTTCCCAAAGGTAGGAGAGTCTCAAACTAGAGGGCATAGGTTTGAGGTGAGAGGGAAAAGGTACAAAAGTGTCCAGAGGGGCAATTTTTTTCACACAGAGGGTGGTAAGTGTCTGGAACAGGCTGCCAGGGGTAGTAATAGAGGCGGTACAATTTTGTCTTTTAAAAAACATTCAGACGTTTACATGGGTAAGATGGGTATAGAGGGATATGGGCCAAATGCAGGCAATTGGGCCTAGTTAGGGGTTTAAGAAAGGGGGCAGCATGGGCAAGTTGGGCTGAAGGGCCTGTTTCCATGCTGTAAACCTCTATGACTCGATGAGAAGCGTGTAAGTGCAAAATATTTCACTGGAGTTTGATGAAAGATGGACAGTCAGATAAAAATCTGTGAGCATTGTGGGTTCACAAAAATCGTATAAAGATTTGTGATTATTATTGTCACCGTAACCTGAAATTTCATCTTCACATATTGAAATTGATCATGAAAATTCGATTATGTATTTTACAGGTGGTGCCGTCATAATCTCAGATGACCACAGGCTGTTTTCCCCCGAGGAGAGAGCTGACTTGCGGTGATTTCACCTGAGGATCACCAAAGCTCAGGCAAGGGGTAAGTTTGAGAAGGTGGGGTCTTCATGAATAACCACAGCTGGCGTGGGAATGCTGTTGGCATCACTCTGCATCACACTCAGACAACTGATCTAACTGACTCCTTTTATTATGTATTTGGAGGACATCTCAATTAAATAAACAAATATTACCCTGGTGGATGACCTACAATCCCTTTTCTTGTCACTGACTGACTTTTTAGACAACTTATGAATATTCTACTACGTTAAAACAGTGGTCTGTTAATTTTACTATTTTTGTGCTGTGACCTAACATTTAAGAAACACCTTTTTATCAACTCTTTCCAACTTAAGCCAAATTGCCTGCAGCCAATGGACATACCGGCTGGAATTTAACTGTCCCATCTGCCGAGGGAATTGGAGCGGGCAATGGGCTGACCATGGAAATGTCTGTTGACCTCGGATGGAGTGTTGCAGTTTTGGGATGAATGAGGCTGGAAAATCCCACCCCTCATTTGCATCTGTGACTGGATCCTGAATTTCCTAACTCACAGACCACAATCAATAAGGAGAGGCAACAACATTTCCTCCATGACCATCCTCAATACCGGCCCCCCTACTATACTCCTTATACAACTACGGCTGTGAGGCCAAATTCCCCTCCAACTCGATTTTCAAGTTTGCTGATGTCACCACCCTGTTGGATCTCAAACATAAGAACATAAGAAATAGGAGCAGGAGTAGGCCATCTAGCCCTTCGAGCCTGCCCCGCCATTCAATAAGATCATGGCTGATCTGAAGTGGCTCAGTTCCACTTTCCCGCTTTCTCCCCATAACCCTTAATCCCCTTGCCTACCAAAAACCTGTCTACCCGTGTCTTAAATATATTTAGCGAGGTAGCCTCCACCACTTCAACGGGCAGAGAATTCCAGAGATTCACCACCCTTTGAGTGAAGAAGTTCCTCCTCAACTCCGTTCTAAACTGCACCCCCTTTATCTTAAGGCTGTGCCCTCTAGTCCTGCTGTCCTTTCTGAGTGGGAAGAATCTCTCTACCTCTACCCTATCCATCCCCTTCATTGTCTTATACGTCTCTATAAGATCCCCCCTCATCCTTCTAAACTCCAACGAGTACAAACCCAGTCTATTCAGCCTCTTTTCATAGTTCAACCCCCTCATCTCCGGTATCAGCCTAGTGAACCTCCTCTGCACTCCTTCCAAGGCCAGAATATCCTTGCATAAGTGCGGCGACCAAAACTGCACACAGTACTCCAGCTGCGGCCTCACCAGTGTCCTGTACAGTTGCAGCAAGACCTCCCTGCTTTTATATTCTATCCCCCTTGCTATAAAGGCCAACATCCCATTTGTCTTCCTGATCACCTGCTGCACCTGCAGACTGGGTTTTTGCAATTCATGCACAAGGACCCCCAGGTCCCTTTGCACCATAGCATGCTGCAGCTTTTCACCCTTTAAATAGTAAACCCTCTTACGATTATTCCTGCCAAAGTGGATAACCTCACACTTGCTAACACTGTACTCCATCTGCCAGGTCCTCGCCCACTTGCTCAGCCTATCTAGATCCATCTGCAGACTTTCCACACCCTCCGCACAATTTGCTTTTCCACTTATCTTTGTGTCATCAGCAAATTTCGACACCCTACACTCAGCCCCCTCCTCCAGATCATCTATATAAATGGTAAATAGGTAAATGGTAAATAACAATGATAAGATGGAGCGCAGGAATGAAATAGAGAATCTGGTAAACTGGTATGTAACCATAATCTCTCCCTCAAATGTCAACAAAATGAAGGAGATTGTCATTGACTTCAGGAAGAGTAAAGGAAAACATGCTCCTGTCTACACCAACAGGGATGAAGTAAAAAGGGTGGAGAACTTCAAGTTTTTAGATATCCAGATCACCATCAATCTGTACTGGTCCCCCCATGCCAGCACTATAGTTAAGAAGACTCACCAATGCCCTACTTTCTCAGAAGATTAAGGAAATTTGGCATGTCAGCTACAACTCTCACTAACTTTTACAGGTGTACCATAGAAAGCATTCTTTCTGGTTATATCACAGGTTGGTATGGCTTTTGCTTTGTCCAAGACTGCAAAAAAACTACAAAAGTTTGTGAATGTAGCCCAATCCGTCACGCAAACCAATCTCCCATCTATAGATTCCATCTACACTTCCCACTGCGTCGGCAAAGCAGCCAACATAACTAAGGGCCCAAGCACCTAGGACCTTCTCTCTCCCACCTTCTTCCATCAGGAAAAAGACGAAAGTCTGAGATCACATGCCAACCGACTCAAGAACAGCTTCTTTCCTGCTGCCATCAGACTTGCGAATGGACCTACCTTGTATTACGTTGATCTTTCTCTACATCCAAGCTATGACTATAATACTACTTTTGCACTCTTTTTATTCCTTCTCCATGAATGGTATGCTTTGTATAGCGTGTGAGAAACAACACTTTTCACGTATGGTAATACACGTGACAATAAAATCAAATCTTTGCACTTTGGTTTCTATATATTCTTTTGCTTTGTCAGGAAGGACTACCTGACACATCAAGTGAAGATTTGAAATTGTGAAAAGAAATTCACGTTTAAATTTTGCCTTTTGACATTTAATAATGAAAATATTTTCAGCTTTTCAAATGTTTTAACTTCAACAAATGTTGAGTGCAAATATTGATTTTATTGCTGCCTGAAGCAAAAGTTATATTGTGTATACCAGGAGGATGTCTCCGCATGGAAGAGATTAGAAATAGGAGACAATGTGTAAGAATCAGCAGTCTTTTAAGATTGAAATCAGGAGAAGTATTTTCGTTTAGAAGGTCATTCATCTGGAATTCATCAGGAATTCTCTTCCCAAGAGAGTCGTGAAGTCTGAGTTATTGAATTTATTCAAGGTCGAGTTAGGTAGTTTCTTGATAGAAAGCAGTTACAGAGTTATGGGGAACAGACAGCAAACCACAAATAAATCAGCCATGATCTTACTGAATCGTGGAGCAGGATCAGAAGGCCAAATGGCCTACTCCTGCTCCTAAATCCTATGTTCTCCTGTTTCTATGCATAAATCAAACTAATAACAATTTGAAGTGTTTATCCCAGAAAGTTTGAAATACAGACAATGATGGAAAAAAATCATCTTCTGGAAGGATAGTTACTTTTTGCAGTCATTTTTTATGGTGAAATTTGATTTTCAAAAGGGATGTCATGGTTTTGCTTAGTAACAACAAGAATCAGAACTAATAAAGGGCATGAAAGGATGTAATCTGCATAGCAACAAGGGAGAATCGGCCTGATGACAGCAACAACCAACATTCAAATGGTATGATGTTATCTGCCCCCTTCCCAGTAATGGGATTAGCAGACATTTAGATAATATCATATGTAAATGGCGCTATCATCAGGAAGCAGTTTACCAAAATGAGTGAGTCAATGTGGTTCGTGGCACAACACTATTTTTGAACACAAACCCATATCCCACAATGGCCAGACACAACTTTGAACACTGAAAATTAAGCTGGTTGATATCTGCAATAAAGTTACCTTTCACCTTAAGGTTGCCATAAAAAATTCATTCCACTGGAGGGAATGGGATATTGATTTTATTTTTATTATAAATCGGTTGTAATACTTTCATAACAAAACGTAATGAAGTAATATTTCTACTTACATGAAATTGTGTTTGGAAGTTAACCTCAATTTTTACAATTCTCCATTTTGTTGAATCCACTGTATTTATTTAGGATGTTTGTGATGCCAAATGGATGCCATTTTTCTGCTTGTAAAAATAGTCAATATCCACGTTATCTTAAACTAATCTCAATGTCTGTTGGGTACAAAATTTGCTGCTAAGATAACTGTTTTCTTACTGGAAATGTATCTTTAAAAAAATGAAGCACAACATACAAAGCTAATGATAAAATATTGTGAAGTATGGAATCAGAATTTTGTTTGTTTAATGAAGCCAATCATGGTCAGTTTTAAATAGAAATTCTATTTGGCTGCAAAGAGCATAGAAGCCCATACCAGCAAAAACAGCTTTCTGCAGTGAAAGTAATAATTGGAGGCTTGAATATTTGAAAATGCACTGAATATTTTAAATTTTAATTCATTATGAAATTGGATCCAAGAAATGCCACTCACTGGATTGACAGCTCTTCATTTTCTTTAAAAATATGACCTATTTTGGTATATAGAATCATGGATTCTACTGCAAAAGAAGCCACTCAATCCATAATGACAGTGCCGGTTTTTTGAAAGAGCAATATACTTTAATCTTACACCTAGCTATTTCTTCATAACCCTGCAAATTGGTGCTCTTCACGCTTCTTTTTAAAATTCCCATGTAATCTGCCTACACAATCCTCAGGTAGTGTTTTCCAGGTCTTCACTATTCTCTGATATAAAAAAAATCCTCATTTTCTAGCTAGTTTTCTGCCAATTAATTTAAATCTAAGACCTTAGGGGATGGATTGTATGGGGGTGTTGTAGTTCCCCAACCACCCCTGCCCACTCTCCTCTCCTAAAATCCCTTGGGGAGCATGGCCAGAAAGCAATGACCATCCCGGTGTTGTTATATCCCAGTATGGGATATCCATCCCTCAGGAACAGGAAGCCCAGCGTCTGAGAACTGACTGCCAATTAGAGATTGGCAACTCTTCTGTGCCAATACTCTTATCTGAAGTGGTGGCTATTGCCGGTACGGCAGCAAAGCCAAGAGGAGGAAGACTGTGTTAGACTCAGCCCCATAGATGAGTTCAGGGTGTCACTGGCAGGCCCCAGCGAGAGAGTTGTAGGAGGCTGGAGGAAAGGCTGGGCTGGGGGTGGTGGATGGGTAGGAGAACGTGGATGGAAATTACATCTAGTTTCATCAGCCATTTTCGTCAGCACAATAGGGGTTCGATTTTCTTGTTGGGCCAAGACAGAGATACTTCACATTCTAATATAGACTTATTGGATCTTGTGAGTATAATTTCCTTTCAAATGTTTGTTTGAGTATCTTTCAGTAAACTCTGCTGATAAGATGGAAATAAAATTCCATGGATATGGACTACATTATTGACACATTATGATTAGATTTAGGTACTATCATTACCTTCGTGTATAAGCTATACCGTATAATTAGCTTTAATAAAAGATGTTGGGGGTGATTTTGTGACCTCATTGCACCTGGCACAGATCGCACCGATCCCAGAGGATAGCGTGTGGGCCTAAAAAGCGGTTCCATGCCCAACATTTCTTCATCCAAAGAGTGGCGAGTCTGTGGAATTCATTCATCATTCATAGTTGGTGCCAAACATTGAATGTATTCAAGAGGCAGTTGGATATAGCACTTGGGATGAATGGGATCAAAGGTTATAGGGAGAAAGCAGGAATAAGCTATTGAGTTGGATGATCAGCGATGATCGTAATGAATGGCAGAACAGGCTCAAAGGGCCAAGTTGCCTCATTTTGCACCTATCTTCTATGTTACTGTGTAATGGAGATGATGGGACAATGGAGACTTGAAATTATGTTTATAGCAATACGACAGCACATCAACAGGCTTTTCCTTGTGGAAACTAGTATCATTTGCATTTTCTTCTGCCCCTGTCACTGTGTGTTTTGCAGCAGCAGAGGCAGCCTGCCATTGGCCAGAACGGTGAGACTGCATCTCAGATACTATGTGAAGTTTTGATCTCCTTACTTATTCAAGGAAGGATGTAAATGTATTGGTTGCAGTCCAGAGGAGGTTTACTAGATTGATACCTGGATACTTGGGTCATTTTATGTGGATAGATTGAACAGGGTGACTTGATTGAAGTATATAAGATCCTGAATGGTTTGACAAGGTGGGTGTGGAAGGATGTTTCCTCTTAGAATCATAGAAGCTATGGCATGGATACAGGTCCTTCAGCCAATCTGGTCCATGTCAACCAAAATGCCCACCTAACTATCCCCATTTGCCTGCATTTGATCCACATCCCTCTGAACCTTTCCTATCCAAGTATCTGTCCAAAAGCCTTTGAAATGTCGTCAATGTGCCTGCCTCAACCACTTCCTCTGGCAGCTCATTCCACGTACGTATTACCCTCTGGGTAAAAAAGTTGCTCCTCAGGTTCCCATTATTTTTTTCCCCTGTTAACTTAAACCTACACCCTCTAGTTCTCAATTCCCCAACTGTAGGAAAAAGACTGAGTGCATTCACTTTTTCCATGCACCTCATGATCTTATACACCTCTATAACATCACCTCTCAGTCTACTACTCTCCAAAGAAAAAAGTCCTAGCCTGTTCAATGTCTCCCTATAACTCAGTCCCTTGGGTCCTGACAACATCCTTGTAAATCTCTTCTGCACTCTCTCCAGTTTAATAAATCTTTCCTATAGCAAGGTGACCAAAACTGAACAAAATGGAAGAGTGTCCTTGTTGCATTAACTTTATCTGTCTGTTTGGCTGCACATTCTGCTCTCTGCAATGAATGAAGGTCCTTGTAAAGAGCAAAGTGTAACAGAAGTGTTTCTATAAGGATAATTATTCCATATCCTGACAATTATCTATTTTTCTTAACAATTTATTGTAAATTATATTAATTAACAATATTAATAACAATATTGTAAATAATTTCCTGAAGAATGGTAAATGAATTAGAACTTCAATTCAATATTGTGTGGACCAAAATAATTAATCTCTGACAATTGTTTGGTTTGATAGCCAGCTTTTGTCGATAAAATACAGCATTGATAGTTAAGCTCTTACATGTCAGAAATATAATTTTAAATGAAAAATAAGCAAAAATCAATTCTACCACATTCTTCATATGGTAAGATATTTAATCTTAAAAAAAATCAAATATATTTTTGAACAACAAATAAGGGAGACGTCATAGGTTTGCAGAAAGACCAAATTTATACCCAGACACACACAGTCATTGAATAATCATATGGAATTGTGTAATATAGTTTGCCGGAGCACTTTCATTGGATCACATCGCATAAGTCTGATTATGTGATGGTTGCAATAGATGTCTGTATGCTCTGGTATTTCAAATGAAAAAGGGACAAAATTGGACAGGCAAGTTTATTGTTGATCCAATATGACATTTTTGACATGTATTTCTATTATTTTTAGTACATTAAGTCCAATATGTTTCGTGACATTTCTGATCTGATGTTTTTCAGAGTTCTTTAAGTCAGGGTTGAAAGGAGAATTTCTTTTCAACATTTCAGTGATATTTTTTGAATTTTCAAATTTTGCTGTAGTGTAATGGTAATGTCACTAGACTAGCGATCCAGAGCTAGAGAGTAATATTCCAAGGGCATGGGTTCAAATTGCACCATGGCAGCTGATAGAATTTAAATTCAATTTTTTTTTAAAAAAGCTGAAATGGAAAACTAGTCTCAGTATTGATTATCACAAAACTGTCATTAAATGTTGTAAAAGCCCATTTGGTTCACAAAGACCCTTTAGGGAAGAATATCTGTCATCCTTATCTAGTCTGGCCTACATGTGACTCCAGATCCGAAGTAATGAGGTTAACTGTATTCTGAAATGTCCTAAGAATCCACACAGTTCATGGACAGTGAAGGATGGGGACAAATTCTGACCATACCAGCAAAATGCCCATTCGATCAAAGAATTTAAAAAATGTTGCTTCAATTATTTGTTTCCTAGGCATGAGCTTGAAGGGTGAATAATATTCTCTTAGGATTAATGACCTAAGAAGATCTCCAATTAATCAGGGAATATTCTGGTTGAAATCTGGGCATTTCTTAATAATTGGTTTAAATCTTAATAGGGCAGGAAACAATGACAGAGTGAACAGAAGTCCTTAGTTGAGTTTGCCTGGTTAAAGATTAAGAGCTAAAATAATCAAGTCGTTGAAATTAGTTGAGGCCCGAATGTTGTGTGATGTCAAGCAGAAGTTTGATATAGCTCTTGGTGCTAAAGGGATCAAGGGATATGGGGGCATGGCAAGTTTAGAATATTAAATTTGATGATCAGCCATGATCAAAATAAATGGTGGAACAGGCTTGAAGGGTCGAATGGCCTATTCTTGCTTCTATTTTCTATGAATTTGACAAGAATGTGACAAATGCAAAATATTGTGGTTGCTGTGGAAATATGAAATAAAAGCCAAAACTAGAGAGATAGAACTATTAGTTCAGGTCAATGACATCTCATCAGAATACAAGTTTAACTTTGTATCCCTCTCATTATAGGGTACCTGAACAGTTGAGTATTTCCAGTATTTTCAGTTATCATTATAGCATTATGTGCACACTCCAATATTTCACAAGTCAAAATAAAGCCAAATATCCTTGATGGTTGATAGAGAACATCTTTTCTGCATTTTTTTTCACAATGTGAAGTATTACTTGATATACTCTCAAGTTCTATGTTGATGAACATGGCATTATTTATAATGTGATTCCCATGCCCATCTTACAGCATAAAGTTTTGAAAAACGTCTGCTTGACTTGAATATTACAATCCTGGCCAGGATTCTCTCTTAGTCAGTCAGATATGTTCATGGGGTGGATTTGATTATTTTCCGCATCAAATAGAAGGGCACTTTCTCTTGGAAAATTACTTTTTTCATAGTGCAGCCAGTGAGCTTGCATCCCACTGAGGCAATTCTTCTGCGGTGGAACGTCCATTGATGGTGGCAATGTCTGGTTTTCCTGTAAAACATAGGACTGATAGAATGCACTGTATTAATATTTGTAATGTTCAGTGTTACTCTCATTGGTTGGATTTTCCTCAAGATAATCACTTTTACTGATATTTTGATTTGTTGATGAAAAGATGCATTAAAATTGATTAAGCTACTCTTAAACCTTGCTGTAGCATGTTCCATTGGGCAGAAATTGTTGGCTAAACCGAATATTGTTTTTGTATTTTTTTTAATTTTTGTGCTCCTATCACCATCAAAGAATGTAAATGATCTCTCATTTTGAATTTTCCTTTATTTGCTTGCTGTTGCTGTGCAATTTACCAGCTACCATTTTCATTATGTTCTTTGCTTTCAGTTTCAGATAACTGTTTCATCCTTCCCTGTCAACTTTTGTCAGAAATCTGTGCGTATGTTTTACATGCACATATAATAGGCATCGCATTTATCTTCTTCCCACTTCAATAGTGAACAACAAGTCAAGTGTTTCATTTACACCCACAGCACGTAATTGAAAAGGTAACGAGAAGATTTCACTTGTCTAACTCCTTTATCAATCTGAATTATGCTTAAACACCCACATACTAATCATCAATTAAGCTGCAGACAATAAAGTCCCCTTACCAATTTAGTTTGATAAATGTAAAACAGTCGAAAGTCAATTGGAATGAGAATATGAGTTTGAAGGTAATTAGGACAGAACAGCAAAAGAACCAGGGAGGAAAGATTTGTCTAGACATCACGTAGATTTACAAGACTTTGAAATGGCTGGTCCCTTCTCTTTTAAAATGAGTTAATGCCCTTGATCGGATTCCAAGGCCAGCAAGTTCAGTTCTGTAACACTATTGTTATGCATGCACCAAAAGTGTGCATTATAATGTCAAAAACATTTAATGTTGAATTTATGCACAATCTATTATTTTGGACCATGCAGGTCCAGATAACACTTCTCTGAAATGTTCACAGTTATATTTAGTTCCACAAGCAACCTGACAGCTCTTTGCCCTACCCTTTAAAACTAATTAAAGGTGAACCATGCAACCTTTAGGTTCTCTATTTTTGACTTATTTTGCCATTGCTACTATTGGAGATGGACTGTTGATTATCATTGGAGGAGTTCTGAAGACTTCTTGGATTTACAAGGGGGTGATCTTAGATTTTGATAAGGATGTTAGAGGCCTGTCAGGAGAAAATCTGCTTTACCATTGGAGCTTGTAGTTGCCTTATCTCTCGGGTTGCAGCATATCTTGGCAATGGAGCATGGGCAGAAAGGAGAAGCAATGAGTAAAGAGTGAAAGGAGAAGGGCCTTCAGTAGAAAGCCCTGTCCATCTACCATCTTCAAGAAGGACTTCTCCTATCTCTGCCTCTTTCAGCAGCAGTATATAAGGGCCTGAGTTTCACCTTGGAGATGTTGAATGAACTGTGCCACCTCATAAAACCTGGCCTGAATACACTCTAGGAATTCTTGCCCCTCTGTCCTTTACAGCAGAACTATTCCAGTCTATATTTGGATAATTAAAATCTCCCTTTATAACAGCTGTACAATTCTTGAACCTCTCTGTAATGTCTGCAAATCTACTCTATTACATCTTTCTCATTGGCTAGAGGTCTATAGGCTGCACTGAGCAATGTCATTGAACTTTATTCTTTAGCTCGAGCCAAATAGATTCTGTGCTTGCTTCCTTCAACACATCTACGTTCTTGAGCATTGCAATTATATCATTAATCGATATTAATCCCTCTTTCCTTCCTTTCATATCTTTCCTTCCTTTCATATCTTTCCTGAACAGTTTGTATCCAGGAATATTTGTGCTAACTTGCTTTTGGAGCCAGGTCTCTGTTAGAGGCACAATCTTTTATTTCCACATGATGATCTATTAGCTTATCTCACCATCTTATTTATCACAATTATAATGGTTTATGATGGAATACACTCTGAGAATCTGATTTAAATATGTTAGTGGAGTAAAGTTTACATATACAACAGGTTGGCAATGTAATTCTGTGGTGATTGTCCCTTTAAGGGCAACACAACAAAAGAGGCTCACCTAGCCTGAGGGACAAATTGAGACTGTGGGCCCAATTTTACCATCAGGTTGTTCCCATTTTTGGGTGCAGAAACTTTGTACAGTCAGGCGTGAGGACAGTAGCACAATCCGTGCCCATCTCTGCACCAGTACCCCTTTTACTAAGGCTCAAAAATGGTCGTGATCGAGACTGCACCCAAAACAGGTGCAACAACCATTTAAAAGTATTTGCATGCACTTAAATTGACTTAATGGGCTGTATGCCCAACCTCACTGGCACTTCCCCCTTCACCACTATGTTCACCCATCCAGATTCATCGTGAAACAGGCATGCTCCATAGAAGTCCGATTCAGATGCACCAGTTGGTGAGGAAGTAAGTGTTGAGCGTTCGATGGCTTTCTGCTTGAGGTCAGTTGTGGGGGGAACATTGGGCAGGAGAGAGTGGGACCTGTTCCTTGATGAAGCAGAAAATACTTTGTACAAATCTAAGGTATCTAATAACATAAATCAGAATCAATGAGATCTCCTGATCTATTATGCTAAAAACAGATGTTGGGGGCTTGTTGTGTTGTTGTGGGGGGGGGGAAATAAATCCTTTCCCTAGAAACTGTAGCCAAAATTTTCTACTTGTAGTCACGTCATGTGGCAAGAGCAGAAAATATCGACTGAAGGCCTTAGTCGCTTTTCATGTTGATGTCAACGCAGGTCGCAATCGTCCGTCCCTCTGCCAGTGGCAGGTCATGCATGCCAATGTTCAACCTCATTGCAATAACTGAGGATTTCATTATCAGATCCAAATGCTGGAATGATACCCCTGGGTCAAATACCACGTCCACAGCAGTGTCCTGGCAGAATGGCATGATGTATGACTGGTTTCAAAAGGTGACCACCGAGCTCTGAGGTGAGTGAAGCGCTGGCAGAGAGGTTTCACACCTTTAACATGACAAGATGGGAGGAGATGAGAAGGGCTAACAAGGGCTGGGTGTTGCAGAAGTGTTGGGAGAGTTGGGCATTTGCCAGGGGTGAACTTGGGTGCCAAATGTTTCCTTGGTCTTGGCAGTCATGGCTTCCAGGTGGATTCTGTGTTAGCTGTCTGCAGAGGTTGCCTTCAAATATGACGCCAGGATCATCGATGATTTGAGGTGATGGCGATGGGTGAATCAGAGGCCGCCTGCCCACCTGCGATACAGTGGGAAGCCCATGCCTGCCATTTGTTTGCCAAGTGTCACACTTGGTGGAAAATGTCATCATTGGCACTGGCAGGCTCAACATCACCTTTCCTGCCCAATACTGGGCTTTGCCGATATGGGGGATGCTTCTGCCCTTGGTTTTTCGTCTTTTGTTTGTCTATCACAGTGTATTAAATGGGGTGCATTATGCATAAGATAGCACCATTACATAAGACAGGCTCGATCGATCTAAAGATTTTTTCCAGTCATTTCCATAGGTTCAAATAAAGGCAGATTTTTTAAATTGCTTTTTTTTAATCCTTTGATCAAGTGTGGGCATTGCTAGCATTTGTCCACCTCTCACTGTCCTTGAACTGCTTGGCCTACTAAGTGATTTAGGAAGGCGGTTTAGACCCAACCATATTACTGCGGGTGGCACAATGGCATGATGGTTCGCACTGCACCAGGGACCCCGGTTCAATTCCTGGCTTGGGTTACTGTCTGAATGGAATCTGCACCTTCAATCTGTGTCTGCATAGGTTTCCTCCAGGCGCTCTGGTTTCCTCCCACAGTCCAAAAGAGCTGTGCAGCACAGCTGACCATTGTGCAATAAATTTAGCTGTTAGGTTCATTCTCATTAGGTTAATTCTCTACCATTGTACCCAAACAGGGTGCTGGAGTGTAGCAACTAAGGAATTTTCACAGTAACTTTGTTGCAGTGTTAACGTAAGCTTACTTGTAACTAATAAATAAACCTTACATTTATATTAATACAGAACTGGAATCAGCCACACCAGATAAGGACATTAGTGAACCTCATAGTCACCATTATTGAGACAGGCTTTCAAATCCAGATTTTAAAAAAACTGTATTTAAGTTTCACCAGCTGCTCTGGTAAGACTTGAGCCCATTTCCCTGAGCATTTTCCTGGGTCTCTGGAGCACTAGTCCATTAAAATTATTTCTATGCAATCGTTATCTCCAACAGCATTAATCAGCAACAGAAATTCCTCTGAATTGCTGGTTTAAAATATAATCAACACTATATAAAAATAAAACAATGTCAGCGTAGAAAAACAGCCTTTCCACACAAATGTTTTATTTGATTAAAATGAAAAATAAGTACCATTCATTTTTGGCTCTTAATGGCTAGATCACAATTGCTTAGACAACCTGTAGGTTGCTGTTAACCATGCTAACAACCCTAATCTCACACTAGATGTGGAGTAAAAACTTTGAACCAATACAACAAACCAGAACAAACTGCTGTTCCAGATGAATTTTTTAAAAAGATCCAAAATTTCACTGACGTTTTTTGGCTCTTTCTAAAGGAATTGAACTCACTTGAGAGCCTTGATCTTAGTTTTATTTCAATAATTCTCAGAATAATTTAATAGCAAATGTTGGCTGGGGCACGGTATAGTGGTAGTACCACTAGATTAGTAATCCAGGATATTGCTCTCGGGACATATATTCAAAACCTACCACAAAAGTGGGCAGAACGTAAATTCAAAAATAAAACCTGAAATTGAAACTTATCTCAGAACATAGAAACATTGAAAATCAGATCAGGAGGAGGCCTTTTGGTCCTTTAAGCCTGCTGTGTTATTCATTATGATCTTGCCTGACCATCCTTGATTCACCTTCCTCTGACTCCTTACATAGGTTCCTATCCCCCTCCCATTTTAGTTCAAACCCTCCCCAACTACCCTAGCTACCATTCCCCCATGGACATCATTTCAGGTCCAATCTTGATATAACCTGTCCAGTTTGTACTGGTCCCACCTTCCCCAGAATCAGTCCCAATGTCCCAGAAATGTGAAGCCCTCCCACTGACACCATCTCTTCAGCCATCTATTTATCCAATATATCCTGCTACTTCTACTCTGACTAGGACATTGCACTGAAATCACTACCTTTGAGGCTCAACTTTCTTCCTAACACGCTATATTCTGCTTTCATCTCTTTTTCTACCTATGCCATTAATACCCCTGTATACCAGGACCATTGGCTGTTCACCGTGCTCCTCAAGAATGTCCTGTAACCACTCTGAGACATCCTTGACCCTAGCACCAGGAAGCAACATACTATCCTGTAATCTCATTTACGGATACAGAGATCCCTTTACAGCTGAATCCCTGGTCACTTGCATTCCCATACATTTTACTCCTCACCCCTGCAAAGAGACAACTGCTGTGCAACAGATTTGGCTGTTGCTGCTTTCCAATGATTATGAAACCGTCACTGCCATTCATAAAAAAACCCATCTGATTCACAAAGGTCCTTTTGGGAAGGAAATCTGCCATCTCTACCAGGGCAGGCCTGCATGTGGCTCTCAGTTCCACAGTAATAGTGTTGACTCTGAACTGCTCTCTGAAATGAAGCCACTCAGTTCAAGGGAGATTAAGATGGGCAACAAATGCTGGCCTTGCCAGTGAGATCTGCATCCTATTAAAAAATAAAGAAGGAAATAGCAACATGTTTGTTGACACTGAACAAACACTTGCTGAAGTTTATTTGTGTTATAATGCATCACTTCAATGGTTAACAGTAATGAAAATAACTACTTTAGTGACATTATATAAAATGTAACTATTTGGCTGCATTTACCATTTGAAACATTTTCATATGTTGGATTCCAACAGAAGTGAAGACTACAACTTGCATTTGTGTAGCGCCTTTGACCTGCTAAAACATCCAAGGCATTTCAAAGGTGCAAAATCTGATAAAATGTGATGCCGAACATAAAGGGAGTAGACTCAAAGCTCAATCAAAGGAATATGTAGAGGGGGGGAGAGAGAGATGAAGAAATGCAGATTGTCAGCAAGGACATGGTGTGTAGGGAGGTAAGATAGGACTCCATGCATGGGACACAGGTAGTTGGGGTTGCTGAAGAAGCCAAAGTAGGAGAACTGTTGAGTTCTTGGAGGGTTGTAGGTCTAGATTAGATTTTATAGAGAGGTGTTTTAAAGAGGTGAAGGTATGAGACATGCATTGGCTAAAATAAGCTGGCAAAGGATACTTAAAGGGTTGACGGAGGAAAGGGAATGGCAGACATTTAAAGAACACATGGATGAAATTCAACAACAAGAGTAAATCAGGGAAGGTGGTTCAACCGTGGGCAACAAGGAAAATCAGGGATAGTGTTAAAGCCAAAGAGGAGGCTTATAAAGCATCAAATCTGAAAACTGGAAGAAATTTAAAATTCAGCAAAGGAGGACAATTGATTTAATTTTAAAGGGGAAAATACAATACGAGAGTAAGCTTGCAGAAAAAATAAAAACTGACTGCAAAAGCTTCTATGGATATGTGAAGAGAAAAAGGAAAAGGCTGGTGAAGACAAACGTAGAATTCCAGTTAAAATCAGGTGAATTCGTAATGGGCAACAAAGAGATCGTAGACTGGCTAAACAAATATTTTGGATCTGTCTTCACTAAGGATAACACAAATAATCATCCAGAAATACTAGGGGACTGAGGGTCTAGCATGAAGGAGGAACTGAAGGAAATCCTTATTGGTCATGAATTTGCTGGGATTAAAACCCGTTAAGTCCCCAGGGCCTGATGCTCTGTATCCCAGTGAAGAAGGGAAAGGGTTAATGAATTTAATGCATTTTGTACCTAGCATATATCACAAACATAACCCTTCCTCATGGCTGATCTTCTCAAGTTTATTCTGCTCCTGGCATCAATATAAATTATTTATTCAAGTTTTCCTTACTTGTTCATGCCTTTCATTCTGTAACATTCATTTTCATTAGGACGGATAGTTACATGTGAATGTTACTTTACAGACATTGCAAACTTTATCTGATTGTACTACTAAACCCAATTATATAGATGGTAGAATGTGATAACGGCTATTTGACAGGAGGACTCCTGCTGGGAAGCCGCGATCACACAAGTTACTTCAACGGAGAAGCAGCCAAAGCTGCCGGAAAACCTGTGAATCGTGACTGTACCGATGCCTGCGTCATGATTGAAGCTGCCAGACTAGCTGCGGGTCATGGCTGAAGCCAGGGGCTGCATCCTGGTTGGAAGCAGAAATGTTGCGAGTTCTAACTGATACCAATGTTTGCGTCATGACAGGTACTGAGAATCATGATGTATAAATACCCACACTTATTTGTGTTCACTGAGAAGCCGGGTAAAACACTGTTAGGGGCCAGGTCTCTCCCAAAAGCTTTTGAAATAAACCTACTGTATTTTTACTCACTAACAGTCTCAGAGGTGTCTTTTACCTACCATACCAGAGAACATAAGGAAGTGGCCCTAGAAATATTGAATGCATTGGTGATCATTTTCCAGCATTTTGTAGAGTCTGGGAGAATTCCAATCATTTGGAAGGTAGCTAATTAATCCTACTTTTTTTAAAAAAGAAATAATAGAGAAAATGGGGAATTATAGACCAGTTAGCCTGATATCGATGGTGGGGGAAATGCTGGAGTCAATTATTAAGGTTGTAATAACTGAGCATTTGGAAATCAGTGACAGGATCAGTCCAAGTCAGCATGGATTCACTGAAGGCAAATCGTGCTTGACAAATCTTCTGAATTTTTTGAGGATGTGACCAGTAGAGTGGACAAGGGTGAACCAATGCAAGTTGTGTACCTGGACTTCCAAAAGACTTTTGACAAGGTCTCACACAAGTGATCAGTGAGCAAAATTAAAGCTCATAGTATTGAGGGTAATGTATTGATGTGGATAGAGAACTGGTTGACAGACGGGAAGCAGTGAGTGGGAATAAACGGGTTCTTTTCAGAGTGACAAGTAGTGACTAGTGGGGTACTGCATGGTTCAGTGCTGGGACCTCAACTGTTCATGATATGCATTAATGATTTGGATGAAGGAATTGAATGCAATATCTCCAAATTTGCAGATGAGACTAAGCTAGGTGGCAATGCGTGCTGTGAGGAGGATGCTAAAAGGTTGCAGGATGACTTGGATAGGTTGACTGAGTGGGCAAATAGTTGGCAAATGCAATATAATGTGGATAAGTAAATGTGAGGTTATCCACTTTCATGGCAAAAACAGGAAGGAAGATTATTGTCTGAATTGTGGCAGTTTAGGAAAAGAGGAAGTGTAACATAACCTGGGCATCATGATAGAACAGTTGCTGAAGGTTGGCATGCAGGTACAGCAGGTGGTGAGGAAAGCTAAAGGCATGCTGGCCTTCATAGCAAGAGAATTTGAGTGTAGGAGTAGGGATGCAGTTATACAGGGCTTTGGTGAGGCCACACCTTGAGTATTGTGTGCAGTCTTAGTCTCATCTGATGAAGGACATTCTTGCTATTGAGGGAGTCCAGCAAAGGTTCACTAGACTGATTCCCAGGACGGCAGGACAGACATATGAAAAAAGACTGGATCGACTGGCCTTGCACTTCACTGGAATTTAAAAGGAAAGTGGATCTCATAGAAACATATAAAATCCAGATGGGACTGGACAGGCTAGATGTGGGGAGAATGCTCCTGATGTTGGAGAAGCCCAGAACGAGGGGTCACAATCTAAGAATAAGAGGTAAACCATTCAGGAATGAGATGAGGAAGAATGTCTTCACCCAGAGTTGTGAACCTGTGGAATTCTCTACCACAGAAAGCTGTTGGGATCAATTTGTTAGATATGTCCAAGAGGGAGCTTAAAGTGGCTCTTATGGCTAAAGGGATCAAGGGATATGGAGAGAAAGCAGAAAGGGATACTAAAAGTCAACCATCATCATATCAAATGGTTGTGCAGGCTCCATGGTGGCGTACTGCTGCACCAATTTTCTATGTTTCAATGTTTTTAACATTTAAAATGATAGATGTTGCCAGATCTGGAGACAACGTAGAGGGCACAGGTAGATTAGATTTGAAGCAGATTAGGACAGGAGCAGCAGAGCTTTGCTTGACCTGAAGTTTACCTGAAGGAGGCTGGAGAATGGAAGGCTGATGTGGAGAACAAAGGGAATGAAGTCTCAAAGTATTTTCAAGGGTGCAAATTTCAGCAACAACGGAATTGAGACGGGAATGGAAATTGGTGATTTCCTAGGCAGAATGTAGGATGTCTTCATGATGGAAGAGGTAGAGGGCTGGATGGTCAGCTTTGGGTTAAGTTTGACACAAAGGTAGCAAGCTTGTTCAGGAGAACAGAAGTTTTTGTGAGGTTAAAAGCCATGGTTTTCATCCTCCCAAAGAACATTGCAGCTCATGCAGAGCCGGATGTGAAACAAGCAGGCTGAAAATATCAAGGCATTTGAAGTTGTTAGTCAGTTTGTGGAAAATTAGAGCTCAGTGTTGACAAGGAATAGCATGTAGAGGAGGATGAAAAGTGATCAAAGACAGATCCTTGGGGTCTCCAGATGAAACAGATGAATGACGGGAAGTGAAACAATTGCTGAAGGTGTGCTGGCACTGGTTAGATAGCTAGGAGCGGAACAAAGAGAGGGCACTCACATTCAATTGGAATATAGAGGAGAGGCATCAAAGCAACATACTTGTGGCTATGAATGGCTATAGAGATGTAAAGATAGACAAGGATGAGGAATGTAGTACAATGGTTATTCAAAATAGATGTCATTTTGTTACTTTAGTTAGATTTGTTTCCATGCTTTGACAGAAATAGAAGGAAAGGGAACCATTTAATCTGCCAACATTTGGGTAGAAAGGGTGTCCAAGTCATTCATTTCACTTGTACTATTTTTCATGTCTTTGTTGTTATTAATTCACAGACTATGGATCTCAATGGTAGGGCTGGCATTTAAGATCCATCCCTAATTTTCCTTGCGAGCATGACGGTGAACCATCTTCTTAAACTGTTTGCAGTCGGTGTGGTGAAGAAACTCCCACAGTGCTGTTCAGCAGGGAGAATTTGACTTAGTGATGAAAAGGAAAAGGAATAAAGTTCCAAGTCAGAAATATGTGTCACTTGGAGGGGACTTTGGAGTTGGTGGGATTCTTGGTGGTAGAAGTCACGTGTTAGGAAGCTTTTGAGGAAGCCGAGGTGAGTAGCTGCAGTGCATCTTGTAGATGGTGCACGATGATTCCACTGTGTATTGTTGGTCTAGAAAGCACTGAATAAGCAAACTACTTTGATCTGAAAGGTATCAAACCTAATAAGTATTGTTAGATATTTATGACAAGTGAAGTACATTCTATCATTCTTCTGTTATCTGCCTTGCAGTTGGTGAAAAGGCTTTGGAAGGAAGGGAGGTGAGTCCCAGGCCACCAGACATTAGCCTGCTCTTGTACACATAACATTAGTGTGGTTAGTTCATGTAGTTGTATGGTCAATGGGGGCTCTAGGATGTCAATAGTACATGATTCAACAAGGGCAATGCCATTGAATGTCAAGGGGAGATGGTTAGATCCTATCTCATTCCTAACTCACAGACCACAATCAGTAAGGATAGGCATCAACAGCTCCTCCACGATCATCCTCAAAACTTGCTGCATGCAGTAGCAGACTGATTCATTAAAAACAAAGAACAAAACAGCCCGGGAAACAGGCTCTTCGGCCCAACGAGCCCGCGCCGCCATTTTAACATTATGAGTCCCCCCTCCACCCATGACCCTTGTCTATGCTTATGGCATTCCACATTGAGGGAAGACTAATTTAGGGACAATTTGTTACACCAATCAGCCTAATAGCACATCTTTGGGGTGTGGGAGGAAACCGGAGCACCTGGAGAAAACCCACGCAAGCACGGAGAGAATGTGCAAACTCCCACAGACACTGGCCCAAACCCATGTATCTGCACAGCAAACAGTGATAATCACTGAGCTGTCGTGTTGCCCAGCATCTGGTCCAGTTTAAGCGTACACTAACAACATGAAGTACTAGGCTATTCTCAAAACAACCAAGAGCAGCTCTCATACGACCCATCGCGTGTATGCCCCTTGTTGAACAACAAGGCAGACCGAAGCACCTGTGGATTATGTGAAGAATTGTGAATGGAACAAAACACTGCAATTAAAGTAAAAGTTTATTTATGAGTCATAAGTAGGCTTACACTGCAATGAAGCTGTTGTGAAAATCCCTTAGTTGCCACACCCTGGCACCTGTTCAGGTACACTGACGGAAAATTTAGCATGGCCAATACACGTCTTTCGGACTGTGGGAGGAAACCGGAGCACCCAGAGGAAACCTACACAGATGCAGTGAAAATGTGCAAACTCCACACAGACAGTAACTCAAGCCAGGAATCAAACCAGGTCCCTGGCGCTGTGAGGGAGCAGTGCTACCCACTGTGCCACCATCCTGCCCCTATTATTAGTGAAGATCTGCACTTCTGACATTGAATTGGAGGTAAGGTTATTGATGAAGCAGCTGAAGATGATTAGGCCAAGAACACTACCCTAAGGAAGTTCTGAAATAATGCAGTGAGGTTGAGAAGATTGGTCTCCAACATTGACAAATAACGTCCTTTGTGTCTGGCATGACTTCAGTTGGGGGTGAGCCTATGCCTTGATTCCCATTGATTTAAAGCTTATTCAGGTTCATTAGTGCAACACATGGTCAAATGCTATACTGATGTCAATGGCAATCACTTTTCACTTCACCTCTGGAATTCAGCTCTTTATTCCATATTTGGACCAAAGCAGTGATGAGGTCAGAAATAGGCTTGACCTAGAAGAACCTAAACTCAACACCAATATGCTAGATTTAAACATTCCAATGCCTGGTCTCCCATCATCCTCTCTCCATAAACCTCAGCTTATTCAAGGTTCAGCTTCCCATATGCAACTCATACTATTGTATTGTCCAACAATTGTCGTTATGCTCACTTGTTTACATTGGCTCCCAATTGAACAATGACACAGACAGTGACCCAAAGCTTTGCTTTCCAATCGTTCCTTGGCTTTGTTCCCTCCTTTCTCTGTAACCTTCTCCATCTCTACAGTCCTCCATGATATCAATTCTGCTTCAATTCTAACTTCTTGAGCTTCCTTGCAATCACTTTTGTGGATCTGCCTTCAGATGCTGAGGCACAGCTCGAAAATTATTTCCGTCGACCTCTCCATCTCTCTATCCCTCTTTCCTCCTTTCAGACGATATAATGTCCTACAGTGTCAGTCTCCTTTACCAAGCAGTATTAATATAGAATAAAAGAATCCAACAGTGCAGAAGGAAGCCATTTGGCCCATCGAGTCTGCACTGACCACAATCCCACCCAGGACCTATCCCCATAACCCTATGCATTTAACCTAACTAGCCCCCCTGAAACTAAGGGGCAATTTAGGATAGCCAATCCTAACTTGCACATCTTTGGACTGTGGGAGGAAACCGATGTACACAGAGGAAACCCATACAGACATGGGGCAAACGTGCAAATTTCACACAGACAGTGACCCAAGCTGAGAATCGAACTCAGGTCCCTGGCGCTGTGAGGCAGGAGTACTAACCTCTGTGCCATCATGCTGCCCATATCTTTTCATGTAGCTCAGTGTAAAACGTTACTTGATAACGCCTCTGTGAATTCCCTGGAACGTTTTACTACCTCAAACACATTATATAAATATTGTTGTTATTGGTAAGCAAGTGCCACTTGATAGTACTGTCAACTTCTTTGCTGATGATTAAAAATTGGCTGTTGGGGTGGATGTTAGTCTGATTGTGTTTTTTCGGGACTGGACTCTTCTGAGCTCTTTATTGGGTAGATGCTATTGTCGTAGCTATACAGGAGCAGCTTAGGTAGAGAGGCAGCTACTTTTGGAGCTCAAGTCTCAATGCTATGATGTTGCTAGGGCCTGTAGCCATTTGTGTATTCAGTGCACAAAGCTGTTTCTTCATATTGCATGAAGTCAATCAAATTGGCTGAGAACTAACACCAGTGATGATGAGGCCAAAATTAATGATCAGCTCAGCACTTCTTGCTTCCTTCCATATTGGACTAGAGATGTATTGTCCACATAATGAAGTGTTTCTTCCTTCCTCCCCTTCATGCTACATTTTTGACCAGGCTTTATTAGGATAATTAAAGTTTCCTAATGTTGCTCTCTTGTTTTCATTAACATGCCTTTGAAATTTGCTACAAAATTTGCTTGTCTATCTCTTTCTCGCTGTTTGGAGCTCTACATAAAAATAACTCTTTAGTATCTAAAAACACTGAGTTTGCTCCTCAACTCAAGACAGTAAGTTTCACTCCTTAAAACCATCGAGCATATTTTTTTCCAAATTCAAGTATCAGGTCCTATTTAATTCTACCATAGTTCCACCTTTTTCATCACTGCAGTTTTTGGGATATTTCTAATGCTATATCAGAGGAATGAAGTATATCTACACTGAAAATACATTTCAGAATTGACAGTTTACTCATGGCGGTGATCAAACTCTCCAAAGAGAACTGCAATATCAAACCCAAAATGATTTCCAACTTCTTCTAACTAGCCCCTCCCCCACCCACAGCCATGGACGCCTTGCAGGAATCCAAGAATCATGGCAGAAACAGAATGGCTACCAGTTGAAAATTGGAAAAGAAATGTATTCATTCCGCCTCCCCACCCCCCTCAACTTAAGCTAAGAATTCTTAATGTCTGTCCAAAATGATTTACAAGCAGACTTGGGATGACAGCAAGCATTCTCACCCCATCAAGATGTGTAAACCACCAATAAGCTCAGAAACATTAAGATAAATGTTGTGTTGGAAGTTGAACACAAGAACATGCCTATGGGGAAATTACAGCCTTTGATTCAGACCAGAGATGAACTATTATTGAGATAAACGAAGATCCTCCAACAAAACCAAGGTGAAGTATTACGAACAAGAGGGCAAATGCACCACAACAAGTACATTGAAAACCATGGAATCAAAATTAAGAATGCAGAGGGCAAGCTAAGCTGAGAGTCATGTGACATCAGTGAGAAATTTGCAGACCATGCCTCAAGCAAGATTCTATCACCTTGCTACACTCTATCTCTTTCTTCCAGCTTTCTCCAAAGAAGGCAGAGTAATTGAACACCCCCATATCAGTCTGGGAGATCATTACAAAACCTCTTGCCCAGAAAATCCACTAAATTCAACAACTGCCTAGCTGAGTCTTACCCACCCTAAAATTCTAAATCTCTTCCATCAGATTGCACAACCAGTTTCTCTCCCGGATATTTTTAAGAAATCTATAATCATGGAAATCTTCAAAAGGCATACAACCTCCAAATTTGTTCACACTATAAAATCAGATATCCAATCAAAACTGTCTGCCAAGATCCCCTCTCTTACAGACAGGGCACAAATGCTAGGCTGTGATTTACTTCACTTCTCAAGTACAATTTTTCTTAAATTTAAATTCTGGTTAATAATAAGTTTAAGACATTGTTGTTTCTTTTAAAATAAATGACCAAATATCAGATATAAAAGATATCTGATATGATATCTTATAATGTTGCAAAAGACTTTCAGGTGAATGGCACAGAATCACATTGCATTCATTACTTACATAATTTATTTATTGTTCATTTCTGGGAACACAGCTGAGGTACTTTTCCAAGAGTGATCAAGCGAGGAAGTTGAATCAATAGAACCAAACTCATTAGTCAAGGTAGCTTGCACCAAGTCATACAATTTTAGTTTCATTTGCTAATGCAATTCCCTCAGCTTGTTGGACTTGGTTGCACCCCAAGCTAGTTTTCATCATCACTACTGCTTCCACAAAGAAATGAACACATTGACAAAAATAAATGAGAAAGAATAGTTTAATGATTGAATGCGACATTGAGTTATTTGTTGATCTGCTGAAATCTGCATCATATCTTGAAACAGGAGCATCCTCCACATGTCACAGTATTGCCATGAAAGGTAAACAGTAACAGGGTTTATCAAAAGTCTTATCATCAGCACCTTGCTGCACTCCATGTAACCAACAACAATTTCAAAGAGGTGTTTTGGCTCACAGGGATAAGCTGTCAAAGATGCCTAATTTATAGGATCTTCAGGAGAATCTCTCCTGGTGTCTCAGCTTTGCTTTAACCCCGAGGTATAATAAATGCATGCTATTGTTGTTATCATTTTGCAAGGTAGCTGAATTCACTAGATAATGAATACCCTGTAAGGATTGTTAGGGAAGTAATCCATTTGGAATGACATTAAACTAATAGCAATGACCATTCAGGTTTATAACTGAAAGTTCAGGAAGCAATAAACGTTGCATAAGGGATTCCAACAATTTCTTGCTTAGAAGTACCCGATTTTCTGCGTAAGTACATAATTTGCTGAGAATTCGTACAAGTTTTGAAAGTGGGCTGGTAGTGTTGGGGGCTGCAGGTGTGGTGTGAGCGTAAAACCAAGTAGGATGGCAAGGGATGGCAAGTGCCCATCACCTATCTGGCTGCACTCATATTTTACAAACAGCCAAGATAGATATTGAATGATCTGGCCACCCTTGGACCAATGATGTCCTCAATAGGCCCATTTATGGCTACTTAAGACCATCTTTCCAATGCTGCTGGTACTTTACAAGGATGTAGGGGGGTGGGGTATGGGGGGGGGGGGTGGCAATCCATGCCATGTGACAAGACCACCAATTATATTCTGGCAGCCAATTTGTAAGTTCAGTGGTTGGCCCTTCCTGATGGGCTACACTGTGGTATGCTGCCAGAAACATTGGCTGGAATTTTACCACCTCACCAACTCCAGAATCAGGGCAGGCGAATCTCACAGAATGGAATTCTCAGTTGGCTTTGGGGACTGGATTTTACACAGCTTACCCAAGCAAGGTTGTAAAATCGCACACATTGGGTGCGATCTTACCACCTCAACGCACCGGTAAAACAGTGTGGCGAGCTGGGGAGATAATATGAGAGGTCAAAAATCTGATTCGCCCAGAAAGGCCATGAATTTACATAGAATTGATGACATTTAAATGTACTTATCAGCTTCTGCATGACTGCTTCTGTCCTTCCAAATACTGCCCCCCTCGCTGGCAAGATGTCACGCCAGCAAGATTTACTGTAGCTCGGCAACAGCGGAGACCAGGCGCCATGACCATGCTGGGTGGATCGGAAACCATTAAAGTTCCCGATGGTCGGGTGCTCGGCTAGGCAGTGCCCATCATGCAATGCTATCCTAGCAGTGCCAGTTGGGCAGCATAAGTGTTCCAGGCCTATGCCAAGGAGGTAGGACCTAAATGGGCATGGCACCTGAGTAGGGTTGAGCTATAAAGGGAGTGCTACACAGGGAACGCCTTTTCTAGGGGTGGTAGTTGTGCAAGGCAAGTTCTGCAAGGGGGTAGGTCATGCAGGGTGGGGCATGCAGGTGTGTGTCACGGAGGGGACCGCAATGAGAGTGGCATACCGTGATTTTGCCAGACCTCATTGGGAAGGTGTTGATGTCCTGAGGCCAACAACCCATGTTGTTGTGGGGGGATGACCATGCCGCTGATGATGGGGGTGGGTTTTGATGTCTGTGGAGGGGGTGGGAGGAGGTTTCCTAATTCAGTAGCAGAGATTGGGGTGCCCTGTGCAATGCCTGAGTGCTCTGAAGTTGGCTTCATCAGTGTATTTGCGCTCTGACATGAACAGCCCCCATTGCTGACTTAATGGCGCAAGGCTCCCAGCTATCAAAGTAATTGACTGAGTGCTGGAAGATTGCAGTGCCGAGCTCACCAATAGAACTGGAGTGGGAGACTCACGTTTTCACATGGTTATGACACTTATTTGAAACATTTTGAGAAAATTTCACCAATTGTGATACATGATACAAGTCCTGGTGTAATATTCCACCTTTTATCTTTACTGTTGCCAACTGAGTTGCTCTGTGTTTTCAGTAGTTTCTGTTTTTGATTCATGAACATGCTATGAACATTTATTTTCATTTATTTTTCCATTCACAAAAGCAGCACGTATCTGAGTGTAAAGCAGAAAATATCATCACTCTAATCAAATGGAAGTAAATCTTCAGTGCAGAGCTCAAGGGCAGGATTAGAAATTGTAAATTTCTAATCTAATTGTAGGTTTGACTGAGTATTAAGCATGAAGTGGTCATGAAAGAGCACTTTGTTAACAGAGTGCGAAGATGGGAATTTTGCGCAACTGGGAATTGTTTGGTATTTCTTAATTTGACTTAGAAATTTAGAAGTTGTAACAGAAACTGCAAGTTTGTTAAAATGCAGTAGTTAGCTGTGAATCAGCTGAAAATGACTGTCTGAATAGATGTTAATTACTGTGTCAGAAAACTGACTCAGCAGTTGTAAATCAGGAGTGAGTCACATATTTACTACCAGAGTGTGGAACACAGAGCAGTCATGAAAGAATACCTTATGAATAGGTACTAAAGTTGTGATTTGAGCAAATGGAATTTAATGCAGAGATCATAGATTATAGAACCCTACAGTGCAGAAAGAGGCCCTTCAGCCCATCAAGTCTGCACTGAACACAATCCCACCCAGGCCCTACCCCCATATCCCTACATATTATACCCACTAATTCCTCTAACCTAACACATCCCTAGACATTAAGGGGCAATTTCTTAGCATGGCCAACCAACCTAACCCGCACATCTTTGGACTGTGGGAGGAAACCAGAGTACTCGGAGGAAACCCATGCAGACACAAGGAGAATGTGCAAACTCCACACAGACAGTGACCCAAGCCAGGAATCAAACCCAGGACCCTGGAGCTGTGAAGAAGCAATGCTAACCACTGTGCTACTGTGCTGCCCTTGGGGGAATGACAGGGAAGGAAGTGCTGCTTTATATTCTTCAGTTGCTTATGAGTATTTTTCCTTTATCTCAAAGCTCAGGAACTTGATTTGTTGTTCCTTTACTAAATTAATCATTTAGATAAATCAATTAACTAACAAAACAAAAGCATTGATTCAAATAAAGCATTAATTAACAAAATTATTTATTAAATGAATACATTTGATTTGGACAGGAATGGTCAGGCAGATTTCAATAATTGCAGCATGTGGGAGTTTGTGGAGACCATTGTCATACTGGGTTGACCAGTTGTTAGTTCTGCTGCCTCACAGTGCCGGGAACTCAGATCTGAGTCAGCATGTTCTCCCGTGGAATCTGCATAGATTTCCTCCGGGGGCTCCAGTTTCTTTCCACAGCCCAAAAGACATGCTGGTTGGATGCATTGGCCATGCTAAATTCTCCCTCAGCGAACCCGAACAGACGCTGGAGTGTCGCAACTAGGGGACTTTCACAGTAACTTAATTGCAGTGTTAATGTAAGCCTACTTGTGGAATGAATAAATAAACTTAAAACGTTGTCACGACCATCAAGTCGTGGACATGACTTGGACATGAATAAGCAGCCTTGTTGAAGTTTCAAAGAAGGCTTTACTATCACTACTGAAACTTGCGCATAACTACAGCTGAGGGTAAAGGTGTGAAGATGACCCTTCACAAGATTCTTACCAATTGATACTTATCTCTAGAATATTCTTCGCTCCAAGCCATGTACCTTCTTACATCAGCATGTGGGTGATACTCAGGCTGTGATTTTACAGCTCCAGTCCACTGGCAGGACATTCTGGTTCCACTGAGGTTCACTACTTGTGAGTGTTTCCCCAGCAGTGGGATGGGTGAGTCATGCAAAAGCCCACAGACTTCGATGGGTCTAAAAGATCCCACCAGTTACCAATGGTGCACTGCATCCATCACCAGTTGGTACTGCCAGTGTGCCAGGGGCTACTGCTAGGGTGCCTGGTGGCCACTGCCAGGGCGTTTTGAGGACACTGCCAGGTGGGCAATGCTAGCCTTACCTGTGACCACCCGGAGGCTCCAATGGTCTCTGAGCCCCCCGGGATGGCATCATGCTAGATCTCTACTGGTGGAGATTGTAGTGATTCTTGCCATTCATGCATCATGCCCAAAGGTCAAAGAATCCCAGGTACTGGAAATGGAAACAGTTTATGCATATGTAAGTACTACATTAAATATGTTAATTGGCCTCATTAACGAATTAATGCAGATGAATTGAGATCAGATTCTCCGTCTTTTTGGGTGAGATGCAGATCACAGATCATGCCAGCTGGAGTGAGCCAGGAGACTTATATATGGTTTAAAGCCTAGCACGATTCCTGTTTTGTGCCTTGTATCTAATTTTCCGGCCCAATGGAATTTCCGCCCGGAGCTAACAGACCCAGAGAATCGCCTCCATGAACTTTACTGACATGGCCAGCATTTATTACAACCCCTAATTGCCCTAACTGCATGATTTCCTTAGCCATTTCAGGCTTAGTTGCTCAATAAAAGTTAACTGTGTTGATGTGGGACTGAAGTCACATGTAAGCCGTATCAGCAGATTTGATTCCCAGTTGGACAACAGTGAGTGGGCTTTTGTGACAGATACAACTTTATGGTCATGTGAATGGAAAGAGTGTGGCATTCACTACCACAACAACAGTTTGTATGCATTCATGGAGAAATTAGATAAGTATATGAGGGAGAAAGTTACATTAATAGGTTTAATTGACAATAGGTGGAGCTTGAATGGACCACAAAGGCCAGCATGGTCCAGTTGGGCCATGTAGCCTGTTTCTGTGCCAAATATCCTATGTACTTTTACTGATGTTAGCTTTTTATTTTTGCAAAGCCATTTGCTTAAAATTTTAATTTCAGGTGAAATCTACTAGTTCAAATATATATGTTGATAAACTTTATATCCTATATATCACACGAAATAACTTTGACACCTCTCCAAATACACATACTTCATGATGTAGACTTATAATTTTGGAGTTGACTCATAATTCATTCTTCATGACTCCTCATAGTGGATGAATTCACGAGAAGTCAATAGAAAGGTCTTGTAAGTAAAGGTTTAAAGTTAAAATGAGTATCATATTCAGTGTGGCACAGTGGCCCAGTGATTAGCATTGCTGTCTCGCAATGCCAGGGACCCAGGTTCAATTCTGGTCTCAGGTCACTGTCTGTGTGGAGTTTGCACATTCTCCCCGTATGTGTGTGTGTGGTTCCTCTGGGTGCTCTTGTTTCCTCCCACAGTCCAAAGATGTACAAGCTAGGCCGGTTGGCCATGCTAAATTGCTCTTTAGTGTCCAAGGATGTGTAGGTCAGGGGAATTAGTGGGGTAAATGTATAGAGTGTTATCAGACAACAAATTTTATGGAATTGGGCACACAATATGGAAGCAGGCTAAAAGACACTCAGAGCCTCTCCACTAAAAATCACAAAGTAACAGACAAGAGCATGCTTTTAGAATGCAAATGAGGGCTAGCACACAAGAGAAGCTGGACAGGATGGTACCTACCGGAACTAAATTAAAAAACACATCCCTACCCCACTAAATCAGCACTTCTAAACCAGTCAAACAACCTATGGAGACACCTAAAAATCAGCTTAGCTAAGGAAACGTCCCTGGCCTTTGAGATCAATCACACACCCATTGTTCAAACCCCAGAGATTCTAGACCATTAATAACCAACTAGACAAAAACGATTAACACACACTAAAAACAATCATCCTACCACTCAAAAACATCGAGACAGGATGGCTGAAGTCAATTACTGTAAATAAAGTATTAGCATTTGAATCGCATACTCACTGGAGTTCAGGTATAACTATAGCCCGTTGCGATGGACCTTTAGTGCGCTTTCAGGACAGTCCGATTGTATGTCCTGACTGCATCTCCGTCAACGTAAAAGAAAATAAAGCTCTGCCGTTATTGAACTACACCCTGAGTCCGTAGTGGTTGTTTCGTCCACTCGCGCTAACAGGAGTTACAGGGATTGGGTGTGAGGTGAGTCTAGATAAAATGCTCTGTTGGAGAGTTGGTGCGGACTTGATTGACTAAATGGCGTCCTTCTGCACTGTTGGGATTCTATGATTGTACTATCCACACAGTGATGTGCAAAGACACCTGATCCAGAGGCAGGGTCTGTCTTTGAGATGGACACAGTTTGGTTAAGATCAGGAGTGGGGTCAGCTCCTGACCTGTACCTTCTGCTATAAATATGTACAAAGTTATGAGTTGTTAATAAAAACTAGCTGTGAACATATTGCAGACTGGAAGTTGGCGTCCGATGCAGGATCCTTCACATAACATTGCACACATACTGAAAAATGCAAATGCAAAGCATTTGCTCTCAAAAAATAATTGCTTTCTGTATTTGTGAGTGGAAATGTGACTTCTCTGGTTGGAGTCAGAAAGACCCTTCAATCGCTGATATTCACTGGTCTTTATTTTTAGATTAAAGCTGTACTTATCAGAGAGTGGCTGCCAAACCTCAGATAACCATTACTTTGAAAAATATATTCAAACTCCTGAAGATCTTTTGTACAAACATGCATAGATATCCTGTGTTGAGAATATTAAAAACCAAGCTCAAATGTTCCGGTGAAGGAGAGATAAAACTTTGTTCTTCATTCTGGATGTGATGTTGAAATTCCAATCGCATGCCAAAGGCTTGAGACACATTTCCATATCCTTGGCTGCCATTTCCTCAGTTCTCATAGGCATGATTGACCAAAAATGATCTTTGAAATTAAAAAAAAATTACTCCTGCAAGAAGCTTAGTAGTTTCAGGATGATGTTGCTTCTGCAATAAACAGACATTCACAATGTGGAAAGAGCAACTTCAGGGGTTGAGTCTGAATCTTAATTTCTCAGAAGTCCATGGCAGCAATGAACACGTTCGTCCCACGTGCAAGTAAAAAGTGCAACATGTTCCTTGTTTGAATTCCAATTCCCTTATAGATTTAGGCATTTATTGTGGAAATGTTCAAGAGTTTGGAAGTCGAATTATGTTGTAGTTGAACACGCATGTCTTGTTCCTTCTTAAACCATGTATTGAGCTCTGACTGTGTTGCTTTAATGGGGGTGATTTTCCCACCCTGTGTGCTGCTCTAGCAGCGCAATGGGCCAGGAGACGTCAGCGGAGGCCATTTTGCAGGATTCCCACGGGGTGCTATGGCTGTGCACATCTCCGAAACCTGGACTTCCAATGGTGTCAGTTCTGCACCAGAATTTGGCGTGCAGCTGATTAAAATATTTAAATTGTAATTTAAATCTGATTAGCAGGCCCGGGACTAAGCTCTCCAGTTTGCTGGCGTTTCCCCCGCTCCACTTCCCTCCCCATTGCCAGTGAAATACTCCAGCGGGGTTTACAACTAATGGGGGGTGCTGGTGGCCTGATCCTGCTGGATTGAAGGGAGGCCATGGAGGCCCTCAGGAGGTTGGAGGTAAGGGAGGGTGTCCCTCGGCATTGCCAGCCTGGCAGTGACAGCCTGCCCCCTGGCAATACCAAGGAGGAAAAGTGGCACTGCCCACTGGGCATCAGAGCCAAAAGGGGCAGGGCCTATTGGGAGGATGCTTAGGGGGAAAAGGTCGTGGGTGGTGCGGGTTCTCCCTGGAATCAGCGACAGAGGGAGTGAAGGAAGGAAGGGCTGATTGGGATTGACTATTGGGTTCAAGGACAGCCTGCAGGGTCGGGGGGAAAGATTTTTGGTTGCCGGGGGAGGGAAGGGTGGTGTTGGGAGTATGGGGAGATAGGGACAATGAGGCAGGGGGAGCTCAAGGAGATCGAATTGGGCCAGAGAAGGTCGGGGCTGGCCCAGAGAAGTCCAGGAGTCCAATGATCAGGGAGTCTGGAGATCAGTAAGGGGTCAGGGGTTCCTGTGCTGGCCAGCGATTAAGTTGGCCAATGATCGGGAGACCGACTGTGTGGGGCTACTGCGCATGTGTCGATCTCCATCCTGACAGATCGGCACATCTGTAGTGGCCCCTTTCAGCGTGACGCTGCTGACCTCTCCAGCAGGTATAAGCCACGTCTACAGATTTTCATCAGAAATCTTGTTAGGGCACTCTGCAGTGTGGGAGATTCATTTTGAAAATCCTGCTAACAAAAAACAGCAGGCGTTACTCCAGCTTTTATGCAAATTCAGCACTTAGAAATTTTTGGGGGGAATCCCAGCCTACGTGTTTGAATTAATTATGGTCGCTAACCCAAAAAGTTGCATATCTGCAATGTGCTAGTTTTGCAATGACAAATGTGAAAATTGCCCCTCACATATTTTGATCTGGGACAGGCAGGCACACCTGAGTGAATTGCTTAATTCTTGGCATTGCAGGTGCAGAATTTTGATTTATTTTAGATTGTCAGTCAATTAAACAAGATCCAATATGCCAACACACACACACTCACGCACACACGCACACACACTCACACACTCATTGCCTCCAGAGAGACAAGATACATGAACAGTGCACAGGATAACCTCGTTATGAAATGGGGCATGCCATGGCCCCAGACTGTCTCGGGAAGGACAAGTCTCTGCATTGCAATTAATGTACAAGAACACAAATATCAGCCCACCTAAGGTCAGTATGCTGAGGCCTTTGTCTATTTAATACCATTAAGTTGTAACTGATAATGAAAACATTTATAAATAGTGGTGAAGTGCCTGGGCAGTGTTGGCTCCCTGCACGCAGAATAAAGACACCACATGAACATTGCAGTTGGACTCTAATTGTTGATATTTTACAATAGAGTATTTCTCAGATCTGTTGGCATAATGGGTCTTGTTTAATTTAAAGCTATTGTCCATAAATGTATTTGCATGAGTTTATGACACATATTTTCATAGAATCCATAGAGTCCCTACAGAGTAGAAGGAGGCCATTCGGCCTATCGAAGTCTGCACTGACCATATTCCCACCCAGGCCCTATTCCCCTAACCCCCCATAATTCCCTTTGCTAATCCCTCACAGTAGGGTCAATTTAACATGGCCAATCAACCTAACCTGCACATCTTTGGACTTTGGAATTTGGGGGATATCATTCTCTATCGTCTTGCAGGGTACTTCCAATGATTCCCAAAGCTGCTGCATTATTTTAAATTTTTGGCCCACATCCCTTCGATTGTCTCAACCAAGTAATAGTCAGAAAATGGTCAGCAGAAGTGAGTTTTCACTTGTACAGCACGTGATAATGAAATTCAAAGGCCGGGATTTCGTGCCTTGTTTGCCGTGGGCATAAATGGTGACAAGAGCGCAAAATATTGCGCAAGGTCAGAAACAGGATTTGTGCCAGTGAGAGTTCCTGGAGCAATAGTTGCTGCTCCCTCTCCAGCATATTCAGTTTTCCCATCATTGATGTTCGGGAACTCATTAGCATTTAAATATCATTAGACTTCCCCGCTGTAACCTCTCACCACGCTGAAAAGTACACCCCTGGGGGCATGACATCACATCAGAATTTGCAATTGGTTTCAAAAAATGGTGGAGGGCGGGGTTCAGAATTGAGTGTGCACTTTGCCACTGACTACCATGTAGTCCAAGAGGCAAGTGGACACTTATTGCCCTTGAATTGAGTTGCTCACTGGGCCATTTCAGAGGTCATTTTAAGAGCCAATCATATTGCTGTGGATCCAGCTGGGTTTTTACGTCAATTGACAATGAACAATGATTTCATGACCATCATTAGATAACACAATGGCACAGTGGTTAGTACTGTCGTTTCACTGCACCAGGGACCTGGGTTCAATTCCGGCTCAGGTCATTGTCTGTCTGGAGTTTGCACATTCTCCCCGTGTCTGTGTGGGTTTCGTCCCACAGTCCAACGATGTGCAGGTTGGGTTCATTAGCCATGATAAATTGACCCTAGAATTCGGGAGATGAGCAGGTTAAATATGTGGATTTATAGGGATAGGGCCCGGGTGGGATTGTGGTTGGTGCAGACTCGATGAGCCAAATGGCCTCGTTCTGCAGAAAGAGGAACAAAGTACAATGAAAATTACAGCACAGGAACAGACCCTTCGGCCCTCCAAGCTTGCACGACCATGCAGCCCAACCGAGGTAAAGCCCCATACTCTTCCAGGGACTATATTCATCCATTCCCATCCCATTCATGTATTTGTCAAGACACCCCTTAAAAGTCACTGTTGTATCTGCTTCCATGACCTCCCCTGGCAGCAAGTTCCAGATACCCACCACCCTCTGTAAAAAACTTGCCTTGTACATTTCCTTTAGATCTCGCCTCTCGTACCTTAAACTTATGTCCCCTAGTAACTGATTCTTCCAACCTGGGAGAAAGCTTCTGACTATCCATTCTGTCCTTGTCCCTTATAACCTCGAAGACTTCTATCAGGTCGCCCCTCAATCTCCGTCGTTCCAGTAAGAAGAAACCAAGTTCCTTCAACCTCTCTTCATAGCAAATGCCCTCCATACCAGGCAACATCCCGGTAAATCTTTTTTGTACCCTTTCCAAATCCTTCATATCCTTCTAGTAGTGTGGCGACCAGAATTGAACACTATATTCCAAGTGCGGTCGAATGAAGGTTCTGTAAAGCTGCAACATGACTTGCCAATTTTTAAACTCAATGCCCAATGAAGGTAAGCATGCTGTATGCCTTCTTGACTCTACCTTCTCCACCTATGTACCTGTACAACCGGATCCCTCTGCCGGGTGTACCATTTACTGTATACTTTCTCTCTGTATTAGACCTTCCAAAATGTATCACCTCACATTTGTCTGGATTAAATTCCATCTACCATTTCTCTGCCCACGTCTCCAACCGATCTCTATCCTGCTGTATCTTTGATAGTCCTATCACTATCCACAAATCCACCAACCTTTGTGTCGTCCACAAACTTATTAATCAAACAAGTTACATTTTCCTCCAAATCATTTATACATATTACAAATAGCAAAGATCCCAGCACTGATCCCTGAGGAACGCCACCTGTCACAGCCCTTCATTCAGAAACGTACCCTTCCACTGCTACCCTCTGTCTTCATTGACTGAGCCAGTTCTGTATCCACCTTGCCAGTTCACCTCTGATCCCATGCAACTTTACCTTCTGCACCAGTCTGCCATGACTGACCTTGTCAAAGGCCTTTCTGAAGTCCATGTAAACAACATCCACAGCTCTACCCTCATCAATCATTTTCGTCACTTCCTCGAAAAACTTGATCAAGTGACTCAAGACCGCCCCTTCACAAAACCATGTTGCCCCTCCCCAATATATCCACTTATTTCCAAGTGGGAGTAAATCCTATCACGAAGAATCCTCTTCAATAATTTCCCTACCACTGATGTAAGATTCACCAGCCTGTAATTATCTGGATTATTCTTGCTACCCTTCTTAAACAAAGGAACAACGTTGGATATTCTCCAATCCTCTAGGACCTTCCCTATAGCCAGTGAGGATACAAAGATTTCTTTCAAAGCCCCAGCAATCTGTGACCTTGCCTCTCTCAGAATTCTGGGGTATATCCCTCAGGCCCTGGGGACTTGTCTGCCATAATATTTCTCAAGAACCCTCATAGCTCCTCCTTTTTGATCTCAACATGACTCAAACCATCTACACACCCTTTCCCAGATTCATCATCCACCAAGACCTTCTCTTTGGTGAATATTGACACAAACTACTCATTTACTACCTCTCCCATTTCCTCTGACTCCACACATAGATTCCCTCCCCTGTCCTTGGATGGGCCAACCATCTCCCCTCTTGCTCTTTATATATGCATAAAAAGCCTTGGGATTTTCCTTAATACAGTTGGCTGATGATTTTTGTGGCCCATTTTAGCCCTCGTTCCTCCTTTCTTAAATTCCTTTCTGCTTTTCTTGTATTCCACACTTGCTTCTTGTGTTCCCAACTTCCTAGCCTTGACAAATGCTTCCTTTTTCTTTTTGACTAGGCTCACAATATCTCCGTTATCCAAGGTTCCCAAAACTTGCCATACTTATCCTTCACCCTTACAGGAAAGTGCCGGTCCTGAATCCTATCAGCTTACACTTGAAAGCCTCCCACATGCCAGATGTTGATTTGCCCTCAAACATCTGCCCCCAATTTACATTCTTCAACTCCTGCCTAATATTGTTGTAATTAGCCTTCCCCCAATTCAGTCCCTTAACTTGAGGACTACACTTATTTTTATCCATCAGTACTTCAAAGCTTACTGAAATGTGATCACTGTTTCTGAACTGCTTCCCTACTGAAACGTTAACCACCTGGTCGGGCTCATTCCCTAATACCAGGTCCAGTATGGCTCCTTGCTCAGTTGGACTATCTATATACTGTTTCAAGTAGCCCTCCTGATGCTCCTTACAAACTTTGCCCCAACCATGCCCCTATCCGCAGTCAATATAGGGGAAGTTGAAATCTCTCATCACAACAACCCTGTTACTTTTTCACCTTGCCAAAACCTGCTTGCATATCTGTTCCTCCATCTCCTGCTGGCAGTTGGGTGACCTGTAGTTAACCCCCAGCATTGTGGCTGTGCTCTTCCTATTCCTGAGCTCTACCCATATAGCCTCACTGTATGAGCCCTCCGAGGTGTCCTCCCGCAGTACAACAGTGACATTCTCATTAACCAGTAGTGCAACTCCCCCACCCCTTTTACATCCCCCTCTATCCCACCTGAAACATTTGTATCTTGGGACATTAAGCCATTCAATTTTGTTCTTCCCTTAGTCAAGTCTCTGTAATAGCAATAACATTATAGTTCCAAGTACTGTAGGGATTCCATGATTAGATTTTTAAATCCAAATTTGTATTGACTTCAGGTTTCATCATGTGCCATGTTGGGATTCGAACCTGGATCACTAGAGTCCTGCATATCTGAGCTTCTAGTCCAGTGATAATTTCACTGTGCCATCCCGTCCCCACAATATAGCCCTTTGGATTTAACATTGAGTTTAAGAACTTCATACCATGAACTCTGTCCTCCATTTTGATGATATTTTTGCCACTCTCTGCATTGGTCCACTATCCTTGCTATGCCAATTTGTTTCTCTTGATAGATCACCACTGAATCCTCACTTGCCTGCCTCCTTCTTTAACCAGGCGAGGTTCATGGTTCCCCTGCAACTTTTAACATTCAGACAGCACCATAAACTGCAGTCAGTTGGCCCGTTAAGTATCTTAATTACCATCATTTTGTTGTGTAAAATTTGCCCTCGATGTCAGCACTGAGGTGAAGGAAGTTAGCTCACCAGAGCGCACAGTGAAAGATTTATAAACTTTGATCAAATGAATACTCAGGCTGTGGAAAGAAGATTAGAAGTTGGACATGCTCCACTAGATATTTAGAAAATACATACTCTTTCAAAGTTTAATATTTGATTACATCCTTGAAGGATGTGACTAATATTGTAATAGAATCATAGAATCACTACAGTGCAGAAAGAGACCATTTGGCCTATCGAGCCTGCACTGACCACAATCCCACCAAGCCCCTATTCCTGTAACCCACAAATTTACCCTGCTAACCCCTCTAAATTACACATCTTGGGACACTAAGGGCCCAATTTTTCCAACAAGTTGCGCCCGTTTTTGGGCGCGAAAACTTGGTAAAGTCGGGCGTGAGGTGAGTAGTGTGATCCGCGCCTGACTCCACGCCTTTTTCCTCTTTACCAAGCGGCTAAAATGGCCACGATCGGCACCGCGCCTGTTTTGGGCACAATGTTAATTTAAATGCATGTAAATGCCTAAACTTACCTGCATTCCCCCTTTCCCACCATCGCGTCTGCCCGTCCAAATTCAGTGTGAAACAGGCATGGTCCGCAAAAATCTCCAGCACCTGAGGAGGTAAGTTCAGAGCTTCCAGTGGCTCTCTGACTCAAATCGGTGTGGGGGAGGAGGGGAGGGGAGTGGGTCAGATCGTCCTCTGGTGGGGGGGAGAAGGGGTGGAAGGTGAGTCAGATTGTTCTCTGGTGGGAGGGTGGGGGGGGAGGAGGGAGATGGGTCAGATGGGTCTCTGGTGGGGGGGGGTAGGTGGGTCAGATGGATCTCTGGTTGGGGGGGGGGGGTAGGTAGGTCAGATGGATCTCTGGTGGAGGGAACAAGGTGGGCCAGATCATTCTGATCTGGAGGGGGGGTGGGGTGGTTCCGCTGCCACTCTGTATGTGATTGGTGGGGGGAAGCAGGGAGGGGGCTGCGATCGGCCTGGGTAGCAGGGAGGGGGGGTAGATGGATAAGGGGGCCCGTTATGTTTTGGGGGTGGGGCAATGTCTGTGGAGGTCTAAGAGGCCGCTTCAGGCAGCCCAGGGGCAATGTAGCAGGGGAGCATTTTTCAAATTCTTTTTACTGTGCATGCGCAGTTGAAGGCTCGGATCGAAGCTGCAGTGTTTCGGGCTTCTGCGGCGCGATTCAGAATCGCTGCTTCCTTTTCAGGCAGAGTGCGTATGGGGGCACCGGAGAACAGGTTTACAAGTCGGATCTGGATCACCCCCAGATTCAGCATTTAGAATCAAAATAGTCAAATTGGGCCCTCAGGGGCAATTTAGCATGGCATAATCAACCTAATCCGCACATCTTTGGACTGCGGAAGGAAACCGGAGCACCCGGAGGAAACCCACACAGACATGGGAAGAACGCACAAACTCCACAAAGATAGTCACCTGAGACCAGAATTTAACCTTGGTCCCTGGCGCTGTGAAGAAGCAGTGCTAACCACTGTGCCACCATGCCACCCAATAGTGCCATTCTTTAAGGTGAAGAAATACACTGTTATTCATTGTAAGCATCTTTAATGTTTAACAGCAACAATGGCTGGGATTTTATGGCGCCTAGCTGGGGGGCAAAGGTGTAAACTGAAGCCAGTAACAATGACACTCATTCCCATAGATACCTCACACTGGCCACCTAATAGTGATTTCCAGGCAAGCTGGATAACTATTCAGGAGCTGGAGGGGTGACTTTGAGGCAGTGGATGTCTCATCACCTGATGCGGAAGATAGCACTGGTGCCATGTTTCAAGGTCCATAAGTACATGGTTCGAACCTGTAACAATTCCCTCAGCAACCATCCTCTGAGAACTCAGGTGATCCAGCTACTAATATGTCGCCCCCCACCACCCCCCCACCCCCCCACCCGCCAACTCCACTCAAAGAGTCATAGAATCATTACAGTGTGGAAGTAAGCTATTCAGCCCATCAAACCTGCACTGACAACAATCCCGCCCAGGCCCAACCCCCGTAACCTCACCTATTTACCCTGCTAATCCCTCTGACACTAAGGGGCAATTTAGCATGGCCAATCAACATAACAGGCACATCTTTGGACTGTGGGAGGAAACCGAAGCTCCCAGAGGAAAGCCACGCAGACACAGGGAGAATGTGCAAACTCCACAGACAGTTACCCAAGGCCGGAATTGAACCCTGGCTCTGTGAGACAGCAGTGCTATCCACTGTGCCACTGGGCTGCCCTCTCCTTCCAATATTCAGTCGCCAGGGGATTGCCTTGAACTCTGATACTATAATGCCCTGTACATCTCTCCCCTGTATATCTCCCCCCATGTCCTTCTCTCCTGAATACTTGTCTTCTGAATGCCTTTCTCCAGTACACCATTCCCCATGCCCCTCTCTTGCGCATCCCTCTCCTGTACACATCAATCCTTTATAGCTTTCCCCTTTGTTCCTCTCTGCTGCACACCTCTCCCCTGTACATATAAATGAGGAGCTGGAGTAGGCCACTTACTCCTCGAACTTGCTATGCTATTCAGTTGGCTCATAGCTGATCTGATTATAACCTCAATCCCACAATACCGATAATGTTTCATGCCTTCTGAGAGAAAAAAAACAGGGCCTGCTAGCCTCTCTACAGCTTTTCCCTTGCTAATAAGTACCCTGAGGCATATATCATTACATTGGCCACGAGGATAGCATGAATTATTGATGAAACAGCCTGTGGCCCGAGACGTGTGAGATGCCAGATCCTGAGGGGCAGACACAGAGCAAACCTGAATTGGCCTGTACGGTCAGAAGTTTAAAACTATATTGAAAAAAACATGAAGAGAAAGTCCCCTCAGAAGCAAAAGCTGTGATTTTTGTGTTTAAAGAAAAGTGAAAGTTAAGTTTAAAAAATGACAAAGAGTTGCTGCAAGTTTTTCTTAAACAAGAAAGCAAAGAGAACAGAAAGCAGTGTTTTGTGTGCAAATTAAGAAAGAAATGTCCCAAGGTATTGTAGCTTGGTCACTAGAGGGCAGGAAAGTAAAGAGGCTGAGATTGTCAAACTCCTGATCCAAACAAAGCCTATGGCGGAAGGGCGGGGAGGGGGGAATCCACATAACTCTGTTCTCTGCTCTGAGAAACTGCAGGCAGCAAGTTATAGAGAGAAGTCCACCTTACAACCTACCCTTGCATTATCCACAAATTTGGCCACTGTACACCCTGCTCCTTTCTCCAAATCAGTAATCTATATTGTGAAGAGCTGTATTCCAGCACTGATTCCTGTGTTACCCCACTGATGACTGCTCTCCAACCTGAGAAAGACCCCATTATTGCTGCTACTCGCTGCTTCCTGTTTGTTAGCCAATCCTCTATCGGAACATGACCTCCAATACTATGCCCTCCTTTGTTGCATAGTAACATTTTATGTGGTACCTTATCAAATGACTTTTAATAACCCAAACATGTAACATCAACTGGTTCTCCTCTATCTACTCTCACTAATATCATATCAAGGAACTCTAGTATATTTGTCAGACATGATTTCCCCTTCAAGAAACAATGCTGACTCTGCTTGATCAAATTATGACTTTCCAAATGCACTGCTATTCTCTCCTTTAATAATTGATTCAAATATTTTTCTAATAACTGAAGTTAGACGAGTTTCATTCATTTTTCTTCCTTCTGCTTTTCAACAAGTCTACCACACTGACAGTTTTCTAATCCATCAGCACAGTTTCAGATTCTAAGGATTTTTGGAAAGTGACTTCCACAATCTCTGTAGGTCTCTCCTTTAAAATCCTGGGGTGCAAACCAGCAGGTCCAGGGGACATGTCAACCTTTAGCCCCATTAGTTTGTCTAAAATTAATTCTCTGGTGATGGTGACTGTATTGCTGGTTTTCTGAAGGCTAGAAATTCCTCTCTTATGAGTCATGGCTAATCAGACATGTCAGGGTAAATCCTATGTCCATTTTTAAAATAGAATAATTTTATAAAGTAGCCAGGTTGACATCGATATATATAATTTTCCTGTCTTCTGAGTGGGGAGTCCAGAGTTAACAAAAAACTGCTGGTGTAACTATGGGGTAAGACCAGCATACCGCCATTTTTAGCAAGGAAATTGAAATGTAACTAATTGAAGTTGAATTTTCAACAAAGTATTAGCAGTGTCAAGCTTCTCAACCATTCCTTCATTACTGCACTATGGCACAGTGGTTAGCATTGCTTCCTCTCAGTGCCAGGGACCCGGGTTTGGTTCCTGTCTTGGGTCATTGACTATGCGAAGCTTGTATGTTCTCCTGATGTCTATGTAGGTTTCCTCCGAGGTGCTCTGGTGTCCCCTGCAACCCAAAAGATGCACTGAACAAAGAACAAAGAAAATTACAGCACAGGAACAGGCCCTTCAGCTCTCCAAGCCTGCACCAACCATGCTGCCCGACTGACCAAAAACGTCCTACTCTTCCGGGGGCCATATCCTTCGATTTCAATCTTATTCATGTATTTGTCAAGATGCCCCTTTAAAGTCACTACCGTATCTGCTTCCACTACCTCCCCCAGCAACGAGTTCCAGGCTTCCTACTCTCTGGAATTCTGACTCCTACACCTCCTTTAAAACTTGCCCCTCACATCTTAAACCTATGCCCCCTAGTAATTGACTCCTCCACCCTGGGAAAAAGCTTCTGACTACCCACCCTGTCCATGCCCCTCATAATCTTGTCGACTTCCATCAGGTCGCCCCCTCAACCTCTGTTGCTCCAGTGAGAACAAACCAAGTTTCTCCAACCTTTCCTCATAGCTAATGCCCCCCATATCAGGCAACATCCTGGTAAATCTTTTCTGTACCCTCTCCAAAGCCTCCACATCCTCTGGTGGTGTGGCAACCAGAATTGAACACCATATTGCAAGTGCGGCCAAAATAAGGTTCTATAAAGCTGCAACATGACTTGCCAAATTTTAAACTTAATGCTCCGACCAATGAAGGCAACCATGCCGTATGCCTTCTTGACTACCTTCTCCACCTGCATTGCCACTTTCAGTGATCTGTGTACTCCCAGATCCCTTTGCCTATCAATACTCCTAAGGGTTCAGCCATTTACTGTATATTTCCTATTTGTATTAGACCTTCCAAAAGGCATTACCTCACATTTGCCCAGATTAAACTCCATCTGCCGTCTCTCCAACCAAGTCTTCAACTGATGTATCTCCTGTTGTATTCTCTGATTGTCCTTATTGGCCATGTTAAGTTCTCTCTCGGTATACCCGAACAAGTGCCGGAGTGTGGCCACAAGGGGATTTTTACAGTAACTTAATTGCAGTGTTAATGTAAACCTACTTGTGACACTAATAAATAAATTTTATGTTGTACCTATTGATACCTGTAGCCTTTCATTTGCCTAACTCATTCATTACGTAGAACATCAGTTAACGTAGGTTTCTTACATCTGCACTTAAATTATGTTGTCCTGGATTTTGGCCCAACATATAACTGATACTGATTGAGTTTGATTCGTAATCTTCTTCTTGAAATTTTCATAGGGGGACCTGCATTGTATTCCTGTGAGTTTCATTGCATCCTGAAATTGTTTGAAGCTGTATGATCTTTTCTGTTCCTAACAGATTTGAGAGTCCTGACCAGTGAATTACAGAAATAATATGACCACAATCAAAGGTTCAGTTAATCATCAAAAAGGGTCACATGGTGGCACAGTGGTTAGAACTGCTGCCTTATAGCACCAGGGACCTAGTTTCAATTACAGCCTGGGGTTATTGTCTGTGTGGACTTTGCATGCTCTCCCTGCATCTGCGTGGGTTTCCTCCGGGTGTTCCAATTTCCTCCCACACGCCAAAAATGTGACGGTTCGGTGGATTAGCCATCTAACTTGCCCTTTAGTGTCAGAGGTTTAGCAGGATAAATAGTGGGGTTATGGGGACAGGGCCTGGGTGGGATTATTGTCAATGCAGGCTTGATGGGCCAAATGATCTCCTTTTGCACTGTAGGGATTGTATGATTCTAGGTTTGAGAGTTCTTACCTGTTCATTACAGAAATAATAAAGCCACAATCAAATGTTCAGTTAATCGTCAAAAAGCCTTTGGCATTCTTGCATGCAGAACATCCAATATACTGAGTCAAGTAATAAAGCGTACAGAAATATGGGCTTGAACTTTACATCCTGTGGTTGGATGTGCGCCCAACTCATTGACATCGAGTGTGCATCCTAATATCATTGCGCCCACGTGCAATATTGAGGTTGGTGGTGGAGGGAGGGGCTGGAGGGTGGGGGGGACTGTGTGGGAGTCAGAGCCCCGTACACTGACAATTAAAGCCATTAAATAGCCTATTCCTCAAGATTTCACGTAGCCCATGTAATTTCATGTTCATCACACAGGCAAAACAGGCAGAGGTACAATCTGTTTTTCGTGATGTTATCCAAACACAGGAGAAAAGGGGCCCAGAACATTGACATTGTAAGTAGTGAGGAGTTTAAGAGATAATTTGCTGCTGCCTGTTTAGTGAAGCTTAACAACTTTATCTCTGTTTTTAGCTCGAGTCTTCGCACTGCTAGTCTCCATTTCAGGACTCTTTGGTGCCTCCAAGACTTCTGGCGGATTTATACTGTGTAAAGATTTCCAGTCCCTTGACAGCTTTCTGCTTCTCTGATAAAGGGGATAGCCTGTTTTACTGGTGGAAGCTGCTGTGAGGAGGAAGACAGAGGCAGAAAGGAAAGGAGGCCAGATGTAATCTTTATTAATGATCTGGATGAGGGTATAGTTGGGTGGATTAGTAAGTTTGCTGATGACACCAAAGTCGGAGGTGTGGTAGATTGTGAGGAAGGGTGTCGAAGTTTGCAGGGTGACTTAGACAGGTTGCAGAGCTGGGCCGCGAGGTGGCGGATGGAGTTTAATGCGGAGAAGTGTGTGGTAATCCATTTCGGTAGGAATAACAGATGTGTTGAGTATAGGGCTAACGGGAGGACTTTGAATAGAGTGGAGGAGCAGAGGGATCTAGGTGTATGTGTACATAGATCCCTGAAAGTTGGGAATCAAGTAGATAAGGTTGTTAAGAAGGCGTACGGTGTCTTGGCGTTTATTGGTAGGGGGATTGAATTTAGGAGTCGCAGCGTCATGTTGCAACTGTACACAACTCTGGTGCGGCCGCACTTGGAGTACTGTGTGCAGTTCTGGTCCCCACATTACAGGAAGGATGTGGAGGCTTTGGAGAGGGTGCAGAGGAGGTTTACCAGGATGTTGCCTGGTATGCAGGGGAGGTCCTATGAGGAGAGACTGAGGGATTTGGGGTTGTTTTCACTGGAAAGAAGGCGGCTAAGAGGGGATCTCATAGAAACATATAAGATGATTAGAGGTTTAGATAGGGTGGATGGTGATAGCCTGTTTCCTCGGATGGAGAAATCTAGCACGAGGGGGCATGGCTTTAAATTAAGGGGGGGTAGTTATAGGACGGATGTCAGGGGCAGGTTCTTTACCCAGAGGGTGGTGAGGGACTGGAATGCCCTGCCTGCTGCAGTTGTAAATGCGCCTAGTTTGGGGGTGTTTAAGAGATTGGTGGATAGGTTTATGGACGAAAAGGGATTGGTTTAGATTAGTGGGTCAATGTTTTTTTAAAAATAAGACTGGTCGGCGCAACATTGTGGGCCGAAGGGCCTGTTCCGCGCTGTAATGTTCTATGTTCTATGTTCTATTAGATGTTGTGAGGCAGTATTTAAGTGACTGAGTTTAGGGGGAGAGATGCGGGCACTGTGGGTGCAAGGTCAGCAGGGAATGCAAGGTGGACAGGACCACAGAAGATGCCAGATGTACAGTCAGTGATCCAGTTACCTCAACATGCCTGAGGTCCGATGCCACGGGACGCTCCACCTCTTCACGGAGACTGTAACCTCCATATGTCAGATAATTGGGGGGAAACCTCCAATTGCATGAGTGACCACCCCATACCAGTGAATCTTAATGTCATTGTAACCCTCAACTTCTGTGTCTTTGCCTCTATCCAGGGGTCAATGGGAGGTCAATGTGGAGTGTCTCGATCTGCTGTCCACAGCTGCGTCAAGCTGATCACTGACATCTTGCTTGGGCAGCTCTTGACATTTATTCATTACTGGACAGATGAGGCCAGCCAGGCTGGAAGCCAGAGGCTTCGCCATGTTTGCAGTGCTCCCCGCATTCAGGGTGCCATCGACAGCAATCATGTGACCAGCTAGGCACCAATGGGTGAGCCATGCAGGTGCCTTTGTGTATAGGAACAGCTTCCACTCTATGAACGTGTTGATAGTTTGTGACCACAGGACATAATTCCACAAGACTGTACCCTGTCAGCTCTCATGATGCATACTTTCTCTGACACTTACAGATGCCAAAGCTGTTTGTCACTCCAGCCTGGTTGGATGGATAGCTACCAGGTGGCAAAAGCTATCCATTGAAAGCCTGACAATAAACTTAACATTAGAAGGTGTTAACAGTCACACCAGTAAACAGCTTAACAAATAAAGGCAGAATACAAGGTCAACTGTGAAATGTTTCTCTTGCGCTCACGGTGATTTGAACTTACTTTTGTGAGTGCTGGCTCTTGGTGTCTCCATCCCCACCCCCCATCTTCAGCAGCAGCATTCAACAACCTGATAGTCACTGACCAGGGCTGCCACTTCTACCCAGACCTCCTTGGTCAGGCACGGTGCCTTCTCCTGCCATCCCATGGCATAAAATATCCCACCTAGCAATGACCTGCTCCAGCAGTACTCTCAAGCTTTTGTCCACAATATGGGAGCCAGGGTGCCCACTGGACTTATCCTCCCACATGCTGTACCCACTGAGTGCTGAGGCCATGACTGCTGAGAAGCCCAAACAGCTCTCTGAAGCTCCTACCCAACTTCATCCATTCTTCAGGGAGTTGCCAACTTCTTAAAACCCCTATTGGGGCACTATCTGACATGATGCCTGAACAGCTTACACCTTGTCCCGGATATTCAGATAACTCAAGCGATGAGTTTCATGCTGGACAGACCTTAACCGGCTAGCCAGTGTGAAATCACATTGCTAATGAAATTTCACCCAGGGATCGATTCCACATCCTCTGTGGAATCTGCCCATCTGCACATCTGCCCTGGGCACCCAAGAGGAATAAAATTCAGACCATCATAAATTTGATTGAGTTTTTTGAAAGAGTAACCAAGAAGGCAGTGCCCTAATGTTGTCTACGTGGACTTTAGCAAGGTCTTTGATAAGGTACTGCATGGTAAGTTGTCGCATAAGGTTAAATCTCATAGGATCTGCGGTGAGGTATCTAAACGGATACAAAATTGGCTTCTTGATAGAAGCCAGAGTGTGGTGTAGAGGGTTGTTTTTCAAACTGGAGATCTGTGACCAGCGGTGTACCTCAGGGATCAGTGCTGGGTCTACTGTTATTTGTCAGTTATATTAAATATTTGGATAACAATATTGGAGGCATTGTTAGTAAGTTTGCAGGTGACACCAAGATTGGTGGCATAGTGGACAGTGAAGAAAGTTATCTCCAATTGCAACAGGATCTTAACCAATTGGGCCACTGGGCTGATGAATAGCAGATGGAGTTTAATTTAGATAAATGTGAGGTGATGCATTTTGGTAGATTGAACCAGGGCAGGACTTACTCAGTTAATGGTAGGGCATTGGGGAGAGTTACAGAACAAAGAGATCCAGGGGTATAAAGTCATAGTTCCTTGAAAGTGGAGTCACAAGCGGACAGAGTGGTGAAGAAGGCATTCGACATGCTTGGTTTCATCAATCAGAACATTAAATACAGGAGTTGGGACTTTTTGTTGAAGTTGTACAAGACATTGGTAAGGCCACACTTGGAAAACTGTTTACAAATCCGGTCACCTATTATAGAAAGGATATTATTAAACTAGAAAGAGTGCAGAAAAGATGTAAGTCTTTTACGAGGATGCTACCAGGACTTGATGATTTGAGTTATAAGGAGAGGCTGGATAGAGCGGGACTTTATTCCGTGGGCAGTAGAAGGCTAAGGAGCGATCTTATGGCAGTCTACATAATAATGAGGGGCACAGATCAGCCAAATAGTCAATATCTTTTCCCAAAGATAGGGGAGTCTAAAACTAGAGGGCTTAAGTTTATGGTGAGAGGGGAGAGATAAAAACGTGTCCGTAGGGGCAATTTTTTCACACAGAGGGTGGTTGGTGAGTGTCTGGAACAAGCTGCTAGAGGTAATAGTAGAGACAAGTACAACTTTGTCTTTTAAAAAACATTTAGGCAGTTACATGGATAAGATGGGTGTAGAGAGATATGGGCCAAATGTGGGCGGCATGGACAAGTTTCCATGCTGTAAATCTCTGTGACTCGATGACTCTATGGAGTTATAAGGAACTTAGACCGACAGGCCACATGTGGCTGACCAGGACCAAGTTGGATGCAGGCCTCAGTGGTTGTCTCTCTCTCTCTCTCTCGACTTCAATGGTAAAAATTAAAAGTCGCTTCTCGTCCCATTTGTTGCGCATGATTTCTTGCCCCTCATAATTTTACTGACACATGATATCCAGCACAAGGCTGATTTTAATATGTAATACAATGTTAAACAGCGTTTGAGTATTACAAGTCAGTTTAGGACACAATCATCTGGGCTCACTTGGCTCTGTGGCCTCACCAGTAAATGTTCTTTCTGCTAAGGATCACATACGGTCCTCAGCAATGGGGATCAGATGTGATGGCCTTGCCAGTAGGACAAGAGGCTATTGAGGCCCCCATAGGAGGTTGGGGGCAGAGGGAGTGCCTCTTAGGCAGTGCCAGCTTGGTGCTGCCAGCCAGTCACACTGGCACTGCCCACTGGGCACCTTGGCAATGTTCCAGGCAGTGCCAAGGGGGCAGGTTCTGCAAGGGGGCGGGGGGTTAGCAAGGCCAACTGGAGGTGGGGGAAGGCCAGATGGGGTGGGCAAACAGTGGGAAGGACCTGACATACTGCAACAGTGATCGGAGTGATTGTGTACTCTGCAACAGCGATCAGGAGGAGATGACCACTGCACACTCTGCAACAACAATTGGCAGTGCAGGGAGAATCGCTGCTCTGTAACAAGCGATCGGCCATGCGCGGGGTTAACCAACCACAACACTGTCATCAAACCAACATGCTCAACAGAACGGACTACTGCAAAGAAGTGTACTGACAACTGAACAATCAGGAATACTACAGATAGTTACCCGCAGACCCAACTAAAGAACATACTCGCCAACTCAACAGGCTGATCAAGACCTTTGATCCAGACCTTCAGAGTACTCTACCTGCTCTCATCACATGTACTCCCTATGTTGGAGATCTCTACTGCCTCCCAAGGATACACAAGGCCAACACACGCTGTTCCATCATATCAGGCAATAGGATCCTGTGTGCGAACTTCCGTGGCTATGTTGAGGGAAACCTGAAACCCACTGTACAAGGAACTCCCAGCTTCTGTTGCGGCACTACAGACTTCTTACAGAACCCTTGGACCAGTTGAATCAGAAACACTCCTCGTCACAATGGACATCTCAGTACAGAATCCCCCACAACAATTGCATTGCTGCAACAGGCTCTGTTCTCAGTAGTGACATCTGCCAATTTCCAGAAGTGATTCTACAACTCATCTGCTTCATCCTGGACCACAACATCTTCATCTTCAACAACCCATTCTTCATTCAGACACATGGAATAGCCATTGGGACCACATTCACATCTCAATTTGCCAACATCTTCATGCATATGTTCAAGCAAGACCTCTTCACCGCACAGGACTTTCAGTTGATGTTATACACCAGATGCATCAATGACATTTTTTTCCTTTGGACACACGGTGAAGAATCACAGAAACAACTACAAATTGATATCAACAAATTTCATCCCACCATCAGACTCACCATGGACTAATCTCAGATTCGGTTGTGTTCTTGCTCACACACATCTCTATCAAGGACAGTCACCTCAGTATTTCACACTACCACAAGTTCATGGATAACAGCACGATGCTCCATTTCTCCAGCTTCCACCCTAAATACATTAATGAAGCCATCTCTTACAGATAGACCCTCCATATATACAGGGCTGCTCGGAGGAGGAGGAACGCAACAGACACCTGTAGACACTGAAAGACGGCCTAATAAGAATGGGATATAGCGCTGGATTCATCAATCCACAGTTCCAAAACTATGACATCTTCTTGGGAGTCTTCAACATGTCATCGAAAATAACGAACATCTTGCCAAGGCCATCCCCACACCCCCACTACTTTGCTTCAAACAACTGCCCAACTTCAAACAGGCCATTGTTTGTAGCAAATTACTCAGCCTTCAGGAGAACAGCGATTATGACCCCACACAACCCTGCCACACAACCCTGCAAGATGCGTCAGACCATTGACATGGATGTCACCACACGTGAGAACACCATCCATCAGGTACACGGTATATACTCATGTGACTCAACCAGCATTGCCTATCTTATACACTGCAGGAAAGTATGGCATGACCATGCAGATTTTACAACAATGGTTGAACGGACACCATGTGACAATTGTCAGGCAGGAGTGTTCTGTTCCAGTCGGTGAACACTTCAGCAGTCAAGGGCATTCACTCTCTGATCTTCTGGGAAGCGTTTTCCAAGGCAGCCTTCAGGACACACAACAATGCAGTATCTTCAAAGCAGTAACTGACAGCCAAGTTCTGCATGCATGAGGACAGCCTCAATGGGGATCTTGGGTTCACATCTCACTCCATGTAAGCCCCGCATTTGGCCTGGGCTTGCAAAATCCTACTAACTATCCTGGCTTGAGACAATCCACATCTCTTTAACCTGTGATTATCTCTCTCTCCACTCGCACTGTCTGTACCTGCAAAGACTTGATTACCTGTAAAGGCTCGCATTTCAACTATTCTTCACATTCCAATCTGTAATTATCTTTCAATTGTGTCATTCCCTATATATGCCATGTTTGTGAACCTACCTCTCCATTCACCTGATGGAGGCTTGTGATTCCAAATAAACCTGTTGGACTTTAACCTGGTGTTGTGAGACTTCTTACTGTGCCCAACCCCGTCCAACGCCAGCATCTCCCCATCATGTTGGACAAGCTTAAGCAACTTATGTGTCCATGTACATGTTATCATGATTGGATAACCTAAACAACTCTCAACCTAAGCTACATTTCTTCTTTCTACAGATTCCATATCCTACAAAACTCATGCTAAGTGGATGAGGCATTGGAATGACCTACCCAATCACCGTATCCCTGCTCCAAGTAAAAAAGGAGTAGCAGAGACAAAAGGATTTGTGAGAAAGAGCTGCCATGGCTTAAGGGAATAGCCCACTCACCATTACCCCAATTGGTGGTAGTCCATTCACGCTTGCACTTTATAAGTTTTTATGTTCCAACATAGATAAATGAGCACCACAAGGAATAGGGGCATCAATTCTTTTTAGCAAGTTCCATGGAACCTCCGTAAATGTCAGTGCAATTTCACCTTATAGTATGAACTGATATCTTGAAATGCCCATTGAGATGCATGTAAAGTTTTGCTTCCACAGAGTTCATTCATGAACACAAAAGGTATTTACCAATACGAATTGTACAGCAGCCTCATGGGTTGTGGCTAGCTCCCGAAAAGCATCTCTTTGCCAAGGATCCTTTCTCGCCACAGGGAGATTCCACACTGGTGAGTCCCAATTGGTCACATAGGCCATGTGATCCTTATGCACGTGTTGCCCTGAGAGGAAATGTCACCACAACACATATGTAGATAAATGCTTTCCTCAGCTTTTCATTTGCTGCATGATACATGCTTACACAAGAATTAACAAATGTTATCAATCAACATAAAATTCTCTTATCTGTCAGATATTACATGATCTAAGATACAACAGGGAAAGAGATAATGATTCCTGTGACATTTGAAAAAAGACAAGCTATAATAGAGGTCACTTTTGTTTTTCCTAATATTATTGAGGAAATGCAGAGAAAGTGACTGTAACAGGAGACATGTGAATCTATGTGCTGAAAGGGGAATTTAGGAGCTGATTTCAAAACATGGTAAAGTTGAAAGTTTATTTATTAGTGTCACAGATAGACTTAAATCAACACTGCAATGCAGTTACTGTGAAAATCTCTTAGTCGCTACGCTCCAACATCTGTTTGGATACATTGAGGGAAAATTTAGCATGGCCAATGCACCTAACCAGCACATCTTTTGGACTGTGGGAGGAAACTGGAGCACCCGGATGCTGTGAGTAGTTAATTGGCCAAGGCTAAATAAAGATTTAATGCCCCAATATAAAAATAATAATGGGTAGCCAGCTGAGCAAATCTGCCTTTATGATTTCAGATGAACCCTCCAGATGATTTAATGTTCCAGTGTTTGGCTCATGCTGCAGAACTAACTGATGTTCCTGCAGGGCAAAGTACACAACATAAAGCTATCATATTAATTCATTTTAATTGCTTGTCTTTTTTCAAATGTCACAGGAATCATTATCTCTTTCCCTATTGTATCTTAGATCATGTAATATCTGACAGATAAGAGAATTTTATGTTGATTGATAACGTTTGTTAATTCTTGTGTAAGCATGTATCAAGGTGAGGGTTCACAGGACTGGGGAATCAAACATTTTCTTATTTTTGCAGCCAGGGATGCCATCAAGCCTTTCTTGTCAGAGGCTGCTTATCTTGAATGTTTTTTTCTCACAACTGTGTCTGGGAACTATGTTTTTTTTCACACTTCTGATACCATTAAATAAAATGTAAATTTAGTTTTGAAATCATACTTTGAGCATGTAGTGTAAGTAGGGTGTGTCCTGTCACCAATTGTAAAGGTGAGCATAACCTAATCTTGACTTTGTGTCAATTCAGTTATCTCACCAGCTTTCCTTAATTGATGTCCTTGGCATGTCCTCGCTATGTATTTCAATTTGTGTTGTTGCGACAGTCCTACTTAAAAATTAAACCCATACAATATAATTCTAAACAGCCTGCCTGCATTCCTTTTAATCATATTTTACTAATTAAGTGGTGCTTTTCAGTTTAATATTTTGCACTCTCAATATTTTTTTCAAGCATACAGTGTTCCTTTCGAAACCCAGTAAATGAATACTTAGGTGCTTCAACAGCTAGAAGGTGCCATTAGTGAGAATTAGTGAAGTTCAAATGTCATTGCAGAGTGCAACATGTTCAGATTCATATCTAAATTAAGTTGAACTGGTAATTACAATTCTCATGTGATCTCTATGTTTAAGTATTCGTTGCAATGATAGCGGATTGTTCATGTGTCAGCAAGTATTGGCTCTGTGCCCGAAGTGAAACACGATGAACATCCTCATGTCTTTTTTTGCCCCTCATCAGTAAGTTCAATGAGACCATTTATGAGTTACATTAATTATCAAATATCAGTTACATTTCTTGTCTTTATCTTTGCTGTGCAGATGGAATAGTGGGAGCCTTTTAAAATAGGTTTCTTTAGAGTTCTGCTTCAGAGTGAGTTTTAATGGTTTGCAGATATTTGTTTTCCAAATTGCTAGGTTTATTATTCAATTTGGACAAATGGGTGTTCAGGATCTTGTAGAATCAGTCACTGGTTGATTTATGTGTTCCATTCAATTATTCAAAATTATGCTGTTCACAATTCATATTTCTAAACATAATTGCCAATGCAAACACATTTTCCTCTGAACCACTTTTGTTTCGAACCATTAAAGCAATGATTCAACAAAGCAACTGCAAAGAAAACTCCAAGATGTTGCTGTTAATTAATGCAGAAAGTGAGACAGAAATGACCCTTCCTCATAATCCTGTCCTTCTCCATTGCTAAACATTTTACTGCATTACATTGTTCGATTATTAGTAAAGAGCAAGAACTAATTGGTATGTGAATATATATTCTAGGGAGCCACATTCACTACTGCATTACAGTTTTGTGCTGAGTAACAATCAGTCTATCAACCACGTGGAGAGATGAAAAATATACAGTGGATGAAGCTCCAATATTTTGAGTCTAAAGTGTTGTCATTTCTAAATGATGGCGATAGATTGTCTGACAATAAAATGCAAACATTTTAAATGCATTTAAAGCTGAATTTGATTGAGGTGAATTTGATTGAGTACAGCTTCAGTTCATACCAAAGAGAGAAAATTTGTTTTTTTTAAATTTCACTTATTTGTTGATATTCAGTGAAAAGTGTTGTTTCTTGTGCACTAGACAGACAAAGCATACCATTCATAGAGAAGGAAAGGAGAGGGTGCAGAATGTAGTGTTACAGTCATAGCTAGGGTGTAGAGAAAGATCAATTTAATATATAGTAGTTCTATCCAAAAATCTGATGGCAGAAGAATTTTGTGAAAACGAAATGATCATTGCAGCAATGAATACAACCCATGGAGACCTGGGGGACTGATGATGCTGCAGGGGCATTATAGAAGTTTAAACAAGTGCAGGCTGGCATTCAATGGCCTTCTAAAGGGTACTAGTGAAGTGGAAAGCATCAGCGACATTCTTTTGTGGCGATGAGAGAAAGGTTTACATTTCGTTAGTAGTTGGGAACTGAAGACAATAGCAAGAACAGAAACAACATTTTTTGAAAAATTTAGCACATATTATCAGAAAAAGTCAAATCATTCGATATCCCAATATGAATGTCAGGGCCTGAGGCAGGAATCAGGTGAGCCTCTTGACAATTTCCTAACAAGACAGAATAATGCAGCCAGAAAGTGTAAATTCAAGGGCATAGATGAAATGTTGCTAGGTTACTTGTTTTTCACACCCTGAGGTACAAAAGGATTGAATTGGAAGGGCAGTGTCTTAATATTGCAGGCTACAGTTACTGATGGAGCACAATGAAGCCACAAGCTGGCAGATGAAGATGCTGGTGGGATTTTCTGGTCACGTTCACCCCAAAACTGGAAAACCCTGCCCGAGGTCAACAGACCATTGCATGGTCCCCCTCTTCCTTTCCCCCCCACCCTGTTGGCTACAATTCTTGTGGCAGGCAGGATGGAAAAATTCCTCCCTGCTATCTCTTAAACTGGTGAGTATCTGGTTAAATCAAAAGAGCAACAGCAAGGATGATACATAGAAACAGCAATAAAAGAATGCACGACAGGCAAAGAGATTTTTTTAAAAGTTTATTTATTAGTGTCACAAGTAAGTTTATATTAACACTGCGATGAAGTTACTGTGAAAATACCCCAGTCGCCACACTCGGCTGCCTCTTCGGGTACACCGAGGGAGAATTTAGCATGGCCAATGCATCTAACCAGCATGTCTTTCGGACTGTGGGAGAAAACCGGAGCACTGGAGAAAACCCACATAGACACGGGGAGAATGTGCAGATTCCACACAGTGACCGAAGGCCAGAATTGAACCAGGGGGGTGTCTCTGGCGTTGTGAGGTAGCTGTGCTAACCACTGTGCCACCTGTTGCATATCTTGGATATGCAAGAGATAAATGAGTGATAAGTGAGGTGTGAAAAGGGCCAGAACGTGCATAACTTGAAAGAGGACAACCTAATTGCCCCACCCCCATCTCAGAGAGTAGCAAGCTAACTCTAATAATCACTGCTGAGCGTGTGCATAAAGATTTATATCAAAGTGATGCCACTCATTGAGAGGAAGTGACTGAGCAACATTACAGGAAGTGTTTCTAGTTATGTTTAGGTCTTACTTAACATTAGTAAATTTCTGAAATGAATGTGTTTTCAACAAGACTGTTATCTGTAGCAAAATCTCATCCAGATTAAGAAGCTAATGAAACTGAAGAATCCTGAAATGAAATCAGGATAACTGACACCGTCCCCACCATACCCGTGCTCTCTCTCTTTCTCCCTCATGTAGCCAAATGGGCCATCTAAAATGGTGATTTGTAAAGCATTCTGGGACAATTGGGCAAGAGCTAACACGACAAGCTGTAGCCTAAGAGACAGGGATAAACAGACTGCAACCCAGAATATGGGTCATCTCCAAGACAAAAGAGGCTTTCTGGTCAAACTGGGTTGTTTGCCAGACATAGGGGTGCCGTAACCCCTTATTTGGGAGGGAGGTGTGTATTCAATGTGCCCCCAGCAGCTATAGACATGGCTGTTGGGACTCACCCAGAGATTGGAATGGCAGCATCTGATTGGACTTTATCGATCAGGGTGATCAAGTCCTAATCAATTGATTGGCGATGGCCAAAAGAGGCGTGAAACCTAATGGGGTATAAACAGTGCTGTGCAACCAAGAATCACTCTCTCTCTCTCTGACTCCACAAATGGGCTACAACAACGGTGACCATCGCCGGCGACAACCAGCATGAGGAGAGCCACCACACCTGAGAAGGAAGGAAGACCAGAGCCAGAGTGCCAGACCAGACCAAAGGACCAGACCGCAGAGGACGGCCAAGACCAATTCACAGATAAAGGCCAACATCAGCTTGGGTACTTGCCTGTCATACAAAGTTAAGTCAAGGTCTTTTATTGGACTTGAATTCTAGTATTTTCTGTAAGATAACTTATTGTTGGTTGGGTGGGTGATTATTGATTGTGTGTTTTAAATAAATATTGGTTGTACTAACAAGACGTCCACTCACAGTTATTTGTCCACGTATAAGGGCACAACACTTGTTTCCAGCCACCCGGCCTACTGTACACCCTCATCCATTTATCTTACACAGTTACCTTCTCCCTTAGCTTGTCTAAATAGCTTGTCATTTAAATTCATCAGAATATGGCAGCTGGTGCCACAGAAAGTGCCAACTCTGATCGGGGATGGAGAAGGGAGCCCCTGAGACCTCTGTGGTGGTGTGGGGTGAGAGGGGCTTTACTCAGGTTGTGATCATGGTGCCCTTTAAAGATGGTATCCCGATCTCTGAACAGTGAGGTTGTGCTGATGTTTTGAGATCCCATCCCCCTGATGTGAGACGCATCCCTTGATTTTTTTTGGCAGTGTCACAAGATCTGGAGAGAAAACCTGGGAAATGTGCGGGCTTTCTCACCAGTAACAACATTCTGCCATTTTTTGGTCAGATTAAGCCCAATGTATCAATCTACCAGACAGACGGAGAGCTGAAAGAAATACACTCAAAACTTCAGCATCTTGAGTCCAAAGTGTAATCATTTCCAACTTCCAGGAAGCAGAAGGCACAACAGCTGTGAGCATTTGGAATGTTGCATTAACATCTCAGCTTTCAAGATTAAGGGTTGGATTTTCACGCCTGATAGGGATAGTATTAGTTGAGAAATTTCTCAACCATCAACCATTGACATTCTTGCCCTCCAAGACACCCAGCTATCTGCAAGTAATGCATATGAAATGCAGCTTAGTGGATTCCACATGATATAGTTCTGCAGCCAAACGGGCCAGCTAAAATGGCATTTTGTAAAGCACTCTGGGACAATTGGGCAAGAAACTAAACCGACAGGCTGCAGTTTAAAGACAGACAGAGACAAACAGGCTGCAACCCTGATGAGTGAATAAACAGGATATGGGCCATCTCCAGGATGAAAGGGACTTTCTGGTCACACTGGGTTGTGTGCCAGACATAAGGGCACCGTGAATCCTTACTTAGGAGGAAGATATGTGACCTATGTGCCTACAACACCTACAGCCATGGCCGCTGGGGACACACTCAGAGATCGGTGTGGTAGCACCTGATTGGATTCTTATCGATCAGGGTGATCAAGTCCTGATCGATTGATTGGCAATGGCCAAAAAGGGGTGTGAAACCAAACAGGGTATAAAGGATGCTGCACAACCAGGAATCTCTCTCTCTCTCTGACCCCACAAACGAGCTACAACAATGGTGAACATCGCCAGCAAGAGGAGAGCCACCACACCCGAGAAGGAAGGAGGAAAGACTACAGCCAGAATGCCAGGCCAGACCAAAGGACCAAACTACACAGACAGCTACCAAGACCAGCGCAGAGATAAAGACCAATATCTGTTTGGGTACTTGTCAGTCACGCAAAGTTAAGTCAAGGTCTTGTATTGTACTTGAACTTCAGTATTTTCCTGTAGGATAACTTATTGTTGGTCGGGTGGGTGATTATTGATTGTGTGGGTTTAAATAAATATTGTTTGTACTAATAAGACGCCTACTCGTAGTTATTTGCCCACCGATCAGGTGCCACCACACCGATCTCTGGGTGTGTACCCGGCAGCCATGCCTGTAGGTGTTGTAGGCACATAGGTCACATACCTTCCTCCTAAATAAGGATTCACTGTGCCCTTATGTCTGGCACACAACCCAGTGTGACCAAAAAGTCTCTTTCATCCTGTAGATGTCCCATATCTTGTTTATTCACTCATCAGGGTTGCAGCCTGTTTGTCTCTGTCTGTCTTTAAACTGCAGCCTGTCTGTTTAGTTTCTTGCCCAATTGTCCCTGAGTGCTTTACAAAACGCCATTTTAGCTGGCTCATTTGGCTACAGTTCCATCACCATGAAAAGTATATTGTTGTGACATACATTGTGGCTGACATAACATTGTAAAGACGTTTGCCAATAGATGATCTCTATTTCAGAGTGGACAAACTGACAATCATGCACATTTACAATTCACCAACAGAGACTTGATCAATCATTTCTCTACCAGACAGTCATTTACATGCAGGAAAACCAAAACATATACTAAGCAGCAAACAATTTGAAGGCACCAATATCCATTTCATCTACGATACCAAAGCATCCAGTTACCATTATTTCTGGCCAACAGTAGAAAAAAATATATACCAGTTCCCTGTTTTATGACAACTTACAGCAAAGGATAACCACTCACATGCTTCTGGTAGATCACAAAGAAAAAGCTCCTCTTATAACACGATCCAGCATCATAAATGTGGGGAATGTATGCTCTGATAAGTTTCACTGGTTAACCTTCACAAGCATCATTGAGAATATAAACCAGGAATATTCCCAAACAGCTACAAGCATTTTGTTTGAATGCTGAAATGGAAGCTGTCAGAAGTATCCCTTGTGGTCACAAGAAAGAAAGTCAGTGTATGTGTCTATTTCAGTATCTGTGTGTATATATGTCTGTTGATCTTGGTGTGTATCTGTGTGTATATGTGTCTCTCTATTTCAGTGTCTATCTGTGTGGATCTGTGTCTCTCTATTTCAGTGACATAGTTTTGACGGTGCAGTTAATAACAATCAAGGAAGCAAATAGGATGCTTGCAAGTGACTTGAACCTACAGGAATTCTGCTTTCAGACCAGGTATCCCTAACCCCAATCCACAGAAAACCATTGTGCCAGTATCCCTTCTGATCAACAAAATTGCCAGGAAAGAATGCAATATGATTGTTGCCTTGAGTCCCAGATTATGAAACCCATAATATCATGGCTCTACCGTGGACCTTTGGTGAGTGGACATGGAGTATGCAATGAGGTCAGGAAAGGGGCACAATGGAGGGAGTATGGGGTCACGTAGATGGCATGGAAGGAGATTGGAACATGCAGGTGGCATGGCGAGGCCATAGGGAGCGGCAGGGAAGTGAGGTGCTGTTATGGGTGAGGGTTGGAGGGCCTTACAATCTTTAATACCAATAAGAAGAAGTTCCAGGGAACTGAGACAAGACATCGAACATGAGACATAGGTGCTGATATAGACTGTTTGGTCCATCAGGTCTGCTCCACCAGTATTCAGTGAGACCATGACTGATTTGATATGATAATCCTCAACTCCACTTTTCTGCCTTGTCCCCATAACCCTTGATTCCCTTACTGATTAAAAATTTGTCTGCCTCAGCCTTGAACATACTTAACAACCCAGCCTCCATAGATAGCTGCAGTAAAAATTTCAGATTCACTGCTCTCTGAGAGAAGAAATTCCTCCTCATTTCTGTCTTTAATGGGCAACCCCTTACTTTGAGATTATGCCCTCAGGTTCTAGACTCTCCCACAAAAGGAAACATCACGAGCATCTACCTAGTCAAACCCCATAAGAATCCTATATGTCTCAATAACGTCACCTCTCATTCTTCTGAATTCCAATGAATATAGGCTCACTCTACTTAACCTCTCCTCATAAGAAAATCCCTCCATTCATGGAATCAATCTAGTGAATCTTCTCTGGACTGCCTACAAAGCCAGTATATATTTCCGTAGATAAGGGGACCAAAATAGTTTGCAGTATTTTAGGTTTGTTCGCCTTGGCACTTGCCTGCCTCTGTGGCCACCTTCAGACTGTCTCCGGAGGTGGTGGGCCAGATTTCATTCTTCCCCTGCTTGAATGGAATGAAGATATGGTGGGCGGGAGCGTCTTGAAATGCGATGACTCTGCCATGATGATAAATTCCTGACTCAAGCTTCACACCTCAATACTGAAAACACAGCCCCCGAACCTTGTGGACACCTATTAAGTTACGACCAACAAGGTAAGCTTTCGAAATATGCATAGGTATCAGTTTAAATGTTAGGACAGAGAGCAAACAAAGATTTTTTTTTGACACAGACAGCTGTGAGACTGTATGAATGTGTGACTGGAATCAGAAAGTTAAACAGGGACAGTGACAACTATGCAAATTAAGTAGTTGAAGCAAGGTCTGTTAACTGAACATGAAGTTAGGACTATTACGCATTTTGAGGATAAACACATATTGACTTTTCCATGCTATCGATTGTTCAAAGTAACAATGATTAATCTGAAGAATTCTTCTCCACCCAAATTACTAAAACTAAAATGACATTACGTCTGAATGTTTTCTTCAATGGGAAGGCATACCTTCACAAACCTGGAAAAGCTGCAGCTTTTGATGTAAAATAGCAGCAGTGAGACCTCTCAGAGGATCAGTGACATTCATTTGCTAGCTGCACGGTTTCCCAAGATAACCCTTACAATAATCACATAAATGAAACAAAGTTTAATTGCTGCAACTCTCAGTAGATAAATATAAAGAGTTACAAAAGCAGCCAAAATTTTTTCCAGTTGAACAGTTCTGTTAAAACACAGCACTCTCATCTGAGCACAGTATGTCGAATTCATGAGGGTTGAATGATGCAAATATTTAATGAATGTTTATGGAAAAAAAAAGTCTGCAAAGCTGAAACCCATTTATCTCTGTGAATGTGCACATGTTTCGCTGAGTAAATCTAAAAAAAAAGTATTAGAAATAGCACATGGCAAAGCCAAAATAAGTAGAGTACTGCAGATGTTGGAGTCTGAAACAAGAACAGAGGAAAGTGGTCAAATTCAGCAGGTCTGCCAACATTAGGAGAGAAACACAGCTAACAGTTAAAAGTCATAGATTCTTTGACGGAACTGAAAGGAGGGAGAATGTTAGAGTAAAGAAAAATTCCAATGAAAAGTAGCAACTTGAGAACAAATTACAGATGATCTGGTGTCAATGCACTCAACCAGAAGCTATCATAGAATCATAGAACCCTACAGTGCAGAAAGAGGCCCTTCAGCCCATCGAGTCTGCACCGACCACAATCCCATCCAGGCCCTACCCCCATATCCCTACATATTATACCCACTAATCCCTCTAACCTACACATTCCTAGACACTAAGGGGCAATTTCTTAGCATGGCCAATCAACTTAACCCGCACATCTTTGGACTGTGGGAAGAAACCAGAGTACCCAGAGGAAACCCATGCAGACACGAGGAGAATGTGCAAACTCCACACAGACAGTGACCCGAGCTAGGAATTGAACCCAGGACCCTGGAGCTGTGAAACAGCAGTGCTAACCACTGTGCTACCGTGCTGCTATTCCTCCAGTTTGTGTTGGGCTTCACTGGGTCATAGTGGCAGGACAAGGATGGACATGTAAAGAATGAGAGCAAGGTGCTGAGTTAAAATGGCAAGCCGCAAGAAGCTTGTGGATCGAGCAAACGTGTTACACAAAGTGGTCACCTGGTTTGCATTTAGTCTCTGCAGAGCAGAGGAGATCGGAAGTAGTGAATACTACAGATCAAATTGAGGGAAGTACAAGTCAAATGCTGCTTCACCTGAAAGGAGTGTTTGGGGCCTTGAATGGTGAGGAAGGAGGAGGTAAAGTGGCAGGAGTGCAACTTTTGCAATTTCAAGGGAAGGTGCAATGGGATCAGCCATGATCGTGATGAATGGTGGACCAGGCTCAAAGGGCCAAATGGCCTCCTCCTGCACATATCTTCTATGTTTCTGTGGGTGGGGATGGGGAGTTGGGCATGATGGAGGAGTTAGCCATGGTGTCACAGAGGGAGCAGTCCCTGCAAAATATTGACTGGGGGGGTGAAGGGAAAATGTGTTCAGTGGTGGCATCGTACTAGAGCAGGTGGAAATGGCAGTAGATGATGCTTTGAAGATGGAGGCTAGTGGAGTAAGAGAGGCCCGATCATGGTCCTAGAAGGGAGGGGTAGGGGTGAGGGCAGAGGTGCACATAATGAGTTGAATCCAATTGAATGCCCTCTTAACCAGCGGTCGGGGGTAACATCGGATAAGGAAAAAGGCAGGCTTGTCAGGAGCACCATTTTCAAAGGTGACATCATCAGAACAGATGAGATGGAGATGGAGAAACTGGGAGAGGGGGATGGAGCCCTTACAGGGAATGGGGAGTGAGGAGCTGTATTTGAAATAGCTGGGGGAATTGTGGATTTACAATGAATTTTGGTGGTCAGTCTATCACTGGAAATGAAGACAGAGAGGAAAGGAAGTGAAGCGTTGGAGATGGACCATGTGAAGGAGAGAGGGGAATGAAAAATTGGAAGTAAAATTGGTAAGTTTGTCCAAGTCCAGACAAAAGCCTGAAGCAGCACCAATACAGACATTGATATAACAAAAAAAACTGTTCTCTTGTCTTAGGAAGGAAGCAAAGGGAAACATAAAAATATAAAAGACCATAGGAACAGAAATAGGCCATTTGGCTCATGGAGTTGTTCTGCCATTCAATGAGGTCATGACTGATCTGATATAATTCCCAACTCCACTTTCCCAATTTATTCCTATAATCCTTGACTCCTTAATGATTAAAAATCTGTCTATCTCAGCCTTGAACATACTTAATAACCCAGCCTCTACAGTCCTCTACAGTAAAAAAAATCCACAGATTCACTGCCCTCTGAGAGAAGAAATCCCTGCTCACCTATGTCTTCAATGGGCGAGTCCTTGCTCTGAGATTATACCGTCTTGCCCTACGTTCTCCCACAAGGGGGAATAACACTCAGCATTTGTCAAGCCCCCTGAGAATCCTATATATCTTAATAAGGTCATCTCACATTCTTCTGAACTCTAATGAGCCCACACTACTTAACCATAAGAAAATCCTTCCATATCCAGAATCAACTGACTGGAATATTCCCTGGACTACCTCCAATGTTAGTATATCTTCCGTTAGATAAGGCCACAAAAACTGTCCACAGGTGTGGTCTACCTCATGCCTTGAATAGTTTTAGCAAGATTTCCCTAATTTTTTACTCCAGTCTATTTAAAATAAAGGCCAATATTCTATTTGTATTCCCAATTACCTGGTGAACTTGCTTGTCAGCTTTTTGTGATTTATGCACAATGACTCCCAAATCCCTCTGTGCTGCAGTGTTCTGCAGCCTTTCTCCTCTAAAATAACATCCAGTTCCTTTATTCTTTCTGCTGAAGTGCATAACTTCACATTTTCCTAACTTATATTCCAACTGCCAAATTTTGTCCACTCACCTAACTTGCCTATATCTCTCTTTGGGAGTGAGCTTATCAAAACTTTCTAAGTGCCGAATGAGTGTGAAAAAGGGAGAGAATTGTGCTGTTGCTTTGGGCGAGTTAAAAATCGAATCTTAGCTCATATTGAGGAAAAAATGAAGCAAGATCTGTTTCCTGCCAACAGGGGAATGGGGCAGGGTCTAAGCTCACCTGAAAGCAAACAGGTTGAAGCAGAGAGTGCCATTGCACATGTGTAGATCTCTGTTTTGTGCAATAGAACAGACCAGAGAGATCTGTCAGTCACCTTCCTCCCTCTACTGTTAGCCCTCGTGGTCAACCATCACCCCTGCTGTTGCTGCTCTCCATGGCTGATCACCACCACCGACCACCTCCCCCCCCCACCCCCTTACCCGCCCCGCCCCACTACTTCTCTGCTTGGATTGATTGCCCTTACCCGGCAAGGACTAGCCAACCCACCAAATCACAGGTTGCAGAGTGCGTAACTTCCTCTTTTTTTGTTTGTGTGTACACTCTGGCAAGTTCGGCTAAAGGGATTCTTTTCAGGATGCCAGCTGGTGATGAGTGGAGCTCTGCAGGGGTCAGTGTTGAGACCACAACTTTTCTCTTCATACATCAATAATCTAGAAGAAGGAACTGAGGGCATTGTGGTTAGGTTTGCAGATGATGCAAAGATAGACAGAGAGACAGGTGGTATTCAGAAGGCAGGTAGTCTGCAGAAGGACATGGACAGGTTAGGAGAGTGAGCAATGAAGTGGCAGGTGGAATACAAAGTTGGAAAATGGGCGGTTATGCACTTTTGTACAAAGAAAAGAAGATTATTTTCTAAATGGCGAGAGAATTCAGAAATTGGAAGCACAAAGGGACTTGGGAGTCCGAATTTAGGATTCTCTTTAGGTTAAGTTGCAAGTTGACTTGGTGGTTAGGAAACCAAATGCAATTTTAGCATTCATTTTGAAAGGACGAAAATAAAAAAGCAGGGCTTTGTAAAGCTCTGGTCAGACCATATTTGGAATATTGTGAGCAATTTTGGGCCCCATATCTAAGGAAAGATATGCTGGTCTTGGAGAGGCTCCAGAGGAGGTTCACAAGAATGATTCCGAGAATGAAAGGCTTGACGTAAGAGGAGCATCTGAGGACTCTAGGTCTGTACTTTATGGCTGCTTTGCAGCATTATTATATCTTTTTTTTAACTGTTACGTATCTGTGCTCCTGACTTTACTTAATGTAAAATCCTCTCTACTTCACTAATTAGGTGGTTTGCAATACACTGGTCTCAGCATGCTTCAGATATAGGCCGTCCCAATAGTACTACCCCACTTTCCCCTGTGTTGATGCGAATATGGCACAAATTTCTCCCACACCAGTCTTTGAGGCATGTATCAATGTCTCTAATTGAATGTGCCCTATGCCAATTTGCAAGTGGTTTAGTTAATAATCCAGAGATTATATCCTTGGAGGTTCTATTGTTTAATTTAGTGCCTAGTTCCCCAAACTCTGTATGCAGAACTTCTTTCCTTATTCTCCCTATGTTATTGGTACCCATGTGGACCGTGGCAAAGGGATCCTCCCCCTCACACTGCAGGTTCCTTTCCAGCCCAAAGCAGATGTCCTGAACCCTGGCACCAGGCAGGCAACACAACCCTCTGGACTCTCACTCCTTGCTACAGAGAGGTGTCAACCCCCTTTGCTATAATGTCCACCTACTACCACTACCTTCTTATTTACTCCCTCCACTTGAATGGCTTCCTGTACCACAGTGCAATGATCAGTAAGTTCATCCACCCTGCAGCACCTCCACCCTCACCCCACCCCCACCACTCTCATCCAAACAAACTATAAAAACAGGCATTCTTTCATTTATACTGGCATCACAATTTGCAGGGGAAATGGCAGTTCCCTGATGCATCTTCTTTTTGAGGTTTAAACTCTGGACAGAGTGTCTGAACAGAGACTGTGCTTTCCAGCAATGCTGATAATTCAGGGAGGATTTGAAACTGATCTGCTTGGGAAAGCTTATTCAATGCTACAGTACTGACTTCACTTTCCTCTGTTGGGTATTCAGACACTTTGCCCTCCTGTTCCTTCAAATGGGTCTGGAGGCCCATTAATGCGATGAATACTCGGGGTCAAATATGGTTTAAGAAGTTCTGCGCAGTGCACAGGAGAATGCCAGACATCTCTGGGAATGCCAATCCCTGGGATCATAGGATTGAGTTGCTTTTGTCCCACCTATCACCTGTCTATTCATTTAGGTAATCCTGGAGTATGGTTGCTTCCAGAGATGGGAGGTAATGGCCAAGTAGTATTATCAATAGACTATTAATCCAGAAACTCAGCTAATGTTCTGCAACCCGGGTTCGAAATTCAACTCGTTGTTTTGGATTTTATGTTCCCAAATCACATGCCACTCCCAACCTGCCCACCATAATGGGAAATTTGGTATGATGTCTTGTCGACAACACCCAACCTTCAGATCAGTTTCAGTAGGTGCTGAAATCAGCAACCAGCCAGCAATTGGGAAACTTAAAAAAACAACTCAATCATTCCTGATAGTGGCCCACCTCAGTTTTTGGAGTCAGTGGTGAAAAGGTTTGGCAGTGTTTAAGTACAGCTACAAGCACTAAGGCGGCACGGTGGCACAATGGTTAGCACTGCTGCCTCACAGCTCCAGGGGCCTGGATTCAATTCCTGGCTTAGGTCACGGTCTGTGTGGAGTTTGCACATTCTCCCCACGACTGTGTGGGTTTCCTCCGGGTGCTCTGGTTTCCTCCCACACTCTAAAGGTGTGCGGGTTTGGTTGATTGACCAAACTAAATTACCCCTTAACAGTCAGGGATAAGTAGGTTAGGGAAATTAGTGGGGTAAATATGTGGGGTTATGGAGATAGGGTCTGGGTGGGATTGTTGGTGGTACAGACTCAATGGGCTGAATGGCCTCCTTCTGCACTGTAGCGATTCTACGCTTCTCTGAAAAGGCCTGTGACTGGGACCATGCTTAAATGTTCCAGCAGATTCTGATGTGGGTATGCGGCGTTGGACTGGCGTAAACACAGTAAAAAGTCTGACAACACCAGGTTTTAGTCCAACTGATTTATTTGATAATAGATTCACAAGCTTTCGGGGTTAGTCCCTTCGTCAGGTGAATGGAGAGTTCTGGCCTCAGACAGAGAATATAAAGCACAGACAGTTTAGAGATTACTGATTAGAATGCGAATCCTTACACCTAACCTGCTGTTCAAGACCTGAAGTGGCTGACAATGTGAGTGGAAGGAGCACTGATCACAGGTTAAAGAGATGTGTATTGTCTCCAGACAGTACAGCAAGTGAGGTTTTGCAAACCCAGGCAAGTCACGGGGGTTACAGATAGTGCGACATGAATCCAAGATCCCTGTTGAGACTGTCCTCATGTGTGCGGAACTTGGCTATCAGTCTCTGTTCAGCGACTCTGCGCTGTCGTGTGTCGTGAAGGCTGCCTTGGAGAATGCTTACCCTAAGGTTAGAGGCTGAATGCCCGTGAGCCTCTGACCTTAGGGTAAGCATTCTCCAAGGCGGCCTTCACGACACACAACAGCGCAGAGTCGCTGAACAGAGACTGATAGCCAAGTTCCGCACACATGAGGACGGTCTCAACAGGGATTTGGGTTCATGTCGCACTATCTGTAACCCCCGTGACTTGCCTGGGTTTGCAAAACCTCACTTACTGTACTGTCTGGAGACAATACACATCTCTTTAACTTGTGACCAGTGCTCCTTCCACTCACATTGTCAGCCACTTCAAGTCTTGAACAGCAGGTTAGGTGTAAGGATTCGCAGTCTAATCAGTAATCTCTAAACTGTCTGTGCTTTATGTGCTCTGTCTGAGGCCAGAACTCTCCATTCACCTGACGAAGGGACTAACCCCGAAAGCTTGTGAATCTATTATCGAATAAGTCGGTTGGACTAAAACCTGGTGTTGTCAGACTTTTTACCAGCAGATTCTGCCAGGGAAAGTGAGTGTCTGTACATCTTTTAATTGCATTTTCTTTCTTTTATTTTGTGTCGTCAGTGAAAAATAATTTTGATTATGAGAATAGGGAGCCATTAAAATTCTAGCCATGACAAGGTGTTACATAATAGGTGATTATGTAAAGTTAAAGCATATGAGATTGCAAATAATGTCTTGAGATGTATAGAAAGCTGGTTAGCAGTTAGGAAGCAAAGAGTTGGCATAAACGGGTCTTGTTCTGATTGACAGTCAGTGACTAGCGCGGTTCTGCAGGGAGCTGCGCTAAGATCCCAACTGTTCATATTACATATTAATGATTTGGAAGAGAGAACTGAATGTATTATCTCCAAATTTGATACAAAGTTTGGTGGGAAGTGAGCTGTGAGGAGGGTGCAGAGATGATTCAGCATGATTTGGACAGGCTGAGTGTGTGGGCATTTGCAAGGCAGATACAGTTAATGTGGATAAATGTGAGGTTATCCACTTTCGTAGCAATAATAGGAAGACAGATTATTACCTGAATTGAGAGAGGTGGGTACTCAGTGAGACCTTGTTCTTCTGTATCAGTCACTGAAAGTAAGCACGCAGGTACATTAGGCAGCAAAGAAGGCAAATGATATGTTGGCTTTATAGCGAGAGGATTTGATGTTAGGCATTGAGATAAGACCATAAGACATAGGAGCAGAATTAGGCCACTTGGCCCATCGAGTCTGCTCTGCCATTCAATCATGGCTGATATTTTTCTCATCTCCATTCCCCTGCCTTTTCCCCATAATCCTTGATCCCCTTGTTAATCAAAACCCTATCTGTCTCCGCCTTAAAGGTACTCAATGACTTGGCCTCGAGTGCAAAGAGTTCCACAGATTCACTATTCGCTGCTGAAGAAATTCCTCCTCATCTCTGTTTTAAAGGTCATCCCTTTAGTCTGGAGTTCTGCCTTCTGGTTCTAATTTTTCCGACCAGTGGAAATATTCTCTCCATGTGCACTCTATCCAGGCCTCACAGTATCCTGGAAGTTTTAATAAGATCCCCCCCTCATCCTTCTAAATTCCATTGAGCACAGACCCAGAGTCCTCAATCATTCCTCATACGACAAGCTCTTCATTCCACGGATCATTCTTGTGTATCTCCTCTGGACCTTTTCCAAGGCCAGCACGTCCTTCCTTAGATACAGGGCCTCAAACTGCTCACAATACTCCAAATGGGTTCTGACCAGAACCTTATACAGCCTCAAAAGTACATCCTTGCTCTTGTATTCTCGCTCTCTTGACATGAATGCTAACATTGCATTTGCCTTCCTAACTGCCGACTGAACCTACACATTAACTTTAAGAGAATCTTGAACACGGTCTCCAAAGTCCCCTTGTGTTTCTGATTTCCTAAGCATTTCCCCGTTTAGAAAAGTCTATGCCTCCATTCCTCCTTCCAAAGTGCCTAACCTCACACTTTTCCACATTGCATTTCATCAGCCACTTCTTTGCCCACTCTCCTAACCTGTCCGAGTCCTTCTACAGCGCCTCTGCTTCCTCAATACTACCTGCCCCTCTTCATACGTTGTATCAGCTGCAAACTTAGCAACAATACCTTCAGTTCCTTTTTCCAAATCGTTAATGTATATTGTGAAAATTTGTGGTCCTAGCACCAACCCCTGAGGCATACCACTAGTCATCAGCTGCCATCCTGAAAAAGACCCCTTTATCCCCACTCTCTGCCTCCCACCAGTCAGCCAATCCCCTATCCATACCAGATTCTTATCCTTAACATCATGGGCTCTTAACTTATTTAACAGTCTCCTATGTGGCATCTTGTCAAAGGCCTTCTGGAAATCTAAATAAATCATGTCTCCTGGTTCTGCTTTATCTAACTTTCTTGTGACCACTCAAAGAACTCTAACAAACTTGTCAGGCTTCCCTTTGATGAAGTCGTGTTGACTCAGTTCTATTTTGTTATGCACTTCCAAGTACTCTGCGATCTCATCTTTAATGGTGGACTCTAAAATCTTGCTAATGACCTAAGTCAGGCTAACTGGCCTATAATTTCCTGTCTGCTGCCTCCCTCACTTCTTAAACAGCAGTGTTACATTGGTTGCTTTTCAGTCCTCTGGGACCCTCCCTGCCTCCAGTGATTCCTGAAAGATCACCACCAATGCCTCCACAATTTCTTCAGTTATCTCTTTTAGAACCTTGGGGTGTAGTCCATCCGGTCCAGGTGATTTATCCAACTTCAGACCTTTCAGTTTCCCCAGAACCTTTTCCTTAGTGATGGCCACTTCACTCGTCTGTGCTCCCTGATTCTCCTGGAGCTTTGCCATCTCACGGGTGTCTTCCACCATGAAGACCAATGCAAAGTAACTATTCAGTTCCTCTGCCATTATTTTGTTTCCTACTATTACTTCTCCAGCCTCATTTTCCACTGGTCCAGCGTCTATTTTTGCCTCTCTCTTACCTTCTATATATTGAAAAAAATCTCTTCCTATCTTCTTTTATATGACGAGCTAGTTTACACTCAATTTTTATCTTCTCCCCCTGATTGCTTTTTTAGTTGTCCTCTGCTTGCTTTTAAAGACTTCCCACTAATTCTTGCCACTTCATATGCTTTTTCTTTTGCTTTTGTACTGTCCTTGATTTCCCTTGTCAGCCCTGGATGCCTTGTCCTCCCCTTAGCATTTTTCCTCCTCCTTGGAATGAATTTCTGTTGTGCCTCCTGAATAATCCTTCAAAACTCCTGCCATTGCTGTTCCACTGTCTTCCCCTTTCCAATCAACTTTGGCCAGCTCCTCCCTCATGTCTTTGTAATTACCTTTGTTTAATTGTGATGCCAACACATCTAATTCCAGCTTCTCCCTTTCAAACTGCAGGGTAAATTCTATTGTATTGTAGTCACTGCTCCCTAAAGGTTCCTTCACCTTAAGTTCCCTAATCAAGTCTGCTCATTATACATCATCAAATCCAGAATTGCCTGTTCCCCAGTAGACTCTATCATAAGTTGCTCCAAACAAAAACATCTCTTAGACATTCCACAAATTCCTTTTCTTGGAGTCCACTACCTACCTGATTTTCTCAGTTCACCTGCATATTGAAATCCCTCACGATTATTGTAATATTGCCTTTTTTATATGTCTTTTCTATCACCTGATTTATTTTCTGCCCTACAACCTCACTACTGCTCAGGGGCCTGTACATAACTCCCATCAGGGTCTTTTTACCTTTGCGATTCCTCAACTCTACCCACAGAGTTGCCTTCTGATCCTACATTGCTCCTTGCTATCGATTTAACATCATTCCTTAATAATAATGTAACCCCGCCCCCTTTGTCCATCTGCCTGTCCTTTTGAAAGGACTCATATCCTTGGATATTTAGATCCCAGCCTTGATCCCCGAGCAGCCACATCTCTGTGATGCCCACAACATTGTATGTCTAATTTCAATGTGCACAAGAAACTCATTTACCTTGTTCCATACACTGTGCGCATTTAGGTACAACACCCTCAATCCTGCATTGCCCACTTCCCTTTTCATACTTGTCACCTTTTTTGCTCTGCCTGAGGTTAGATTCTTGCCAATTCCATACTCTCTGTTCTATTACATGGTCTGGAAACTTTACTAACCTCTCTGCCATTGTACAGGGTGTTGGTGAGGCTACACCTGGAGTATTATGTGCAGTTTTGGTGTCCTTATCTGAGAAAGGATGTCCTTGCTATAGAGGGAGTACGGTGAAGGTTTACCGGGTTGATTCCTGAGATGGCATGTCTGCCATATGAGGAGAGATTAAGTCAGTTAGGATTATAATCACTGGAGTTTAGAAGAGTGAGAGGGGATCTCACAGAAAGTGTAGATTTAGAAAGAACGTTCCCAATGGTGAGGGAGTCCAGAACTAGGGGTCATAGTTTGAGGATAAGGGCTAAATCTTTTAGAACTGAGGTGAGGAGAAATTTCTTCACCCAGAGTGTGATGAATGTGTGGAATTCGCTACACAGCAAGTAATTGAAGCCAAAACGTTATCTGATTTTAAGAAGAAATTAAATGTAGCTCTTGGAACTAAAGGGATCAAGGGATATGGGAGGAAGGGGGGGAAATCAAAATATTAAAGTTTATTTATTAGTCCAAGATGGCTTACATTAACACTGTAATGATGTTACTGTGAAAATCCCCTAATCGCCACACTCCGGCACTTGGTTGGGTGCACTGAGGGAGAATTTAGCATGGCCAATGCACCTAACCAACATGTCTTTGGAGCACCTGGAGGAAACCCACACAGACACAGGCGAAAGTGCAAACACCACACAGGCAGTGACCCAAGCCAGGAATTGAGACTGGGTCCCTGGCACTGTGAGGTAGCAGTGCAAACCACTATGCCGCCCCATGATCAAAATGAATGGCACAACAGGCTCGAAGGGCCAAATGGCCTACTCCTGTTTCTAATTTCCCTGTTTCTATGTTAATCTTGCCATCACAGGTGGTGGAATTTGAAATCAATAACAAATATCATATTAAGAATCTATAGATGATCATGAAACCATTGTCAATTGTCGGAAAAACCCATCTGATTCACTAATGTCTTTCAGGGAAGGAAATCTGCTATCCTTTCTGGTCTGAGCTACATATGACTCCAAGGCTTACAGCAACATGGTTGACTCTGAACTGCCCTCAGGCAGCCAGGGATGGGCAATGAATGCTGGCCAGCCAGCGATGCCCATGTCCCATGAATGAATTTTAAAAAAGATGGGTGTTAGACTAAATGTCAGGAGAATGGGCAGTTTTAAATAGCCTTTAAATGGCCACTTTAGGGAACCCCAGTTTGGGGGAAATTACAACTAGAGAGTTCCAGCCTCCTGTGCTAGTTGGCTCTGGACTTGCCAGCTAGGCTTCCTGTTCCTCCAGCAGGGGTGCAAGCTCCCTTCTTTTTAAATTGGCTGGCTGGGTCAGGGAACATTCTGAGTTCCTGTTTAAAGCCAGAAAGAAGATTTCTGTTCGCCATACTTCAGGCAAGTCCTTAATCTTTTCTTCTCCAGGGTTAATACCCTGTTCTAAAAGTGGAGCAACGTCTTAACTCTTTCCTCCCCTGCTTGAGGACGTTACTGGTTCCTATTCAGCTTGAAGACTTTTTAAAAATTTACTTTAGATTCTCTGAGTCTTCTTTGGACCGGGTTTAATTTTATTGGCCTTGAATTGTCCTTGCTGCCTTTGAGCAGCCCTCACCCACGGTCTGTGGGAGCTATCCTGCCCTTTTGGGCTTTTTGATCGTCTCCAGCTTTCTGCTCTTTTGCAGATTTCTGCAGCTTGGCTTTGGATTCTTCCAGTTTTACTGGCTGAATCACAGTCTTTTGAAATCCAGGTAGGTTTTTTGGAGCTGCTTTATTCCCGAGGGGGTTCTTTCACTCCCTGTGGGGTCTCTGAACTTTTTTCAGCTCTCTGCTCCATGGCAGAGTTTTGTTGAAATTGCATGGGTAGTCCTGCCCCTCTGGTCTGTTATGGGGTCTTGAAGCACAATGCTTGAGACCTCACCAAGACATTTCTCCACAATTTAGCTATTTCCTCCATTTCTTTTTGCAATTCCCTCTCTTCTTGCTGAGCTTTTTGTCTCATCTTCAGCATCTTTTAATGGTCTTTTTCCATTTCATGAAATTCCCTTTCCGTTTTCTGGAACTCTTTCACAAGCCTCTCCCTTTCCATCTGTACCAGCTGTTTTGTGGGCGGGCAGTCAACTTGAAAACCAGTATTGTTTGGTTCTGAATCTGCTCCCTGTCCCAGATAAAGACTGAAATCTAACTTATCCAAATGCATTTGGAGTCATTTGCACCTCAGGAGGAAATTGTATGAGTAGTTTCCTAGCTAAAAGTCTTAATTCTCCCAACTTAAGGAGAATTGGTCAGTGCTTCCATACTCATCTTTGTAATATAATTGATCAGGATGCTCTAAAACAGCTTGCTGCAGTATCTTGTAATCAGTGCCAGACACTGAGTTTGCCTCTTTTGGCTTCCAATTGGTTCTTTTCTCTCATTTGCTCATCACTTAATTTGGACTCTGGTCAAATTCAAGTTGGATCAATTCCAAAATTGAGTTCCCAATTTCTATAACGGAAGGCAGGTGGTGGGTTATTTTATTCTGCTCTTATTTCCTTGCTGTCCACCCGTCTGTAAACAGAAAGTTTTATTTTAATCTGATTTCCCTGTTACAAATTGTGGCATATTTTCCTTAACATTATATTTGGAATGTCCCAATCTTCTATGCAAAAATTGCACAAAAACTTGAGGTAAGATGAAATAAGAAATGTTGGTTTGTTTTTACACATGCAAAAAGAGTTTTGCAACATTCACGCCCTTTCACTCACACAACAAAAGGGGGATAAGAGAAAAGAATGTGGGTTCAGGGCATGGCCATAATAAAATAGAAGTATGGGTTTTGTGCACCCAGAATCAGAAGTCTAATGGCCATTAGTCTCCGTGGTCTTCTGTGGGGAGGTTGAGTGATTGTAGGTTGTTAATCTTGAAAATGCTGGACGCCAGCATATGGCCAGCTGTCCATGTAGCAGTTGTCCATTTTGAAAAGCACAAAAAAATGACTTTATGAAGTAGTCTAGGTGACAAAAATATTTTTTTTCTTCAAGCTTTGACTGTGACACCATCTCTTATAGCTGTTAACCGTTAGAATCTCTAAATCACAGGGGTAAATAAGCTGCACGTTTATTTGTTTCAAACTGTCAAATTATGGATGAAATAATCAGTTGACTTCAAAATCTATCTATTTTTTATCTCATGTTTTAATGATGGGGTTTCTGATGAGTCTAGGTGTAACATTGGCTCAGAGCAGCACTTATTTCTTTTCAATCAAAAGATATAAGTTCAATTTCCAATATGAAATTGCACACATTATTCAGGCAGTCTTTAAGCAATTTATATTAGACCAGTCTGTGATACCTAAAGACTCGAGGGAGCTATTCATTTCAGAATATATATATATATATAGTAGCACAGAACTTGAGTATTGTTAAAAAAAGACACATTTTTTGTTAAAGCTTTTCATCTTGCACTCATCAGGACAATTTGCAAGAATACCAAATATAAAGGGCAAAAACATTTACTCTGTATGAAAAGAAAGTGCCGTTTAGTTGGCAAGTGGACTCTGGTAGCAGCATTGCCATGGAAAATTCACCAGTTGATGGTGACTGACTGTTAATTTGAGTGATCTGTAAAGAGATCTTACAGGTGGTCATTATCCAAAGTACCTGCTGCTCTTATCCTTCTAGATGGTAATGGTGTGGGCTTGGTGGATGCTGTCAAAGGAAACATGGTGTGTTTCTGCAGCAAATTTTGTAGCTGGTACACACAGCTGCCAATGTTCATCGGTGAAGGGATTGAATGTTTGTGGAAGGGGTAACAATCAAGCAGGCTGTTTTGTCCTGGTTGATGTCAAGCTTTTTGAGTGTTGTTGGAGCTGCACTCATCCAGGCAAGTGGAGAGTATTCCATAACACTCCTGAATTGTGCCTTGTAGATGGTGGACAGGGTTTGGGGAGTCAGGAAGACACATGATTCCTAGCCTTTGACCTGCACTGATAACCATAGTATTTATATGGCTAGTCCAGTTCAATTTCTGGTCAGTAGTAACCCCAGGATGTTGACAGTGGGGGATTCAGCAATAGTAACGCCTTTCAATGTCATGGGGCAATTGTTAGATCCTCTCCTGTTGGAGATGGTCATTACCTTGCACTTGTGGCATGAATGTTACTCGCCACTGGTCAGCCCAAGCCTGGATATTGTCCATGGCTCGCCACATTTGGACTCGGACTACTTCAGTATCTGAGGAGGTGCAAATGTTGCTGAACATTGTGCAGTCACCAGCGAACATCCCCACTTCTGATTTTACAATGGAAGGAAGGTGACTGGTAAAAGAGCAGAAGATGGTTGGGCCTCAGATACTATCTTGTGGGACTACTGCAAAGACGTTCTTTAGCTGAGATGATTGATCTCCAACCATCACAACCATCTTCCTTTTTGCCAGGTATGACTAACCAATGACAAGTTGTCCATCTCATTACCATTGACTCTAGTTCTGCTAGGGCTCCTTGATGACACACTCTGTCAAATACTGGCTTGAGGTCATCTCTGGCATTCAGGTCTTTTGTCTATGTTTGAACAAAGGCTGTAACGAGGTCAGGACTGACACTGTCAGAACTGAAACAGAGTGTCTGTGAGCATGTTATTGCTGAGTAAGTGCCACTCAATTGCACTGTTGATGACCCCTTTGATCACTTTACCCATGATCGAGAGTAAACTGATGGGGCGGTAATTGGCTGGGTTAGATTTGTCCTGTTTCTTGTCTACAAGACAAACCTGGGCAATTGTCCACATTGCTGCGTAGAAAGCAGTGTTGTAGCTGTACTGGAATAGCTTGAGTTAGCAGCAAGTCTGAGGCATAAGTCTTCCGTACTATTGCTGAAATACTGTCAGGGCTCATAGCATTTGCAAAATGTGTCTTTAGCTGTTTCTTGATATCATTTGAAGTCAATCAAATTGACTAAAGTCTGATATCTGTGATGCTGGGGACCTCAAGTGGAGGCTAAGAGGGACCATTCACTCAGTACATCTGGTTGAGGATTGTTGCAAATCCTTCAGCCTTATCTTCCACTTTGATATGTTGCGTTCTTTCACAATTGAGCTTGGGGCTATTTGTGAAGATTCCTCCTCCTCCAGTGACTTGTTTAATTGTCCATCGCCATTAATGATTGGATGTGACCGGACTGCAGAGCTTAGACCTGATCCTTTGGTTGTGGGATCACTTTTCCCTGTCTGTTGCTCACTACGCATGCTGCTAGGCACACAAGTAGTCCTGTTTTGCAACTTCAACAGGTTGATAACTCATTTTTAAGTTTGCCTGTTGTTGCTTTTGGCATGCCCTCCTGCAATCTTCATTGAACTAGGATTCATCCTCTGGCTTGATGGTAATGCTAGAAAGGGGAATATGCCGGGTCATGGGATTACATATTATTGTTGAGTACAAATCTGCTGCTGCTGATGGCCCATACCACCTCATGGATCCCCAGTTTTGAGCTGCTAGATCTGTTTGAAGTCTGCCCCATTTAGCACAGTGGTAGGGTCCCAAAACATGATGGAGGGTCTCCTTAATGTGAAGAAGGAATCTTGGCTCCAGAAGAACTATGTGGGGTCACTCCTACCGATACTGTAATGGACAGTTGCAGCTGAAGCAGGCAGGCTAGTGAGGATGAAGTCAAGTATGTTTTCCCCTCACCATCTGCTTACGTCCTAGTCTAGCAGTTATGTCCTTTTGGACCCAGCCAGCTTGATAGTACTACTGAGCCACTCTTGATGGAATTGAAGTCCCCATCCAGAGTAAGTTCTGCATCCTCGCCATCCTCAATACTTTCTCAAGGTGTTGTTCAACATCGAGGACTACTGATTCATCAGCTGAGGGGAGGGGGGATGGTACGTGATAATCAGGACGATTGACCCATGTTTGAACTGGTGCCGTGAAACTTCATGGGGTCCAGAGTTGATGTTCCTTATTCCTCCTGACTCTATACCACTGTGCTGCCATCTCTGCTGTCCTGTCCTGCTGGTAGTGTTTGGGATATTATCTGTAAAGTATGATTCCATGAATCTGACTATGTCAGGATATTGCTTGGCTAGTCTGTAAGATAACTCTCCCAATTTTGGCAAAAAGCCCCTAAATATCAGTCAGGAAGATTTTGCAGCATCAACAGGGCCGGGTTTGCTGTTGTTGTTTCCATGCCTAGGTCAACGCTGGGTGGTCCGTCTGATCTCATTCCTCTTTGTTCCATTTGTAGTGGTTGAATACAACTGAGTGGCTTGCTAGGACATTTCAGAGTCAACCACATTGCTATAGGTCTGGAGTCACATATAGGCCGGACAGGTAAGAACAGCAGGTTTCCTTCTCTAAAGGACATTTGTGAACTAGATGTGTCTTTACGACAATTGACAAAGGTTTCATGGTCATCATTAGACTTAGAATTCCAGATATTTTGTTGTGTTCAGATTCGATTCCAAAGCATTACTCTGAATCTCTGGATTATTGGGCAAGCAACAATACCACTGCGCAAACACCTTTCTTGCATTGTTTGAAATTTGATCTGTGCAATCAAAAATCTTTGAGAAAAAATGTTTTCTTTCAGCAATACTCTCTCTGATTATTATGATACAAGGAGAAAATAAATTAAAATATTGGTTTTACATTTTAAATAATTAAATAGTGGATAAGGTATTGATATAAAACCAGACGAACATCAAAAGGAGCTCAGGTAATTAGAGTTAGATTGCCCTTCACCTGAATATTTATTTCCATTTCAAAGATATTTTATTAATAGACTTTATATCTTCCTTACACTAGTTAATAAAACACCCTTATTCACAAAGTTCTTTTTCTTTAGCCTAACAACCACTTGTAGAGTCACAGAGCACTACACCAACCGGTCCATGCCAACCAAGGTGCTCTCCCAGCTAGTCCCGATTGTCTGTGTTTGGCACACATCCCTCTAACCTTTTCCCAATTATGTACTCATCCAAATGCTTTTTAAATGTTGCTATTGTATCTGCTTCAACCACTTTCTCTGGCAGCTCATTCCATATTGGCACCACCCTCTGTGTGAAGAGGTTGCCCCTCAGATTCCTTTTAGATCTTTCCCCTCTCACCTTAAACCTGTGCCCTCTGGTTTTCAATTTCACTATCCTGGGAAAAAGGTGAATAAAATCATTCTCACCGCATTCTCCGATGTTCCAAGTGCGAATACCGTTGAGAGCTCCTGATCTGACAAAACCTGGAAATTGCGAATCTTGCCGGTGAATCACGATTTTTGATTTTCACCGACCCTCACCGTCAACATCATCAGGTTCATGTTCAAAATGGGCATGAACCTGATTTTTGTACATTAACATACATTTCTATATAATTGCCCTGCCGCCCCCACCCCCCCCCCGGCCATATATTCTCCCCTAGGGGTATTTACAAACCTTGCCAATGTGATGCCACATCAGCAAGGTTTGCAAAAGGTTCACTCAGATGTGAACTTGTGGCAATTCTCTCGGGGGTATAAAGTTGAGTATCAGGGAAGAGGTAAATAGCACTGCCTCTTTCTGCCCTTTTGCATAGGTTGGCACTATCAGGTTGGCAGTGCCAACCCCACAACAGGGGAGCCTCAGAAACCTCTGTACTGGGCGTGGGGGGAGATTATCATTTCCTCTGGTTGGAGTGCACTTTAAAAATGGGACCCTGATCTCAGTGCAATCAGCTTTGTGTTTGGCCAACCTTCATCATGACAGCGCGAGACATGCCCACATACTTTTTTTTTGACAGTATGTCAGAAGATCTGAAGAGAAAACCTGCCGGTTTAATAGCCCAGTGACAATACCACAACTCCATCATCACCCCAGAATACCATTGCCATTGTGCCTGCACAGATGCACATGTTCATGACAGGTAGGAGTAACCATCATACAGCCCTTGTAGAAATGAAGTCCCATCTTCACATTGAAGATATGCTCCATCGCGTTGTGTGGCACTATCACAGTGCTAAATGTGATAGACTTTGAACAGATCCAACAACTCAAAACTAGGCAACCATGAGGCACTGTGGGCCAACAGCAGAATTGTATTCAACTACAATTTGTCACCTCGTGGCCTGGCATATCCCCCACTGTCAAATCGCCACCAAGCCAGGTAATCACTCCTAGTTCAATGTAGAGTGCAGGAGGGCATGCTAGGAGCAGCACCAGACATACTGAAAAATAAGGTATCAACACGGTAAAGCTATAGAGCAGGATGACTTGCACACAAGCAACAGATTCAGCATGTAATGGACAGAGTTAAGCAATTCCACAACCAACGGATCAGACCTAAGTTCTGCAGTCCTGCCAAATCCACTCATAAATGGTACAATTAAACACTCACGGGAGGAAAAGACTCCACAAATGTCCCCATTTTCTGTGATAGGGAGGCACGTAACTACAAAAGATAAGACTGAATCACTTGCAATGATCTTCAACAAGAAGTGCCAATGGATGATTCATCTTTGCCTCCTCCGGAGGTCCCCAGCATCACAGATGTCAGTCTTCAGCCAATTTAATTGACTCTACATGATATCAAGAAACAGCTGATGGCACTGAATACTGCAAAGACTGTATCCCCTGAGTATTTTCCAGAAATAGTACTGAAGACTTGTTGTCCAGAACTTGCTGCGCCCCTAGCCAAGTTGTCCCATAACAACTACAATGCTGGCATCTATCCAACAATGTGAAAAGTTGCCCAAGCATATCCAATACACAAAAAGTAGGACAAACACAGTCCAGCCAAATATTGCCCCATCAGTCTACTCTCAATCATTATCAACAGTGCAATTAAGCTGCACTTGCTTAGCAATAACCTATTTACTGATCCGCAGTTTGGATTCCACCTATATCACTTAGCTCATGACCTCATTGGTTCAAACATGGACAAATGAGTTGAATTCTAGAAGTAAGGCAAGAGAAAATCAAAGCAATGTCACAATGTCAGGGATCCAGGTTCAATTGCTGGCTTGGATCACTGTCTGTGTGGAGTTTGCACATTCTCCCCATGTCTGCATGGGTTTCCTTCCACAGTCCAAAGATGTGCAGGTTAGGTGATTTGTCCATGCTAAATTCTCCCTCAGTGTACCCGAACATGGCGACTAGGAGATTTTCACAATAACTTCATTACAGTGTGAATGTAAACCTACTTGTGACTAATAAATAAACTTTAAACCTTTAGTGGAGACGAAGAGTGATGACCACACTGAGAACTCCAAGGCCATTGAAGCCCCTGGGAGGTTAGGGACATGGCAGTATCCATCCGGCAGTGCTTACTAGGCTCCCTGTCAGTGTGCTGGGGCAGCGCTAGCGGGGTGGGGCTGGATTAGGGGCCTAAATGGGGTTTGTGATGGGATCTCTGCAGGGAGCTTTGACAAGGAGGGCTATGCAGAAGGGTCATGAAAGGGGGCTGTGATGAGGGCTTTTGCTGGGCCCTTTGCAGGGGGAGTTATGAAGGGATGGGACACATCGGGGGCCATGTAGCAGGGCTGTATCAGAGTACCCAAATCCCCAACGCTGATGCTCCAGGTTGGGCAGGGGGTGGGAAACATGCTGCCAATGGGTGGGGAGGGGGTATGTTTGGGGGTTGATGATGGGATGTGGTGGTTGATGTCTATGGGGGGAGGGAGGGCACTTCCCAGTGCACTGTGAAATCGGAGCACCCTTTCAAAACAGCGCCCAATTGTCTTGCAGCCAGAGTCACTGATGTGTTTTGACCCTGCTGCTCCCAGAACAAGCATGCAACTCACCTCTCTCCCAAAAATTGACTAAGTGTGAGATGATTGCAATCCAGTCCACGCTGATCTGTTCAGCACAGACCGTATCAGTTTTCTTGCCATTATGACACTTCCATTATTTGGGAAAAATACAGCCAGAGTCTTCCACAAAAAAAATGATTTATATCGGAAAGCTCCAAACTCCTTTTAGTGAGGCAATGATTAATAGGAAAATAATGTTGTATTGTGTTATGAAGTTGCACTGATTGATGGAAGACATTGCTGATAACTTTAGTTTTAAGTCTCCAGGTAGCAGTGCAGCAAGGTAATTTGCAGCTCAAACTGAGGCTGAACATTTTACTATTACATCAGTTTATGTATCACATAAAATAAAAATCAGTTGAGATCACAGTGATTAGATTTCATGACAACATGGTTATCTGAGCTTCACGTGCAGATGTTCTTAACTTACTGACATCTTATGTTAGCTACAGGGAAAATATCCATCCAACTTGAGACTGAGCTTCCGACAGTCAATTATAATCAATGAGGTTCGAAGAATGAACTTTATGATGACCAAAGGGCTTTTGCTAATTATCATTAATCTTGAGAGACAGTTGATAATTGCTTAAAATGATTCCATTAATTATAATGAGTATGAATGAAACTGAAACCATCCAAGCTGATTTGTAGTTGGATGGTGCATGTGAATAGACTAACGTCCATAAAGAGTACAGAAATTATATAGTTGAGTCAAATGTGCATGCACCTGCATATTATAACTGTAAGTATACACAAAGCAATATTAATGGTTCTTAAAATTCATGCTGCATATTTCAGTTTAATTTTGTCATTTTAATGTAAGACTGTTATATACTGTGAAATTTATTTTCATGTGAGAATGATGCATTCAATTCTGGTCAACATATTATGGAGAGGATGTGGAGGCTTTGGAGAGGGTGCAGAGGGGTTCACAAGGATGCTGCCTAGATGGGAGGGTATGAGCTATTTGGAGAGGCTGGACAAACTAGGGTTGTTCTCTCTGGAGCGGCGGAGGCTGAGGGGAGACCTGGTAGAAGTCTATAAAATCAAAGGAGGTGTAGATAGCGTTCACAGTCAGAATCCTTTTCCCAGAGTTGAAATGTCTAATACTAAAAGGCATGCACTTAAGGTGAGGAGTTGGGGGTTGGGGGGGGTGGGGCGGGGAGGTGGGGGTGAGTTCAAAAGAGATGTGAGGGGCAAGTTTTTTTGTACAAAGACTGGTAGGTGTTTGAAATGTGTTGCCGGGGTGGTGATGGAGACAGATACAAAAGGGATGTTTAAGGGGCTTTAAGTCAAGCACATGGATATGCAAGGTATAGAGGGATATGGACCCAGGACAGGCAGAAGGGATTACTTTAATTTGGCATCATGTTCAACACAACATTATGGGACAAAGGACCTGTTCCTGGTGCTGGACTGTTTTAATTTCTATTTTAATCCTAATACAAAAATAAGAATCTTTAATGAAACTATCAAATAATCACTTACAAGTTCTTTCTGACAGCGCTATTACATCAATTTGTATGTCATGCAGAAAATGATTGCTTCTGCATCAGAAGTTAAGATTGGGTAGGACTTCAGTTCAGATTCTTTATTTCAGCTCTCCATTCTCAGAAGTAACCGATCTTAGTTGCTCACTTGCTCAAATGTCTATCCAGTTCTCCCTTCTGGTTTTCTACGTGACTCACTTATATTGTATGCTTTCACATTCAGCTCAACAAATTGCCTGTCCTGTGGATCTATTGGTAAACCAAAACTGCCCCTACACCTTCCCATATCATTGAACATAGAAATCATAGAATCCCTACAGTGCAGAAGGAGACCATTCAGCCTATCAAGTTTGCACCAATTCTCTGACTGGTTATCTTACCCAGTCTCTCCCCACCCTATCCCTGTAACCCTACCCATTTCGCATGGCTAATTCATCTAAACTATGCACCATCTGGGGACCCTAAGAATCAAATTAATATAGTTAACCTACCGAACTTGCATATCTTTGGACTGAGGGAGCAAACGGAAGCACACGGAGGAAACCCGCGCAGGTACAGGGAGAATGTATAAACTCCACACAGTAATCAGAGGCTAGAACTGAACCGAAGTCACTGGCATCATAAGGCAGCCGTTCTAACCACTGTGCTATCCCTAAGCATCAGCACGACTTTGGAATTTGATCTCAAATATATATGCTCAGTTTATTCATTCATTTCTGAATCTTGAAGGTTAAGGTGAAATTTGCCCAGGGATCAGTAAAGGCTGAAAGCAGATGGAAAATGTCAACAACACTGATGGCTTCCTCCACCTTGTCTTTTGAGACTTAGGCACAAAAACCTCAAGGGATGGGTTCCACAATGTAAAGCTGATAGGGCGGAATTAATTTTGCAAATACCAGAGTGTCATTTTTAAAGACTGTCCCAGCACACAATAGTTCACAAGAAAATAGATCCCTACCAGCTCCCTTCATACACACTGCCCGGGTAGTGTCCGAGCAGTGTCTGAGTATACCCGGGCAATGCCTTGGCATGACCCTCTCTGCACTGAGTGATGCACTCACCAGTGCCCCTCTGGGAGGTCTGCGTGTCAGATACATATCTGGGGAGACCAGTAGGCTTTCACACCACTCTCTGCCCTTTGCAGGGTTATGATTCAGGTGATAACGATATAAAACAAAGATCAAAGAAAATTACAGCACAGGAACAGGCTCTTTGGCCCTCCAAGCCTGCACCGACCATGCTACCCGACTGATCTAAAACCCCCTACCCTTCTGGGGATCAAATCCCTCTATTCCAATCCTATTAATATATTTGTCCAGACGCGCCTTAAAACTCATTACCATATCTGCTTCCACTACCTCGCCTGGCAGCAAGTTCCAGGCACCCAAAAAAAAAAAAATCCTTGTATATCTCCTTTAAACCTTGCCCCTTGCACTTTAACCCAATGCCCCTCCCCCTCACCCCATAATTGACTCTTCTACCCAGGGGAAAAGCTTCTGACTATCCACTCTCATGTCTCTCATATTTCTTGTAGACTTCTATCAGATCGCCCCTCAACCCCCTTTGTTCCAATGAGAACAAACCAAGTTTCTCCAACCTCTCCTCATAGCTAATGCCCTCCATACCAGACAACATCCTGGTAAATCTTTTCGGAACCCCCTCCAAAGCCTTCACATCTTTTTGGTAATGTGACTATCAGAATTGGACACTATATTCCAAGTGCGGCCTGACTAAGGTTCTACAAAGCTACAACATGACTTGCCAATTTTTAAAGTCAGTGCTCTGGCTGATGAAGGCAAGCATGCCTTATGCCTTCTTGACTACCTTCTCCACATGTGTTACCACTTTCAGTGACCTTTGTACCTGTAGACCCCGATCCCTCTGCCTATCAATATTATTAAGGGTTCCATCATTTACTGTGTATTTCCAATCTATATTAGACCTTCCAAAATGCATTACCACACATTTGTCCAGATTAAACTCCATGTGCCATCTCTCTGCCCAAGTCTCCAGCCAATCTATATTCTGATGTATCCTCTGATGGTCCTCATCGCTATCCATAAATCCTTTATGTCATCCGCAAACTTACTAATCAACCCAGTTACATGTTCTTTCAAATCATTTATATATATTACAAACAACAAAGGTTCTAGCACTGATCCCTGAGGAGCACCACTTGTCACAGCCCTTCATTCAGAAATGCACCCTTCCACTGCGACCCTCTGTCTTCTATGACTGAGCCAGTTCTGAATCCATCTTGCCAGCTCACTTCTGATCCCATATAACTTCACCTTCTGCATCAGCTTGCCATGAGGAACCTTGTCAAAGGCCTTACTGAAGTTGAAATAGACAACAGCCACTGCCCTACCCTCATTAATAATCTTCGTCACTTCCTCGAAAATCTTAATCAAGTTGGTGAGACATGACGTCCCCTTCACAAAACCATTTTACCTGTCACTAATACATCCACTTATTTCCAAGTGGGAATAAATCCTGCCCCGAAGAATCCTCTCCAATAATTTCCCTACCACTGATGTCAGGCTCAGCAGCCTGTAATTACGTAGATTATTCTTGCTACACTTCTTAAAGGAACAAGATTGGCTATTTTTCCAATTCAGGTAGCCAGTGAGGATACAAAGATTTTTCTCATGGCCCTAGCGATTTCCTCCTTTGCCTGTCTCAGTATTTTGGGATATATCCTATCAGGCCCTAGGGACTTGTCCACCTTAACATTTCTCAAGAACCTCAATACCTCCTCCTTTTTGGCCTCAACATGACTCAAACTATCTATACAACCTTTCCCAGATTCATCATCCACCAAGTCCTTCTCTTTGGTGAATACTGATTCAAAGTACTCATTTAATACCTTGCCCATTCCCTTTGGCTCCATGCATAGTTTCCCTCCCCTGTCCTTAAGTGAGACAACCCTCTCCCTGGTTACCCTCTTGGTCTTTATATACGTATAAAAAGCCTTGGGGTTTTCCTTAATCCTGTTGGCCAATGGCTTTTCATGACTGCTTTTAGCCGTCCTCATTCTTTGCTTAAATTTCTTTCCACTTTCCTTGCATTCCACACTTGCTTTGTATGTTCCCAGCTTCCTAGCCTTGACAAATGCTTTCTTTTTCTCTTTGATGAGGGTCACAACATTTCTCGTTATTCAAGGTTCCCAAAACTTGCCATACTTATCATACTCCAATGTATGACATGCCAATGTATGGAAATGATGTTCGTGATGTTGAGCATTGGGACATTGGGAAATGCACTATGTCACTGGCAGAGGAGAGACGACAATTGTGTCATATGTTTACATCAGCCTGAGACACAGTTTGGACTTCTCCTGAGATCTTCTGCTCTATCACTAAACCCACCTGAGAAAAACGGGAGCAGAAAATCCTGGCCTAATTCAAAAGTAAACAACCACAAATTCTTTCAATCTGCCCTGAAATCTCAGATACTTTAAACTGGTCAAATTGTTTTGTTGCATCTTGCCTTCCCAGCAGTGGACTCTAGGAGCTGAATGATGAGTTGATAGTGTCCGTATTTAGCTAGAGCTAATGGTCAAAGAACTAGAATGCGACGGTGGGATTGAGATATGAAAAGGTTGTGCCCTACGTCATGGATGTGCTGTGGTGGCTATGAGCAATAGGAGAGGAGTACTCTTTCCTTGAAATGGAGAAATGGAGCAGTAAGCTTGGAATGTCCAGCTTTTACATCTAGTACCAGAAGAAGCTTTAATGACCTTACCAGAACAGAAGCAAGATCAATGGCATATTCAGTTAGATCCTGATGTGTGCATCACCCCTCCTTGCCTTATTCTGGCTTCTCAAGCCGTATTCAGCGCATCACTCCTCAGAATCACTTAGCTTGCAAGTACTCAACATTTCTGTCTACGCACTTGCTCAAATCCCCATCTGTCCATCCACCATTCACGTGAGTGTGACATTCACACTCATCAAATACTCATCCTCCATTGAATGAACATATGCCTTCATGTTTCTTCTTTAACTATTTGCAAGAGGAGACAGCACAGAATATCAGGGAGAGGCAGAAGCTGGATGTGGTCCTCCAACTATCCCACAATTAAATATTGTGATAAGGGAGTATTTGAGGTCAGCAGGATTGCAATGTGTTTAGCTGAGTGCTGCCCAGCTATCCTTTGACAGAATTAAATATTAAAATGGTTCATAACAATTTGTCATGTTGACTTGGCATTAACAGCAAATGAAATATGATCCCATTCACAATAATAACTTTCAACATTTTTACCTTGGCAGGACCACTTCATGGGCAGAATTTGACCAGGAAGCACATAGGATAGCGTTTGAGGACAATGGGCGTGTGTTCTGATGTCATAACACATTGTGCCACTGCCTCAGGGGGAGGCAGTTGCACAATGGAATTATCACTGGACTAGAAATCCAGAGACCCAGAGAACATAGAACATAGAACATAGAACATTACAGCGCAGAACAGGCCCTTCGGCCCACGATGTTGCGCCGACCAGTTAAAAAAAAACAACAACAATGACCCACTAACCTAAACCAATCCCTTTTCGTCCATAAACCTATCCACAGACCTCTTAAACGCCCCCAAACTAGGCGCATTTACAACTGCAGCAGGCAGGGCATTCCAATCCCTCACCACCCTCTGGGTAAAGAACCTATCCCTGACATCTGTCCTATAACTACCCCCCCTTAGTTTAAAGCCATGCCCCCTCGTGCTAGATTTTTCCATCAGAGGAAAAAGGCTATCACTATCCACCCTATCTAAACCTCTAATCATCTTATATGTTTCAATAAGATCCCCTCTTAGCCGCCTTCTTTCCAGCGAAAACAACCCCAAATCCCTCAGCCTCTCCTCATAGGATCTCCCCTCCATACCAGGCAACATCCTGGTAAACCTCCTCTGCACCCTCTCCAAAGCCTCCACATCCTTCCTGTAATGTGGGGACCAGAACTGCACACAATACTCCAAGTGCGGCCGCACCAGAGTTGTGTACAGTTGCAACATAAGGCTACGACTCCTAAATTCAATCCCCCTACCAATAAACGCCAAGACACTGTATGCCTTCTTAACAACCTTATCTACTTGATTCCCAACTTTCAGGGATCTATGTACACATACACCTAGATCCCTCTGCTCCTCCACACTATTCAAAGTCTTCCCGTTAGCCCTATACTCAACACATCTGTTATTCCTACCAAAGTGAATTACCTCACATTTCTCTGCATTAAACTCCATCCGCCACCTCTCGGCCCAGCTCTGCAACCTGTCTAAGTCTTCCTGCAAACTATGACACCCTTCCTCACTATCTACCACACCTCCGACTTTGGTGTCATCAGCAAATTTACTGATCCACCCAACTATACCCTCATCCAGATCATTAATAAAAATCACAAACAGCAGTGGCCCCAACACAGATCCCTGAGGCACACCACTTGTAACCGAACTCCATGATGAATATTTACCGTCAACCACTACCCTCTGTCTCCTATCCGCTAGCCAATTCCTAATCCAGTTCCCTAGATCACCCCCAATCCCATACATCTGCATTTTGTGCAGAAGCCTACCATGGTGAACCTTATCAAACGCCTTACTAAAATCCATATACACCACGTCCACTGCCTTACCCCCATCCACCTCTTTGGTCACTTTCTCAAAAAACTCAATAAGGTTAGTAAGGCACGACCTACCCGCCACAAAACCATGCTGACTATCTCCAATCAACTCATTACTCTCCAAATAACTATAAATCCTATCCCTAATAATTTTTTCCAAAACCTTGCCCACAACAGAAGTGAGACTCACCGGTCTATAATTCCCGGGGAAGTCTCTGTTCCCCTTCTTAAACAATGGGACAACATTCGCTAACCTCCAATCATCTGGTACTATACCAGAGGCCAACGACGACCTGAAGATCAGAGCCAGAGGCTCTGCAATCACTTCTCTTGCCTCCCAGAGAATCCTGGGGTAAATCCCATCCGGACCAGGGGACTTATCTATTTTCAGACCCTCCAGAATATCCAGCACATCCTCCTTATCAACTGGAACACTATCAATTCTACTCCCCTGCAACCCAGTGTCCTCCTCAGCTATATCCATGTCCCCCTGCGTGAACACCGAAGAGAAATATTGGTTCAATGCTTCACCAATTTCCTCCGGTTCCACACATAACTTCCCTCTGCCGTCTCTAACTGGCCCTAACCTTGCCCTGACCAACCTTCTGTTCTTGACATACCTATAGAATGCCTTAGGATTCTCCTTAACCCTATCAGCCAAAGTCTTCTCATGTCCTCTTTTAGCCCTTCTTAGCTCGCTCTTCAACTCCCTCCTAGCCAATCTAAAGCTCTCTAGTGCACTATCCGAGTGCTCACGTCTCATCCGAACATAAGCCTCCTTTTTCTTTTTAACCAACGAATCAACTTTTTTGGTGCACCACGGTTCCCTAGCCTTACCAATTCCACCTTGCCTGACAGGGACATACATACCTATCACAGACTCGCAGTAGCTGCTCCTTGAAAAAACTCCACATTTCAGACGTTCCCAGTCCCTGTAATCTCCTAGTCCAACCTATGTTTCCTAATTCTCTCCTAATAGCCTCATGATTACCCTTCCCCCAGCTAAAACCACTGGCCCGAGGTTCATGCCTATCCCTTTCCATCACTAAGGTGAACGTAACCGAATTGTGGTCACTATCACCAAAATACACACCAACTTCCAAATCCAACACCTGATCTGGCTCATTTCCCAGCACCAAATCCAATATAGCCTCACCTCTAGTTGGCCTATCTACATACTGAGTCAAAAAACCTTCCTGCACACTTTGCACAAAAACTGACCCCTCTAACGAGCTAGAGCTATAACAATTCCAATCAATATTAGTAAAGTTAAAATCCCCCATAACAATTACCCTATTACTTTCACTCCTAACCAGGATCGTCTCCGCAATCCTTTCCTCAACCTCTCTAGAACTTTTAGGAGGTCTATAAAAGACTCCCAACAGGGTGACCTCTCCTCTCCTATTTCTAATCTCCGCCCATACTACCTCAACAGACAAGTCCTCATCAAACCTCCTCTCTGACACTGTGATACAATCCCTGACCAATAATGCTACCCCTCCCCCCCTTCTACCTCCTTCTCTACTTCGACTAAAACATTTAAACCCCGGGACCTGCAGCATCCATTCCTGCCCCTGCTCTATCCATGTCTCTGAAATGGCCACAACATCGAAGTCCCAGGTACTGATCCACGCTGCAAGTTCACCCACTTTATTGCGAATACTCCTCGCATTGAAGTATACACATTTCAAACCCTGCTCCACCCCACCCCTGCGATGCCATGCATTGCAGTCCCCATCCATGCACCCCTCACTTTCAACCCCTCTACTCAGGTTCCCCACCCCCTCCGAATCAGTTTAAACTTCCCTGCATAGCCCTAGCAAACTTACCCCCCAGGATCTTGGTCCCCTTCTGATTCAGGTGTAGACCATCCCTCTTATAGAGGTCCCACCTTCCCCAGAACGAGCCCCAATTGCTTAAGTACCTGAACCCCTCCCTCCTGCACCAACCTCTCAGCCACAAGTTCAAACTTTCCCTTTCTCTATTCCTCTCTAAACTATCTCGTGGCACAGGCAAGAGTCCAGAGATAACCACTCTATCAGTCTTGGCCTTTAGTTTCCACCCCAACTCCATAAATCTCTGCTTAATATCCCCTTCCCTTAACCTCCCTATGTCATGTGTCCCCACATGAACAATAACTTGGGGTTGATCTCCCTCTCCTCTAAGAGTCCTGAATACCTTTTCAGATACATCCCGGACCCCAGCCCCTGGTAGGCAACACACCAGCCCTGAGTCCCTACCTTTACTTCCGACCCTCCTATCTGTCCCCTTAACCGTGGAGTCCCCAATCACGAGGCCCAATCGTTTACAGCCCCTAACCACCTGAGCTTTCACACTAGGCTCACCCCCAGTGACCTGGTCCCTTTGACTATCCCCAGTTGTTTCCTCCTCAACTGTAGCCTCCAGGACCGAAAACCTATTTTGGAGGGGAACCGCCCCAGGGGATTGTCCCCCCGATTGCTTCTTTCCCCTCTTCCTGGCAGTGACCCAAGACTCATTTTTAGGAGTAACTATTTCCTTATAACTCCTATCGATTTCCACCTCTGCCTCCCGAATTATGCGGAGTTCCTCTAACTCCACCTCCAGCTCCTTTACACGCTCCTCCAGAAGCTGCAATCTAACACACTTCCTACAAGTAAACTCCCCTGAAACATTACTAGATTCCCTCACCACATACATCCCACAGGAGATGCAGCTTACTGCCTGAACTGCCATCCCTGCAGCAATTACCAGCAGAAAAATAAATTAAAAAACAAACAACAAACTTCCCCCACTCTTATAATTAGGTTAGAGGAGGTGGGAGGGTGGGATTCTCTACCAGTGTAGAGGATCGGGTATCCTCTCTACACTAACTTATAGGGTTAGGGGCCCAAGAAAAAAAAAACTACAACTCCCGGCAAGCGTCCTAGTGACGATTTCCGGTTTCTAACTAATTAAAAACCGCCGAAACTCGCGACTTTAAAACTATAAATAAAAAGTTAAACAATATAAACAGATAAATGTACCTTATTTGCTGCCTCCTCTCACGCCCAAAAATCGCTGCCTCTCGATACTGCTCCTCAGGAACAATGAGGCCGAGTACACGGAGGTAGGTGCTTATAAACCCGAGAAAAAAAAACTACAACTCCCGGCAAGCGTCCTAGTGACGATTTCCGGTTTCTAACTAATTAAAAAAAAAACCGCCGAAACTCGCGACTTTAAAACTATAAATAAAAAGTTAAACAATATAAACAGATAAATGTACCTTATTTGCTGCCTCCTCTCACGCCCAAAAATCGCTGCCTCTCGATACTGCTCCTCAGGAGAAATGCACTGGGTACCTGGCAGATGGTGAAATTCGAATTCAATAAAAATCTAGAATTAAAAGTTTAATGATGACCATGAAACCATTGTCAATTATCATAAAAACCAACCTGGTTCACTAGTGTCCTTTAGGGAAGGAAATCCTCATTAGAGATGAGCTGTCCACATATTAAGAACAAAGAACAGTACAGCACAGGAACAGGTCTTTCGGCTCACCAAGTCTGTGCCCACACAAATGTCTTTCTAATCTAACATCTTCTTGTGTCTATGTGATACGTATGTCTCTATTTTCTGCCTATTCATGTTTCCAACCAGATGTCTCTTGAACGTTGTTGTAGAATCTGCATCTACCACCTCCTCCAGCAGCACGTCACAGGCATTCACCACCTTCTGTGTGAAAAACTTGCCCCTTACATCTCTTTTAAACATTCCCCCCTCACTCTCAACCTATGCCCCCGAGTAATTGACCCTTCGACACTGGGAAGAAGATTCAGACTATCCACTCTAGCCAAGTGTATCATAATCTTGTAAACCTCTATGAGGTCCCCCCTCATTCTCCGATGCTCCGATGAAAACAATCCAAGTTTGTTCAACCTTTCTTCATAGTCCATATCCACCAAACCAGGCACCATCCTGATAAATCCTTTCTGCACCCTTTCCAATACATCAATATCCTTCCGGTAGTGTGGCTACCAGAATTGTACGTAATACTCAAAATGTGGCCTAACCAAAGTCTTATACAGCTGCAATATGATTTTTCAATTCCTATATTCAACACCCTGACCTATGAAGGTCAGCATGCCACAGGTCTTCTTGACTATCTTGTCCACCTGAGTTGCTACCTTCAGGGAACTGTGGATCTGCATGCCTAGATCCCTCTGTGTACTAATATTTCGAAGGTCTCTACCATTTGCTGTATACATTCCTTCTGCAATAGACCTTCTAAATCGCATCACCTCACATTTGGGTTAATACTCCTTTTGTTAAAGCAAACACACCTCATGCCACCTGTCCTGTCATGTTTTGTACACTCTCCCTGTGTTTTATTTCTCTTAGCCTTACTGGACCCATTCACTGAGTTCTCCATAATCTCTGTGCGGTCATTTTTGATTTTTGTCTTTGGTTTTGATTTCCCTGCCTTCCATTTTCCCCTTCCTGCCTTTTGTTTCTGTCCCTACTTTACTTCCCTCTGACTTCCTGTATCAGTTCCCATCTCCCTGCCACATTAGTTTGAACTCTCTACAGCAGCACTCGCAAATACTCCCCAAGGACATTGGTTCCAATCCTGCCCAGGTGCAGACCATTCGATTTGTACTGGTCCGCCTTCCCCAGAACCAATTTCAATATCCCAGGAATTTGAATCCCTCCCACTTGCACCATCCCTTAAGCCACATAGTCATCTTAACTATCCTGACATTCCTACTCTGACTAGCATGTGGCAGTCATAGCAATCCTGAAATAATTATTTTTGAGGCCCTACTTTTTAGTTTAACTCCTAACTCCCTAAATTCAGCTTGTAGGACCTCATCCTGTTACTTGTACCTGTATCGTTGATGCCTATATGCACATCAACAGCTGGCTGTTCACCATCCCCTCCAGAATGCCTTGCAGCCACACTGACCCTTAAACAGGGAGGCAATGTATCATCCTGGAGTCTTGTTTGCGTCTGCAAAAACACCTGTCTATTCACCTTATAATTGAATCCCTTATGACTATAGCTCTGCCACTCTTCGTTCTGCCCTCCTGTGCAGCAGAGCCAGCCACGGTGACATGAATCTGGCTGTTGCCACCTTCCCCTGGTAAGCTATCTCCCCCAACAGTATCCAAAACGGTATATATGTTTTGGAGGGAGATGACCCCAGGGGAACCCTGCACTACCTTCCTCATCTTCTGTTGTCTGTTGGTCACTCATTCCCTATCTCCCTGAGTAATTTTTATTTGCAGTGTGACAAACTCACTGAATGTGCTATCCATGACTTCCTCAGCTCCAAAATCAATCCATCCACAGCTCCAGAGCCACCAAGTGGTCTAACAGGAGTTACAGTTGGACAAAATTCTTGCATGTGAAGGATTCAGGGACACCGGAAGTGTCCCTGAATTTCCACATCGCACAAAAGGAGCATGACATGGGTCTGGGTTCTCCTGCCATGACTTAGCCCTTATATTAATTTACACTTAACAACTACAATGTCAAGAGAAAAAAAGAAAGAACACTACCCAGTCATCTGCCAATCATTTACCTGTTGGCTGTGAAAATCACAGTTCGATTTTTTTCTACCTCTCACTTGCCCTTGAGTGTCCCTCGCAGGTCCGACTTGCCACTCCTCCCAAAGGTGAGCACCTCTTTCCCCTCAGCACATAATTTCCACTCAGCTCCAAATTTCCGATACCCTCACTCTGGCTGAATCTCATTCCAGCTGCAGTCCCTCTTCTGCTGGCATACTCTGTCCCCCGCTGGTATGTGCAGGCTCACTAGTAGTGCACTCTCCATTTCATTCTTTCCATTTTCTGCCTGTCATGCTTCAGCTTAGCTGTAGACTTCACAATCTTTCAATGACAGTGAGAATTCCAAACACATCTCCTAATGAAGCAACAACCTGTAGAAACAAATAAGCAACTAACAATAAATAGTTGATGATTAGCATTGATTCGGACAGGTTGGGATGGTTGGGGGAAGAGGTAGTGGTGTTTCTTCCTGCTGTTGCTGATGGAGGAGGTAAAGATAAGCAAAATCAAAACTGCAACATGTTGATGTCACAACCTGCCTATTCTGCAGAGTTCCAATGCAACATCACTGCCAATTGCAACTGTCTTCACCAAAATGTTATTTAAACATGGTCCTGTACCAGAAGTCCATGTCTGCCACTGATGCCAAACTTGAATCAAAACAGCAACTTTCTGTCAATAAAATCAGACGCACAACTGAATTTTGCAGCCAGAATACTAAATTACAAATAGCCATTGAAATCAAGACAACAAAACAACTGAAGAGGAATTACAATTTGTGTTTGATTATTAATAATAATATTAAAATATGTAGAGAAAGAGCATGCAGGTGAGGTTCAAGCAGACAGCTCTAGCTGAGGAATCAGCCCAAGTGTAGCTATTCATTGTGCCCCTCCTTGTATTTTCCACAGGGCCCAAAACTCCCATTGCTGCTTTCTAGTGAGCAGAAAATCCCATTTAGCTCATCTACAGCTATTTTTTCCAATCTCCTTTCTGATCCAATTGCCACACTCGCCAATGCCACTTTGAACTTTAACGTCAACATTTTGCTCACTGCTCCAAATTTCCCTCCAGGATTTCTATCGGCTGATGGATAAGGCTGCTGCTGATGATGGCCTTATTGCACTTGAATGAATTTCCATCATGGTATACACAGAAACTTTCTGTTGAAGGGTGACAACATGTTTTCCTTCAGTAACCCCTCCTAACAGTCATGTGTCCTGCACATACCACCACTTTGTTATGTTCTCTTCCTTTGAGCACCTCTTTCTTGTTCCATAGATCATAGAATGTAGAACCCTACAGTGCAAAAAGAGGCCCTTCAGCCCATCGAGTCTGCACAGACCACAATCCCACCCAGGCCCTACCCCCATAACCCTCCACATTTACCCGCTAATCCCTCTAACCTATGCATCCCAGTTCACTAAGGGGCAATTTTAGCATGGCCAATCAACATAACCCGCACATCTTTGGACTGTGGGAGGAAACCGGAGCACCCAGAGGAAACCCTCGCAGACACGAGGAGAATGTGCAAATTCCACACAGACAGTGACCTGAGCCGGGAATCGATCCCAGGTCCCTGGAGCTGTGAAGCAGCAGTGCTAACCACTGTGCCACCATGCCGCCCACTTCCACCCATTCCAACACACTTATCATTCCTTTAAAATCACCATAGTTTACCGTGCTCCCAAACACTTTGTTACCAAAATAGCCTTCCTCCCTTTCTCTGATTCTACCTGAGTGAATCCTCAACCTCAGTGATTTCAATTTTCATTCCAATTTCCCTTATCCTCTAATCACTGAAATCACTGATCTCCCAATCCCCTTAAACCTTGTTCGCTATAGGAATTTGTTATCTAGATCAATGGCCATCATTTGATCTTGACGTATCCTTTTGCCTCTCCAGTCTCATGGTTTCTAACACTGACAAGATTACTACCAACCACTTTCTGCTGAGGAATCAACACAAGTGTAGCTATTCATTGTGCCTCTCCTCACTACCAACCACTTTCTTATGTTTCTCACATCCTTTTCTCCATTGCAGTAAGATTTCCTTTTCCGTCCGTTCTCAGAAAAAATCTCTCCACAAAATACTTACAAATATCTACAAACCTTTGGCCGTCCATTAGCCACAATACTTTTATAGCTGCTAATTTGCTTGACCACTCCCTTATGTACACCATCAAAACTTTGTATCCAGAAAACCCTTGATCTTTCCCTATCCCGTACCACTCTGCATGTACAACCACCAGCTTTTCTTCCTCAAGTCACTGAGCAGATGTGGAGAGATCCATCACCAAATTTGACTGAAGTGCATAAACTAGAATCATAGAAACTTACAGTGCAGAAATAGGCCCTTCGGCCCATCGAGTCTGCACCGAACACAATCCCACCCATTATACCCACTAATCCCTCTAACCTACACATCCCTGGACACTAAGGGGCAATTTGTTAGCATGGCCAATCAACCTAACCGGCACATCTTTGGACTGTGGGAGGAAACCGGAGTACCTGGAGGAAACCCACACAGACACGAGGAGAATGTGCAAACTCCACATAGACAGTGACCTGAGCAGGGAATCAAACCCAGGACCCTGGAGCTGTGAAGCAGCAGTGCTAACCACTGTGCTACCGTGCTGCTCTAATTGTTTTCAGACTGCACACGCTCAGCCAATGCCTACTATTCCAAGATCAGGGAAAACAGAACTTTCGTAACTTTTCATCATAGTAGCCATCACCTTAGACCTCTTTTCCTTGTTATCTTCTATTCTGGGTTCCAACAAGTGTGAATCACTTCTTTATCAATAAGATTGAGAACACCTCAGAATAGCTGCCTCTGAAACTACCCTCCTTTCTGCTAGCCTGCCAAGCCAAATCTTACCTCATCAGACTCCTCTTTTCTCTGACCCTTTCTCCAATTTCTTTTATATCTCTGCTTGTGTTGTTATATTTTGTCAATAAGACTTACCTCCTAAATTTTGATCCCACTCCCACAAAAGCTCCAGCCACAAAATGTTCCTTTCTGCCCACCGTGCTTGCTAAAACAGTACATGTATATAAATCTCTGGTAGTCTCCCTTCCACTCTCAAAACTGTCAAAATCCACCTCTTCCTCAAAAAACTCGGTCTCTTTTGCCTTTGGAAATCATTGCTATCAATCATCTTTCCTCTCCAACGTTCTTGAATTATCCTCCAACCTCAGTCTGTCTTTTCTGTAATTCCATGCTTGAATCTCTCCCATCATGTTTTCATTTTGCAATTCTATGCTTGAATCTTTTCAATCACATTTCTATTTCTGCCACATTATTGACATGGCTTTAACCACGTTCCCAAATGACATTCTGAGACTGTGATCATGGTGCATCATCCCTTTTCTTCTTCCTTGACTGCTCGTCAGTTTTGGTCAACCATATCATTCAAACCTTTCTTTTCATTGTCCAGTTAAGTGGCATTAACTTTGCTCCAATTTCTCTCATCTGTCCATTCTTGGCCAGATTATCTCCGGAGATATTCTTTTCTTGGAGTTCTTAGTCTCCCAGAGAATTTTCCTGACCCCTCTTCTCTCTGTCTGCAAGCTATCCTTGGTGATTTCTTCGACAGACACTGTGTCCCATGTGTACACCATCAATATTTAACTCACCCTCTTCACCACCTTGGGTATTGTGAAAGTTCTGATGCCATGCCTTTGGAACATTACATTGGCCTTGGCAGGAATGCAGTGTGGATTTACTGGAATGATGATTGGAATTCAAGGGATAAATTATGAGGAGGTTATACAAGTAGTGGATGTTTTCATTGGAATTCAGAAGGTTCAGAAGTGATCCAATTGAAGTTTTCACAGTATTAGGGAGTCATAGAGGTTTACAGCATGGAAACAGGCCCTTCAGCCCAACTTGTCCATGCCGCTCTTTTGTTTTACACCTCTAAGCTAGTCCCAATTGCCCACATTTGGCCCATATCCCTCTATATCCATCTTACCCAGGTAAATGTCTAAACACTCTGTAAAAGATAAAATTGTACCCGACTCTACTACTACCTCTGGTAGCTTGTTCCAGACATTCACCACCCTCTGAATGAAAAATTTGCCCCTCTGGACAATTTTGTCTCACCTTAAACTTATGCCCTCTAGTTTTAGACTCCCCTACCTTTTGGAAAAGATATTGACTATCTCGCAGATCTATGCCCCTCAATATTATATAGGCCTCTTTAAGATCTCCCTCAGTCTTCCATGCTCTAGAGAAAAAAGTCCCAGTCAATCCAGCCTCTCCTTATAACTCAAATCATCAAGTCCTGGGAGTATCCTAGTAAATCTCTTCGGTACTCCAATGGGAATTAGCATTGGGAGGTGGGGTTTGGGTAGTGAGGAGGGGCAAGATGTCACAGAGAAGCACCTTTGCTGCTAACCTCCTTCCTCATCCTTCCCTGTGACATACACTTTGCAATCCTTCCACACACGAGCACTCACCTGTGTCTGAATCTCTGGGCAATGGTAGGCTTTGGTTTTGTATAGGACTTGTAGTAGCTACTGCTTCCCTGGTGGGCTGCAAGTTGGCTGACAGGTCTGAGTAAATGAAACTTCTGCCTTTGGGTCCTTAATCCCCGGGAAGATCTTCTGTTGCCCTGTTGGGTGGCACAGTGGTTAGCACCACTGCCTCACAGCACCAGGGACCCAATTTGATTCCTGGCTGGGGTCGCTGTCTGTGTGGAGTTTGCATGTTCTTCCCCGTGTCTGCATGGGTTTCCTTCCACAGTCTGAAAGACATGCTGGTTAGGTGCATTGACCCGAACAGGCGCCTGAGTGTGGTGACTGGAGGAATTTCACAGTAACTTCATTGCAGTGTTAATGTAAGCCTTACTTGTGACTAATAAATAAACTTTAGTTATTGCCTGATTGGCATTTAATGACAGACCTTCCCGGAAAAAGGCAATGTGGGGCTCTTATCACCTCTCCAGCCAGTTGGTGAGGCTCCCATTTCCTACGTTAAATTCTGCCCCTTATCTCTGAAACTTGCTCTTCTTTCATGACTGTCTCCAAATTTTCTGTTCTTTCAACTCTGGCTTCTTTGACTTCTTGCTGTTCTTATCCCAGTCCAATGTTGGCATCTCCACATCATTCTTCTGAAGCCCAATTCTCCTTGCCCTACTATTGGCAGCCGTGAATTCAATCATCCTTCAACTTCTACTCCATTCTACTTTCCTCTCCCTCTTCAAGACATTCCTTAAAGCCCACCTTCTCTCCTCATATCTTCTTTGCTTTGGCATCTATTTTTGTTTGCTTGTGCCATTTTAAAATGTCTCAGGATTTTGCTTATCTTAAAGGGTTTAAGCAAATGCAAGTTTTTGCGTTTGACTGACCAAATGAGCTCTTTTTGTGCAGTAATTTCTTTGATTCAATTACATATTTTGTAGTTCAAAGAATAAATATTCCAAGATTATTAACTTTAATAGCTTTAGGTCAACAAATTAAACATCAATTTACTCTGAATGAGAAAAATTGGTCACAGCCCTCATGAATTATTTCAGATATTCTGAATGAAGCATAAAATACAATCTGCTGTATAACCTTTTTCCATATACTTAGATTTTGCCCCAAGTGTAACAGCAACATTTTTTATTTTAATGATTTATTGTTATCTGTATGGCTCAAAGCTATCCAGAAGGAAAAATCAATATCATTGCTATGTGCCTTGGTTTAGTGTTGCACGCTCACTTTAAGGTTCAAATTCCATTCATAGAAAATGGAAGCAGGAGTAGATCATTCGCCCTTCGAGCCTGCTCCGCCATCCATTATGATCAGAACTAATCATCAAATTAAATATCATAGTTCCCCTTCTGCCCACATCTGCTTAGCCCCAAGAGCCATATCTAATTTCTTCTTGGAATCAAAGTTATGACCTCAACTTCTTTCTGTGGTAATGAATTTCACATACTCATGACCCACTGTGTGAAGAAATTTTTCCTCACCGCAGTTCTAAAAGGTTTATCCTTTATGTTCAAATTATGACCCCTAGTCCTGGACTCCCACACCATTGGGAACATTCTTTCTGAATTTACCCTGTCTAGTTCTTTAAAATTTTGTTTCTATGAGATCCCCTCTCACTCTTCTAAACTCCAATGAATATAATCCTAACCGATTTAATCTCTCCTCATATGACAGACCTGCCATCCCAGGAATCAGTCTGGTAAACCTTCGCTGTTCTCCCTCTATAGCAAGAGCATCTTTCTTCAGGTAAGGACACCAAAATTGCACACAATACTCCAGGTGTAGCTTCACCAACACTATATACAATTGTAGTAAAACATCTCAATTCCTTTACTTAAATCCTTTCATTATGAAGGCCAACATACAATTTGCCTTCTTTATTGTCTACTGTACCAGCGACTGATACACGAGGATACCAAGGTCTTGCTGAGTATCCACTTCTCTCAATTTACACCCAATTACACTTCTCTCAATTACACTAATTATCTGTCTTCATATTATTGCTATGGAAGTGGATACCTGACATTTATACGCATTATATTGCATCTGCCACTCATATGCCTGCATACTCAACCTGTCCAAATCACACTGAAACATCTCTGCATCCTCCTCACAGCTCACCCTCCCACCCATTTTGTATCATCTCAAATTTGGAGATAATACATTTATCATAAAATCAGAATCTACAGTGAAGGAGGCCATTCGGCCCATCGGGCCTACACTGCTAATCCCACCCACGTCCTATTCCTGGAACCCCAGGTATTTACCCTCCTAATTCCCCTGACATTAAGGGGCAATTTATCATGGTCAATCACTCTAACCCACACATATTTGGATTGTGAGACGAAACTAGAGCACCCAGACGAAACCCACGCAGACGCAGGGAGAATGTTCAAACTCCACTCAGACAGTCACCTGAGACCTGAATTGAACCTGGCTCCCTGGTGCTGTGAGGCAGCAGTGCTAAGTTCCCTCTTCCAAACCATTAATACATAATGTGAACAGATCCCTGTGGTACCCGATATAGTCACTGACTGCCAGTCAGAAAAAGACCCATTTCATAAAATCATAGAATAACCACCTGCTACTCAGCTTTCTATCCATCTCAAGACGTTATCTGTGATTCCATGTGATTTAACTTAATGTAGTAATCTAGTATATGACACTTTGTCAAAAACCTTCTGAAAATCTAAATAAGCCATATCCACTAATTCTCCTTGGTTAGCTCTATGAGTTACATCATCAAAGAATTCCAATAGATTGGTCAAGCATTAGACTTTCCAGACACTTGAGCACATAATCTAAACAGACATTTTAGTGCATTACTGAAAGAGTACTGTACTGACAAAGGTGACAATTTTCAGATGAGACATTAAAATTTAGAATGTGCTCCCAGCTGGGCATCCGAGGAAAACAACTAATGTTTTAGGTGTCCTAAACAAGTTTTTATAGTGTTCCTCAGTTAACACCGCTGAAGTAATTTAATTGATCAATCACCTCATTGCTATTCATGGGAGCTTGCTGTGCTAAATTAAGTTTAACATGTTGATACATTATAACAGTAACTGCTGAAGTGGGGATTTTTTTGAATGGTGGCCTTATTTCTTAGAAAAACTAAATGTTTTTGAAAATTACATCTCACAAAAGCGAAATCTTTCAGTTTTAAAGTGTACCAAGATTTATTAAAAATATATAAAACTTGCTTAGACAGACAAGAACGTAAAACAACAGCCGAAGAGAAATCCTCAGATTGCCAAGCAGCACGGAATACCACAAAGCTTTCCAAAGATCTCAACTTCATTCCAAAATTCAATACAATTATACCTTTTTTCATCTAAGCCTTTTCTACTAACGAGCTTAATTTGATTTCATTGCATATTAAATTATCAGCCTTTATCATGTCAAATGTCTCCGTCAATTGCAATATGCCACACAATATAGTGAAATTTTCACTGGTCCGTCCCAATATCTGATTCTGTTTGACACAATCTGAAGTTGCCATTCCTTTTTTGTGCTCTCTGTGGCAATTCCAAAGCATCTTGATAGCATAAAACCTCAGGCCTAGTGATCTCCCCTTGGTGTCCAATGACATTAGCACAGGAAAAACAGCCAGTGTAATCGAAAACCCCACACACCCCGGACATACTCTCTTCCACTTCTTCCATTAGGAAAAATATACAGAAGTCTGAGATCACGTCCAACTGACTCAAGAAGAGCTTCTTCCCTGCTGCCATCAGACTTCTCAGTGGATCTACCATAAATAAGCTGATCTTTCTTGACATCTTATCTGTTACTGGAACACTATATTCTGCACCCTCTCCTTTCCTTCTCTCCTGTGTACTCTATGAACAGTATGTTTTGTCTGTATAGCACATAAGAAGCAACACTTTTCACTGTATTCCAATACATGTGACAATAATAACACAAGTCAAATCAATTCAAATCAAAACCATCAACATTGTGGGAGTTACCGTTAACCAGAAACTTAACTGCGTCAGCCATATAAATACTGTGGCTACAAGAGAAGATCAGAGGCTGAGAATTCTGCACTGAGTAACTCACCTCCTGAGTTCCCAAAGTTTATTGGCCATTGACAACGGTGAGACAGGTGTGTGATCCGGGATGAGTGTGGCTCCAATAACATTCAAGAAGCTTGGTGCTATCCAGGAAAAAGTAGATCATTTGATTCTTATTCCATCCACTACTTTAAACTTGAAATCCTTCCACCACAGGTGCATTGTGGCAGCAGTGTGTGCCACCTACAATGTGCACTGCAGCAACTCACCAAAGCTGACTGGACAGTGCCTTTCAAATCCACAATATTTACCATCTAGTAGGACAAGGCAGCAGGTGCTTGGTGCTATAATTCAGGTCAGAAATTCCAAAGTGTTTTATGGAGTCCATCTAGATCATAAGTTTTGCACTCTGAATTTGGATAGGATAAGCATGATATGTCTCACCTCAGGTGGAATCAACTGACCCACTAGGGACCTTTTATCAAACAAAGTTTTTTAAGAATATAGTTAACACGTATGGATTGAAAATTAGTAATAACCTTCATCAATTACAAACAAAAACAGAACAACCATGTTAATGTAAAACGTAACATATGTGTATCTAAAATGTTCCAATCAAACAAAACTTTCCATCGACCAAAACAAAACCCTTTTCACAGGTTTAACACAGCAAAAAGTAATGTTTTCATGATACTGGGACAGAGTCCTTTGGCTGAATGCTGCACTTCTCTTGAGGCACACACAGACAAGTTTGGAGTCGGAACAGCTTCCCAGAACACCAGCAAGAGACTCTGGTTGAGCCATCAACAGCAGATTCTCTATCCAAAAAAGCAAGAAGCCTTGCTTTCAGCTAGCCAGCAGAATTTCACTGTGACTGCAGTGTGCACCATCTACAATGTGCACTGCAGCAACTCACCAAAACTCATTGGACAGTGCCTTTGAAATCCATAATACTTACCACCTAGTAGGATAAGGTAGCAGGAGCTTGGTGTTATGGTTTAGGTCAGAAACTCCAAAGTGTTTCATGAACCCTGCTAAATCATAAGTTTTTCACTTTGAATTTGGCTATGATAGCATGATATATTTTCAGCTTGACGTCTCTTCTAAATCTAGAAGTCCTGCCAGCCAAACAGAAAACAAAACTTAAATGCCCTAGGAAGGAAAAACAATTGTCCAAAACACATGGCCTTCCTCCTAACAATGCAGAGTCATAAAAGAGCTCAGAGTTAAAATAAACAACCCCATTTAAGTAACAATGAAAGGATTTCTGCAAATAACTCGGCAAAACTGAGATCCTCAGAGAACATGATTAAAAAAAATCCCTTAAAGGTACACCAATGTCACACTTGGGAGCACCACCACTTACAAGTTTTCCTCCAAGCCGCTAACCATCCTGATCTGAACTATATTGCATTTCCTACACTGTTACTGGGTCAAAATCTGGAAACTTCCATCCTAACAGAACTGTAGATGTACCTTGCCAAAGTCCCCAGATAGACAAAATTTATGAACTTTGCCAAATTGGCCCCTTTATGGAAATTCTGTTTTGACTTTATATAGTTGTATATAAGAGGATTTTTTTCCTGTAATTGTAAAGGAATATAAAGGGGGAGTGATCGTTCATGGGTTATGTGACCCTCCTGGGGCCTATGGAACGGAGCACATAAACCTTACTCTATCGAATGTTAGGGTGTGGATCTGAGCAAATGGAGCCCATGGTGTGAATCCGAGAGTCATAGAATCATAAATTCCTACAGCACGGAAGGAGGCTGTTCAGCCCATTGAAACTACACTGGCAACAATCCCACCCAGACCCTATCCATGTAACCCCACGTATTTACCTGGTTAATCCCTTGACACGAAGGATCAATTTAGTATGACCAATCAACCTAATCAGTGTATCTTTGGCGTGTGAGAGGAAACCACAGTTCCCAGAGGTTACCCACACAGACATGGGGAGAATGTGCAAACGCTACACCGTCACCCAAAGCCAGAATTGAACCTGGGTCCCCGGCACTATGAGACAGCAGTGTTACCCACTCGGCTACTGTGCCGCCCTGTGGGAATCGACCTGCCCCTGTGCCGAGTTTGTCTGCATATCATTACTGCTATTGCTTAATAATTCACCGCTGTTTTCTGAAGCTTCCTCGTCATATTACCTCACATTACAACAGCCATCATTTGCACACAATTATCAGCTTAAATTATTTCTAAAAGACCACATGCCTGTGCTTATGATCGCACCAACAAACAGGTGCCTAGAATTCAGCCATATACATTTATGTGAAATCCTGAAGTTTGTTGGCGCTTCAGAGCTGCTTTATGGCTGGGTTAGGGCCATACTTTATCTAGCTGTAAAATGTGTTTAGGCACCATAGTCTAAATCACCCATTCATACCTGTTCAAATTCTCTCTAATATTAATGTTGACTTGAGAATTATTAGTTTGCTCATGCAGGCTAATAATTATTCTGTCAGTTGTAATTTAACAATGATTGAAAATCATTGGAATACTTTCCACAGCTTCTGAATAATTATCCTATTTTCAACAATTCAGGAAGACAGTGAGTCGCGAGTGTATGAATCTTGCTGAATACATTTTCTCTGTTAGTTTCAGACTTTAATCAACTAGCCTACATGGTTAGATCAATCAGATTTAATAGTTATTTTCATCTATCTTTGTTCTGTTCTTTGTCCCATGACATTAGCAATGCACACAAAGTAATTGAATTTAGTTGGAATCAAATACAAGAAGCTACTTTGCAGTAATCATTGATTTACCTGCAGCTGAGCTCTGAGCTGCTAAGGCAAATGTTGTTTCTGGCTTTTTCAGGATGAAAATACATTTACAAATACAAATGCAAGATAATTATGCTAATCCTCATAAAACAGTGTCCATTTTATTTCCTATTTCCTCTACCCAAATCATGATTCTTTCTTAAATCAATGGGTGAGATTTTGTCAATAAACAGGTTTCGGTGTGAGAGAGCAAAGTGGGTTGTTGGGAAACCCAGCTGATAATGTCTGTTGGGAATGCTGTGGAGTGGGAGGGGATTCCTGTTCCTCCTTTTCTTTACAAAAGGTATTTTATTTTTTAAAGTGCCTTTAGCTGGAAGCTGTAGAGTAAAGGGTTAATAACTATTGTCATAGCATATGACATCAGTGATGTGGATCTTGTGTCTCAGAAAGAATTGCCTTGGGAAGGAATCTCATTCTTATCTTTGATTTGATTTATTATTGCCACAGGTACTGGGATACTGTGAAAAGAATTGTTTCTTGCAGACAAAGCATACCATACAAAGAGTATGTGGGGAGAAGGAAAGGAGAGGGTGCAGAATGTAGTGTTACAGTCATAGCTAGGGTGTAGAAAAAGATCAGCTTAATATAAGATAGGTACATTCAAATTTCTGATGGCAACAGAGAAGAAGCTGTTCTTGAATCGGTTGGTAGCTGATCTCAGACTTTTGCATCTTTTTGCTGACTGGAGAAGGTGGAAGAGAGTTTGCCTGAGCTGCGTGGTTGTGTTGATTATGTTGGCTGCTTTTCCAAGAGAGAGGGAAGTGTAGACGAGGCTCGTTTGCGTGATAAACTGGGCTATATTCACAACCCTTTGTAGTTTCTTGTGGTCTTGGTCAGAGCAGGAGCCAGATCAAGCTGTGATACATTCGGAAAGGATGATTTCTATGCTGTATCTGTAAACATCTATTCTTATATAGCTTTAAATTAAGGGGTGGTTGTTATAGGACGGATGTCAGAGGTAGGTTCTTTACCCAGAGGGTGGTGAGGGATTGGAATGCCCTGCCTGCTGCAGTTGTAAATGCACCTAGTTTGGGGGCGTTTAAGAGATCCGTGGATAGGCTTATGGATGGAAAGGGATTGGTTTAGGTTAGAAGGTCATTGCTTTTTAATTGGTCGGCGCAACATCGTGGGCCGAAGGGCCTGTTCTGCGCTGTAATGTTCTATGTTCTATGTTCTATACATAGTTGTCAATCATTTATAAATGTTTGGAAATTTCTGAATGCCTTGTTCCCAGCAGTTTCTGTCATACACACTTTGGTCCCATTTCTGATATTACTTCATGGTAGCAACGGTAAACTAACTGACTCACAAGGATCCGTGGCAAAATTGCCAGTGACAGGAAAGGAAAAGCCCGGAAGCATAAAGCAGTAAGGGAATCATTGCAGCAAAGAAGGAAAAAAATGCCAATGGAGTCCCAAGACAGCCGATTGAAGTAACAGATAAACATGGAAAAAATCTCCGACGTGATTTTTTTTGACTGTGGGGAAAACTCCGACCAAATAGCAAACTGGAAAAACTGGCGTTGTAGATTCAACAGATATAGAAGCCTGACAAAGGCTAAGTCAGTACAGTCCTGTATTCCATTGAGAGTAGTGCAGATGACATTTTAGTCAGATAGGGTGTTAATGAGGAACCCACAAAGAATTAACTAAAGCCTTTGATTTGTGTTTTGGTCTTTGTAAAAACATTATTATAGACCAGATGAGCTTTAAAAATAATTGTGAGGAGAAAATATGGGTTCTTTCATTAATAACTTGCTTGGTGCAGTTGATTGTTGCAAGCATCTTTTGGTGTCCGTTTGCAAAAAAAAAGGGGATTGAGTTTAGGAGTCGCAGTGTAATGTTGCAACTGTGCACTACTCTAGTGCGGCCGCACTTGGAGTACTGTGTGCAGTTCTGGTCCCCGCATTACAAGAAGGATGTGGAGGCGCTGGAGAGGGTGCAGAGGAGGTTTACTAGGATGTTGCCTGGTATGGTGGGGAGGTCCTATGAGGAGAGACTGAGGGATTTAGGGTTGTTTTCGTTGGAAAGAAGGCGGCTAAGAGGGGATCTTATTGAAACATATAAGATGATTAGAGGTTTAGATAGGGTGGATAGTGATAGCCTTTTTCCTCGGATGGAGAAAGCTAGCACGAGGGGGCATGGCTTTAAATTAAGGGGGGGTAGCTACAGGACGGATGTCAGGGGTAGGTTCTTTACCCAGCGGGTGGTGAGGGATTGGAATGCCCTGCCTGCTGCAGTTGTAAATGCGTCTAGTTTGGGGGCGTTTAAGAGATCTCTGGATAGGTTTATGGACGAAAAGGGATTGGTATAGGCTAGTGGGTCATTGTTTTTGTAACTGGTCGGCGCAACATCGTGGGCCGAAGGGCCTGTTCTGCGCTGTAATGTTCTATGTTCTATGTTCTATGTTCTTAATGAGGGAACTCATCTGAGACTGTATTTTGGTGGGTGTCCTCAATAAAGGCTCACCTGACTTTCAAAAGTCAAGAGAAGAGCTAACATTGTTCAAGGCAATTCATTTAGTGAGATGGGCTAAACTTGAGAAGCAGAATAAGTTTAACCCAGGTTAATATGAAATTTTTGTGTTGTTAGGCAATTGATTTGTGAGCAATAGAAGTACCATTGTCCCTAAATTAGTCTCCCCTCAATCTGGTTTCCAATGTGGAGTGCCATAAGCATAGACGAGGGTCAAGGGTGGAAGAGGGGACTCACAATGTTAAAATGGCGGCGTGGGCTCGTTGGGCCAAAGGGCCTGTTTCCCGTGTTGTGTTGTTCTTTGTTCTTTGTACCAGCACATCCACTAAAGAGTAGACCCAAAATGAAGAAAAGGCAATCACCGCCATTACCCAGGGCTCTATAGGCATGAAGATTGTACCATGTCATGCCTGCCAGAGGTGTAGCCATTTTAATGCAATATACTGTGACTGAAAGATGCCTACTTAAAAATTCCAACAGAAGCCAATCAGATCAGGTGCTTCAGGATATAGAAGTTATGGAGAAAAAAATTAAGTACCATGTTTAGGTGAAATGGCAAGATCTGAGAAGACTTTTTGGAGTGCAGACATCATATTCAATGACCACAAGAATAATAACGTTACTATTGATATAAATATTAATATAAGTGAGTGCAGGAATGCCCATTCTCTCTGATTCGGTTCAGGGCTTAAAGCAGAATTTCTTCAAACATTCATGACTTGACTGTATGGTCTAGGGGCACGAAACTTAGATTGTAATGGCAGATGACTGCTTACACTTCTATGTAATAGAAAATAACTTGCCAACAAACTACATTATTCATAATCAAGATTGCTGTTTAGTAAGCAGAGTAGTATAATCAGACAAAGTAAAAATGGATTTACGAAGGGAAAATCATGCATGACAAATCTATTGGAATTATTTGTAGATATAAGTGGTAGAGTTGACCAAGGGGAACCCATGGATGTGGTTTATGCAAACTTTCAGAAGGCTTTAGACAAGGTCTCGTATAGCAGACTATTTTGTAAAGTTAGAACGCATGGGATTGCGGGTAGCGTCTAAAGACGGATAGAATGCTGGTTAGCAATTAGGAAACAAAGAGTTGGCATAAATGGGACTTTTTCTGATTCTCAGGCAGTGACTAGTGGTGTACTGCAGGGAACTGTGCTAGGACCCCAACTGTTCACATTATATATCAATGATTTGGAAGAGGGAACTACATGTATTTGCTGAATTCAACCATCCTGTCCGCCATGGAAATAGAATGGTGAGGGGTAGACAACAAAAATGTCTATTGACCTCGGGCAGGAAGTTCTGGTCTTGCACAAGTAAGGCCATAAAATTCCACCCATTATCTCCAAATTTGCAAATGATACAAAATTGAATGGGAGGATGAGCTGTGAGGAGGATGCAGAGATACTTCAGTGTGATTTGAACAGGCTGAGTGAATGGGCACATGCATGGTAGAGGCAGTATAATATGGATAAATGTCAGGTTATTCACTTCAGTAACAAAAATGGGAAGGTAGATTATTATTTTTATGGGTGTAAATTGAGAGAGGTGGATACTGAGCAAGACCTTGGTGTCCTCGTGTACCAGTCGCTGAAGGTAAATGCATAAGTACAGCAGGCAGTAAAAAGCCAAATGTTATGTTGGCCTTCATAGCAAGAGGATTTGAGCATAGGAATAAGGATGTTTTACAGCAATTATACAGGACATTTGTGAGTCCATACTTGGAGTATTGTGTGCAGTTTTGGTGTCCTTATATGAGGAAGGATGTTCTTGCTGTAGCGGCAGTACAGTGACGGTTTACCAGGCTGATTCTTGGGATAGCAGGTCTGTCATATGAGGAGACACTAAATTAGTGAGGATTGCATTAATCAAAGGTTAGATGAGTGAGAAGGAATCTCAGGGAACCCTATAAAATTCTAACAGGACGAGACAGAGTAGATTCGGAAAGAATGGTTGCAATTCTCCCATCACGGGCCTCAACTTTTGTGGCGGGTTGCAGTGGGAGATATGTATCGCCAGCCTTGTTCCAGAATTTGCACATGCGTCAGGAACACATGCGCATCTCCCAGAACTGGCAAACAGTCACCGGTCAGCCCATGTTGGAAATGATGGGAAGGCAGGTAAGTAATTCAAATTTTTTTTAGTATGTTTTAAATGTTGTATAAGTTTAATTATTGGGCACTTGGCGGTCCCAATTGAATCTCCCACCCTGCTTGGAGTACTTCATCCTGGCAGAGTTTAGACTTGCTCCGCAGGTTTGGAGAACTAGCGGGAATCCCTGCCGGAAAGAAGTAGCTGGCAATCAGGGCCTCCCCAGAGGGTTGGGCAGTGGGGGGTGGTTCCATTGGCCATGGGGACCCTGGGAGTAAGAAGTCTCACAACACCAGGTTAAAGTCCAACAGATTTATTTGGTAGTAAACACCACTAGCTTTCGGAGCACTGTTCCTTCGTCAAAGTACTTACCCGACAAAGGAACAGCATTCCGAAAGCTAGTGGTGTTTACTACCAAATAAACCTGTTGGACTTTAACCTGATGTTGTGAGTCTTCTTACTGAGTTTGCCCCAGTCCAACGCCGGCATCTCCACACCTTGGGAATGCCAGCCTATGCCTCTGGCACTGCCCAAGGGACAAAGTGCCCATGCCCAGGGGGTATCTTGGTAGTGACCATCGGGCATCAGGCAATGCCAAGGGGATGGGACCTTATGTGGGTGACTAATGGAGGTGGGGGATCCCGCTGCTACTCTGCAGACAGGATCGGTCTGGGATGGGGTAAGGGCAGGGGAGAGCAGTGATTGGGGTGGGCTGAGAGGGGTGGTGGGGTCTGAATCTGGGGTCTCAGCGGGGGAGGGGGGTGTCTGCCAGGGTGAGCAGAGTGGGGGGATCGCCACTGTTGGGGGGGTGGGGGTTGGGCTGTACATCGGGGCACTCCGGGGTGGGAGCAGTCAGGGCTGGCCGGGGAATTGTTGTGGGGGTCTTGATTGGGCCGTGGGAGGGCTGGAGGGGCAGCACTGAATGGGAATTTGACAGATTGGCACCATTGCGCATGCACAGAGTTCCAGAACTATCAGATTCCAGCATGAATAGGCCGTTCCATGGGGTTTTTAATGATATTCACAATTGGGACCTCTGCCATGCACTGAATGCAGAGATTCAGGTGAGAATCTGAACTGACAAAACTGTCTACAATAGTTTTCCTGCCAATTCAGCGATTTTGGAAGAATCATGGCCAATGTGCCCAATGGTAGAAGAGTTCAGAACTAGGGGATGATAGTTTGAGGGTAAGAGATAAACCTTTTACCACCGAGGTGAGGAGAAATTTCTTCACTCAGAGGGTGATGAATGTGTGGAATTCATTACCATAGAAAGTGGTTGAGGCCTAATCGTTGTGTGATTTCAAGAAGAAATTAGATAAAGTTCTTGGGGCTAAAGGGATCAAGGAATATGAGAGGAGGTGGGGCAAGATGATGAGAAGACAATTTTCCCAAAAAAACCAAGGGGCCAACGGGCAGGAACACAGTAGTGTTTTTCCCATTGTTTTTTGGGTGAGTCCAATAAAATGAATTTTCAGCATTCTGTGCAACATCAGGGAATTTATGTCAGAAAGGGGTGGGGTATGAGTGGTTGTCTGTGGGATGGGCAAGGCCTAATCCCATCCGACAGGCCAGCTCAAAGTACTGAGGGCACCAGTGCGGATGAGCCGATCGGTTGAGAAGACATCCCCCCCACTCCAACCTTGGTTAACCTCCTGATTGCTGGCTTTCCTACTGCTGGCCCTGACCCCCCACCTTCCCCCATCCTCTTCTGATGGCTGCTCTCCTGATGGCCGAACCCAGCCTCTGATCACTAGCCCCAGCTTCCTGATGGCTGCCTCCTCCCCATACCCTATCCCCAATAACCAACCTCCGATACGCCTTCCATCTCTGATGGTCACCTCTGCTCCTCTCCCCACCCCCGCTGGTCAGCCTTTGAATTCTCTTCATCCCAAATGCCCAGCTTCAGAGCGGCGGCCCCACCAGCACCCCACTCCCTAATGTAGGGTTCTCTTTCCCTCCATCCCTACTTCCCCCAACATTGGCCTGGCTCTGCCCCTGTTCGACCCTGTCCCCTTCAGCCCCTGCCCCCACCCCTTTGGCACTGCCCGGTTCTCACTGCATAGTAACAGGGTGCTCGGTCAGTACTGTCAGGGTGCTAAGCTGGTAGTGGCAGGATGCCCAGTGGTTTGTGCCAGGGTGTCAGGCTGTCAGTGCTAGGTTGTTACTGCCCAAGGGGCAACTCCACCCTTCCACTGATATCCTGGGGGTCTCAATGGCTTCTGGTCCCACCTGCAAGGCCATCTGGTCCTCTTTGGTGGAGACTATACGTGATCAGCAGGGGTAGAAACCTTTGTGAGCCCAGTTGATTGGGTCCCTGGTGAAAGGCTGATTACGCTATAAAAAATTGATCGGAGAGATCGTGGCAGGCCAGATGCTGATTGCGAGCAGTGCAGTGAGCTGGAAAAATTGTGCCCATTGATTTTCATGATGAGCCATGATCAAAATGAATGGCAGTGCAGGCTTGAAGGGCCAAATGGCCTTCTCCTGCTTCTATTTTATATGTTTCTATGTTTCTATAAAACATAGCCTGGAAGTGCGCAACACTTCATTCAGGATTTATTAAGTTTTATTTTATTGGTATCACAAGTAGACTTCCATTAATATTGCAATTAAGTTCCTGTGAAAATCCACTAGTCATTACATTCCAGCGCCTGTTCGGGTCCACTGAGGAAGAATTTAGCATGGCCGATTCACCTAACCAGCACTGCAGGAGGAAGCCAGAGCACCTGGAGAAAACCCACGCAGACACAGGGAGAACGTACAAACTCTTCACAATGGCCCAAGCCAGGAAATGGAACCTGGGTCCCTGACATTGTGAGGCAGTGGTGCTAACCACTGTGTCACCATGCAACCCATACAGGAATAGAGTACAGAAACAATCGAGTACACAGGCTCTATGAATGCTTTCACCAGGCAATGAAATTGCTGGATCAGAAAATTGCAGATCCACTGGAGTTGTACAAACTTTAACAGTCGCTGACCAAATCTCATTTCCTCAAGAAAGAAGAGTCAGTAGCATGACCTCGAGCGGGAGTGAAAAGAAAAGGAAAAAGAGAATGCCTGCTCATCAGCTGTATAAGATACACCAGAAGTAGGAACTTTTGTCTGCTGGTTCAAGTGTGTGGCAGAAGAAAATGCATTCTATACATTCTCTAAGAGAACTGAGAACACAGCTGAATATTGATGCCTCCAGATAGTGTGAGAGACTTTGTGTGGGGGTGTTTCTAATATCACTTCAGTAGCCAATGTTTAGACGAGTGGGCATGAAGAAATCCTGATTGGCCAGAACCAACATGTACATGAATCATCGCAGGACAGGGTTCTGTGAGGCTGCCTATGGTTGTTTGAAAGATGGTTTGAACAAATTTTATGGCGCATTAAAGTGCAATTTCTACCCAGTAAGTGAAGGACTTTGCATTTTCACTCAACTTTTAATGCCACTGATTCGCTTTCCAGCAAAAATTATCGGAGCCAAACTCATCACAGGTCACGTATAATCTGTTGGGTTTTCTACATAATTGTTGTTGAATGTCAAGCAATTATGTGAGTTCCTCGGATTGTGTTTCCTGAAAATTCAAAGGAGAGGGGCAATTTTTTTACACAAAATACACAAAGTTTTTTAATAGATGTCTGCAACACACTGCCAGTGGTGGTGGAGACAAACACATTAGGGGCATTTAAGAGGCTTTTAGATAAACACATGAAAATGCAAGAAATAGAGGGATATGGACCAAGGGCAAAAAGGAGCGATTAGTTTAATTTAGCGTCATGTCCAGCACAATGTCGTGGGCCAAATGGTCTGTTCCTGTGCTGTTATGTTTTGTGTGCTGGCAGCGAACACAATCTGCTTTTACTTCATTGTGAATATTGGAGTGAGCCGAACCTACCAATGTGTTAGTAGGTAATAGATAGTCAGAAGAACTATGGAGACTAGTTATAAACTAGGACCTCTGCTAATGATTAAGCAGTCACAGATTGCAGTGGGAGGTTAGTTAGGATAGAGTGAGATGGGAGTGATTCAAACCCCATATAACCTATCTCACTACACCCTGTGACATTGTGAGAAACAATTGCCATTTAATTTGTCCTGTCACAACAAATTCCTTCAACAGTGGATGCCTGTGAACAAGTGGTTGCAGCAGGACCTTCTCCTCAATTTACAGACTCACTTTATAATCAGTCAATGCCCAGCCAGGCAATGCAGGACCTCCTCTAAAAGACACCATGTACATGCCCTTTTATAGATGGCAAATTTCCTTCCACCATTGTGCAATGTCAATCTGTGAATGCTCAGTATTTAAGAAAATAACTTGCAGGTTTTCTGTTTAACATACTGCATGTACAGAGTGCAAATCTCACCAAATTCAAATTTCCTTAAAGGTAGTCAGGTTCCTGCCAGAAACTAACATTAGAGTATTTACTATTTTTTTCCTGCAACACTTTGTCAAGTTTGAGAATTGCTTTCATTTATTCTCTCACTTCACTTAGTGAAAGAGGAACAAAAAAAGGAGATCAGATAGAACCAGAGGAATACCCACTGTGTTCAAAGAATGAGGCACAGAGCCCTGACATATTGGAGAATTGATTTCATGAGCTCGAGTTCAGTAGGGAAACAGTTGTAGAAATAATATCAGCTGCTTTAAAAAAACACTTAGTCATCTTCACGGCATCACAGCCAGTGACAGTCAATAGTGACCATCATTTGTAACAGATATGCAATGCTCCACTGATAGTGGAGTGGACATCAGTATCAACCAATTAGCTCCCCACAGAGCCTTCAAGTAAGAGATTGATGGATTGTTCCGCAGTCCTCACACCTTCATTTCTTCTCAATTAACAGCATGACGGAGCTGCCAAATTTCATTGTGCTGATGTGTCTCCCAAAGTACAGAGATATCATCCAAATATTCCTCTCACCTCCGCCCCCCCGAGGCACAATACAATGAACAACATGAACAAAAACTTCATCAAATGCGGATCAATGTTTGCTTCCCAGGCGGTAGTCATAATGCTTTCATTTTAATGCAATCGCTTGGCATTAACTTATTTGAAGAATAAGAAGGAAATTAGAAGGCTGGTTTCTTGGAGGCTAAGCCAAATCATATCACAGTTAATGCAATCTTTCTGCAACTCAGGCCAAAATTGCAGCTCAGTTATTATGCAGCCCAAGTCTTTGCCTGGGTCATTATTGACACCTTGAAGAGCACTTCAGGTGACAGGTCAGGGGTCAAGGAGAATGAAAAAGGCCAATTCTCAATGAAACCCAGAGATAGACTCATACCATCAAATGGATAAAGAAGCACCAATGCCAGGAACAAATATGTGCTAAGTATTTATCTAGGGTTTTGTAAAGTTTTTGGCTCAAAACACTAAGACACAGTAAGATGCATTCAGACTTCAGCACCTGCTTTTAAAACCTGGGCCAGAATTTTATGTTCTTGGAACAGCCGACTTGTACTTATGTGATATCACACGAGTAGATGTCAGGGAGCGTCCCAATACCATCATGCCATATTGCCATCAGTGGGTGCGCACAGGACTCAGAGGCTCACCCAACAACAATTAAAAGGACAACTAAACCCATCAAAAAAAGTCAATTGCTTCCATGTGATTTACATTGACATACAGGCAAAGAGCTCCCCTGTTCTAACTGAAACATAGTCTGGGGTGGGATCCGAGTCAACCAGAACCTAGGCAATGTGAATAGGTAGGAGGTGGTTTTCAGATAATTCATTGCATTTCCTGTGTTATTTGGAGGATCTTTGGTTTACAAATTTTTTTAGATGCTTTCTGCTGAGAACAACCTTCAGACCATTATCCTGTATCATCTGTATTCCAGCACATGAGAATTGTCCACTCTGCTGGGTGGACCTCCTCTGAAGAGGAGGAGAGGGTCAGAAGGGAGAGGAAGGCTGGCGTTCACAGGCAGCATCCCAGAGAGTGACCTGCAGGAAGAGAGGTACAGCCGGAGAGGGTTGCAGGGCCAAGAGGAAGTGCAAAACTGAAGGGTCTGCAGAAGTCACAGTTGCAGCCCTTTCCATCCGCCACAACTCATTTCCATGCCCCGCAAATAAAGATAAAGTCATCATAGTTCCAGATGACCATAGGCACTGACTGAAGTGTCTGATGAGTGCAAGACAAAAAGCTTCAACACAAAAATGTCTCCTCTCAGTAATACTCAGGTTGAGCACAATCAAATGACTATCTATAAATCCTCTTTAGATTTTGCTTTATTGCATTGCCCCATCAGTGGTAATAGGTAATCGGTCACTGGTTTTCTTGAAGGAGCATATAAGTAGGGGGTAGATGGGACAAGGGTTGAGTGGGAGAAGAGCTGTGTGATTCAATATAATCCCTCACTAAAGGAAAGTTATCTGTCTTAATGTCAGCTTCAAAAGCAGCTTGGATCCTAATAATATTCTACCAATGGTTGAAGCGAATGTATGCAAACAAGGCAGTGGAACTTTCTGTTCACATATTCAAAAAAGAAAATCATCTTTATAGCTTGGCCTGGAGTTAATGGTCATGGCTGTGGGTCCATCCAACACCTGGAGAACAAGTGGCAAATATGCAGCAATGATATCTGGAGCAATTAAAAGCCAATCAGGCTGCTGCTAGGTTAGCATCACAGTTCTTCACCCTGCAGAGTGGATAATCCACCTCCATGAGAAACAGTCAGCTGTCCACTATCAGCAGTGTCGCTGGGATCTGTTATGTATTATAGTTGATGTATGTCAATTGAAGGTCTTATGAGGAAAGGCTGAGGGACTTGAGGTTGTTTTCGTTAGCGAGAAGAAGGTTAAGAGGTAACCTAATTGAGGCATACAAGATGATCAGAGGATTAGATAGGGTGGACAGTGAGACCCTTTTTCCTCGGATGGTGATGGTGATGGGACATAGCTTTAAATTGAGGGGTGATAAATATAGGACGGATGTTAGAGGTAGGTTCTTTACTCAGAGGGTAGTAAGGGCGTGGAATGCCCTGCCTGCAGCAGTAGTGGACTTGCCAACTTTAAGGGCATTCAAATGGTCATTGGATAGGCATATGGATAACACTGGAATAGTTTAGGTTAGAGGGTGATTAGATTGGTTCCACTGGTCGGCACAACATCGAAGGCCAAAGGGCCTATACTGTGCTGCAATGTTCTATGTTATATTGGGACAGTGTCCCTTTAAGAGGTGAGTCATGTGAGCACTGGTGACATCATCAGCCAGGTACTGGGCCTCAGCTTTCATTTTCACATGGAACCTCACAGTGAGCACAGCTCTGAATAAAAACTTCCCATTGAGTACAACAAACCGCAAGTTGCATGTTTTTTGTTCCTGACTGTGGCCTGGTAAATTGCCCTGTCCAGAATAGAATCAATGGCCACTGCTGGTACTGGACTAGAACCCAAGAGGAAGAACTACCTTAGAGCCCCAGGACTCTGCTAAGTACAAATGGAGCACAGGGGCCAATCAGTTAGATGTCAATGAGGATTGGGCTGTTGGAGGTGGGGACATCATTTAAAATGGCAGAGGTGCCTCCCTCAGGGGTTGGTCCTTTCGCTAGTGGGTCCCTCCATTGGGCATTCTCTGGGCCACTGGTTGGCTAACTTAGTAACACTTACACTTAGTAACACTTCCCTTATTCTTTCGTGAGATGCGAGCCAAGATCAGTATTTGCTGCTACTTCTTAATTGCCCTTGAACTGAGTAACTTGCTGTGGGTCTGTAGTCACATGTGTAGACTAGGTAAGAACAGCATTTTTTTTCCCCGAAGGATATTAGTAAACCAGTTCATTATGACAATTGATGATGGTACCATAGTCAGTATTACAGAGACTTATCTTTTAATACTAGATTTATTATTGAACTCAAATTCCACCAAATGCCTTGATGGGACTTGAACCTGTATTGCCAGAGATTTCTATTTGGGTGCATGGATTACTCATCCAATGACATGAGGAGTATGCTGCAATCACCCCCCACTTGTCATGCATGCCGCACACCCCCGTGCCACTGGTATTTTACCAGCAGTGAATGTCGAGGCCCTTCAGTGACTGTCCTTGACTTTTCTCATCCCAGACATAATTGGGAGCAATTGAGATAACAACTCTCTCCATCCTGCATCTTTCCTCCCCATTCATGGCATCTTTTCCACCTCCAAGCTCACTCCTAGTTGGGAGGAGGGTATCAAGTTCCATTTTGTTTTGCATTGGAATACGGTGTAAACAATTTGCATCAATCAAATATGATAACATCCCTTTGCAGTCTTTTCCTTAGCTAATTGTGGGTGATTGCTTACCCTAAACTATGCCTTCTAAGTGACTATTTGTGGAAGAAATAAATGTGCTAACTGACTGCTGGATATGAGGAATGATGGCACATCTGCACATGGACGTTGATTGGGGGCTATCCCGTTAATTCTTTGACATCTTTCTGTTGGTGGTGCTCAAAAATACTGGAATTTCATGATATTGGTGGGTCACTTTGAAGGAAAGGCAGAGTATCCCAAATCAAAGCATTTCTTTCTCAGCTATCACTGAGTTAATCTTTTGGGATTTATGTAACATCAACTTGTTCTTTGTTCTTTGACTTATCTGGATAGTCACATGAGCAGACTGGGAATGGAGGGATACAAACAAATGGTCTAGTTGGACCAGTGAGTGGCGCAGGCTTGGAGGGCAGAAGGGCCTGTTTCTTGTGCTGTTCTTTGACTAACCGCACAAGGTCTGCAGTAGTTTTGTAAAGAAAATAATATATTTTATAGACAACTTCAGAACTAGAATCAATAGGCAACAATAAATGAACATGGCTTCAACATTTGAAGCATTGCTTCAAGGCAAAGTATAAGAAACAAATAACAGTCCTTTATCTTGCTATTGAAAGCATGCAATACAGCTGGTTTGTTCCAGACATAAATAAATAAACTCTTCAATGAACTTAAATTCGACAAGAACTTTTGTCTAACTGTTTTGTTGAGAGGCAACACACAATGGAAGTTTTTTCTGATCTCTGTTCAAAATTCTATTAAAACAAACAAATTGCTAGGAAACACTTTTTCAGCCATTTTTGGACGCAAGTTAAGTTCTGGCATTTTCCAGAATTCCCTATATGAAACAAAGACACTTTCAATTAATGAGAAATTACGCTGTATTATAAGTATAATTTTTTAAATTAATATTTGTTTGTATATCTGGAGCTATTACAGTGAATTTAAATTTGACATTTTACCTTCAAGATTTTTAAACATGTTAAACATGGTATGAATAGTTTTAATTACATTGTTTGCAATTACACAACCCTCATTCATAAGCTGTAATAAATAATCGGTATAACATTAAACATTTATTAACGATAAAATAATTGCAGTCTCACATGCATATATACATATCCTCACAGCCCAAATAAAATCCTAAGCTTGGTATTAAGAAATTTAACAATAGTTTATTCTGCCAATATACATCTATGGCCCATCAACACATTGACTTTCTCAGGAAACTAAGGAAATTTGGTATGTCTGCTATAACTCTTACCAACCTTTATAGGTGTACCATAGAAAGCATCCTTTCTGGATGTATGGCTCCTGCTTTGACAAAGACAAAAGACAACATTTGGAGTACTGTGAGCAAATTTGGGTCCCAATTCTAAGGAAGGGTGTGCTGATCTTTGAAAGGGTCCAGAGGAGGTTCACAAGAACGATCCCTGGAATGAAGACTTATATGGGGAATGGTTGAGAACTCTAGATCTGTACTCATTGGAGTTTGGAAGGATGAGGGGGGGATCTTATTGAAACTTACAGGATACTGTGTAGCCTGGCAGAGTGGACATGGAGAGGTGTTTCCACTAGTAGGAAAAACGTGAACCAGAGGACACAAACTCAGTCTTAAGTCCTTTAAAACAGAGACGAGGAGGAATTTCTTCAGCCAGAGAGTGGTGAATCTGTGGAACTCTTTGCTGCCAAAGACCGTGGAGGCCAGGTCATTCAATGTCTTTAAGACAGGGATAGATAGGTTCTTGATTAAGAAGGGGATCAGGGTTATGGGGAAAAGGCAGGAGAATGGGGATGAGAAAAATATTAGCCATGATTGAATCTGCTCCACCATTCAATGGGCTGAGTGGCTTAATTCTGCTCCTATGTCTTATGTCTAAACAACAAAGGGTTGTGAACACGGTCCATCACGCAAACCAGCTCCCATTCATTAACTCCATCTACACTTGCTGTTACCTCAGAAATGCAGCCAGCATAATCAAGGACCCCACATACGCAGGACATACTCTTTTCCAACTTATTCTGTTGGGAAAAAGATACAAAAATCTGAAGACAATTACCAACCAACTCAAGAACAGCTTCTTCCCTACTGTCATCAGACTTTTGAATAGACCTTTGACAAAGGGTCACTTGGACTCGAAACATCAGCTCTTTTCTCTCCTTATAGATGCTGTCAGACCGACTGAGATTTTCCAGCATTTTCTCTTTTGGTTTCAGATTCCAAGATCTGCAGTAATTTGCTTTTATTTTGAATGGATCTATCTTATCTTAAGTTGATGTTTCTCTACACCCTATCTGTGACCGCAACACTATATTCTGCACCCTCTCCTTTCTTTCTCCAGTATGTACACTATGAACAGTATGCTTTGGCTGTATAGCTTGTAAGAAACAATATTTTTCACTGTATACCAGTACACATGGCAATAATAAATCAGATCAAATCAAAGTCTATCCCTAAGATAACTTTGCTAAGTTGGAAACTTCTGTGAGAATGGACTTATTTCAGAACCCAGTGCGTTGTTGGTCAAACAGACTATGTTCCTGTCTTAATTGAAAATTTATTTCAGTTGAAGTTCCAGACTGCCAGAAAGTTCAAAGGAATAGATTTACTATGTCATGTTGCAGATGGATGAGAGGGGGGTGGGGGGAGCAGGGTTGGTGGGGGGGAGGTGGGGGTGGTGGTGATGTGGGTGTATGGTGGGAATTGGGGCATGGTTGCAGACTGTAGAGATAGTGGAACCATGAACGATTCTGAGAACAAAATCAAAACTTGCACATCAGGGTAGATAGGGATAGTTAATAAATGCAGCTCTGTCAGCATTGCTTCCTTTTTAACTGCAATTATTTTAAAACCATACCGTGTTTTCCTTCAATTTGATAAATAAGCTTGAGGTCAGTAATAAAAACAGTCGCTGCATAAACTGAAATAAAAATAGAAAATACAAGAACTATTCAGCAGGTCAGGCAGAACCTGTGGAAAGAAAAACAATAAATGTATCAGGTCAATGATCTTCCATTAGAGATGGAAGAAATGATACATTTAATAATTTATATTGAAGGATAGAGCCAGAGATTCAAGAGGTTGGAGGGAGAAAGGAAGAAATGAACAGCCTGTGATAAAATGGAGGGAAGAGTGATTAAAAGACAAAAAGAATGATGGTAAATGTGTGATATTGGAACAAGTAAAGTAATGAAAGATGAGTCGAGAGGTGTGAATGACGTTAACAGAGTCAGTTCCAATAACTGCTCTCTGAAAGAAAAAGGGAGGAGTGGAGAGAATTGAATGTCATTAAGTTCAGTGATGAACCAGATCAATGTAAAGCGCCTATTCAAAGGATGAGGGTACTGCTTCTCAATCAAGTCTAAAATTCCATTTCATGCCCTGCACCAAACAGTTTGTAATTCTCCCGGTCTCCTTTCTAATGGCACTAACTGGTTTGTGCCCATTCTCGACCAGAACAAGTGCAAGGCTGATTGGCATGAATCGACTGCATTTCAATCTCATTAGTGAGTTTGCCACACGACCCATCTAATAGAGGTGTATAAGATTATGAAGAGTATAGATAGAGTGAACAGTGGTAAGCTTTTTCCTAGGTTGGATACAAAAATTACGAGGGGCCACGGGCTTAGGGTGAGGGGGGTGAGGTATAATTTGGATGTTAGAGGGAGGTTTTTCACACAGAGGGTGGTGGGGGCCTGGAATGCACTGCCCAGTAGGGTGGGGGAGGCAGGCACGCTGGGGTTGTTTAAGGCTTACTTAGATATGCACATGAGCGGACTAGAGATGGAGGGATACAAGAGACTGTTCTAAATAAAGATCAAGAGCCCTGGGATGTCCCTGGGAATCAATTGATTCCTATGGACCTTCCAACATATTTCATAGCTCACTTGTCTTACTTCTGAGCTTCTAGGGATTCAGTAAATGTCTGTCTAAGTTCTGCATGTTTATTGATGTCTTTTCTTTTACTTCACAGGTGATTTGGTCCACCTTGTTGTCCAACGAGGGTCATACACGCGGTGGGTTGTGCGAGGACTGCTCTTGGATGTTGATTCGAGAGTTGCCTAGTGCTTCACATCGTTAGTGTACACTTAGACTGGACCAACTGACGGGCAACATGACAGCTCAGTGACTATCACTGTTTGCTGTGCAGATACATGGATTTGGGCCAGTGTCTGTGGGAGTTTGCACATTCTCCCTATGATTATGTGGGTTTTCTCCGGGTGCTCCGGTGTCCTCCCACACCCCAAAAACGTGCTCTTAGGCTGACTGCTGTAACAATTTGTCCCTAAATTAGTCTTCCCTCAATCTTCCCCAATAGGCGTAGACAAAGGTCATAGGTAGAGGAGGGCACTCAGAATGTTAAAATGGCGGTGCGGGCTCGTTGGGCCAAAGGGCCTGTTTCCCGTGCTGTGTTGTTCTTTGTTGTTTTTTGTTTGTTTCCAGAATTAAATCACCTCTCCATCGTGACATCACATGGGCGGGAATCATAACTTGATTCACGATACTTGATATGCTTTCCACCTTTCCAATCAGATACTGGCAAGAGCCAGATCGAAGCAAATCAGCTTAACCTAGTGCCTATGAATAACACGGTATTGATGTTTTTGGCCAAAAAGTACTATGGCAGTGTTTGAGAAAATAAAGATGCCCTAAAGGGAATGTCATTCTCCAATGTGCTGCCAAGCTCCAGCTGGCAGAGTTCAAATCTAGCATTATCTGAGAAGCATGGTTTGCAAGGCCAGTGAATGGTTAATCAGCAGCACCTCCTGGGGCAATATACTATGCAGCATTCTCAGTATAAATCATCCTCTGCAGGCTGGATCATTGAGCAGCTCAACGCCCTGACCCTTGTGTTGTCACTCTGACCTAATGTCACACCAGGAATCTCACTACAGGATTCAGGCACCAATGGGATGGAATACTGAATTTGTTAAAGGCAGGTTTTTTTTTTCTGAGGCTCAGGTCATTGTTGACATCTGCAGCATCTAGACCTTATTTGCACCTGACACAGGAGAGAATGACTAAACTCTACATTGATTCCGGAAAAGCTGCCCACAGGTTCTGGGCCCCTTAGCTGCAGTTCCTTGTGCAGGGTCTGAGGGTCTCAAATGAGATCAAGGGTGAAAAGGGGAGAGGTCTACCTGATAGGAATGGATGAACAGGGAAGCGAGCTGTTATAGTGTGGTCCCCTGAACCAGGAAGCAGTGCCCTAAGATGTTCAAGAACACTAGGAGGGCAGTGACAATAATCTGTCAGGTGATCTGTCCCATCATTCTTGTACACAACAGTCCATATTCATATCAACACAGCTCCAATCATTCTCCTCACTCCAGGCAATAACATATATCCACATCTGAACACCCAACACTCACATCCAGCCTCATCTTTGCACCATCTCATAGCCATGCCTCATATCTTCCACAAAATCTGTCCTTCCCACCTCTCCACATTTCCCCACATGCAATTCTCTTGACTTCACTGAAGAAAACTGCAGACGGAGACAGAGCACCAGGGACTGGCCCTCCAGTCACAGGCACCTTGAATACCACTGCCAGCTGTTCCACCAGGAAGGAGGTCTTATCCCAGGGGTCTGCAGATATCAGCAATGATCTGCCATGAAAGTCTAAGCCTCCTGATCATTGGTGGTCACACATGTCGAGAAGGCTGGCCCTTTGCATGGAGACCCTATTTTGGGGTTTCACCTCCTACCAGTTGGATCTCTGGGTCCATCAGTTATGCCTTGTACAGTTGTAAGTGACTGAGGCAAAGGCAGCTAGTGGTGTTGCTGGTTTTGCTGCTGCTGCTGTTGGTGTTCCTGTTACTGCATCTTAGAGGGTCAAGGTGGAGCTGTAGAAGCTGCCCACATGTTATGGTGAAGGCTGACAACAGGGAAAAGCAGGTCAGGAATGAATGAAGCCCGGGAGAGATGACTTCCTAGCTATCAAGTCTGAATTATTGAGGGAGTGCAGTGAAGGTTCCCAAGGTTGATTCCTGAGATAGCAGGTCTGTCATATGAGGAGAAACTAAGTTGGTTATATTCGCTGGAGTTAGATGACTGAGAGGGGTTAGACAGGGTGGATTCAGAAAGAATGTTCCCCATTGTGGGGAGCCCAGAACTAAGGGTCATAGTTTGAGGATAAAGGGTAAACCATTTAGAACTGAGGTGAGGAGAAATTTCTTCACCCAGAGAGTGGTGAAAGCATGGAATTCACTATCGTAGAAAGTAATTGAGGCCAAAACATTCTCAGATTTCAAGAAATTAGAAAAAGCTCTTGAGGCAAAAGGGATTAAGGGATATGGGAGGAAGGGGGGAATCAGGATATTGAAGTCAATGATCAGGCATGATCAAGATGAATGGCGGGCAGGCTTGAAGGGCCAAGTGGCCTACTCTTGCTACTAGTTTCTATGTTTCTATGTCATGCACACTTTCAGAAGAGGTGGCCTGAGCAGCGGGCTCTGACTTGGACAGAGGCAAGAAAAGAATGAAGATTTTATCCTCGGGGTGCACTTTCTCAATTTCAGTGGAGGCAATCTCTGAAGGGCTGATCTCAATTTCCAAGAGACTTTTTAAGTGTCCTATCTCATAAGAGAAAGTCCGCAATATTTCCCCAACATTTATTGCACTTATTCATTATTTAACAGTGAACACACCCGAGAACTTCGATTGCTGACACAAAAATGCAGCCCAGAATGAGGAAGAGAACCAGAAATTATCAGCACAAAGACTGATAGGGAGACAAACAGGCGACTCGGAAATGCTGCCTTACTTTAGGAATGAACCACTTTTAACAATGGATTTTTACAGGGGAGCTCAACCTAGTATTCTGAACTATCCCTTTCAGAAAATTAACATGTGACCATTGTTTCCGAGAACTTGTTGGCTTTACTCCCTTACATTTCTCTCTGCTGATATTAATTACCTTAATTTCCTTTTTAGTTTTAGCCCCCAGATTTCTGCTGTGTCACTTAGGTCGTCTTTTGTGAAGACAGACAGAAAATATTTGTTCAATTTCTCTGCCTGTTCCACATTGCGCATGATAATTTCCCGTCTCATCCTCGGAGGGACCAAAATCTCATATATCTCAATTTCCCCTTTTAATATACCTGTGAAAGATATGAGGTCGGCTCCATGTTGTAGGCATATTTGTGACATATCTACAATATCTATCATCATGGTTATTACACAGCTCCTATAAAGTAACCTGTTATGCTTTTTATCTCAATATCCTGGCCATCAATCAGATACTGTCAAGACCCAGATACAAGCAACTTTGAATACCCATATGGATCACCTCTGTGAAGAACACTTTATTATATCTACATGACCTAGCAGGATCTTGAATAACAGTTGGACAGCGTTTGTCAAAATAAAAATTGCCTAAAAAAAAGAGAAATTTCTTCACCCAGAGAGTGGTGAATGTGTGGCATTCACTACCACAGAACGTAGTTGAGGCCAAAACATTGTCTGATTTCAAGAAGAAATTAGATATTGCTCTTGGGGCTAAAGGGATCAAGGGATATAGGGGGAAGGGGAGATCAGGATGATCAGCCATAATTATAATGAAAGGTGGAGGAAGCTTGAAGGGCTGTATGGCCTACCCCTGCTTCTGGTTTCTATGTCTTTACACTTCAGATGACTTGGCATTTATCAATATTCTCCTGGAGCCACTCTAGCAGCATTCAACACCAATGGTATCTGAGAGACATACTCTGCCAAAGCAAATGCCGCTGCTACTGATCATACTGCTATTGGTATTGGTGTTGTTGATGTTCCTGTTGCTACTCCTCAGAGTCAGGGTAAGCACCAAATTCTGCTCCTATGCTGTGGTGCAGGCTGACAGCAGGGGAGGGCAGGACAGGCTGAATGACGTCCAGGACAGCAGACCTGACTTCCAAGCAGTTGGAAGTCAGCTGTTCTGTCTATCCATGAATGTACACTTTCAGAAGCAGTTTCCTGAACAGCAGCTTCTGACCTGGACAGAAAGAGGTGAAGAATGTAGGAGATGATTTTCCCCCCAAAGAATTCCAAGTGTCGAATTTGTGTAAAAATGACTAAATTGTGTGTTTTTTTTCAGCGGGGCTTTCAAAATGAATCTCCCCACTCCCGCACTGCAGAGTAAATCCTGTTGAAATTCATTAGGCAGGGCCTATTCCAGCTAGAGAGGCCAGCAGCATAACACTGAGCAGGCCACTGTGCGTGCGCCAATCTGTCAGCACCAAGAACGGTACTTGCACACTAACCTGCATTTTGATTACTGGCAGCCCCTTCAGCCTCAATGAAGTCTGTCACCCATATATGGAAGTATTAGTCGGGGTCATATTGCAGCAGCAATCCTAGAAAACACTGTGATTCCAGGACCAGCGGCTCTCGCTCAGATACTGTGACAAAGGTGACTTGTGTAAATGTTGGTGGAAGATCAAGGCCTAGCTGGAGAGATCTCCAAACAGATGAGCTCAGTGGATAATGAAGCCAACTGTGACCATTCACTCTCAATGAATGGTAAAAGTCATGGAGATCACACACTAGAATGCCAATAGGTCATGGTTTCTCTGATAGTCAATGCTAACATGAAAGTTCAAGCTATAACCACAAAGGATGCTCACTTGTAGTAGTCTTCTAGTCTAGAGTATCCATTTCTACATGGGAGTATTGGAAGTGTTTGAGCTATCCACATTGCAATGGGCTAACAAGCCAGACTTGTTGCTTGGGAAGATGGAGATAATCAAGGTCTCAAAGATTACAATATTTATCAATGCCTCAAGTGATGGTGTAGGTTTGGATGGTAGGGATTGGGTATTAACCAGCTCAACACCAGTGAAGCAACAAACAGAGCATCACTCTCCTCACAATTCTTCTGTTCAGACCGAAACTAGCGGTCTGGTTAACATTGTTCAGAGTTGATTGTATGGATGTGGCCCAAGCTGCGCTATTGCAGTGAATATTGAATAATGCCAACCTGAGCATGAAGTGGGAGCACCGTTGGCTTTTGTTGCCACTGTGAGGACTTGTGAAGTGTTCAACCTGGGGTAATATTATAGTGTGATTGAGAGATTTCCCCTGTAATGTCAAAGTTTGCTTCACCTGGCTAAAGGGCCTTACTTTGATGAAACCATTGCATAAACAACTTTGACTTTCATTTGGATGATAATGGCAGAATGAGCAGGCTTACATATGGTGATAACCAGATGATAATGGGCAGAGATGGGAATGTATAGATCGAAACCAGTCATTGATAGAGGAAATGTATCCATTCTATGAACAATGCTATGTTAACTGCTCATGCCTGTAACTGCTTGATTGTAATGATGTGTTAACTATTGATCACCATAATCTGTCTACTCAACTATAACGATGTGTTAAATGGCTAATGTCTGGACTACCTATTGTCTGAAGGGTATAAAAATGATTGCTATTGTATGATTAAGAAGGTAGCTGCTAAGTACTGCAGAGTACCAGTGCTTTCTCCTGAAGCTTTGTGTCCGAAATAAAACTGTCTTATTGAACCTCCAAGTCTGACTCTGGTGGTAAATTACCCACAACACTTCAGTTTGGTTACCAAAAGGCTGAATGCTCCTAATAATCAAACACATCAGATGCCAAAGATCAGGACTGCTGACACAAGATTGGTATCCATAAAGTGGGGGAGTTTATCAGTACTGATAAGGGTCTTACACAAAGTTGAATCCAATTCCAGCTCTGCTAAACACGTTGTTTGGGTCAAGGATTTTCATCAATTGTTGATGAATCTATTAAACTTTATGATGTGTATGCAGATAGAGGAGAGAGGGGAAGGGACAAAGTGAATCGCTTCCTGGGACTTGACTTCAGCATGCAAACCAGTTAAGGCTGGTAACTATTATCCATCCTTCAGACTGACACCAACAAAACACTGATGATTTACCGATGATGATTAGTAGTTTGTTCTGGCTGAGACCAAATGAAAAATAAACACGTAACTACCTCACCCAGTTATTCTGTAAAAATTATCTTTTTTTTAAATGAACAAGGTTTTCCTTGACTGCGCATGAATCACACCAGAGGAATTTCTAACCTTCAGAAAATGAGCAGGGAACTCGTTACCTTTAAAAGAGTCACTGATGCCTCTGTTACTTCTGACGATAAAATCCCAGAGAAATACAGCAGCCATTTTCTCATTTCTAAGGCAGCCCCGGATATGGCACAATGGTATGTCTGTCTCTGTTAGCTATGGACAAAAGTAGCTTTTTTTTGACTTTTAATATTCCAAGGCGGTGTTAATGGCCTCACTCTTAACTGCTTCAAATCATAATGGGTTTCAAACAAGGACAATGTTTAGTCAACCTGAAATCAGTGTCACATGATCGAGACATGAGCTGTCTGAACTTCTTTAATTAAAATGCTGTAGGAAGTTATTTTTGGATGTTTCCGTTTGACCTCCAAGAAAGTAGTAACTCCGTGTAAACAGCTTGTTGCTGTGTACCATCTTACCATCAATCAGGTAGCAGCAGAAGGAGCTCTGTCCAAATACATCTGGTCCGCATCTACACAGTGAACTCTTGGAACATTGGAACTGGTGCCTTCAAAGCACTCTTAAGTGTCTTCTCCCCTCATAAAAGTCTCAGTTCTGGAAAGACAGATCACCAGTGATAGTCAGCCAGCCTATCCTCAGAAAAAAACCCTCCGTTAGAATTTTGACTCATTATTCTGAACTCACTTGTGGTTTGGTCCTGCACCCCTTTCTTTCCCTTATTTCTCTTTTGTCATATGAGTGCAAAAGAATCAGGTATTGTGAAATCCCTTTACATGTATCCATAGAATCCTATAGTGCAGAAGGAGGCCATTCAGCCCATCAAGCATGCACTAACAACAATCCTATCCAGGCCCAATCCCCATAACTCCATGTATTTACCCTGCTAATCTCTCAGACACTAAGGATCAATTTATCATGGCCAATCAACCTAACCTGCACATCTTTGGACTGTGAGAGAAAACTAGAGAATCCAGAGGAAACCCACATAGACACAGGGAGAATGCACAAACTCCAACAGACAGTCACCCAAGGCCAGAATTGAACCTGCACCCCTGGCACTATGCAGCAGCAGTGCAACCACTGTACGATCGTGTGTGTGTGTGTGTGTGTGTGTGATAAATCAACCCTTTGTTTTTTAAAATTTGATTAATTATAGTCACATGTATTAACATACAGTAAAAAGTATTGTTTCTTGTGCACTATACTTTGTCCCCATTGATGTACACAGGTACATGTTCTCCTTTATGCCTCCTGAAGTCGATGACAATCTCATTTGCTTTGTTGACACTAAGGAAGAGATTATTGTTGCCACACCAGTTCACCAGATTCTCTATCTTATTCCTGTACTCTGTCTCGTCATTGTTTGAGATCTGACCCAGAACGGTGGTGTCACCAGCAAACTTGAAAATTGAATTGGGGGGGAATTTGGCCACACAGTTGTAGGTGTAAAAGGAGTTTAACAGGGGGCCAAGAACACAGCCTTGATTGTGGATGAGGTGTTGTTGCCTATCCTTACTGATTGTAGTCTGTAAGTTAGCAAGTTCATGATCCAGTCGCAGAGGGAGGTGCCGAGGCCTAGGCCACGGAGCTTAGAGATGAGTTTCGTGGGAATAATAGTGTTGAAGGCTGAGCTGTATTCAATAAATAGGAGTCTGACATAGATGTCCTCGTTATCTAGGCATTCTGGGGTTGAGTGCAGGGTCAGGGAAATGGCGTCTGCTGTGGACCTGTGGCAGCATTAGGCAAACTATAGTGGATCCAGGTGGTCCGGGAGACTGGAATTGTTTTGTCCCATGACTAGCCTTTCAAAGCATTTATCTTGAGTTTGCTTTGCAAAATATTCATAGAGGATTGGAAGACTCCAAATTTAACAATTATGGAAAAAAAGCTCCCACTTATTAAGGGGGAAATAAAAATAATATAGAAAACACCCTTATGTTTACAAACAGGTAAGAGCCGTTTAAATTAATCCTCCTCCTGTCTATAACATATTGTATGGATTTCCTTTACTGGGACTAAAGCAGCAAATTCAAGGAGAGGTAGCAGTCAGATGCTGAGGGGAAACAGGGAAGTATATGAAAGTGTTGTTGTGTGACTATCAGTACCCATGTTTTGGATCCAGCCTGCCTATGAGCAAAAATATTGAAGATTTAATGACAACAGCAACTTCAACTAGTGCATCCTATTACCCTGCTGTGGATTAATAGAATATGATGTATCATATTACTTATTATAATGTTCATAAATTGTGATACAAAGTTACCATGTTGAGACAAACCATTCAATCCTGTCTTCTGTTGAGTCAACTGGTTGATAATGTTGCCAATGGTTACACTAATTTCACAAATAAACCCTGTTCAGTTCTAGATGTTACAGCTAGTTGCTATCAATTTCTTTCACTAAGATTGTGCGGTCCCTTCAGTTTATGAACTGTTTGTAATGTCTGATCTCATTGCAATTCTCAGTATGAGAATGAAGCTTGTTCCCTGATGTTATGGTTTGACTCAGTTAGTTAAAGGCCTCAGATTGTTGAAAGTGTTGGGTAACCCTCCTGGATTTTATTACAGAATATACAAACAGGTTTGCAATATGGAGCAATCTGGTGAGCATGGCGATGGACATGTTTTGTATTCTTTTCCATGCTTCCATTTCTTGGTGAAGACTTCATTAGCTTTTATAGGGGAGACAATGGCCTAGTGATATTATTAGTAGACTATTAATCCAGCAACTCAGCTAATGTTCTGGGGACCTGGGTTCAAATTCCAGCACAGCAGATGGTGGAATTTGAATTCCATAAAAAATGTCTGGAATTAAGAATCTACTGATGACCATGAAACAATTGCCAATTGTTGGAAAAACCCATCCTGGTTCACTAACTTAGGGAAGGAAATCTGTCGTCCTTAGCTACTCTGGCCTATATGTGACTTCAGAGCCACAGCAATGCGATTGGCTCTCAACTGCCCTCCAAGGACAACTGGGGATGGGCAATAAATGCTGGCGAGCCAGTGATGCTCATGTCCCACAAATGAATCATATATAAAAAAAACTTGTGTTTCCTGGATTTGGAACACTCTAAAGCTGGACACACTCCAGGTCATCAGTGATGTTGGAAGAGAAGGCAGGAACTCCCCTGGCAAGGCCACAAAAGCAAGTGAACCTGGACAATTGTGCCCTGGGCTTGCTAAACACATGCAAATTAACATTTCAATAAATTAAAATAAATTACTCAGCCTCTCGCTGGAAATGAGCGAGAGACTAGTCGTGCTAGGTATCCGGTGCCAGTAAGATCGCGAGAGATGAGAAATCCGGTGCGTCTCATGAAGGGGTGGAAGAAGCCGATAAAATCACAACCAAGGTGTTACTCATTTAGGAAAGACATGATGAGAAATGTTTTCTCTTGGGGGATAATGAATCTTTTTAATTCTTCTTCAAAAACCAGTGGATATTTGAATATTTTAAGGTAGAGGTAGATGGTTCTCAATAAACAAGGGGGGTGAAGGATTTTCAGAGTTAGGAAGGAAAGTGAAGTCGAGGTTAGAATTAGATTAGCTATGATCTTATTGAAAAGCGAAACAGTCTCAAGGGGCTGAGTAGCATACTCCTGCTTCTACATCATATGCATGTATGTTACATCAGGCACACTATACAATACAAAAATAGGACAAAGCAACCTGCATGATTGCTACCCCTTTCACAAGCATCCAATCCTTCCACCATCAATGAACGGTGGCAGTCATGTGTATATTCTACAAATGGCATTTCAGGAACTCACCAAGGCTCTTTAGGCAGCACCTTCCAAACCCACAACACTATCATTCAGAAGACAAGACCAGCAGATACCTGGGAACAGCGTCACATGAAGGTACCCCGCCAAGTCACTAACCACCCTGAATTGGAAACATATTACTGAAATAAAAATATATTATTCATGGTCGCAAGAACAAAATCCTGGAACTCCCTTCCCAACAGCACCTGTACCTACACCTCAGGGACTGCAGCAGTTCAAGAAGGAGGTTCACCAACACATTCTCAAGGCAGCTAGAATGGACAATAAATAATGGCTTAGTCAGCAATGGCCACATTGCGTAAGTTAATCTTAATGCAGGCTTCTCAAATTCAATGCAGAAGAACGTAGGAAATTATTTTCCTCTCTTAATGGAAAGATGCCTTCAGTGAATCTTTTAAGTTTCTATGGAAACCATGTATGTTTGATAGACTAACCAGCTTCAAAATTATCTTCTTCATTCACTTCTGCCAGAACAGATTGTGTTGTCTCATTGTTTTAATCAATACCAACTGAATAAACCTGCACCAAAAGAGCTTTTCTCCTTTCACTCAGGTTGTTGTATAACAAATCCAAGATATCTGTCAAAGCCTTCTGCACATCATCACATTCTTCTTGTTGAAACTTAAAAAAAATTAAACATTCATCTCCACTTCCTTCACAATTTATTCCAAATATTTACTCTTTCATTTTCCAATTCTTTTCCAAGTTTATAAATCATTCCATTCAGCTCAGCGACTGCTCTGGTGAGTTCAGTTGGAATCATAGAATCACTACAGTACAAAAGGAAGCCATTCGGCCCATCGAGCCTGCACCAACAACAATCCCACCCTATCCTGGTAACCCCATATATTTACTCTGCTCATGCCCCTGAAACTAGAGTCAATTTACCATGGTCAATCAACTTAACCCACACGTCTTTGGACTGTGGGAGGAAACCAGAGCGTATGAAAGAAACCCACGCAGACACAGGGAGAAAGTGCAAACTCCGCACAGACAGTGACCCAAGCCGGGAAGCGAAAGTTTTTCTAACCTGCTTTTAAAGTCTTTCACACGGTATTTCTCATTCCTTTTGTGCTCCGGATTGCATCGATATTCAAGAATTTTGTTGCTCTTTTCACAGTGAAGTTCCAACACTTGAGATTTAATTCTCCGTACATTTTTATGGAGAACATACATTCTCCAACAAATTTGAATTATAGATCTATTTTTGTAGGGTTTTCTTCAAAAAGTTCATCATTTAGACATTTCAAGCCCTCATTCCAGTACTGTACTTCCTGTGGCCGACACATCAGTGCTCCCACCAGTTCCCATTTTTCATCAGCAAGCTCATCTATTGTGCATGAAAGTGAGCTTTTTGTGCTGATTAACCTTTCCTTAGCGGAGTCTAATTCCTCACAAAACCTTTGACATTCCTGCATTTCTGATACTGACTTTTTTGGTCCTGGGCTAATGGAGTTTCTCTCATCCTGTCTATCCTTCTGATGTTGAGCTCCAACTATGGTACATTTGAGTAGCAATCTAGGGTGTTTTTCCCGCAAAATCTCTACTTCTCTCATCTCAACTGGCCTTCTCAAAACTGATGTGGAGATGCCAGAGTTAGACTGGGGTAAACAGAGTAAGAAGTCTCACAACACAAGGTTAAAGTCCAACAGGTTTATTTGGTGGCAAAATCCACGAGTGGATTTGGTAGTATTTGTTAGAACTTATTTGTTAGCAAAATCTTATTGAACCTGTTGAACTTTAACCTGGTGTTGTGAGACTTCTCACTTCTCAAAACTCTCAGAGATGGTCAGAATTTCAAATCATTACTCAATATAAAATCCATCCTTCTATGTTCCCTCACTCAGTCAATTCATAAATTAACTTTACACAAGGGAACAGGTTCACAAGTTCCATAAAGATCTGATATTAGTACTTTCTCTCATCAAACAATTGGGAACACAAATTGTATCATTACCAACCATCAATGACAGATCTGCTCCAGTAACTGTCAAGATATGAAATTGTTCATTCGTTTTATATTTTATATAATACCTTTCCATTTGACACAAAATTTTCATAAACTTCAACAACCTGCCTCATTTTAACGGCATTCAAGGAAGAATTTTTTTAACTATATTTTGCATCCCTGTACACTGAGGCATAAACAGTCAATGTAACGTGTCTCTTACAATCTTTGATTTCTAATGCAGCTTTCACCGTGGAACGTTTTCCACTTGCCCCAGTGCTATAATTTTAACATCTCCTTCCATTTCTAATGCAAACTTTTCTGAAGTTTCCTTATTACTGACACTGGTTTATCATCCAGCTTTCAACAATTTGCTTTTGCAACCATCATCTTATGGCAATGAAATCTTTGCATCACATTTCTTCTCTACACTACCATTTTCATTGACTTAAACAGTTTCTTTTATAGAGTCATAGAATGCTACAGATTTGCAGCATGGAATCAGTCCCTTCGGCCCAAAGTTTTACCACTAAGCTAGTCCCATTTGCCCGCATTTGGCCCATATCCCTCTATATCCATCTTACCCATGAAACTGTCTAAATGCTTACTAAAAGACAAAATTGTACCCCCCTCAACTGCCTTTGGCAGTTCGTTTCACTCAGCCTCTGAGTGAAACAATTGCCTCTCTGGACCCTTTGGTATCTTTTCTTTGTCAACTTAAACCTATGTCTTCCAGTTTTAGACTCCCCTACCTTTGGGAAAAGATGTTGACTATCGACCTTATCTATGCCTCTCATTTCCTTTTCTCTTTTTAACCTGGTGAACTTTTTTCTATGGAGTTCATGCTTTGAGGGGTGATTCTCTAGCTGCATTTCACCCACCACAGAACCTGCTCAGTTGGGAAATTTTCTGTGAGGATTTGTGCCAGTTCCAAAACAATTTGTGATTCCCCTGCCCTTTCCTGCTGGCACATACTGGACCTCACCCAGAAAAGAGGAAGAAGCTTCTTTACATGAGATTGGCTGAATTTCAATCTCATTAACATGTTTGGTATACGAACCTCACTCCTTCCGGAATGTTCCCTTTCCCCCAGCAGGGAGTCATGCGGGCACAATTCACAACTGGTCCCTTAAAGTGTGGATGAGGTACCATGCTTTGAGAGGGTGAAGGAGGAGGTGAGAGTTGCTCAGCACTCACCTTCAGGGTGCTCAAGGGGAAGATAGCCACTGCCATGGTGTGTAGTAGAATGGGGGCCTTCAAGGTGCTCTGTGGACTCAGGCTGGTCAGAGGTCCTCAGTCTGGTTCTCTGCCAGGATGGAGGTGATGTGGCTAGTCTTAGCTCAGCCCGCTGAAGAAGCTTTAGCTGATTTCATCTGAGGTCAGTTTAAAGCCCAGTAATGTAGCACTGGTTACCCTGCTCACTATAATCAGCTGCCAGGCACCATGTGCCACCAAAGACTCTGCCTGGGGAGGGAGTCAGTGTGGGACTTGTGCCAGATCTTCATTGGTCTGGTACCTTATGGAAGAGGTACACCTGTTCCTAGTAGCCATGTAGGTCACGGCAGCCCTGAATTGTTTTGCTACAGGGTCATTCCAGGGCTCGAATGGGCACTTTTATGTCATCTCCCAGTCATCAGTTGACAAGTGGATCCGAAGGTCATGAATGCTCTATATGCCCAGGCATCCCACTTTGGGCATCCCTAGTCCAGGTCAGCTTTAGGATACACTGCCATTGCCGGTATGCTTCAGGTGACTATCGACAGAACGCATGTCACCCTGCGAGTCCATCAGAGACTGTCCTTCATCAACCGAAAAGGATTCCACTTCCCGAATGTTTGTTTGCGAGCACTGACTAAAAGCCATGTATGTGTGCCAGTGATATCCAGACAGCATGCACGACAGCTTTGTCCTGGGTCACTCGGAGATCCCAAGGGTCTTTTTAGAACAACCCCAGGCTGCTGGGATGTTTCATGGTGGACAAGAGCAACTAGCTGAGGTGCCAGGGCAGTGGCTTGAGACCGAGGTGGAGTCCTGCCCCAGTGAGGCCCACGCTGCCACCCAGTCCATCACTGAGTGGCACATTGGCATGCTGAAGATGCGGTTCGACTGGACCAGTCTGGTGATGCTCTTCAACATAGCCTCCAGAGCCTGCTGTGCTCTGTACAGCCTCATGCAGTAGAGGGACAATATCCAGGAGGAGGACCAGGATGGAGTAGTGGATGACAAGTCCGACGAGGGCCCAGAGAATGAGACCCTCATTGTCACAAGACTCTCCAAGTTGGTGTCTTGATGTCTGGCAACTCCAAAGCTTTCCCACCCCCGGAACCAAATTTTCAAATTTTATCCTCCCTTCCAAGATCCTTGCCTATCCCTCCTGAAATCTTGTCTACTCTTCCAGAACCCTTGTTTATATTCCCCAGAATAGCACCCACCACCAACTTACTCTGAGCACGTAATTGACATCACACCAGGGTGATGGACCTGCGCTGGCAGTGCCAGTGAGAGACGTAGCCAGGCAGGAGAGTGATGACGATGTGCCATGAGTTAAGTTGTGATGCTGTTCTGGTGCTGAGAAGTCCTATCATCTGACTGCATACAGACACCCGGGTTCATATCTGACTGATCATCCTCCTTCTCAGAGGAATCACCGTTGTGTGAGAGCTCTCAGAGATGTACTTTGGTGTCTGGACTGAGCTCTGGAATCTCTCAGCAATTATCCTTTGTGTTTGCGCCATGCTTTTGGGGCCTTTAGCCATGGTCTTCAGAGGCTGTACCATGCTCTAGAAGCATTCTGGCATGGTCCTCTGACTGGGCCATGTTCTTGAGGCCCTCAGTCATGTTCCTCAGAGAGTCGGTCATGCCTTTGACTCTGTCACCCATGACTACAAATTCTTGTCCAAGGCTTTGCACTGTGGTCGCCACCTTTACAATTTTGGGAGTCTCCCAATGCAGGCAATATCTTTTGCAATTGTGTTGGGGCTCATTCAATTGATCTTACGGTTGCCAGAATGTTGCTGACATCCCTTCCTGGAGTTCCCAACTCAGTCTTTGCATGTTCAACAGCTCTGGGAGAAACTTTGAGAGGCTCGGCATTTGCCTAGAGGTCAGCTGTTTCCTAGAATCCTAGGATCTAGCAGACCTGCACCTATTGGATCCTTGGTTACATTGGCTGCTTTTCTGAGGCAGTTGGAAGTGTAGACAGAGTCAATGGATGGGAGGTCTGTTTGCATGATGGACTGGACTTCGTTCATGACCCTTTGTAGTTTCTTGTGGTCATGGACAAAGCGAGAAACATATCAAGCTGTGATACATCCAGAAGAAATGCTTTCTGTAAAGGTTGGTGAAAGTCATATCAGAAATGCCAAATTTCTTTAGCCTCCTGAAAAAGTAGAGGCATTGGTAGACTTTCTTAACTAAGTGTCTGCATGGAGGAACCAGGCCAGGTTTTTGGTGACCTGGGCACATAGAAATGTGAAGCTCTGTACCATTTCCTCTATGTGTTGAGTTTTTGAGTTAAAAAGTATTGCAACTACAAAGCAGCATTAAAAATGTAACCCATCTCAATGTTACTAAAATCATGCATAACTATGTATGTCAAACTTTTGTAAACTAAATTATCCCAGTCACTGATTTGTTCAAATGAAATTTACTTAATTGCATTAAAACCCACGCTAAACTATATATTCTGGTACTCGTGGGGCTTGACTGCTTAAGGATTTGTGAGCTTGGACTGATATGATGGGCACATGGAACATGTCTCAATGAAGTTTGACTACAAGAGATGAGGATTTTCTTTAACGGAAGTCAATAATGATAACTTTCTATTGGACAAAACAATTTGAATCAATGATAGAACAGTTATTACATATTCAGTGAAACTTACATCATTGTGGCAGTTAAAAGGATAACACATTTATTGGGAAAAACAGCTCAATAAAATATAAAAATCTTAGTTGGAATTGTTTTCAATTCTTTTTTAAATAAACTCATTTAATGTTCTCACGCTTCCCATTTATTTCATGTAGATTGATGTTCAACATTTTTCTTTTAATATTTTTGAAGTTTTGTCACCAGAATCATAGAATCCCAACAGTACAGGAGGCCATTTGGCCCATTGAGCCTGCACCAACAACAATCCCACCCTATCCCCATATCCCCATTTATAAAAACTTTTGGCATATAGAAAACAGTCTAACCAATTTGTGCACAGTAAGAATTCACAAACATTAAAGAGATGATGATCAGACAATCTGTTTTAGTGATGTTGGTTGAGGAGTAAATGAAGGTAGAAATGCATTAAGGAAGTCAAACCAATTTTAGAATTAGAATTGCATTTCTCCAAACCTCGCTTATTTTGGTATCATGATTTATTGTCATAGAGAGCATCATATTACGGTCCAATCAATTAAATATTCAAGATTATCACGTCTTTTGTCATATAATTGAAGTTAACTTGATAAACCAAATAGTTTCTTGATGACATGAATCCATTTGTTGCTTAGTTTCACTATCTTTCTTATTTGTAATCTAAAAGTTTTCACAAGAATGTAGAGGTTGTTACACTCGTTGTTCAGTGGCCATGCAATAAACAAGGATGTACAAAGAGGAAAAAAATTAAAATACCGTTTATTCATTTACTTTTCACTGCTTTTAATTTCCTTGTTCATTTTCAGATGAAAATGCTATGATAAAACTGATCCTGAAGCATGTATTCATAGCTTAGCTTATCCAATCTATCAACCAGGACTTTACAAGTATTTCACATTAAAAGAGAGCTCGTGTTAGTACTTTTACCAAATTGTTTAAAAAACCCTGAAACATAATTCCAGATACTCTGCATTTCTAGCTAAGGAATTTCAGATACCACAGTCAGTGAAGTTTTCAATTTACAACTTTAATTAATCTAATTGGCAGATTGTCAAGGATGGTTCTGGTGGGTCTGCACTCAAGGTAGAGTGAACTGAGTGCTAGAAAGAGGCACTTGGTGGAGACTGATGCACAAAATGGATGCTAGTGACACACAGTGTGGCTCTTTACTTAGCATGGTAATACAAGAATTCCGATTCTGAGATCATGATAGTGTTTCTTTGAGAAAAGCTAGTCAGGGGAACTAGAGAGAAATGCATCCATTCCTCTTAGAGCAAGTTAACTTCCGAGGAAGCAAATCAAATACTCCATAACCCTGAATAAATGAAATGCAGTGTTGGACTAAGCCAGATATAACAGTGAACTTTTTGCCCCAGAGGGATTGCTTAAAAGGAGTGCGAGAAATAATGTGGCAGCTTGCTGGCTCTCAGCACAGCTTGAGCACAAAGTCAGTGAGCTGGTACAAGTACACTTACTCAGAGACTTCAAACTCCGAACCAAACAGTCTGGAACAGATCTGACATCAATCAGTTTGGTGCTACCTGTGCACCGGGAGCACAATGCTATGTAGAGGTGTTTGACTTTCATACTTATCTGGAATCTTCATTCCTCTATTTTTCTAACAACTTTCTGTTGGCCTGGGTAACTTGTTATATATGTTTTTAGAGGCTGCATTCCCATGTCAATGGTCAACAAGGCTGTAGTAGTGGGAGCTTCAATCAGATGTTTGCCAAAGGGTAATCCTTGATTTTAAGGGTTAGAGATGTTAGAATTGGCTCAAACGGGGTTCTCTGTCATATCGCCCCCGAAAGAAAGTTGTTTAAATTGTCCAACTCAGTTTCTTTTTGAGGTTCCACCAGTCATACGCTGGAACATAGGATCATAAGAATAGGAATAGGCCATTCATCCTCTTGAGTCTTTTACTCCATTCAATTAAACCATGATTGATTGGCATCATAATTCGATCCATCTAACCTCACCCCATATCATTGTGACAACAATCTATTACCCTCAGACCTAAAATTAATGGCCTAAAGATTGCTGTCAAAACGATGGAAAAGCAAATGACATGTATGTAAGTGCAAACATCACGGTAAATTCAAGTGAGTGCAGATGCATGGTTAAAAGCAAAATTGTGATAATGCTGTTGAAGCAAGAGCTTTACAACAACTACATCCACTTGTCTGAAAATCCATTCACATTATTGAGTGTTATGAATTCCTGCTCATGCACAGTATATATGAAGTAAACTTATCACAGAACTGTTGCATCTGTTAATTCTCAGATACTTGCGACCAGTTTGCTTACACTGAGGTTTTACCCTGGTGCCCTTATTTGCAAGATGGACAAAGGACAAACACAAGTAAAAGTTCAATAACACTATTAACCCTTAAATTACCCACATAAAACAAGAGGATACCTCACATTCAAGTACACTACCCAAAAAGATGTTTTGGTTAAACTGCAGACGGGGTTCTCTGAGTTCCTCTAGTCCATCATCACGTAGGTGAGTCTTGATGGCAGCTTCTTCCTTCCTTCTCTGGTCAGTCTTCCAGATGGTCAAGGTCACCTCCATTGTTGAGTCTTCGCTGCTGGTGTGTCTGAAATATGTACCTTTATCCCCTGCCTGCCTGCCTTTTCAGAAACTTTGGATTTCTGGCCAATGAGGTCCCAGGAGGGGGTTCCAATACCAATCAGTTTCTTGATGTCTGCCTCACAAGATACTGGGAACTACCATCTCCATGGTGTTGCTTACATGTAACTTCTTGCCACATAAGGTAACTGCAGGAATTCCAGATGACAGAAAATCTGGCCCAATCTGGACTTCTAACAACAGCCAGTGCATTCCAATGGGGTGCAATAATCTCCTGCTGTGTCTCATTTGAGTGCAATGATCTTTTGATGGGCCAGACCCAGACACGATTGTGTATTTGTATAACTGACCTGCTCGAGGTTTGACCATGTTTGATTTTCATACGTCCAATTCTTTAAGCTATCCAATTCAATTAGCCTTATAACTAGGCCCTGATTATATTACCACAGAACGTTAAGTCATTCTAAGTCTAAGTACCGTTTTCTCAACATGTTAAAGTTTAAAGTTTACTTAATAGTGTCACAAGTAGGCTTATATTAACACGGCAATGAAATCACTGTGCAGGTTAGATGCATTGGCTGTGGTAACTTCTCTTTCAGTGTACCCAAACAGGCACCGGAGTGTGGCGATTAGGGGTAAGTATTCATTACTGAGAGTCAACCTCTCTGATAAAGACTGCTATGCCCAATTAATCTCCTTCTTTCAGGTTTTAATTGTTGCTGAAGATTTTTTAAAAATGATTTTACTTTTTAAACTTTTCCTCTGTCTCTTTTTGCCTCTCCCTTAGTCCAATCTTCCTTGGTTTTCTTTGTTTCTCATGTAATGGCCAATTTGACATTCAACTCACCCATTCTAATTTGCACTGTCTTGTTCAGATCTTGTGCTTGTTCATTTCTAAATCCATCAGTTTGATTGATTAAGAAGTTACACAGTCACTTGCCTCAGAGCTTAGATGCCTTGTAGAGTATGCTGTACCAATTCCAAATACATATCAAACAAATTGCAGTGCAAAATAACATGGAGGTTTAATGAATAAGAACAAGTCTAACAAATGGTGGGCACTGTTTTTTAACTAGCTGCAGGAAGTTTGGAGCTATCAATTGAGTTAGCATTGATTATTTATTGTGAGAGAGTAGACCATCCTTTGCATTAAGAAGTGATTCTAATTTCTCTCGTGAATGGCTCTGGTTTTATAGTTATATCCCTTGTCCTAAAATTTCCCATCAATAAAAAATACTCCTTTGCCAAAATCAATAAAGATTCCTTTGCCACGCTTTGACAAAGGGTCAATTAGACTTGAAACATCAGCTCTTTTCTCTCCTTACAGCTGCTGCCAGATCGGCTGAGATTTTCCAGCATTTTCTCTTTTGGTAGTAAAACAAAATCTGTCTTTCAAGTCCCTTTCAAAATGCTGAAAGAATCTCAATAAAATCACCCTTTAACTTTCTTTATTGGAAGAGAGAAGCTGTTGCTTGTAATCTCTCCTCTAACCTTGGGAGACATGGGAACATTTTAGTAAATTAATGTTGCAATCATTTAAATGTATCCTCTGAAAATGGGATGACCAGAATTGTACACAGCACTGCAGATATGCTATAGCAAGGACTTTAGATGTGGAAAATAAACACCTCTTTCTGTTATAACACTTACAACACTCTAGATGAAGAGACTACCTTTCCATTAGTCTTTTTAATTTTTCTTTTGTACCTGTTTGCTGCTTTGAATGATCTGTTATTATGGACCACTAAATCTCTTTAGAACTCCAATTTTTTCAGACTCACCCTTTGATCTGGAACAGATGACCTCACACATCTGTTGAAATCCATCTGCCACAGTTTTATCAACAAGCTTAATTTAGTTGTGGCATCATGGATCATGAAGGACAGCACAGTGGTTAGAACTGCTGTTTCACAGCGCCAGGGACCTAGGTTCAATTCCAGCCTCGGGTGACTGTTTGTGTGGAGTTTGCACATTCTCCCCTTGTCTGCATGGGTTTCCTCCGAGTTTCCTCCCACAGCCCAAAGATGTGCAGGTTAGGTGGATTGGCCATGCTGAATTGCCCCTCTGTGTCGGAGGAATTAATAGGATAAGTACGTGGGGTTGTGGGGATATGGTTTGGATGGATTGTTGTTGGTGCAGGTTCAATGAGCCAAATGGCCTCCTTCTGCACAGTAGAGCTTCTGTGATGATTCTATGGCATGAGGCTGGGAAGGTGGCAATATGTAACATGGGACTCCAGGATAAGGCAAAAACAAAACGCAAAAATCACAAAATTACAAGCATTGGCGGTTATAGGCCTCAGGCCTACAATGCTTCAACCAGCCAATTAGCGGAAATGATCACATGTTGGGGTGGGGGGTTTCTACAAATCACCTTATAAGCTGCAGATGCTGGCACCATTTTTAAAATGCTGTCAGACTGGCAGTTTGCATAAAAGAGCAGTGAAAGTAAAAGTTCCTGTGTGTTAAGAGAAACAGTGTCAGCAAGGAAGGAAATGTGCTTGTATAATTGTAAATACCCATCAAGAGCATGCCACTGAGGAATTCTAAAGCAAAAGTCAATTTTGGTTGAAACATTATTGGAAGAGATGCCCCAGGTTGCACACAGGATAATCTTAATATTCACCCCATTTACTGACCTCCTCCAGATCTGAGGGATACCCCTTTCCCCTCAGATGACCAGAAGCAGTCCTCTGTGCAAGGCCTTGGGTCACAGTGGAGGTGAACACCCAAGGGGTGCAGCAGCAAGATTGGGCCCAGTGTCAGAAGAGGATAAATTACCTACTCTGAACTGCAAGGGTAAGTCTGAGTTAATGCTGTGCAAACTGTGGATGAAAGATGAGCAGGGGCAGACGGACAGTCAATTTGTGAAGGATGGGTCAAGTCATCATACACACCCTGTGCCCACTCACCAGATATGCAGGATTATGGGATGCAGATTAGTTGCAGGCAAGTCCATATTCCTCTCCACCTCACCTTTTCACATACAAGGGGCAGGCAGTGGCATAGTGGTATTGTCACTGGACCAGTAATCCAGAGTCCCAGGGTAATGCTCTGGGGGCCCATGTCCAAAGCCCACCATGGCAGTTGAAACTCAATAACGCATCTGAATTAAAAATCGAATGATGACCATGAAATCATTGTCAATTGTCATGAAAAACATATCTGCTTCACTTTTGCCCTTTAGGGAAGGAAGCCTGCCATCCTTACTTGGTCTGGCTGACATGCAACTCCAGACCACATCAGTGTTGTTGACCCTGAGATGCCTTCTGAAGTGGCCTAGCAAGCCAATCAGTTGTACAAAAATGCCACAACAGGATGAAACCAGACAGATTAACTAGCATCGATCCAGGCAACTGAAATGGCAACAGCAAACCCAGCCCTATTGACCCTGCAAAGTTCACCTTACTGAGATCTTTGATTTGATTTATTATTGTCACTTTTATTAGTATGCAGTGAAAATTATTATTTCTTGCACGGTATACGGACAAAGCATACTGTAAATACAGAAGGAAAAGAGCATGCAGAATATACTATTACACTCATAGCTGGAGGATAGAGAAAAATCAACTTAATGCAAGGTCAGTCCATTCAAAGGTTGATGGCAGCAAGGAAGAAGCCGTTCTTTAGTCGGTTTGTGCATGTTCTCAGACTTTAGTGTCTTTTTTCTGATGAAAGAAGGTGGAAGAGAACATGCCCGGGGTGCGTGGGGTCCTTGGAATCCCTAGAGTGCAGAGGAGGCCATTCAGCCCATCGAGTCTGCACCAAACACAATCACATCCATGCCCTATTCCCTGCATATTTACCCTGTAAATCCCCATTCCACTAAGGTTAATTTAGCATGGGCAATCAACTTAACCTGCACATCTTTCGAGTGTGGGAGAAAACAAGAGCACCCACAGGAAACCTACACAGACACGGAGAATGTGCAGATTCCTCACAGACAGTGATCTGAGGCCAGAATTGAATCCAGGTAGCTGACACTATGAGGCAGTAGTGCTAACCATTGTGCCACTGTGCTATCCATGTTTTTAAGGAAGCCACTTGGCTCACAGAGCCTGCACGGGCAGTAATCCCATCTAGGCCCTATCCCCATAACTCCACATATTTAGGCTGCTAATTCCCCTGACACTAAGGGGCAATTTAGCATTGCCAATCAACCTAACCTGCATATCTTTGGATTATGGGATGAAATGGCAGCATCCAGACAAAACCTATGCAGACATGGGGAGAATGTGTGGAGTCTGCACAATCAGTCACTCAAGGCCAGAACTGAACCCGGGTCCCTGCTGCTGTGAGGCAGCAGTGCTAACCACTGTGCCACTGTGCTACCTTTAATTACGCTGGCTGCTTTTCGGAGGCAGAGGGAAGTGTAGATTGTGTCAATGGGTGGGGAGGCTAGTTTGAGTGATGGGCTGGGCTTCATTCACAAGCTTATATCATTCCTTGCAGCCTTGGACAGAGCAAGAGACATACCAAGATGTGATGCATGCAAAAAGAATGCTTTCTATGGTGCACCTGTAAAAGTTGGTGAGTTGTAGCGGACATGCCAAATTTCCTCAGTCTTCTGAAAAAGTAGAGGCAATGGTGGGCATTCTTAAATCGGCATGGAGGGATCAGGGCAAGTTGTTGGTCATCTTGACGCCTGAAAATTTGAAGGTCTCAACCATTTCTACTTCATTGATGTAGACTGAAGCATATTTTCCTTTACACGTCCTGACGTTGATGACTATCTCCTTCATTTAGTTGACATTGAGGAAGAGGTTATTGTCGTCACATCAGTTCACCAGATTCTCTATCTCATTCCTCCACTCTCATTGTAAGTTCCTCTCCAGCCATGAGGAGGTAGCCTGAACCTTGTAACTTGGCAGAAACACAGCTTTCTGCACTCATCTTCTTGTCTATTCCCCTGAATATTGTTGTAATACCAGTTGATGCTGATAGTGAACAAAGCAGACCCTAGAATAAAACCTGGCCTCATGAATCCTAACTTTTTTTTAGAAGCCATGGAGATAAGTTACTGAACAAATTCACAGGAATCGACTGATTCACTTTTATTGAAAAGAATTTAACACATCTTACATAACAAAAATTAACTATATTATTCCAGATGAAAAGGTTGGGAGGATTGCAACACAAACAGCAGAGAATGATTCAGGTATTTACTTTTCCTTCAGCTCAGCAATCTCTTTACAAGTATATACAAATTTGGAAAGATAAAGCAATTTATCATATCTGTCTTATGTTCTAATATTCAGGGTAAAAAAGCAATACATGTGAACCAACTGGTGAATTGTGGATGATGCACTATGCTCCAAAGTAAGTGACAGATGCAACCAAAGCAGATTCCACGTACTACCCAGATACTTGTCACCAGTGTAAGCCACACCAGTCTCACTGAAATGCTATATTTCTTACCAGGATTTCTGATCTCCACATTTGAAGAACTCATCTTAAAATTCTTTCCAAAAGTCACATCTTTCCCTGGAGAGAAGGTTGAGGGGAGATTTAATCGAGATGTTCAAAATCATGGGAGGCTGGACAGAGCAGATTGTGCGTTGCCACCTAAGGAACTAGACCAGTGCTCCTCCAGTGAACATGGCCACTTTAAGGACTTGAGATCCAAGAACAGCTTCTTGTGAGAGAAACCACTTAAAAGCTGCTAATGTTCACTGCATGGATTTCAGCAACCATGGGGGACTCGTGGGATTTGCATTTAATTGTCAAAGCACCACTAAATCATGATGGTTTCACCGTTAAATTGCTTTAATAGGCTTATTTATGAGTCTAATTACCCTGCCGCCTCGAGTGGGTGAGTTGTACGCATTGACCTCTTCCTGCCTCCGATTTCATCATGGGAAGCTTTCCTGCCGGTTGCTGACTGATGCATAAGTTAGTGGGTCCGGCTAGCACTTTGCTGGTTGCAGTGGGCTGGATTAAATTCTGTCCAATCCATCATGCAATGTTATGTTCTTATCTGAACAAATCTCCCTCTCACCAAACTTTGTGTTACCTGAATATGTAATAATCTGTGTTATGTTATGTAATCCATTAATAAAAACAGTGAAAAATTAAGACCCCAGCACAAATCCTTGTGGTCGTTAGTTATTTCCTTCTAATTTAAGTATGTACCCATTATTTTAGCTAACATTTTCTTTCATGGTGAGAAATTTGAAATCAAAATGATTTAGAGCAGTGTAAAATGTAATTTGTCTATCACAAATTTTTAAAAATGCATTGCTCTCTGGTACAGACATATGATTGCCACCATACAGTGCACTGTAAATGTCAGAAGCTGTGTTGACCATGCAAGCCTTTCAGAATAAATCTTTACAAAATAATCAAAATTGACAAATTTCAATTGTTTTTAGTTCTTAAATTGAATTTGATGCATAGGTGTAAGAAGTATTAAATTTATTAAGCCATTATTGCCTATCAAGATGGATCATGATTGAGGAGGAATTTGAGAGTGAACAAAAATAGCATTCTATAGCTGAAGAACAATGAGTTAGTAATTGCTGGGATAATTCAGACACAGTTGAGCATGTGACTTTGGAGTTTTGGATTACTTAATGTTTATGAGTTGAAGAGGCAAATGAAATGAGCTCTTAAAAGACCAACCTTGCAATGTTAGGCATCAGCTGTGGTTGGGAGCACTTTCACCTCCGAGACAGAAAATCATGGGATCAAGTCTGACTCCAGGACTTAAACATCAGGGCTGACACTCTAGCGCACTACTGAAGGTGTGCTGCACTCTTTTTTGGATGGGATGTCAAACCGATGCCCCGTCTGCTCTCTCAAATGGATGTGAAAAATCCCATAGTACTGTTTTAAAGAAGATCGGGGGATTTATCCCCAGTGCCCTGGTTTATTTAACCCTTTGTCAACTTCACATATAAACAGGTTAGCTGGTCACTATCACATCGCTCTTCATGAGAGCTTGCTGCGCACAAAATTGGCTACTGCATTTCCTACATTACAACAGTCGCTACACCTCAAAAAGTATTTCACTGTTTATAAAGTTTTTAGACATTCAGTGATCATAAATACAAGTATCTCTTTCTCTGATGCGATGAATATGTGGATGAGTGTTTTAAATGTGGAATGTGGCAGCAGGAGGAACTTTGGCATGTAAGGTTCAGAAGATGGAAGATATCTGTTTGGGGTCAAGTATTGAAAGAAATCCTGAAAGAATGGCAATGAATCAACTAGATATTTATGGTGGAGAGAGATGGGGTCAGCACGAGTTTATGGGAGAGAAATCAGAACATGAGTTTATGGAACAAAATTTCTGGGGTGCTCAGAGGAAATGGTGAATTTTGTAGACAATGTGGAATCTGTTGTGCCTTCAGGTTTAGACTTCAGGCAGGATTTTGATAACATGCCACATCAGCAATTCATTTGTCAATGGGAAATGCACAGAAAAGAAGATATCTTCTGAAGAAAGGAGGGAGGGGGCTTTGAGAATGAAACTGTGTCAGACTAACAAATAGGCAAGTGTTCAGAAATGATTTAGAGCTAGGAAGAAAACAAAGTTGATGCATTTGCACATGACACCAAATTAGCTGGAGGGTTGCACCACAGTTTTATCTGGTATTTACAACAGAGTAAAGGTTGAACACGCTTATGCTGTTCAAAATGAGCATGCTCTGACCCTTCTTCATCTAATTCCATCTGTATTACTTTCTCTTCCCCCATCACCCCTGCCACTCACTGCCCCCCCCCCCCCCACCCCCACCACTATGTTTATTGTGCTTCCTCTTAAATGCAAATATCTATGTGGATCAGCTGAAGCAAAATGATAGTGATATTGACACAAGGGAAGGTGGAAATTGGTGATTTAAAAAAAGTCTTTACTGGTATGAAGTTTAGTTAGTCTTTTGAATATGGAATGGCAGGGCACCTTAGTCCTGTGGTCAGCACATGCTAATCAGTGTGGGAACCCTAGAATGTCTGTTATGTCCTGGATGATCATGTTTACAGAACGTTTGTCAGATGGAGCAGTTCGAGCTCCAGATTTCAGAACATGTGCAGTAGTGTAGTTTGTCCAGGATGCTAAGAGCTTAATGGGTAGCAGCTTATGGGTCTGCAGCCAGAGACAGAATTAGTGATGGCCAGGTAGTCAATGAGAGCCAGGCAGATTGTTCTGGAGTTCACTGAGTGCACCTGAATACCAGTGAGAGTGATGTGTAACCTATGGAGACTATGCAGAGACCAAGTCTATGGCACCATGGGTGGATCAGCTATATAGGATGGCATGAGGAAGACTAGGAAAGCAGTAGTGATGGAGATTCTATTTGTAGTGTAACAGATAGGCATTTCTGCAGTCATTGAGATGTATCTAAGACGGCATATCCACCCCCCACACCTCCCCCCCCACCCACCTCCACCACACTCCATCGTCCGATGTTAGAATGTTCTGAATAGCTCGAGGTTTCAGCCCATATCCATACAAACAAAATAAATAGGAAAAGGTATAAGGACTACAGAAAGATTATAGAGTTTAGAGAGGTCAGAAAGAAATCAATAAGAGAATCAAAGAGTTTTGGGGGTATAATATCCAGATTGCTCTCAGTGTCACGCGCTAGTGAGTATAAAATAGAAGAATTAATGTATGGCTGGAAAGCTGGTATGAAAGGGAGGTCTTTAGATTCCTTGGATATTGAGATTGGTTTTGAAGGAGTTGGGATTTGTATAGGTAAAATGGTTTGCACCTCATTAGTGCAGGGACCAGTATCAGAGGATGGTTTGCTTGTGTTGTTGGAGAAGGTTTAATTTGTTTGGGCTACAGGAACTAACATTAGAATGGAGGAAGAAGGGAAAAAGGATTGGGAGAGGCAGACAGCATTAGAGCAGAAAATAGTAAGACGTTAAGTGGAATTAGAGTAAAACAGAATGTAATAATGTTTAAATTAGATTTGCAGTTCAAGTAGATGAATGTATGGATTGTGATAAATAAAGTGAGCTGCTGACACAGCCATATAGAAATATGGGGCAGGATTTTTCAGATCCACATTTTCCCAGTCTGCCACTGAAAATGTCATCCGGGAATGCAGATCCAACAAGAATAGCTGCCCACCAGCCACTTAATCTCTGTGAAGTAAGTCCTGCACAAAAAGAAGTCTCACAACACCAGGTTAAAGTCCAACAGGTTTATTTGGTAGTAAACGCCACTAGCTTTTGGAATGCCCAGTTGAGTGGGGAGTCCAATGTCAGCATCTCCACTTCATAAGTAAGTCTTGCCACTGAGAGCTGCTGGAAAATCTAATTGGCTGGAAGCTCTCTAGTAACAGTGATACAGGGAGCAATGGCCACTGCTGGGACTAATCCTAGTCCAATGAGCCAAAATGCCAGGAGTGCAGGACATAGGAAAGTATTGGAGCTTATGACAGGGTCAAGAGAGGAGACCCTGGGAAAAATGGAGAAGGGGAGGAGGGAGAGGGAGGGGATACCTGAGAGGATAAACCTTGAGAGGGATGTACCGATATGTGAAGGGAGCCAGTGGAAGTGCTCACCCTCTTACCCATTCTGAACCCTGAGTAGGTTAGCTTGTTGGGCTTCATCCCCATCTCTGACCTACTCCCAACTGCCTCAAAATTAACACCAAACAGAAAACAGACCAATTGGGGTGAAGATGGACATTCAACTTTGAGGATGGGAAGTGTCAGGAAGGCCACTAATAAATTTTACAGGAACACCACCAGCAAATCTGTCAACGGAGGTCTGTAAAATTCTGCCCATGACATTTTGGCAAGAATGGAAACATGCCTCAAAATGGGAAGGATGGCATTCTAGGGGCTGGACTTTCATGAAATCAAGCCAACTCCAGAAGCCCTTAAACATAGCAGGCTGGGCTAGGTATCGGGAATCCAAGCCCCATTTCTGACAGATCCCATTTTTGCCAGTAGAGGAAAGGAATCAGAGCATGAATAACATAAGCATGAAATCCAATCTGCTGGGCCAGGCGTGCTGAATTCAAAAAGACCATCACTGTTCCAAGAGCCTTAACCTACAGTGTGATGGAAGATCATGAATTTATGCTAATAGTCTGAATGCTTCTGGAGTCTAATATATGGTGTGTGTATCTTGTGCAGAGCACTGGGAAGCAATATCTTACTTCATAAGGAGAGGTTGGTGAAAGAGCACCATAAGGAGAGATTGTGGAAGAAGTACAACAGATCCGCATGGCCTGTTAGGACTATTCTGTCTTCTGGTAGCTATGTGAGAGACTGGACAGACTGCCAGGGTCACTGGCTAAAGAGTGTTTGTGAGGGAAGGAAACGGAATAAAATGAGCATGGCACAATATCACAAATAGAAACTAGAGAAAGGGCAGTAACAACAGCATTAGGCCAGAGCCAGGGTGCCCTGAACAAGGTGGTAAGGTTTCTTTCCATGAGCATCACATGACTATTGGGCTGCCAACATTGGTGGGGATGTGTTCCCCATTAATTATGGGAGATGGGATGAGAAATCTCACCATCTGAAAAAACCTGCCTCAGATTTCCATGTGGTTATTTTAATCTGCAGCCAACGAACACTATTTACCATTCTTCCATGGCAGGAAGACATTTTTGTGATATAGTGGAGAGGCAATCTAGCTGAAGACTTCAAACTTCAAAAGTAATGATTAGAGACAACTGTGCCATGGTGAAAGATGGCCTCATGTCATGATTGGCAATCCAACTGCCCTGCTTGTTGCATTCAAGTTGGTGACAGCAGTAGACACTATTTAAATGGGATAACGAGATGCGTCCATTTCCCAGTAACAAGATTAGCAGACATCTAGATAAGATCAGATGTAAATAGCTCTATCATCAGGAAGCAGTGAAACCAGATGACTGAAAGATCAGTGTAGGCATACAGATGCTAATTTTCGATAGTCGAGGCATGTGAGAGAGACAGACTGCCCAATATACCGTAAGCAGAATCAAAGAGAAAACCAGGGTGTAACTGAAAACGCCAGCAGAAGCAAACAGGCCAATTTAACATGTAACAGGAAGCCAGCTAACCACAGCAACCACTTTAAAGTCTTACAGCTAAGCTAATGTAGAAATCTTCATAAAGGCAGCTTCAATATCTTTATGAACCAGGCAAAGGCACTTCCCAAACTGGATCATTCTCCTGGTATTTGGATGGCAACTATAAGCTGGATTTAATTTATAGATTTGTTTCAGATGTTTTGGGGAATGAGGATGTCTCAATGAGTTCCAAATTTGGGGGTATAGTTTGGAACAAGGGGTAATTTCTAGATAACACTGTTAGTTTTAAGTAAGTTTATTACTTCCAGTGTTTATTTATTGAATTATAATCCTATTTGTGTGCATTTATCTTTAATTTAATACATATTCTTTATTAAATGTTATACAATAACTGGGCTGCTTATTCTCATGAATTGTTTCACATAACTCCTCACATCATTCCAAAACAAAATTACACACCATCATGAATTGGCAGGGGATTTTCACAGTAACTTCATTGCAGTGTTAATGTAAGCTTATTTGTGGCACTAACAAATAAACTCTAAAACTTTGGTGACTAACATAGAAATGTTCTCACAGGTAACATCAACGTGGTTCGTACTCCAGCTCCATCCGAAACAAACTCGTCTGCAATGACAGTCTGTCATTGTGGAGCTATTGGACAAGGCACATTTGGATGCCCTCACCTGGATATCTAGGAGGTAAAAGGTTAAGTGGGAGGCCTATTGTTCTGTATGCAGGAACTGTAGCTCAGCCATTGAGGTAATGTGATAATCTTCATTAATCCAGAGTGTTGAGAGCTGCTGAGGCTGCCAAGATGCACTTATTTGTGTGGCTGGGGCTTGTGAAGTCTTGCCAACATGAAGTGACGGCAATGATTTTTTATCAAAGACAAGGTCAAGAGATAGTAATAAAATCCATAGTTTATACAGAAGACCCATGATGGGCCATCTGTTCCACTGTAACTAAACAGTTAGCCATCAATTACAGTTCTTCACTCACTTGACAGCTGACAGATATTTGCCCCCTGTGGACCTGCAACATTTCATCAGCTTCCTCTCTCACAATGTCTTCTTTAATTTGAGCCCAGAATGTGATCCATCCTCCTCATCAGCACTTGCCTCTACCTTTGAACTGTACCCAGGGTTAATATGCCTGACTTGATCCCAACCTCACCCCGAAAGTATGTATGTGTGTGTGTGTGTGTGTGTGTGTGTGTGTGTGTGTGTGTGTGTGTGTGTGTGTGTGTGTGTGTGTGTGTGTGTGTGTGTGTGTGTGTTTGTCCCAGTTTACAGGCCAGAGAGTCTCACATCAGTGGTAAGGAAACTATTGGAGAAAATTCTGAAGGAGATTTAACCTCCCTCATGGATTCATTAGGGAAAGTCAGAAAGGCTTTGTCAGACAGAGGCAATGCCTAAAAAATCTGATAGAATTTTTCAAAAAAGTGATCAATTGTATGGATGAGAGAAGTGCAGTTGATGTAGTTTTTATGGATTTTAGCAAACCCTTTATAGAATCATAGAATCATAGAAAAACTATAGCACAAACAGGCCCTTCGGCCCACAAGTTTTGCCAATCATATCCCTACCTACTAGGCTTACCTATAACCCTCAATCCGATTAAATCCCATGTACTCAATCAGAAGTCTCTTAAAAGACCCTATCGAATTTGCCTCCACCACCACCAACGACAGCCGATTCCACTCACCCACCACCGCCTGAGTGAAAAACTTACCCCTGACGTCTCCTCTGTACCTACTCCCCAGCACCTTAAACCTGTGACCCCTTTTGGCAGCCATTTCAGCCCTGGGAAAAAAGCCTCTGAGAAACCACCTGATCAATACCTCTCATCATCTTATACATCTCTATCAGGACACCCCACATCTCATTAGTCTCGCATTCTAATCAGTATTCTGTATACTGTGTGTGTGACTTTATATGCCCTTCTCTGATCAGGGCCTTCCACACACCTGATGAAGGAACACTGTTTCCGAAAGCTTGTGGGATTACTATCAAATAAATTGGTTGGACTTAAACCTGATGTTGTGAGAATTCTTACTTTGTTTGATTATACCACTGCCTTCCAAATCCTTGATAATAGTCTCAGCAATTTACCCAGTACTGAAGTTAGGCTCACTGGTCTTTTGTCCCTGTTTTCTCTCAACCGCCTTTTTTAATAGTGGGCTTACATTAGCTTCCCTCCAATCTGTAGGAACTATTCCAGAGTCCAAAGAATTTTGGAAAATAACCACCAATGGATCTACTATTTCCAGGGTCCCTTCCTTAAATACTCTGGGATGAAGATTATTAGGACCTGGAGATTCATTCACCTTCAATCAAAATCAATTTCCCCAAAACCATTTCTCTACCAACGCTGATTTCCTTCAGCTCCGTACTAGAACATATTTCTCTCAGCACTTTTGGTACATTATTCATGTTTTCCTTTGTGAAGACTGAAGAAAAGTATGAATTTTCCCATTTCTGACTGTAAGGACCCTACATTCATTTTTGTCCAACTTTTTCTTTTGACATACCCATAGAAACTTTTACAGTCGGTTTTGATGTTCTCCATTGGCTTACTTTCATACTTTATTTTTCTCCTTAATCAATCCCTTGGTCCTCCTGTGCTGAATTTTGAACTGCTCCCAATCCTCAGGTCTATTGCTTTTTCTTGCCAAGTTGTATACTTCGCTCTTGAACTTGATACTATCTCTAATTTCCCCTGTAAACCATGGTTTGGCCTCAATTCCCTTATCATTCTTGTGCCAAACAGGAACAAACAACTTCTGGAGTTAACTCATTCAATCTTTAAATGCCTTTCATTTCCAGTCCAATATCTTCCCTTTCAGTAATGTTTCCCAGTCCAATATGGCCAATTCATGCCTCATACTATCACAATTATCTTTATTGAGATCCAGGACTCTGGTCTCAGAATCAACACAGTAAAAAGTCTGACAACACCAGGTTTTAGTCCAACCTATTTATTTTTCTTGGTGTGCATGTAGGTGGTGTAGTTTCTTTGTCTCATCTGCTTGGCAGAGTTTCACAGTTGGTCTGCATCCTGAGCACAAGTTGAGAAAATGTATTCCATTTTAGTTTCCAGGGTACGGCGTTTGCTGTAAAGCTGGTGTATGAGGTGCTTGAGAAGTGTGAGAGAGGTGCGACGGCAAAGTCTCTCAGCGTAGTCTGTGTTATAGGTTGCCCTGAGTGGGTTCGTGATCTGTAGTCCTTTTGGTATCTTGTCTGCTTTCTTGCATCTCTGTAAAAACTTGATGTCTGTGTCGATATGCGCAATCTTCTTGGAGATCCTCTCCACTTGGATCCGGCAGTTTGTGGTGTCGATAGTAGTCATGATGTGGGTATGCCGGCGTTGGACTGGCGTAAACACAGTAAAAAGTCTGACAACACCAGGTTTCAGTCCAACCTATTTATTATAGGTTGGACTAAAATCTGGTGTTGTCAGACTTTTTACTGTGTTTACGCCAGTCCAACGCCAGCATACCCACATCTCAGAATCAACGACATCACTATCCACCTTGACAAAAAATTCTACTATATTATGGTCACTCATCCTCAAGGGTTTTCTCACAACCAGATTGCCAACTAATCCTTTTCCATTGCCCAACGTCCAGTCCAATATGGCCTGCTCCTTTGTTGGGTCCTCAATATATTGCTCTAAAAGACTATCCTGTAGGCACTACAGAAATTCATCCCGTATTGTCTTGTGACTAATTTGACTCTCCAAATCTATATGCAGATTAAAATCACCAATAAGCACAGATGTTCCTTTAACACACACATCTCTGATTTCTTGTTGAATGCTTTTCCCAACATTGCCACTACAGTTTGGTGGGTCTGTATACCAGCCCTGCCAATGTTTTTTGCCCCTGATTTGATTTGATTTATTATTGTCACATGTATTAACATAGAGTAAAAATTATTGTTTCTTGCACGCTGTGCAGACAAAACATACCATTCATAGAGAAGGAAACGAGAGACTGCAGGATGTGGTGTTACAATCATAGCTAGGGTGTAGAGAAATGCAAAGTAAGTCCATTCAAAAGTCTGACAGCAGTAGGGAAGAAGCTGTTCTTGAGTTGGTGCGTGACCTCAGACTTTTGTATCTTTATCCCAATGGAAGAAGGTGGAAGAGAGAATGTCCGGGATGCATGCAGTCCTTAATTATGCTGGCTGCTTTGCCGAGGCAGTGGGAAGTGTAGACAGAGTGAATGGATGGGAAGCTGATTTGCATGATGGATTGAGCTACATTCACAACCTTTTGCAGTTCCTTGTAGTCTTGGGCAGAGCAGGAGCCATACCAAGCTGTTGTTTCTTAACTCAATCCATACAGATTCCACATAATTAATACTAATATTTTGCCTCAATATTGTATCAATATCATCTTTAATCAACAATGCAACTCCACCACCTTTTCATCCCTGTCTGTCCATCAAGCAATATGGAAGGGAAATAGTGCATTAGTTTATATTGTATGAAAATTTGAATTTTTTTTTCATTAATTTAAGGGATGTGAGCTGACTAGGCCAGCATTGATTATCCATCCCTATTTGTACTTCAGAAGCTGATAGTGAGCTGCCTTCTTGAACCATTGCAGTTTGCAACCCCCGAGATGTATGTCCATCCACAGTGCTATTAAGGAGCAGAAAAAAGGGGAACAAACCGCCAAGTTGGGACAATTAGCTCAAATGGTAGAGTGCTCGCTTAGCATATAAGAGCTAGTAGGATCAATGACCAAATTCTCCACTTTGGGGATCAGTTCTCTTAGTTGGCTGGATGGCTGGTATGTGAAGTGAAGTGATTCAGCAGCATGTGTTCAGTACCCATACCAGCTAAGGCCCAGCTTCTCAACATTGCTCCTTGTCTGAGGTGCAATAATCTTTAGGTTAAATGACTAATAGTCAGCTCTCCCTCTCAAAGAGGTGAGCAGCTTATGGTCATCTGGGACAGTGACAACTTTACCTTCCAGGAGTTCCAGGATTTTGACTCAGTGACAATGAAGGAATGGCGATATATTTCCAAGTCAGGATGTTGAATGATTTGAAGGGGAATCTTCAGGTGATGGTGCTCCCAGGCACCAGCTGCTCTTGTCCTTCTAGATGATAGTGGCCATGAGTTTAGAAGGTGCTGCCTAAGGAAACTTGGTGAGCTCCTGCAGTCTATCTTGTAGATGGTACACAAGGCTGTAGTATTCATCAGTGGTTGAGGGATTGAATGTTTGTGCAAAGTATAGATGTCAAATTGGTTGATTTGGCCTGGATGGAATTGATATTCCTGAGTGCTGTTGAAGTTGCAGTCATCAAGGCAAGTGGAGATTATGCCATTACAATTTTGACATATGCCTTGCAGATGATGGACAGGCTTTGGGGAGTCTGGAGATGAGTTACTCACAACAGAATTCTGAGCCTTTGAGCTGCTCTTGCATCCACAGTATTTGGATGGTTAGTCCAGGTGAGTTTCTGGTCAATGATAGCCCCCAGGATATTGATAGTTGGAAATTCTATTTAACGTCAAGGGATAATTATCAAAGGATGTCAAGGGTGGCGTGATGTCACCTCACAGCTGCCTCACAGCACCAGAGACCCAAATTTGTTTCCAGCCTTGGGTGATTGTCTATATAGAGTTTGCTCATTCTCCCTGTGACAGCGTGGGTTTCCTTCGGGTGATCCAGTTTCCTCCCATAGTTCAAAGGTGTGCAAGTTAGCTGGATTGGCCATGCTTAATTGTCCCTTAGTGAACCGAGATGTGTAGGTTCGTGGGGTAAATACATGGGGTTACGGGAATAGGGTCTGGGCTCTGTTGGAGAGTCAGTGCTGGGTCAATGGACTGAATGGCCTCCTGCAGTGTAGGGATTCTATGATGGTTAGATCCTCTCTTGTTGAAGATAGTCATTGCCTGGCACTTGTCAACCCAAGCCTGGATATTGTCCAGGTCTTGCTGCATTTGGCATGGACTGCTTCAGGATCTGAGGAGTGGTGAATATTGCTGAACATTGTTCAGTCACTAGCAAGCATTGCCATTTGTGACCTTATGATCGAGTGAAGGTCATTGATAAATTATCTGATGATGGTTGGGCCTGGGACACTAGCCTGAGGAACCCGTTGCAGTCATGTCCTGGAATTGAGATGATTGTTTTCCAACCACCACAACCTTTGTACCAGGTATGGGAGAGTTTCCTCCCTGATTCCTATTGCCTCTTGTTTTGTGAGGGAATCTTGATGCCAGATTTGGTCCAATGCTGCCTTGATGTCAAGAACAGTCATTCTCACTTGACCTCTGGAGTTTAATACTTCTGTTCATGTTTAAACTAAGGTTATCTTGAGGTCAGGATCTGAGTAACCCTGGTGGAACCCAAACTGAGCTTTAGTGAGCACATTATTGCGGGATAAGTGCTGCTTGATAGCACCATTGAATCCCCCTTCCATCACTTTATTAATGTTTGAGATTAAATAATGGCTTGGTAATTGTCAGGTTGGATTTGTCTTATTTCTTGTGTACAAGACATACCTGGGCAACACTGGGTAGATGCCAGTGTTTGTAGCTGTACTGGAAAAGCTTGGGTAGAGGAGCGGCAAGTTCTGGAGCATAAGTCTTCAATGCTTTTATTTGAATATTGTCAAGTTCTACAGCCTTTGCAATATCAAGTGTCTTCAGTCATTCATTGATAATATGTGGAGTGAATCAAATTGGCTGGAGACTGACATCTACGATGCTGGTGACCTCTAGAGGAGGCAGATTGCATCATCCATTTAGCACTTCTGGCTGTAGATTGTTGCGAATGCTTCAGTCATATCCTTGGCACAGATATGCTCGGCTCCTCCATCACTTAAGTTGGGATGTTTGTTGCGCCTCCCCATTCAGTGAGTCCACTCATTCACAGCTGGATGTGGCAGAACTGTAGAGTTTTGATCTGATCCATTGGTTGTGGGATAAAGAACAAAGAACAAAGAACAAAGAACAACCCAGCACGGGAAACAGGCCCTTCGGCCCAACGAGCCCGCGCCGCCGCATTGCCCTACACCTATTCCACCCTGCATGTCTACGAATGGGACCCTACTCAGTCAGATTCAGGGAAGAAATAGTGTCAATTTGGTGGAAACCAATTAGCCTAAGAGCACATCTTTGGGGTGTGGGAGGAAACCGGAGCGCCCGGAGGAAACCCACGCAACCACAGGGAGAATGCGCAAACTCCCACAGACACAGGCCCAAATCCATGTATCTGCACAGCTAGCAGTGCTAGTCACTGAGCTGTTGTGGAGCCCGTCTATCGGTCCAGGATCAAGCACACACACCGACATGAAGTACTAGGCCACTCCTGGACTTCCAAGAGCAGCCCACGCACGACCCGCCGTGTGCATGCCCCTCGCTTGACACGAGGTGGACCTCCACCTGTGGAATAAAGACAAAACATATTAATCATACAGCCTGCCCTTCCGGTGTCTCCCGAGGTTTAACCCTATTTAATAGCCCCTACCATATCCCTCCATTCTCGTTTCACTCATGTGCCTATCTAACTGCATCTTAAACGAGTCCAACGTTCCTGCCTCCACCACCCTACTCGGTAGCGCATTCCAGACCCCCACAACTCTCTGTGTAAAGAACCTTCCTCTTACCTCCAAATTATACCTCCCCCCCCTCACCCTTAAGTGATGACCTCTTGTGTTCGTACCCAGTCTAGGGAGCAGTCTCTCACTATTAACTCTATCTATTCCCTTCAGTATCTTATATACCTCTATCATGTCCCCTCTCAATCTCCGTCTTTCCAAGGAGAATAGCCCCAGTCTCTTCAGTCTCTCCTCGTAACCCAGTCCCCCCATGCCAGGCAACATCCTGGTAAACCTCCTCTGCACCCTTTCCAGAGACTCCACGTCCTTCCGGTAATAAGGTGACCAGAACTGGACGCAGTACTCCAAATGCGGTCTAACCAACGTTCTGTATAACTGAAGCATTAGACGGCAGCTTTTATACTCTAAGCCCCTTCCTATAAAGGCTAACATCCCATAAGCCTTCCTAACAACGTTCTCCACTTGTGACGCAACCTTCATGGATTTGTGAACCTGCACTCCCAGGTCTCTCTGTACGTCTATACTCCTAATCGGCCTACCTTTTATCACATAGCTCCTCTCTGCATTATTCCTTCCAAAATGCATCACCTCGCATTTGTCAGGATTAAATGCCATCTGCCACCTATCTGCCCACTGCACCAACCTATCTATATCCTGTTGTATCACCTGACAATCCAGTTCTGTACCCGCCAACCCTGCCATCTTGGTGTCATCAGCAAACTTGCTGATCACACCACCTACTCCCTCTTCTAAGTCATTTATGTAGACTACAAAGAGGAGAGGTCCCAGTACCGAGCCCTGCGGCACACCACTGGTCACTGACCTCCAGCCCGACAAGGTACCCTCCACAACTACCCTCTGTCTCCTATTTCCCAACCAGTTCTCAATCCACCTAGCTACCTGGCCTCGTATCCCATGCGCCTTAACCTTTTCTACCAGCCTACCGTGAGGGACTTTGTCAAACGCCTTACTGAAATCCATATAGATGACATCAACGGCTCTAGTACTTGCTGCATAAACTGTTTGCCCCACAAGTAGTTCTGTGTTGTTGCTTCATCAATTTGACGCCTCATTTTTAGATATGCCTAGTGCTGCACTAAGGATGTCCTCCTCCACTCTCCACTGAATCAGGGTTGATCCCCTGGCTTAGTCATAATGGTAGAGTGGGAGATATGCCGGCCATGTGATTACATATTATAATTAAGTACAATTCTGCTGTTGCTGATGGCCTGCAGCACCTCATGCGTGCCCAGTTTTGAGCTGTGAGATCTGTTCAAAGTTTATCCAATTTAGCACAGTGTTAGTGCCAAACAACACACTGGAGGGTACCCACATTGTGAAGATGGAACTTTGTCTCCACAAGGACAGTGCGATGGACACTCCTTCTGATACTGTCCTGGACGGATGCATTTGTGGCAGGCAGATTGATGAGGATGAGATGCTTTTCCCCCTTGTTGGTTCCGTCACCACCCGCCACAGTCCCAGTCTAGCAGTTATGTCCAGTCTGTAGTGGTGCTACAAAGCCACTCTTGGTGATGGACATTCATGTCACCTTCCCCCACTTTCTCCAGAGTACATTCCGTGTTCTTGCCACCCTCAGTGCATCTCCAAGTTGTGTCCAACATGGAAGGGTACTGATACATCAGCTGAGGAGGGACAGTGTGTGGTAACCAGAAGACTGTTTCCTTTCTGATGTTTATCCTCATTCCACGTGACTGCATGGGGTTCAGAGTGGACCCTGTGGACTCCCATCACAACTCCATCCCAACAATAAACCTCCTCTGCCACCACCACATCTGCTGGGTCAGTTCTGCTGCTAGGACAGAGCTTACCTAGGAATGGTGCTAGGTCTGATGAAAGGTCATCGAGACTCAAAATGTTGGCTCTATTCTCTCTCCACAGATGCTGTGAAACCTCCTGAGATTTTCCAGAATTTTCTGTTTTTGTTTCAGATTCCAACATCTGCAGATTTTGCTTTCATATTATATGATTATGGTGGTGTCTAGGACTTTACCTGTAATGTATGATTCCGTCAGTACGCCTATGTTAGGCTGTTGCTTGACTAGCCTGCAGAACAGTTCTCCCAAACTTGGCACAAGCTGCCATATGTTGGTGAGGAGGACTTTGCAGGATTGAGTTTGCCGTTGTCATTTGAAGAATAAACAAGTCTTGTTGCAATTGTATAGAGCATTAGTGGACAGTTTTGGACTATTTACCCAAGGAAGGATATACTTAGCATAAAGTGAGTGCAACAAATCATAGAATTCCTGCAGTGCAGACGGAGGTATTTAGTCCATTGAACCTGCACCAACAACAATACCATCCAAGCCCTATGCTCGTAACCCTGCTAACCCCAAATGCTGTAGGGAAATTTAGCATGGCCAATCAACCTAACCTGCACATCTTTTGAGTGTGGGAGGAAATTGGAGCACCCAGAGGAAATCCAAGCAGACACAGGGAGAATGTGCAAACTACATACAGTTTCCCCAGGCCAGAATTGAAACAGGGTCCCTGATTCAGTGAGACAGCAGTGCTAACCACTGTGTCACGTGTTCACCAGATTCATCACAGTATGTGTTTAGCAAGTCCTACGAGGAGAGATTGAGGAAGGTGGGCTGGTATTCTTTAGAGTTTAGAATAGTGAGTTAATTCCATTGCAGTATACAGAATTCTTACAGGGCTCAACCAAGTAGAAATGGGAAGGATGTTTCCCCTGGCTGGGGGTCTACAACCAACAGTCTCAGAATAAGGGACAGATTATTTAGGACTCAGATGAGGAGGAATTTTTTCGCTCAGAGGATGATAAGTCTTTGGAATTCTCAACCTTGGTGAACTGTGGAGGTTCAAGCATTGAGTATGTGGAAGACAGAGAATAATAGTTTCCTAGGTATTAAAGATATCGAGGAATATGGGGATCATATGGGAAAATGTTGTTGGGATAAAAAATTAGCCCTAATATAGCTGAATAGTGGTTCAGGCTTGAGGGGAAAAATGGCCCACTCCTGCTCCATTTTCCCTCTGTTATTAGATCTGATCTGTCTCAGGTAAATTAGTATGAAAAATTGGCAGGTAAAATTGTAAATTATAAAATTGTAAATTGCCATTAAATAGGAAATGATTCGGTTGCAACTGATGAAGGGGAAAGGGAAGGTAATTGGAGGATCGCATGGTGGCACAGTGGTTAGCACCGCTGCCTTAATGTGTCAGGGACCCAGGTTTAATTCATGCCTTAGGTGACTGGTTGGAGTTTGCACATTCTCCCCATGTCTGCATGGGTTTTCTTTGGATTCTCTGGTTTTCACCCGCAGTCCAAAGACGTGCAGGTTAGGTGGATTGGCCATGCTAAATTGCCCCTTAGTGTACCAAGATGTGTAGGTTAGGGGGATAAGCGGGGTCTTATGTTTCATTATCCTGAGACTGATGAAAGAGACCTTGGAACAGGGAGATCTGGAAGTGAACCAGTCCATAGCTAATGGTGAAATGAAATTAGAACCCTGAGAGAGGGAGGGACTGAACGGGTGGGTAAGTGACTCCATGAGACATAGTGCTCACTTGAAACTGCAGGGTAAGAATTATCAGAAGGACTTCCTGGAACCAGTAGTTACTTTTAAATATACTTCCACCTCCATTTCGACAGCACATTCCAGATCATCACAACTCAGTGATTAGAAAAATTCTCCCTCGCTTTCTCTCATATTTTCTGCCAGTTATCTTAAACCTTTGATTAGTGATTCTCTCACCAATGGAAACAGTTTCTCCCTCATCAATTCTATCAAAACCCCACAGAACTTTGGACACCTCAATAAAGTCTCCTGTCAAACTTCTTTGCAACTTCTCTAGTCTGTCTACATAATTGAATTGTCTGATCCCCAGTGTCCGTCTAGTAAATCTTCTCTACAAATTTGCCTAGGCGTTAATATATTTTCCAAAATAAAATATCCAGATTTCACTTGAAATGATACCAGTATGGAATGCCTGATGCTTTTATGGAATTTTAGTTTTCAGTCATGTACTTTATTTAACATTGTAGATATTCAAAAATGCACAGCATATTCCAGACCTGGCCTAATGTTTGAAGAAATGCAAATGTGAGTTTACGCATTGGCCTGTGAAAATGTGGAGTCCAAAAGAGGCAACATGTAAAAGTAAAGCTTGCTGACCTTACTGCAATTACAGAGGACCAAATTGGATCGAGCTTCCTAAGTGCTGCGAACCATGAATGGAATGACAAAATAGTGAGTGCATCACTACACTCAGAACTTAAATTGGAAACAAAGCTATTATCAGTCAGAGTGAAGCTTGTTGAAGTGTAGTGTCCTTGAAGTAATTGAGCTTGGCCTCAATTTATGTTGGGCTTGTAGGCGCTTAGAAAGAAAATGCTGGAAAACCAGCTTGAAGCACATCACTGAAGTTTAACCGCCTTCTGCTATACTGTATCAAATTAAATTCTGTCCGTGCTTTAAATTCAAAAAACAACTTTTATTTTTTTCCAGTTCTATAACCAATCTCCGGTTCCTTGCTAGAAGTGACTCTTTCATGATCCATCAGGTTGTGATTTCGCATTAACCCACTAACAGTATACAGCAGCCACAATCCTAATTTCTTTTTCCCTCCCCATGGACACTGCTGTTTTGTTCTTTACTTTCTTCCATTTTCACTCAACATGCTCGTGGGCAAGTGACTGCAACATAACTTCAGCTCATCCCACCCTAACAGGGCAGGATATGTTTTTATGTAGTTGACCTTCCATAGAGTAGCCTCAGTCAAAGGATACACTGGAGGGAATCACAGAGTGGATTGCCAGCAATATCCAGTAGTGAGGAAAGAAGATTTGGAGACAACCTTATCCAGACCAGTTTCTTAAGTATATTTGCAGGCAGTTTTTATTGAGCCAGAAGCCACTAAAGAAATAATCAGGTTGGATCAGACTTGCAAATTTTTGATTTGATTTATTGTCATATGTACTGGGATTCAATGAAAAGTATTGTTCCTAATGCGTGCTATACAGAGAAACCATACCATACATAGGGAAGGCAAGGAGAGAGTGCAGAATGTAGTGTTAGGTCATAGCTAGGGTTTAGAGAAAGATCAGCTTAATATATTGTAGGGCATTCAGAAGTCTGATGGTAGCAGGGAAGAAGGTGTTCTTGAGTCGGTTCGTATGGGATCTCAGACTTTTATATTTTTTTCCTGATGGAGGAAGGTGGAAGAGAGTATGTCTGTGTGCATGGGGTCGTTGATTCTGCTAGCTGCTTTTCCGAGGCAGCGGGAAGAGTGGACAGAGTTGACGGATGGGAAGCTGGTTTGTGTGATTGACTAGGCCCCTTATAGTTTCTTGTGGTCTTGGTCAGAGCAGCAGCCATACCAATCAATGATACATCCGGAAAGAATGCTTTCTATGGTGCATCTGTAAAAATTGGTGAGAGTCAAAGCAGACATGCCAAACTTCCTTAGCCCCCTGAGTAAGTCGAGCAGTTATTGGACATTCCTAACTATAGTGTGGCATGGAGGAACCAGGAGAGGTTGCTGGTGAACTGGATGCTAGAAATTTGAAGCTCTCGACCATTTCCACTTTATCACCATTGATATTGACAGGGGTAGGTCCTTCACTATGCTTCCTGTAGTAAATGAATAATTGCTTCATTTTACTTACTTGAGGAAGAGATTATTGTCATTGCACCATTTCACCAGATTCTCTATCTCTTTCCTATACTCTGCCTGATCATTTCTTGAGATCTGACCCACTACAGTCGAGTCATCAGCAAACTTGAAAATAGTGTTGGAGTAGAATTTGGCCACACGAGTGTATAAGTAGCATAGGAAGGGGCTGAGGACACAGCCTTGTGGGGCAGTGGTATTGAGAATGATCATGGAAGAGGTGTTGTTGCCTATCATTATTGATTGTGGTCTGTTGGTTAGGAAGTTCAGGATCCAGTCACAGAGAGAAGAGCCAAGACTTAGGCCACGGAGTTTAGAGATGAGTTTTGAAGGAATAAAAGCTGAGCTGGTGTCAATAAATAGGAATCTGACATAAGTGTCTTTGTTATCTAGATATTCCAGGGTTGAAGTGAATAGCCAGGGGGATGGCATCTGCTGTGGACCTATTGCGATGATAAGTGAACTGTAGGGGATCCTGGTGACAGACAATTTGGGAAGCCAAAGTTGATCTGTTTCATGACTAACATTCCAAAGCACTTCATAATGATGAATGTCAGAGCCACTGGGCAACAGTCATTAAGGCTGTCTGACTTTTCTTTTTAAGAAGTCTCGTAACACCTTCGACAGGTGGAACACCTAGTTCCGAAAGCTAGTGGCGTTTGCTACAAATAGGCCTATTGGATTTTAACCTGGTGTTGTGAGACTTCTTACTGTGTTTACCCCAGTCCAACGCCGGCATCTCCACATTACGGCTTTTCTACAGGACAGGGATTATTAGTTGTTCATTATTAGTATAAGAAAATAATTACCTATAGAGATACAGAGGTGTAACAATTTAAAGTGTAGTGGTGCACAGCATCTGATAATCTTGAAAATTTTGGCTAGTTATAGACATAACCAAGACGATGGTGAAAATTAAATGCACTCATAACAGGATTGGAAGAAGAGGAGCAGAGAGAAAAATAAACAAAATTTCTCAACCCATTGAATAATTCCCATCACATACACTAGTCATAAACCATAGTTGGCATATTGCAGTTACAAAAGCTTGAATTTGAATGGTTATTTCAAAAGGAATCATGAACTGCAGAAAAACATATGCATTTGAATAAACATCTTGACAACCGCAATCATGAATGAACACTTTAAACACAGGGACACAAGTCAACCAATACAAACGGCCAGTCAGTCATGAAAACAGTTTATATCCTCAATACAGTTCATGGTGCTTAAGACCTCATTCTCTCACTGGAAAATTGGACATATTTATTTTTCATGCTTAATGATTTTAAGACCAAAACATTCCTATTAAGTTGTGATTTAAAACAAAGCACTCATTTGATAGGTCACTTATTCAGTAAGTTGGCCTGATGGCTGATCTGTGACTCGATCATTCCTGTTGTTGTCTCTTCAAACCAGATATTTTTCTAATGATTCTTTTCAGTCAGTGTCAAGCAAGTGCTGTCTTAGTATTATTCGAACCACCCTGGTGACAGATGTACAAGAGATTACTTACTCCATTGTAAATTCAAAGGCAATTTGTTGTCAAAGTAAACAGATCACTGTAATATAATTTTGAATGTGGAAATGCTCGTGGCTTTTGCTACCAAATAAACTTGTTGGGCTTTAATCTGGTGTTGTGAGACTTCTTAACATAATTTTGAACTCAGTGTCCATCTTTCGTTGGCATAATTTAGTTCTACAATGAACCTGGATTTAGTCTACTTCCAGCAAGTGCTCTGACATTATCTTCACTGAACACTATAGTGACCATTAAAGTCATAAAAATAATAGAATCATTTAGAGCAGAGAAGGACAGCCATTCAGCCTATCTGGCTCATGCCAGCTCTCTGTAGTCAATCCCAATCCATCACTAAACTCCTGTAGGCTTGCAAACATTTCCCCTATGATTTCCTTCTGAAATCATTCTCTTGCCTTGCCACCAACTTCAGAGCCAACATATTACAGGTCATTACCACTCGCTGCATAAGAAAAGTCTTCTTCATATCAGTACGATCAACGGTGTGGCCTGTGCAATCGGCATTTTCTACTTTAGCAAGGTACCTCATGGTAGTCCGTTGCATCTTACAGGATCCAAGGTGAGGTAGCCAATTGGCTTGACGACAGAAGACAGAGGGTGGTTGTAGAGGGTTGTTTTTAAAACTGGAGGCCTGTGACCAGCAGTGTGCCTCAGGGATTGGTGCTGGGTCCACTGTTATTTGTCATTTATAATAATGATTTAGGTGTGAACATAGGAGACATGGTTAATGAGTTTGCACATGCACAAGATTGGTGGCAGAGTGTACAGTGAAGAAGGCAATCTAGGATTGCAGCAGGATCTTGATCAATTGGACTAGTGGGCTGATGAATGGCAGATAGAGTTTAATTTAGATAACTGTGAGACGATGCATTTTGGTAGATTGAACCAGGACAGAACTTTCTCAATTTATGGTAGGGTGCTGGGGAGAGTTATAGAACAAAGAGTTGTAGAACAAAGAAATCTAAGAGTACAGGTTTATAGCTCCTTGTGAGTGGAATCACAGGTGAAGGAGGCATTTGGCATGCTTGGTTTCATTAGTCAGAACAATGAATACAGGAGTTGGGAAGTCTTGTACAAGATATTGGTAAGGCCACACTTTGAATACTGTGTACAATTCTGGTCACCCTATTGTAGAAAGGATATTATTAAACTAGAAAGAGTGCAGAAAAGATTTACTAGGATGCTGCTGGGAATTGATGGTTTGAGTTATAAGAAATGGCTGGATTTATTGGGACTTTTTTCCCTTGACTATAGAAGGTTTAGTGGTGATCTTATAGAGATCTATAAAATAATGAGGGTCATAAATCAGCTAGATAGACAATATCTTTTCCCAAAGGTAGAGGAGTCTAAAACTAGAGGGCATAGGTTTAAGATGAGAGGGGAGAGATACAAAAGTGTCCAGAGGAGCAATTTTTTTCACACAGAGGGTTGTGAGTGTCTGGAACAAGCTGCCAGAGGTAGGAGTAGAGATAGGGACAATTTTGTCTTTAAAGAGCATTTAGACACTTACATGGTAAGGTGGGTAGAGAGGATATGGGCCAAATGTGGGCAATTTGGACTAACTTAATGGTAAAAACTGGGTAGCATGAACAAGTTGGGCCGAGAGGCAATTTCCATGCTGTAAATATCTATGACTCTATGAATCAACCTTCTCTCTGTTGCCCAAAGCCTTACATCTGTGGTCCCTTCAGTACCATGAACAAAGGTTTTCTTTGTTTCTCTTTGTTCTTTGTTTTTCACAGCTTTTCTTTGTCTGCCATTTCTAAACCTGTCAAAAGCTTGTACCTCTCGATCAAATCTCCCTTGAATCTCGTTTACTCCTTATGTGGAGATGCCGGCGGTGGACTAAGGTGAGCACAGTAAGAAGTCTCGCAACACCATGTTAAAGTCCAACAGGTTCATTTGGTATCATGAGCTTTTGAAGGACTGCCCCATCATCACCTGAAAACTTCTGATATCAAGTGAACCTTTTGGACTTTAACCTGATGTCGTGAGACTTCTTACTGTGCCCTCCTTTACTCCAAGAACAACTCCAGCTTCTCCAGCCTAATACTGAAGCTAAATTCCCTCATCCCTGGAACCATTCTGGTAAATCTCCTCTGTACTCTTCAAAGACTTCCATATCCTTCCTATAGTGTGGCAAACAGAACTGGACATAATCCCTAGGATTTTCCAGTCCCACAGGATTCATCATAGGTGGAATGGAATCTTTTTCAGACCAACCATTGATTTCAGGCGGGAATTTCGGGGTGGGAAAAACCTGGCCAATATTTTAGCTGTGGGTGGTTAAGAGCTTTAGCAAGGTTCAGTACAACTTCCCTGCTTTTATATTTAATACCTGTTTTTATAAACCCCATGTGTTTTGTTACATAATAATTTCTCAGTGAGTCTCAACATCTTCAAAGGCCTATGTGCGTGAACACCCAGGTCCCTCTGTCCTCTTTAGACTCTGTGGATGTGTACCATGAAATATATATTGCTTCTCACTGACATGTCAAACTACATCATCTCATTATCCTCTGTATTAAAATGTATTTTGCTAGCTTGCCTCTGTCCTGTTGCAGTTTATTGGTCCAATCCTCACTATTTTTACTGTTCCCCCATGCTTAGTATCATTGGCAAAGTTTGAAATTTTATCCACCATTACAATACCCAAATCATTTTGATAAAACCAATAGATTAATGGGGGCAATCTGAATTTGTATATTCCATAGGTGCTCACTGGGAGGACCATGCCCATCATTGGACCATTATTATTTTATGGAGGGATGAACCTTTGTGAAATCGAGTCATCACTTGCCTGCACTTGTGAGGGCTACCCAAATTTACAGAGGGCGATCATTGAGAGCTAGGCTCAGGAAGCACTTTGCCAGTTGGGAAGGCAAAAAAATTAGCTATACCCTATGCTGAACTCAGATTTAGCGATTGAGGGAGGGTGTGATGGAGCATGTGGGAGAAATGTGAGGAGAATGGGAGGGCAGGGGAGCTGGTCTTGAGGGCTTAACATTTTGGGCCAGATTTTACCAATCGGAGGCTAAGGGCCAGATCTGGACGTAAAACGGATCCGAGCCCGGAACCGCCGTTCCAGCACGCCTGTATGCTTTTTGCCAGATCCGACCTGGTCCGTGCTGTGGGCAGGACTCAGCGCTGCCGGAACGATTGGAGTTCTGAACTGCGTGTGCGCAGTTTGAAAAAAATCTGAAACAGAGCGCCCGGTCGCAAAAGACAAAAACAGCAGAGACAGCTGGGAGGGGGAGAGAATGGGGGGGGAGGATGAGCTGCGATCAGACCCCCGGGAGGCAGGTCCCTCCGGCAGACACCTCCCCCATGGTCAGACCCCCCCGGGAGGCAGCCCCCCCACCCCATGATCGGATCCCTCTGAGAGGCAGGCCACCCTCGGCGGAACACACTCCCCCACGATACATCCCTTGGGTGGCAGCCCCCTCCACAAAGAAACCGACCCCCTCTCCCCCGCAATCCACCCCCCCCCGGGGCGCAGGCCCCCCACCCCCGACAGACCCACCCCCACGGTCAGCGCCCCCCAGGAGGCAACCATCCCCCTTGTGCCCTTTATGTGTGTAGCAGTAGATTAGAGTTTTTCACTGGGCCCAGGAAGGACTATTCCAACGCTTCTGGGTTCCAGAAAAATGAAAAAATTATAAAGGAGCTAATCTGTTATTGAAGCAATGTTCAGCAGTACTCTCAAAGAAAGCTGGTCTCACAACAAGTTACTCACACATATAAATACAGGAGGTGGAATGTGGTACCATGCGCATTTTCGAACCCAAGTTTGCATATTAAAAATGGACTTGGTTGTTCCAGTTGTCCACACCCGGGCATCAGAACAGGATTAAAGTATTCAACTGATCAAGCCAGTTCCACCATCTAATCAGATCTCCTATATTTAGACCCCTTAATTCCACATCCCTTGATATCCTTATTTAATAATGCTCTATCAATCTCAATCTTGAAACATTCAATTGCCAAGGGACCCACATCATTTTCAGGGAGAGAGTTCCAAATTGTCATTGTTCTTTTTGTGAAGCATTGCTACCTACTTTCACTCTGGCTTCAATTCGTTGGACCAAATGGTCTCTTGGGGGGGTTATTTCGGGTACCAAATGGTCTCTTGTGCCATAATGATTCTCTATTTATGTCTGAGTGGCCTAGCTCTAATTTTAGGATTATGTTCTATTGCTCTGAATTTCCCCAACAGAGAAAATAATTTATCTCTATCTATCCTATCAAATCCTTTAATTGTGCTTAAAACCTTCACTTTCACTTAGGTGTCAAAGGTGGATATTTGCGCAATTTTTAAACATATCCCTTTTTTTAAACTGCCTACTCTAACACATGGGTGGCACGGTTAGTGCTGAGGCCTCACAGTGCCAGGGACCCAAGTTCAATTCTGTCCTCAGGTCACTGTTTGTGTGGAGTCTGCATGTTCTCCTCTTGTCTGCATGGGTTTCCACTGGGAGCTCCAGTTTCCTCCCATAGTCCAAAGACGTGTGGGTTAGGTTGATTGGCCATGTTAAATTGACCCTTAGTATCAAGAGGATTCGAAGGTAAATATGTGTGGTGATGGGGATCGGGCCTGGGTAGGATTGCTGTCGGTAAGAGCTCGATGTGCCGAATGGCCATCTCCTGTACTGTAGGGATTCTGTATGGCCACTGCTCTATTTTTATTCCTTAACCACCACCTGTTGCACCTTCTGCATTGTTTTAAAGTTTATTTATTCATGTCACAAGAAAGTTTACATTAAGACTGCAATGAAATTACTGTGAAAATCCTGCAATTGCCACACTTGGCATCTGTTCGAGTACACTGAAGGAGAACTTAGCATGGCCAATGCATCTAACCAGCATGTCTTTCAGACTGTGAGAGGAATCCCATGCAGACATGGGGAGAATGTGCAGACTCTTCACAGACAAGGACCTAAGCCAGGAATTGAACCTTTGTCACTGGCGCTGTGAGACAGCAGTGCTAACCACTGTGCCACTGTATCGCCCCATTACCCAGCAAGGCTGCTAGATGCAGACGGTCCTGGAGCTCATCTTTTCTGTCTGCTCACTTTTCAATTTGCCATCCCAATCTGCCTCAGATAAGCTGTTACTCTCTCATCTGTGCTTCCTCTGTCCTCTGGATTCAAGTACATCAATATTCGCTTGGCCATTTTCTCAACTTCTATAAATGTCTATGAGTTTAAGCTTATCCAGAACAATGCTGCCTGTTTGCAAACAAATTGTGGTGAGCCACCTCCCTGTGTTCATTGTTGGTTCCTGGGTCTGACAATACGACCATTTAAAAATTCTTACCATTGTTTTCATATCCCTACATCACCTCAATCTTCCTTATCACTCTTACATTCCCGAAACTTCCTGGTAATTTCAACTCTGGCCTCTTGCATATCCCCAATTTTAATCATGCCACCAATGGCAGTGATTGATTCAGCTCCCCCAGAACTAAGCTCTGAAACTCTATCCTGAAACATTTCCACCTCATTACCTTCCTACCTGCCTTGGCTACTCGATGACGTTCCTTAAAAATTATCACTTTTACCAAGTTTTTACTCGCCTGTTCCCTGTGATTCATTGTCAAATTTTGTATGATGCTGCATCTGTGATAAACCTTGTGACATTTTACAGCTTCAAAGATGCACTTATAGTTGCAAGTTCTCACTGTCCTTGCTGTTTGCTGACTGTTGATTATTGCAATCTTGCAATGAATACAAGTTTGTTTGTTAGTTTCAATTTTGCATTATTCTAGCATTATTCATCATTCCATTGTTTCAATCTTGCTCATGTAGCATTATTCATGGCTCCATAAGGAACAGTCTGAGGAAACATTGCCCAGATTTCTTAATGCAGCTGGTGTGGATTTGGGGATTGGAGAAGTGCGCTGGGGATGGTGGGAACTTTATCATTGTTCAAACATGTGAGCCATCAGCCACTGTGACTAGCATGAATGTGCAGATCAAGCTCCATTGATTCCATAGGCATCTAAACATGTCAACCTGCTTGCTGGACCAAATTATAGGACATGCAAGATTCCAGCACAATCTACGCAACTGTATCAGGGAGCTACTATGGAATGAAAAACAATCTGTCTGCTACATGAAATATGGATTATGCATCCCAATGAGTCTCAGCACTATTCACGAGATATTCCTCTGTGTATGGTTTTGATATTCATATGTTATATTATTACTGGTGTTATTAACCAAGGCATCATGAAATGGGCCTAGTTTCCAAGAACCTTCCATTTTATTATTCCTACTTGCTGAATAAAGCATAGATGATGGGGCATCCAAGAACAAAGGGGTTTTTAAAAAAAGGTGTAGAAAAAAGTATGGATTCTGAAAGCCATTCACTTCAGATATTAGCAGATGCAAAACTTGCAAAAGGCAATAAAACTGAGAAAACTTCTGAGAACAATTTCCAGAGTGAAGGGAATGAAGTTCCTTATATTTAATGGTTGTTTTGTTCACATCCCAGGCTATGATTCCTGTGAGAACCAGAAATCAAGTCAATGCCAAGCTATGCTCATCTGTATTTGTCGGTCTAACTGCTTTGCCACAAATAATGTGCAAATCCAGAAAAATTGTCGATATTGATTGCAACATTGGCTGAATAATGAAAATTGACATCAATCATTTCTGGCGAGGCTCTCAGTGGAGCAGCACAAACGTTATATTGCAATGCAAACAGTTGTGAAAATCCGCTTAACCAATATTTTGACGAGGAAAAATATGAATTAGTGTGAAGTAATACATTTTAGAAGGAAGGATGAGGAGCTGCAATATAAACAAGAGTGCCCTCAGACTGTAGCTACAAGAGCAGGTCAGAGGCTAGGAGTCCTGACACGAGTAACTCACCTCCTAATTGCCCAAAGCCTGTCCACCATCTACAAGAAAAAAGTAAAGGATTTATAGAACATAGAACAGTACAGCACAGAACAGGCCCTTTGGCCCCCAATGCTGTGCCGAGCTATGTCCGAACTCAAGATCAAGCTATCCCAGTCCCTGTCATTCTGCTTACTTCTGGTTAGTAAATTTGCAGGCCAACACAAAGGTCAGGGGCAGCTGCGGATAGCAAGGAGGATAACCAGAGGATACAGTAGGTTATAGATTGGCTAGAAACAGAGAAATGGCAGATGGAATTTAATCCAGACAAATGCAAGGTGATCATTTTGGAGGTCTAATGCAGGAGGGATTTATACAGTAAATGGCAGAACACTTTGAATCATTAATCACAGAGGGATCTCGGCATATATGTCCACAGTTCCCTGAAAATGGCAACACCAGTGGTGAAGAAGCCATATGGCATGCTTGCCTTCAGCAGTCAGAGCACAGAGATAAAGATTGGCAAGTCATGTTGCAACTGTATAGAACTTTACTTAGGCCACATTTGGAATACTGTGTTCAGTTCTGGTCACCATACTACCAGAAGGATGTGGAGGCTTTGGAGAGGCTACAGAAAATGTTTACCAGAAGGTTGCCTGGTTCAAAGTGTCTGAGCAATGAAGAGAAATTCACCAAACTTGTTTTCAGTTGAACATCAGAGGCTGAGAGGCGACCTGATGGAAGCTTACAAAATTATGAGAGACATAAATAGTCAGAGTCTTTCTTCCAAAGCAAAAATCCGGGGACAAAGGTTTGAGGTAAAAGGGGACATTTTAAAGGTGATGTGAAGGCCAAGTTTTTCACGCAGGGGGTGGAAAATGCCTAGAGCGTGCTTCCAGAAGAGGTTGTAGAAGCAGATACAATAGCAATGTTTAAGAGGCATCTTGACAGACACATGAACGGACAGAGAACAGAGAGATACAGACTACATAGAGGCAAAAAGTCTTTAGTTTAGAAAGGGGTCAGTGCAGATTTTGTGTGAAGGGTCTGTTCCTGTGCTATACTGTTCTTTATTCTTTTTTTTCCTTTGGAATGGAATATCCTCCAATCGCTTGGATTCCGGCCTTGGGTGATTGTGTAGAGTTTGCACATTCTACCTGTGTCTGCATGGATTTCCTCTGGGTGCTTCAGTTTCCTCCCATAGTCCACAGATGTGCAGGTTAGGTGAATTGGCCATTTTAAATTGCCCCTTAAGTGCCCCAAGAATTGTAGGTCAAGGGGATTAGTGGGGTAAAGGCATGGGTTAATGGGGATAGGGAAAGGGATGGACAATAAATACGAGCCTAGGCAGAGAAGCCCACACCCCAAAAATGAATAAAACTAAACAATGGGACAACATAATTAGATACAGAGATTAAGTCTACTAAAACAAATAAAATCAGCGCTATGTCACATGGCTGGTTCTCGCATTTCTCTAAAGATGCCCACTACTGCCTTTATTATCCTTTAGTAAGATAAATTATTACCTTTAAGAGTCATGGGGCCCTAATCATAATTTCTCCAGCAAGTGAACTATGTAGATAAAATGCATAATTAATCCAACAGCTTCTTGTAAACATTTAAGAAAATAAATTGCCTTGCTAATTTCTGCATTATTAATTGAAACTCCCCACATCGAGTCCATACAATAAAAATTGAATGTCATTATCATCATAAAGCATTTAGGTGCAACTTTAGTGTAAGAATGAAGAATTATTACCAGCATGTTTGACATAAAACTTTCAGCCTACAAGGGTTTATAAAAAATAGTTGGTACATAATTAGTTATTCATATTGACAAGCTAATAGATGCCTCAGAATATTTTCCAACTGTTGGAACAATCTTTCTATTTATTATTGGCTTCTCGGTATGTCACATGATAATTTCTAATGTGCAAGATGTATTGTGTACTGTCCAGTTAATGTCATTACATGCTGTAAACGCATTAACAAATATAAGTATAACCAACAGTCTCAAGGTCAATTATGGAATGGATGACTAATGCTGGCCTTGTCAGTGAGGTTCTCATGTCGTGAAAAATATTTTAAAATATTGGAAATTGAAAATAATTAAATTTGAAAAAGGGGTTGATATAAAAACAGGCAACAGGATGAATTAACACCTGCCAAAGCATGATGGCAAGTCTGTGCATGTGCAGAGGCCCATGCTTGCTGTGCCCTGCATGCCAGTACACCAAGGTGGGTGGCACCGTGGCACAATGGTTAGCATTGGTGCCTCACAGCACCAAGTTCCCAGGTTCAAGAGTGGCCTTGGATGACTGTGTGTGTGAAATGTGCGCTTTCTTCCCATGCCTGTGTGAGATTCCTCTGGGTGCTCCAGTTTCCTCCCATGCCCCAAAGGTGTGTAGGTTAGGTAAATTAGCCATGGTAAATGTGCGGGGTTACGGGGAAAGGGCGGGGGGTGGACCTGGATGAGATGCTCGTCTGGAGAGTCAGTGCAGACTCAAATGGACCGAATGGCCTCTTCTGCTCTGTAGTGGTTCTCTAGTTCTATGACTCTAAGTCATAGAACTATAGAGCACCACCAACTCCTTAGGGTGGGGAGCACTACCAACTCCTTAGGAAAGAGGGCATCTTCTCCCTCCACCCCCACTAACAGGTAACCTTCCCTTCCCACAACATGCAGGCATGAAGGTGACCTGACTCTCCCCACCCCACATCAGGCTTCCCCTTTCAGCTCCCCCCTCAGTTCCCTTGCCCCCTCCCTGAGGCGATCCTCTCAGCTGCCTCCTTAGGCATGCCCCTCATGCCACATCTCTTAGGCAGTGCCAATGGTGCAACCCCCCCCGCCCCCCCCCCCCCCCACCCCCCCACCCCCAGGCATCCTGACACTGAATCCCTGGCAATGATATCCTGGTCTGGTGCATTGGACCTCAAGCTGCTGAATGGGTTGTCCTGTCCCTAATGATATGGCATAAGGGGTTTTCCACAGTTATTGGGTTTCCACCCTCTTTGGATAGGAACCCAATTAGGGCCAACAGAGCTGGTCGGGTGAATCCAAAATGTCCTGACGTCTGGCAAAGATCCCAGTTTAGGGCCGATGCTTGATTCAGTGGATGACCAGCAGTTAGAAGTAGTTTTATTCCTTCTGACTTTTTCTGGGAAGCTATCAATATTACTCAGCTGGAACTAACTAAAGTTTGTGATTTCACTCATGTTTAGATATTTCCTTGTGCAAAGCAACTTTCCAGCAGAAGTTCACACTTCTGGGAAATTCGCGTGCAAACCCTCATCTGTAAATATCTGAAAGGGTTCCCAGGTGCATCTTTTGGGGTAGCCTCCAGGATGATGCTAGGGAGCTCAGAAATTACAGCCAATTATTCACAAAGGTAATTAATTCACGTTCTGAGAAAGAGAATTGTAGCATCTTTTTAAAAGGGATTGCATTAACTGTTGCTTAAACAGGGCAGAAAACACAGCTATGATTGAGCAGTGCCATTTTCAGTCCTGGATGTTACCAATGACCATTGCTCGCTGTGATGTAAGAGAGCAACATTTACCATTCTCTCTGTGACATCACCTTCTGCAACTCCTGTCCTTCCTAAAGCACATTCCCATGTAATCATAGGAGGTGTAAACTCTTCCCTTTCATTTCTTGCCTTTCCATTGTCTAGGAAAGCAAATGCTTCTTCCAGGTGAAACAGTAATTAACTTGTACTTATTTTAATTTTACTGCTCAGAATCTTGTCTTCTTGACATTGGGAAGACCAAATGCAGATTATGTGAATTATTTTCTGAATACCTTCGGTCAGTGTGTAAATATGCCTATATATTTCTATTTGAATGCTCCCTGACCTCCTACACTGATCCAATGAATCTCAATGTTAAGTTGAGGAACATGACTTCACCTGTTAATTAATTACTTTACATTCTTCTGCACTAATTACCATGTTCAACTATTTCAGACTATAACAAATGTTCTCACTTTTTCAGACAGCTGGTGCTGATAATGATTCTGCCGTTGTGCTTTACATCTCCTCTAGACTCAGATTTATTTCTTTACTTGTCCCATTAGCACTACAATTTGCACTAATCCCATTCTTCACTTCATCTCTCCTGCTTTCCATTCAAGAGTTTTACATTTGTTCTTCCCCTCTCTCCCCATTTTCTTGCTCAAAACCTTTTAAAGCCTGCACCACTTTGTAGTTCCAATGGGAAATGTTTCAGATTGCCAGCATTTTTCTTTTTGTGCTTGAATTAATTGTTGGGCCCGCTTCTTCGCTCTGAAGAATGCACAGCGCAACATGTTAACCAAAGTCTTACACAAGGGGAAAATGCTGTTTGTTTTGTCATGGACTGTCCTGTTTACTTCACTGCATCGATCAGGGACTTTTAGAGGTTGATGCAGTAAAGCCCTCAGATCTCATTCTTTTACTGCTATGGGATGGGGGTGTGAGTGGGGGGGGTGGGGTGGGGGGCTGATATATGACATTACATTGTTGTTTTGTGCCTCTCCTGATACTTATTGCCACTGAATTCAATAATGATCAGGAGCAATGCAAAGTAAAATGCTGATTTTTCGTCATCCATTTTATACCAATGCACAAAGCCTACATTATTGCATCATTTGTCAAACATACGTTTAATCCCTTAGCACATTGAGTTCTACTTGTAGAGCATTCTCTACAGTAACTAATATCTAGAAACTTATGAATCATCAGCTTAACATTGATATTTAGATCATTAATCAAAACAGCAAAAGTACTAACTCTGGCCCCTACAGAGCACTGATGTTATTGCAGTAGGAATCTTTACATATTTATTGAATATTCTGTTCAAAATGTCACATTTTCTCCAAAACTCTTCCATTTCATGCCTCCTTAGATATGGTGCACTTTAGTATTTTCAATCAGAAGCATTTCAATCTAAGAGAGAAAAAATAGTTTATTTTGATCTTGCAATTCATCAAATTCAAACTATTCAAGATAATCACAACCTACCTGTCTCCATCACTGACTTCCCGAAAGTTAATGGCAGGAAGGGAAGGGATGGTAGGATAGTTCCCGTAGTAGTGAGCCCCTTTAAGGGCTGAGGGTCATGTGATTCAATCACCCAATGGAGTAGGAATACATGAATCTCAGGTCTGAGCGTGAGGTTTTTACCATCAGAATTGATACTGGAGCTGAGCAGAGATGTCTCATACGAAACTATATGATTATTACATTAGTGATGAGGACAATTGAAGAGCCTGAAATGGCAGCAAAATATGTGAAAGAGACCTCGTACGAAACAGCCCAGCGTAAGTCCACTTGGGTCAAATCTGAAAAGAGGAAATCAGCAATATGCCTATCTTTGGCAACATAGAATCATTTGATGCAAATTCTGAAGACTGGGCACAATCTGTGGGAAATTTATAAAATTCCTTTTCAGGCTAATGTAATAGAGGGGGAGATTAAGATGAAGATTATATTGCTCACTGTGTGTGGGACCCACACAAAAAAAAGATCAGAAACTTAACATTCTTGGATAATCCTGATACCAAAACTTTAGCAGAGCTTGTGGAACTAGTAACCATTCTAAGCCCTCAGTAATATTGCAAAGATACAATTTAACTAAACAAAGAGAGCCCCAGGAGAGATTATTGCAGCCTATGTAACAAAGTTAAGACAAATAGTGACACATTGAGAGTTTGGTTCAGTACTGAATGACATGTTGAGGGATAATTTGGTATGCTGTGTAAACAGATAGCACTCTGTCGATAGAGCATAAACAGTTCTATCGACAAAACTATTGGCAGAGCAAGAATTAATTTTTAAAAAGATGCTGGAAGTGGCCTCAGCAATGGAAAATGCAGAGAAGGGGCCCCAAATCTGCAAAGTGTGCAGAACTGTGAGGTCCACCAAGTTTGCAGAAAGTTGCTAGCAGCAATAGCGTTGAAAGTGAGTGAACTGGTTTATTTTACTTTATTTATTAGTGTCATAAGAAGGCTTAAATTAACACTGCAGTGAAGTTACTGCGAAAACCCCCTAGTTGCCACACTCCGGCGCTTATTCGGATACACTGAGGGAGAATTTAGCATGGCCAATGCACCTAATCAGCGCGTCTTTCATACTGTGGAAGGAAACTGGAGTACCTTAGGGAAACCCTCACAGTCACTGGGAGAACGTGCAGACTCCGCACAGACTGTGACCCAAGCCAGGAATCGAACCCACGTCCCTGGCACTGTGAGGCAGTGGTGCTAACCACTGTGCTACCCCACCCCATATAATTACTGTGGCTACAAGAACAGATCAGAATGCTAGGAACTCACTTCCTGACTCCTCACATCCTGTTCACCAACTAAGGCACAAGTCAGGGGTGTGATGGAGCATTCTCCTCTTATCTGGATTAGAGTGGTTCAAAAAGGTGGGCACCATCCAGGCCAAAGCAGCCCATTTGCTTAGCACCCATTCTATAAATACTAACTCCCTCCATCACCAACACAAAGCGTTAGCCACGTGTACAATCTACATAATGCACTGCAGGAACTCAGCGAACAGTGTCTTCCAACTCACAACCACTCTCATCTAAAAGAAAAGGGAATTTCCTGGAAGTTGCCCTCCAAGCTACTTACTATCCTGACTTGGAAATATACTACCATTCCTTCACTTTCATCAAATCAAAACCCTGGAACTCCCTCTCTAATTGTACTGTGGATGTACATAGACAACATGGACCATGGTAGTTCAAGAAAGAAGCTTTTTACCACCTGGTCAAGGGCAACTAGGGATGGGATGAGCAATAAATGCCAGTGATGAATGAAAAAAAATTGGCCTTCACTATAATTGCACTTATCTGTAGAAACAGAGCAGTGGGGGACAGACAGGTAGGTGAGAGAGGATGGGAGTGCATTTAAGATAACAAGTATAGTTAACCTCTCCAATTTTGCTTCCTAAAAGAGCTGCAACATTTATTAAAGGAGCTATTTTTGCCTGCATCCAGAACTTGAACTTCTTAGCATTTTACCACATTCTCCTCAACCCATCCTATTTTCCCAAGAATATTAGGGCCATATACTCTTCCAGTGCTCTTTCTAAGGATCACGCTGAGGGCAACACGGTGGCACAGTGGTTAGCACTGCTGCTTCACAACTCCAGGGATCTGGGTGCAATTCTGGCCTTGGGTGACTGTGTGGAGTTTGCATGTTCTCCTCATAATGGGTTTTCTCCGAGTGCTCCAGTTTCCTTCCATAGTCCAAAGATGTTCAAATTAGATGGATTGGCTATGCTAAGTTGTTCCTTAGAATCCAAAGATGTGTAGGTTAGGGGGATTAGATGGATAAATATGTGGGGTTATGGGGATAGGGGAAGGGGTGGGCCTGGGTACAATACTCTGTTGAAGAGTCCGTGCAGACTTGGTGGGCCAAATGACTCTTTCTGCACTGTAGGGATTCTATGATTTCCTGTATATACAGTGCTTCAGACTGGAACAATACATCTGTGCCAGCATCTGTTAATGAGTCACCTCTGAATGATAAGTGGAATACAGAAACCCTATCTTTCCTGTCATTGCAGCTATTCACTGAAGACAATTCCGTTGCTGCATTGCCCTCCAGGGGCTGGTGAACAAAAGAATTTGTGTTGTACCTGACCTTGGTTGTTCAAACGCAGAATCAAAGATAATTATTTATTTCATTTTTGCAGACAAGTGCATATAAATACGTAGAAGCCAGTATTGATGGATCAGTTACGGTGATGTCAAGTTTGGGAAGAAAGTAATATATTTTCCGCTACATAAATGACAGTCTAATATTCATCACAGTTTGTTTTCAAGATTTCATCAGTGTGGAGCTTTTCAGATTATTTGGCATAGAAGACAAAAGGCGTCATCCTATGACAGTGAACCTCAGAGCTTAGCAGAGCTGTCACAATAATTAGGAACATGTCTGTCCAGCTATGTTTCAATAATCAGCCACTGACAGTATCATTCCAATACAGTTTAGCACAAATAAGTCAACCTGTCGTGACATATGTGAATTGTACTCAATATTTTCAGTAAATTACAGATAATTTTTTCTATGGTTATTAATTCTGAGATAATAAAGGATTAATACAACGTAATGCTCGGTTTACTTCAATGTCACAAACCCTGCATAATACCACATTTCTCCATGTGTGCTCTTCTGCCCACATCTCTCCAACTTATATGTAATTGGTTCTACACTTCACTTAGTATAATTACATGAAGAATTGAAAGATGTTTTTTCAAAATACTGCTTTATTTTCTCTATTATTTCCTATAATGCTTATTCAGAGTTGTCTATGCAGAAAAATCAATAAGAATTTTGAAAAGTAAATTGTCAGAGGATTGTGTCATTTGCAATCTGTCGGCTGGCTTTCAAACAGACAATTTAAGTTCACAAGAAGCAGAAACATGTGTTAGTCTACAAAGAGTCATTTGGTGGTATAGAACTTGATTATTGCTGAAAAATGACAGATTATTGAAGCTCATCATCTTCCCCTCATCAGAATAATTTACAAGAATACCAAATGTAAAAGGAACAACAAATTATACTGCACTAGAACAAAGTGTTGATTAGTTGGCAAGTAGACTGTGGTTGGTAGAAGCATTGCCATGGAGAATGCATTAGTTAACCGATGACTGACAGTCAACTGCCAAAATGTGTTCAAATTCCAACCAGATATTTGATTGGGCAATGAACCAGAGATTGGCAGTCACCAATTCTATTTAATTGAAAAAGGTGCAATAAAGACATAGAAACTAGGAGAAAGAATAGACAATTCAGCCCCTCAAGTTGCTCTACCATTCCATCGCACTATGGCTGATATCACCTGAGCACCATCTCCATCTTCCTGCCTGCTCCCCATAGCCCTACATGTTGCTACAAATTAAAAACCTATCTATTCCCCTCCTTCAATTTGTTTAGTATTCTGATGTCCACTGCTCACTGAGGTAAAGCATTCCACATGTTCATGAGCCTTTGAGTGAAGTAAAACTATGGCCTCCCTTTCTAGAATGTTCAACAAGGGGAAATATCTGTTCTATGTCTACCCTGTCAATTCCCTTTAGCATTTTATATGACTCAATTAGACCCCTTCTCATTCTTCTAAACTTCAGCATGTCTAGACCTACACTGTTCAATCTCTCTTCATAAGACAAGTCCTTTATCCCTGGAATCAATCTGGTGAACCTTCCCCAATGCACTTACGTCGTTCCTCATGAAAATTGTGTGCAGTATTCCAGATGTGGTTTCACCAATGCTGTATACAATAACTGCACTTTCCTACTTTTATGCTCTATTCCATTAGTAATGAATGCCAAACTTAAACTTGGGTTCCTTATTACCTGCCACACCTGCATACTAACTTTCTATGATTCATGTGTGTACATATTCTTGCTACCTGCAAAGGACAAAGCTCTATGTATTAATATATCAAAATATATCTTGTATTAATATATCTTGTATAAGATAACATTACTTTATCAAGAGATAATGTATCATAATCCAAAAATCATTATCCATTAAACTTATGAGTGCAGCAACCCGGGCAGTTGAGTGCAACTTTAATGATTCCATGCATGCTCAAATAGATGATATTGCCATGGAACCCCTCTACAGCCAGCTCTTGAAAGCATCTTTGTTGGGTCCCATGAGAAACGTATGCTTGATGAAATGACACTTAACCTCCTTTCCCTTGCATATTTTCAATCTGTAGATGATACATTTGTTATATTTGAATCCATAGCTGTGTATAAGGATTTCCTTAACATTTTAATGGACTCCATCTTGTGGTCAAACCTACCTAATGGAGCAGTGAAATTAGCTTCTTTTTCTTGACATACTATTTAAGAAATCTGCTAAAGGATTCTCTACTACCATCTACCACAAGCCCACATTCTACATACATTCGTCAATGTAGCCATAGGGATTCTTACAATTCCATCCACTATTGATTTAAGTTTAATGATGACCATTGAACAATTGTGAAAGCCCCAATGGTCTTTTATGGAAAGAAATTTGTTGTCTTCACCTGGCCTGGTCTATGTGTGACTCCAGACCACAACAATGTGTTTGAATCTTAAATGTCCTCTGAAATGGAAGGCAGTTAGGGATGGGCAATAAATACTGGCCCAGCCAGCGTTGCCCACATCCCATAATTTTTTTTTAAATTCAACTAATTTTTAAAAAGCTGGTAATAGCAAACATGAAATTAACATCAATTGTTGTAAAAAAAAACACATGGTTCATTGATGCCATTCAGGGAAGGAATGTGACTCCAGACCCACAGCAAAATGATTGACTCTTAACTGTTTTCTGAAGGATAATTTGAGATGGGGAAAAATGCTGGCCTTGCTTGCAATAGTCACATCCAACAAACAAATAAAAGAAAGGTGATGATGACCACCTATCTTCTTGAATCCCTGCAGTGATGTGGCATAGATGGACTCAGGAGGTGAATTTTATGGGAGGGCATTGTATTGCTTGCATCCCTGGCTGTCAAAGGGAAACCCAGCAACAAAAAACACTGGGGATGAACTTGATGAGATGAGAGTGGAACAGGAAATCCTGTCCTCAAGAGCTACAAGCCAGAATAGACCCAGCAGTGGGTCTGGGGACCCAGAACACAATAGTGGCCATTGCTGTACAAGGGAATCATGGGAAGAAAATGCATGGATGCTGGATTTACAAGTTAGTCAGGGAGGGATCAGTGACCCCAATGAGGGGAGAGGGACTATGAACTTGTATAATGTTTGAAATGATACTTGAAACTTCTACATCTGATGTGCTAAGTGTAATTTTACAAGCTGTGAAAGGGGAGGCCGGGGGGTAAGCAAAAAGTGGATTGGGCCACCCTCTTAGGGAGCATACCCAAGTGGGCATCGGAGGCTCCCCCCAAGAGAAGATATTCTCTTTTGTAAAATGCCTTGAAGGGACAGCAGCATGACATCATTAGGAGGGAAGTGTGTCATGTGATCCAGTGATAGTTTCACTTTGGCCCATGAACAGAAACTACAGCACAGTGTTCTTCTGCTGTTGTGTTCAAACTGTCTACCTTTATATAAATGTTCTCATGTTCCTAGTCTCAATAAATGAATCCACAATGAACTTACCCAATCCCTTATGTGGAATTGATGCACTTTAAGAGCATAATACCCCTTCTCCTCCCCACCTTTAATTTTGAGTTGGGAAGGTAGGGGGCTGGCCACTTTCTTTCCTTCCTTCCTTCCCCTACCCATCATTTTATGGTCGTAGAGGCATGAACAGGCACTTAAGGGGCCTTTAATTGGCAATTTAAAGGCTGCAATAAATCCAAAGGCAGGCAGACCAGCTAGGTGATTTGGAACTGGCTGTTGAAAGGGACTTGACCAGTTAATTTAGTGCACATTCAGGAAAGTGTAGGCTGCCACTATCCACCAGTGGTGAAGAGAGTGAATGTTTAAGATGGAGGGATGCCAATTATGTCTGCTGCTTTGTATTAGATTGTGTCCAGCTTGAGTGTTATTGGAGCTGCACCTATCAAGTGCAGCATATTCCATCACACTCCTGACTTTTGCCTTTGGACACACTTGGGGGAGGAGGGGCTGTGGTCAGGAATGAGTTAGCCACCACATCCTTCCCATTCTCTGGCCTGTCCTTGTAGCTGCGGTACTTATATGACTCACCCAATTAAATTTCTTGGGTCCCCATTCACCGGACCACAAAGGCAGCTGCATTAAATCAGAAATTTCAAAGTCCCTTCTATCTGATATGATTTGTTATTGTCACGTGTATTGGGATACAGTGAAAAGTATTGTTTCTTGTGCGCTATGCAAAGTATTCCGTACATAGAGTACATAGGGGAGAAGGAAAGGAGAGAATGCATATTGCACCGTTCCAATCATGCGTTAGGGTGTAGAGAAAGATCAACTTAATACAAGTCTGATGGCAGCAGGGAAGAAGCTGTTCTTGAGTCAGTTGATAGGTGACCTCAGACTTTTGTATCTTTTTCTCAATGGAAGAGGGTGGAAGAGTGTGTCGGGTCCTTGATCATACTGGCTGTTTTTCCTAGGCAACAGGAAGTGTAGATGGAGTCAATGGATGAGAGGCTGGTTTGCATGATGGACTGGGCTATGTTCAGAGCCCTTTGTCATTTCTTGGGGGTCTTGGAGCAGGAGCCAAAACAAGCTGTGATACATCATCTTGTCAGTGTCTTGATAATCATTGGTATTTGTACAATTGGTATGTTTATTGACCTCTTATAATTGTAGGATTTGAGAGTTTTATTGCCTATATCCTGCCTTAAAAATGCAAAGGGACAGAACATTTCAAAACTGATTTCTGTTTTAGTGTTTATTTGCACAGGTCAACTCGCCATTGTGAGTCTTTACTCACTTAACCTTTGTTTTCTCACAAAGATCAAGTTAGCAAACTCAACAGTAGCTAATCTGACTTAATATAATCATGCCTTAGGCACATTCAATAAGGTGCCTCGCAAAAGGTTGCTGCAAAAGATTAAAGTACACGGAGTTGGGGTAAAGTGTTAGTGTGGATTGAGGATTGGCTATCTAACAGGAAACAGAGAGTTGAAATAAATGGGTGCTTTTCCGGTTGGCGGTTGATGACTAGTGGAGTGCCGCAGGGATCGGTGCTGGGTCCTCTCTTTACCATAAACATAGACGATCTGGAGGAGGGGACCGAGTGTAGGGTAACAAAGTTTGCTGATGACACAAAGATGAGTGGGAAAGCAAATTGTGTGGAGGATACAGAAAGTCTGCAGAGAGATTTGGATAGGCTAAGTGAGTGGGCGAGGATCTGGCAGATGGAGTATAACGTTGGCAAGTGTGAGGTTATCCATTTCGGAAGGAATAATAGTAAAACAGACTATTGTTTAATTGGTGAAAAATTACAATGTGCTGCTGTGCAGAGGGACCTGGGGGTCCTTGTGCATGAATCGCAAAAATTCAGTCTGCAGGTGCAGCAAGTGATCAAATGGAATGTTAGCCTTTATCACGAGGGGATGGAGTATAAAAGCAGGGAGGTCTTGCTGCAATTGTAAAGAGTACTGGTGAGGCCACAACTGGAGTACTGTGTGCAATTTTGGTCCCCTTGTTTGCGAAAGGATATATTGGCCTTGGAGGGAGTGCAGAGAAGGCTCACCAGGTTGATACCGGAGATGAGGGGGTTAGTTTATGAGGAGAGATTGAGTCGATTGGGCCTGTACTCGTTGGAGTTTAGAAGGCTGAGGCGGGATCTTATGGAGACATATAAGATAATGAAGGGGCTAGACAAGGTAGAGGTAGAGAGATTATTTTCACTTAGAAAGGAAACAAGAACTAGAGGGCACAGCCTCAAAATAAGGGGGAGTCACTTTAGAACAGAGTTGAGAAGGAACTTCTTCTCTCAGAGGGTAGTGAGTCTTTGGAATTCTTTGCCCATTGAAGCAGTGGAGGCTACCTCGTTAAATCTGTTTAAGTCACAGGTAGATAGATTTCTAATCAATAAGGGAATTAAGGGTTACAGGGAGCAGGCGGGTAAGTGGAACTGAACGACTATCAGATCAGCCATAACTTTATTGAATGGTGAGGCAGGCTCGAGGGGCTAGATGGCCAACTCCTGCTCCTATTTCTTATGTTCTTACATTCTCATTTCACAAGATGCACTGAAAATTAATCAATCACATTGTCAATTCATGCTATTCAATTCAAATTACATGTAAGTGGAGCTGGGGTTCACTGGGTGAAATTAAGAAGGTGAGTTCAATGTATCAATTATTGTGGATAGACTGATGTACTGGCCCAGAAAGAACTGGCTAGAGATATGGAAATTGGTACATTTTAAAACTGATGACTGCTGTTAGTGTCATGTTTGTGGTGATGGTTATCAGTAGCATAACTTGCAGAAGTTAACATAATTTGTGTCTGCTTCACTGATGAACTACCCTCCCTCAATTGAGTACCATTTGGGGCACTTAAAGTGCCAAGGGCACAGAATATAGTTTGGATTTTTAGGGCACTCCAATATCTATCACCAATTGGCTCAGCAGCACCAGTGCTTACCAAGCCTGGGGGAGTCCTAAAAGACACATCCGCCAGGCTGGGCTTATGGCAGGTGGTAGGAGAAACTTCATCGGGGGAAAAAAGTACCGAAACCCACCCTTAACAACATACCTACTGAAAATGCTACTGTCCATGAAAGCATTCATGGCAGTGACCACCATATAGTCTTTATAGAGGCATGGAACCATTTTCACATGAAGGATACAATCAACTGTGTGTGTAAATTGTGTAGCTTCTACAAATACATAAAGGGCAAAACAGCAACAAGGCAGAGTAGGCTTCTTCAGGATCAACAAGGTCATCTATTTCCAGATCCACAAGGGATGAGTGAGATCCTAAATGAATATTTCTCATCAGTATTTACTGTTGAGTAAAGCATGGATGTTAGGAACTTGGGGAAATAAATAGTGATGTCTTGAAGAGTGTACATATTACATGGAAAGGCATGCTTGAAGTCTTGAAGGTAGATAAATCCCTGGGACCTGATGAAGTGTATCCCAGGACATTGTGGGAGGCTAGGGATGAAATTGTGTGTCCCGTGGTAGAGATATTTGAATCATCGATAGTCACGGGTGAGATGCCTGAAGATTGGAGAGTGGCAAATGTGCCTTTCTTCAAAAGGGCTGCAGGAAAACTATAGGCCAATGAGCCTCACATCTGTGGTAGGTAACTTGTTGGAAGGTATTTTGAGAGACAGGATCTACAGGCATTTAGAGACACAAAGACTGATTAGGGACAGTCAGCATGACTTTGTGGGTAGAAAATCATGTCTCACAAATTTGATTGAATTTTTTGAAGGGGTAACCAAGAAGGTAGATGAGGGCAGTGCAGTTGATGTTATTTACATGGACTTTAGCAATGTCTTTGACAAGGTACCACATGGTAGGTTGTTGCATAAGGTCAAATCTCATGGGATCTAAATGGATACAAAATTGGCTTGATGACAGAAGCGGAAGGTGATTATAGAGGAATATTTTTCAAACTGGAGGCCTGTGACCAGGAATGTACCTCAGGGATCAGTGCTGGGCCTACTGTTATTTGTCACTTATATTAATAATTTGAATGAGAATATAGGAGGCATGATTGCTAATTTAGCAGATGACACCAAGACTGGTGGCACAGCGGACAGTGAAGGAAGTTATCTCCAATTGCAACGGGACCCCAATCAATTGGGACTGTGGGCTGACGAATGGCAGATGGAGTTTAATTTAGATAAATTTAGATGCATTTTGGTAGATGGAACCAGGGCAGGACTTATTCAGTTAGTGGTAGGGTATTGGCGAGAGTTACAGAACAAAGAGATCTAGTTCTGTGGATAGACTGATGTACTGGCCCAGAAAGACCTGGCTAGAGATATGGAAATTGGTACATTTTAAAACCTGAAAGGCATGGATAAGGATAGCCTATTTTTATGCTGTAAACCTCTGTGACTCAATAACTCTATTGACTAGTGTGCTAAATGGAATTGATCCAGCAATTAAGAATTTCTCCATGAAACAGTGTCAGTCATTAGGCAAACAAGAATTTTATTCAATTATAATCTATCACCTTATGACCTGCTGTATTTGCCACTCACGACCTGGGAAAGATGGGTACAGATTGTGCCAAACACTGAGGCCTGCGATCTTGCCGGGTTGCAGGCCTGAGTTGCTGTTATAAGCTGTTTCAATATCACACATCTACTCTGAGCAGCCTGGGCTGCAGATCTGAAAGACCGGCTTAAGACAAATGGATGTCAGGCTGAGAGTTCTGATACTTTTTAGGCTGGTCTGTCAGTGTCAGGTCAATTTTATCAACTATGCTCCTGCTTCCCTCCCTCAGGAAGCTTTCTGATTCTGATTTTTTAAAAAAGACACCAAGAATTCACAAAGCTGCCCATATGAGTGAAGCTGCAGCAATTGAGAGTGGTCCTGATGAAAAGTGGTCAGTCAAACCCCTGTAATTTTATAACATGTGGTGTGTGGGGGTGTGTGGGTGTGTGTTGGGGTAGTGGAGGGGGGACATTTCTGGGAGTTAGGAGATGTAGATGTGTAAGTTGGGAGGTTAGGGGTTGGATGTTTTGTGGAGGGGTTACACTCAGTTGGAAGGGAGGCAGGAGGAGGTGTTACACTGAGAGATTGCAGATGGAGAAGGAAGGAAGTTGAAGGAAGGGATATGGGGGATATTTACAAGAGATTTAATGGGGAAGTCAGAGTAGACTGGGGGGGGTGGCATTGAAAGGGATATTGCATAGAGCTTGGATGAGGAACTGAGAGGGTGTTGCTGGGAGGTTGGAGGGGGTTTTGCAGGGAGATTGGAGGGGGTGTTACGGGGAAGTTGGAGGGAGAGCTGAGGTGGTGTTACTAGGTGGCTGCAGGGGGAGTTTGGAATAGTGCTTGGGGAGATTGAAGTTTGTATTCAGGAGGGGATATTTGCGGAGGTTGGGAGTTGCAGGGACGGTTTGCTGGAATGATGGGGGGAGTTTAGCTTCAGTTTTTTTTAAATGTAATGATTTCTCAACCATTTTCCTAACATCAGTTGATTGCTCCGTGATTAATTCTCCTTGCGGAATCCACAGTGGCTTCCAATTTTGCCATTGCTACAGTCACCCTATCTACTGCTGCAGGTGTAATGAAAGATTTATACAGCACCTTTTCATGATGTCCCAAATCACTTTGCAACCAATTAAGTGCTTTTGAGTTATAGTCACTGATGTAATGCGGGCAGTGTTATCAAATGGCACAGCAGACTCAAGGGGCCAGATGACCTACTCCTGCTCCTAATACATCTGTTTGTGAGTCAGTCTGGGATGGATGAGCTGGGCCCGGATGGCCTTTGTTAACCTTAATTGTCTTGTGAAGAGAGGCTGGAATCATGGCTGGAGTTCCATTTATTTTGTGGCTAATGAAAGTTTACTGTGAGCTTTGTGGGGGGAGGTTGCCAGGACAAGAATGCTTAATGTGCTCAATCTATGGTGGGAACTTTTTACAAGGTTTTTGAGACAGTGAAATATTATGATGAAGTTGTGTTGAAAAGGAGAATTTGATTTGATTTATTATAAGTTGTGACGCACAGACATACCGAAGGCCCAAAAATAGGAAAAGGAATTGGGTATAGGATTTCTCTCCCTGGCCCTGCACTCTATCTTTACAGTAATGCTGTGAGACCAAACCAGATTCAAAGAGTGTTCGGAGATCATGCTAGGAGCAACACTAGATATACCTAAAAAGAGGTGCCAACTTGCTGAAGGCAGTACTACCTGCCTGCTAGGTAGTGGGAGCAGAATGCTATAGATAAATCTAAGTAATCCCACAGCCAACAGATCAGATCAAAGTTGCCACATCCAGTCCACACCCCAATTACATAAAACAAAGGAGGATTTGGCTCCATGAACATCCACTTTCTCAATGGTGAAGGAGGCAGTACACCTGAGCAAAAGACAAGACTGAAGTATTTCCAACCGTCTTCAGCCAGAGGGCCAAGTAGATGATCCATCTCATCCTGATCCAAAAACAGATGTTAGTTTTTAACCAACTTCATTCAATCAACATTGCATCAAAAACAGCTGAACGCACTGGACACAGCAGAGGCCATGGGTCCTGATAACATCCCAGCTGTAGTGCCAAAGTTTTGTGCTGCAGAAACAGCTGCATCTCTAGCCAAGCTACACTTAGAAAACTGGCGCTACTTGAAATTTGCCAGGTTGGAAATTGCCCAGGTATACCCTATCCATAAAAAAGCACAACAAACTCAATCCAGCCAATTTACTGTACAATTGGTCAACTCCCAATAAGCACCAAAATCATGGAAGGGGTCATCAACAGTGTTATTAGATGGCACTTACTCAGCAATAACCTGTTCATTAACACTCAGATTGGATTGCACCAGAACCACACAGCTTCAGACCTCATTACAACCTTGGTCCAAACACAGAAAAAAGAACTCAATGCCAGAGATGAGGTGAAAGTCACTGCCTTTCAATTCAAGGCACCATTTGATCAAGTGGCAGCATCTGGGAGCTCTAGAATAATTAAAGTCAATGGAAGCAATTTTGCCCCTATTCGCCCACAAAAGTGGGTGCAATATCTCATGAGAATGGGTAACGAGATTTTTGCTAATAAGATCTTGTTTACCGATTTTCCCTGCCCCTGGTGCTGTCATGCGGCTCTCACTAGCCATAAACCTCATTTTAACATACTTTAATAAATTATAATGTAACTAAAGAGCTTCCTCACCATATATTCCCCCTACATTGAGAATCCCTCGCCCCCAACTTGACAACATGTGGAGAGGTTTACAATAGGTGGGCGGCTGAGGGACTTCACTGGAGCATTCTGGGAGAAGTCAGCCCAGCAACGTCTACTAAGAAGTGGGAAGCAGAAGATTTGGTGTCAAGGAGCAGTAAGCCCGAAACACCACTTTAGTGTTCCCCTCCCTCCCTCCTTTTCTGATGGAAAAGAAGGGTACTATGAGGAGGTAAAAGCAAAGATAAGAGTTTAATAAATTTTCTTAAATAACTTAATTGGTGATAGATATGTTGGTCAGTCGGGTTAGGTGCTGCACTTGTGAGATGTGCCACGCTTCCAGTATCTCGCAGGAGTGCATCTGCAGGAAGTACACCCAATTGCAGCTCCTTAGAGACCGCATGGATGGGTTGGAGCAGCAGTTGAATGCACTTAGAAGCATGAAGGTGGCAGAAAGCATCATAGACAGGAGTTTACTGATTTGGTGACACCCAAGGTGAAGGCAGATAGGTGGGTGACTACTAGAAGTGGCAGGCAGTCAGTGAAGGAATCCCTTGTGGTCATTCCCCTCATATAAGATTATGAAGGGAATAGATAAGATGGAAGCAGGGAAGTTGTTTCCACTGGTGGTTAAAACTAGAACTATGGGGCATAGCCTCAAAATAAGGGGAAGCAGGTTTAGGACTGAGTTGAGGAAGAACTTCTTCACACAAAGGGTTGTGAATCTGTGGAATTCCCTCCCAGTGAAGCAATTGAGGCTACCTCATTGAATGTTTTTAAGACAAGGATAGATACATTTTTGAACAGTAAAGGAATTAAGGGTTATGGTGAGCAGGCGGGTAAGTGGAGCTGAATCCACAAAAAGATCAGCCATGATCTTATTGAATAGCGGAGCAGGCTCGAGGGGCCAGATGGCCTACTCCTGCTCCTAGTTTTTATATTCTTGTGTTCTAACAAATATACCATTTTGGATACTGTTGGGAGGTGGGGGGAATGGCCTATCAGGAGATAACAATAGCAACAGCCTGAAAAAGTGGCATCATGGCTGGCTCTGTTGTTAAGCAGGGAGGGATAAAGAGAACTAGAGCAATAGTTATAGGGGACTCTATAGTTAGGGGTACAGATTGGTTCCTGTCTGGACATGAAAGAGATTCCAGGACAGTGTGTTGCCTCCCTGGTGCTGGGGTCCAGGATGTCTCTCAATGGGCAGAAAGCATTCTGAAGGGAGAGGGTAAGCAGCCGGAAGTCAAGGTACATAATGGTAATAACAACATAGGTAGGAAGCATGATGAGGTCCTGTAGCAGGAGTTTAAGGAGTCTAGGGTTATAATTTCAGGATTACTCTTTGCGCCATATGTTAGTGAGGCTCAAAATAGGAAGATAATACAGCTCAACACATGACTAAACAGCTGGAGTAGGAGGGAGGTTTCAGATATCTGGACCATTGGGAACTCTTCTGGGGCAGGTGGGACCTGAACAAGAAGGACGGATTGCACCTAAACTGGAGGGGCATGAACATTCTGGCCGAGAGGTTTACTAGTGTCACATGGGAGAATTTAAACTAGTTTGCTTTGGAAACCAAAGCAAAGGCGAATAAGCTGAAGGAGAACCAGACAGAAGGGCCAAGAAGACTCAGAGAAAAAGTAAGCAGGGTGTGATTGCTCATCAAAGAGGGTCTGGTGGACTGAAGTGCATTTATTTCAATGCGAAAAATGTAACAGTTAAGACTGGTGAACGTAGGACTTGGATAAGTACTTGGATCTATGATGTTGTTGTCATTATGGAGAGTTGGTTCAGGGAAGGATAGGATTGACAGCTTAGCATTCCAGGATACAGATGTTTCAGGCTGGATAAAGGGGAATGTAAAAGGGGTGGGGGAGTTGCACTATTGGTTCCAGAGAAAATCAAAGCTGTGCTGCAGGAAGGCACCTCGGAGGGCTCATACAGCAGGACAATATGGGTAGAGTTCAGGAATAGGAAAAGTGTAGTCACAATATTCGGGGTTTACGATAGACCTCCCAACAGCCAGCAAGAGATAGACGAACAGATATGTAGGCAGATTTTGACAAGTGTAGAAGTAACAGGGTTGTTGTGGTGGGAAATTTTAACTTCCCCTATATTGACTGGGACTCACTTAGTGCTGAGGGTGTGGATGGGACATGAGGACGGCCTTAACTGGGATCTTGGGTTCATGTCATACTATCTGTAACCCCCATGACTTGCCTGGGCTTGCAAAATCTCACTAACTGTCCTGGCTGGAGACAATATACATCTCATTAACCTGTGCTTAACCCTCTCTCCACTCACATTATCTGTACCTTTAAGACTTGATTACCTGTAAAGACTCATATTCTAACTATTATTTTGCAAATTGAGTTTGGGCCTGATTCTACCAATCGGAGGCTAAGGGCCGGATCTGGATGTAAAACGGATCCGAGTCCGGAATCTTCGTTCCAGCGCGCCCATACGCTTTTTGCCGGCTCTAATCCGGTCTGCGCTGTGGGCGGGGTTTAGCGCTGCCAGAACGATCGGAGCTCTGAACTGTGCATGCTCAGTTCGAAAAATATCTGAAACAGCACACCTGGGCGTGAAAGACAATAACAGAGAGAGCCAGGGGCGGGGGGATGAGCCACAATCGGACCCCGCTGGGAAGCAGGCCCCTCCAGCAGACCTCCCCCATGGTCAGACCTCCCCTGGGAGGCAGGCCCACCCTCCCCGCCCCCCCAACCCTGATCAGAATCCCCTCCGGAGGCAGGCCCCGCCCTCGGCAGAGCACACCCCCAACCTGCCTGGATTGCTGCTGTCCCTTCACCATCCTTTTGACCTGCACTCATTAATGTGGAGATGCCAGCTTTGGACTGGGGTCAACACAGTAAGAAGTCTCACAACGCCAGGTTAAAGTCCTGTTGGACTGGTGTTGTGAGGCTTCTTACTGCACCCGTTGGACAGCCTGCAGCACCTTCCTGGCCTCCCGCTGGCATCTGCCGGAGGAGGGGGGGGTGTCAGATGGATCTCTGGTTGGGTGGGTGAGGTAGTGGAGATTCTCCCAAGACCATCCTCCCACCATCCACCTCCCGGGGGTGGGGGGGGTAGTAGGGTGGATTGCGGGAGGGTGTGCTCTGCCAAGGGGGGCCTGCCTCCCACGGGGGTCCAATCACGGGGGTGGGGCGGGGGTGTCTGCGGGAGGGGGTCTGCCTCCCAGGGAGTTCAGATCGCAGGGGGATGGGCCTGCCGGGATGGTTAGCGGGGGTGCGGCGAAGGGTGTTCGAGGAGGATGGGCTTCGGAGGTTCCCCTGAAGAATTGGAATCCACTTCGGATTTTTATTCTGCAGGTTGATAACAGCGTGGATCCAGAAGGGATCCGAACACGGTAAAGTGGGATTTGGCAGTACAGTTGGGCACGTGGTTCATTAAGTCGATCTAAATACATGTTAATGCACTTAAATCGTCTGGCCCGATTGGGACGCGAACTGGATCCATGCCCAAATCGGGTGTCGGTAAAGGCGCGATCTGCTCGGAATCGGGTGCAGATCGCGTTCCAGGCCCAATGCCCGAATTTACCGTGAATTTTTGGTGAAATCGGACCCTTTGTGTCTTTATATGTCCTGTTTGTGGACAGAACTCCCACTCACCTGACGAAGTGGCAGTACTCTGAAAGTTTCTGGCTTGTGCTACCAAATAAAGAGACTTCTTATTGTACAGGGGAGGATAAACTCAATCTGCCATTCATCAGTCCATTGGCCCAATTAATCAAGATCCCATTGCAATCTGAGATAACTTTCTTCATCGTCCACTAGACCACCAATCTTGGTGTCATCTGCAAACTTACAAACCATGCATCCTATATTCTTAACCAAATCATTAATATAAATGACAAATAACAGCAGACCCAGCACTTATCCCTGAGGCACACCACTGGTCACAGGCCCCCAGTTTGAAAAATAACCCTCTAAAACTACCCTCTGGCTTCTTCATCAAGCCAATTTTATATCCATATAACTACCTCACCCTGGATCCCATGAGATTTAACCTTATGCAGCAACCTACCATGTGGTACCTTATCAAAAGCATTGCTAAAGTCCATGTAGACAACATCAACTGCACTGCCCTCACCTACTTTCTTGGTTACCCCTTCAAAAAACTCAATCAAATTTGTGAGACATGATTTTCCGCTCAGAAAGTCATGTTAACTGTCTCTAATCAGTCCTTGCGTCTCTAAATGCCTGTAGATCCTACTTCTCAAAATACCTTCCAACAACTTACCCATCACAGATGTGAGGCTCACTGGCCAGTCTTTCCCAGACTTTTCCCTGAAGCCCTTTTTAAACAAAGGGACAATATTTGCCACCCTCCAATCTTCAGGCACTTCACCTGTGACTATTGTTGATTCAATATTTCTGCTAGGAGACCCACAATTTCCTGGGATACACTTTATCAGGTCCTGGGAATTTATCTACCTTAATGCACTTTAAGGCTTCCAGCACCTCCTTTTCTACAATATGTACACTCCCCCTCAAGACATTACTATTTATTTCCTCAAGTTCCCTAACATCCATGCTTTTCTCAATCGTAAATACTGATGAGAAATACTCATTTACAATCTCACCCATCTCTTGTGGATCTGTACGTAGATGACCTTGTTGATCCTTAAGAGGCCCTACTCTCTCCCTTGTTACTCTTTTGCCCTTTATGTATTTGTAGAAGCCTTTTGGATTCTCCTTTGTCTTATTTGCCAAAACAATCTTGTGTCCCTTTTTTGCCCTCCTGATTTCTCTCTTAACTCCATTCCTACATCCCCTAAGCTCTTCAAGGGATTCACTTGATCCCAACTGCCTATGCATGTCATGCACCTCCTTCTTTTTCTTGACCAGGGCCTCAATATCCCGAATCATCCCGGGTTCCCTACTTCTGCCATCCTTGTCCTTCATTCTAAGAGGAATGTGCTTACCCTGAACTCTAGTTAACACACTTTTGAAAGCCTCCCACTTACCAGACATCCCTTTGCCTTCCCACAGACTTTCCCAATTAACTTTTGAAAGTTCCTGCCTGGTACCATCAAAATTGGCCTTGCCCCAATTTATAATTTTATATTTTGGGCCAGACTTATCATTTTCCATAGCTATGTTAGAACTAATAGAATTATGGTCACCGGTCCCAAAGTGAGCCCTCACTAACACTTCTGTCACCTGCCCTTCCTTATTTCCCAAGAGGAAGTCAAGTTTTGCCCCCTCTCCAGTCGGGCCATCCATGTACTGAATGAGAAATTCCTCACTCAGAATACACTCAACAAATTTCTCTCCATCCAACCCTCTAACACTATGGCTGTCCCAGTCAATGTTGGGAAAGTTAAATTCCCCGACTATTGCCACCCTACTTTTCTTGAAGCCATAAATAATCTTATATATTCACTTCTCAATTTCCTGCCGACTATTTGGGGGCCTATAGTACAAACCTATTAAAGTGATTTCCCTTTCTTATTTCTTGTGGTATGGAGGGCATTAGCTAAGAGGAGAGGTCGGAGAAACTTGGTTTGTTCTCACTAGAATGACAGAGGTTAAGGGGCAACCTGATTGAAGTCCACAAGATTGTGAGGGGCATGGACAGAGTGCTTAGTCAGAAACTTTTTCCCAGAGTGGAAGAATCAATTACTAGGGAGCATAGGTTTAAGGTGCAAGAGGTAAGGTTTAAAGCAGATGTGCGAGGCAAGTGTTTTTTACACAGAAGGTGGTGGGTGCTTTGAACTCGCTGCCAGGGGAGATAGCAGAAGCAGATATAATAATGACCTGTGAGGGGAGTCTTGACAAATATATGAATAGGATGGGAATAGAGGGATATGGTCCCCATAAGAGAAGGGGGTTTAATTTCAGTTGGGTAGCATGGTTGGTGCAGGCTTGGAGGGCCAAAGAGCCTGTTTCTGTGCTGTAATTTTCTTTGTTCTTTGTTTATCTTTGCATCCTGATATGTTCCCTTCATAGTCCCCAGCAGTGAGTCATATGAACTGGCGCTCTGTCACCAGCCCCTGGCATTCTAGCCTCTCTGGGGAATTCTCCTAATGTATTTGGGCTTCCTTGTGCTTGTGTGGAGGGGGGAGTCCCCCTTATCTTGGGGAGGGGAACGTTGCCCTGGTACCCCAAATCAATGTGAGGGTATTTCTTTTTAAAATGGCATCCGGATCTGTCTGGAGTTGGCACTGCCAACTCTATCAGGCTACGGCCTGTCAGAGTGATGGCATCAGAGATGCCTGCAGAATTTTATTTCTGTAAGTGCTGAAGTATCTGATGAGTAGTGAGTAAAACCAGTGCAGCTGGGGAGCTGTACACTGACTTTCACAACAGAGCCAGCACTTTGAGGAAAAAAACAGAAAATTTCACTCTGCATGTATTAAAGAGAAACTCCACTTACTGCAATCATAGCTGGCACAGTGGTTTTGGTTGTTTGAAACCAATCATGTCACAGCTTGGACACTGCTGCTTGAATTTCTCAGGGTAGTGTTCTCGGCATAATCATCTTCAATTGCTCCAAAGACCTTAGGGTAAAAAGGGTTTTTTCTTGTTGATTGCAAAGTATTTAGTTCTATTCATAACTCCTCAGATAATGAAGCAGTCCATGCCCACATAAAGGTCGACCTGGCCAAATGGCAAACAATATTCAGGCTAACCAAGTACCAGACAATAACCATCTCAAACAAGAAGACGTTTAACTATAGCCCCTTGATAGTAAATGATACTACCATAGTTAAATTACACACCATCAATATCTGGGTGTTACCATTTGTTAGCAACTTAATGTATCAGACACAGAGGTCTGAATTTCCAGTCATTCATACCAGTGGAACTCTCCTGCTCTGCCAGCAGTGCATCCCCTCTCATGGGTTTCCCACCAGCATGGGGTGACATCAATGAAATTCCCATTGATAGCAGCAGGACCAGAGAATATCACCGCTAGTAAGTAGCACACCGCCTCCTGCTGGCAGGAAACACACCGTTGGGAGGCAAGAAAATCTCTCCCATAAATACTGTGCTTACAAGAGTCTGGAATTCTACAGTGAGTTATTCATCTCGTCACTGCCCAGAGTTTTTCCAACATCAACAACTCACGCATCAGGACTTTAATAGAATACTCCCAGCGCGCATACATGAATGCAGTCCCAACAATACTCAAGATGTTCAACATCATCTAGAACAAAGCAGCACTGTATACAATCAACAAAATCCATTTCAGCAATTCACCACACATCCTTTGATAGCAACTTCCAACCCTGCAACCTTCTCAAAGGACAGTTAGGGATGGGGAATAAATGTTGGACTTAAGAGCACAATCCTCATCCCATGGATCAATAAATAAAAATATTACATATCTTAACAAAACGCACAAAGCGAGCCATGTTGCCTTTCTGATTTGAATTACATTTTGATGTTGAGTAGTATAATTTTTTTTTGTTGTTCCTTTATGTAGATAGATCCAAACAATTTTTTACAAGTCAAAACTAGAAAGAATAAATTCCAATTAAATGTTTTGAGGAAAAATGCTTCCAGAAGTAGTGTCAATAATCAATTATGTCTGTATTTAAAATATAGGATTTCTTTGCTAAAAGATACTTCACTTAATCAAATTCAGGGTCACAGGGATTCAGAGCCTTTCCTGACAAATACAGGGAATTAGATAGATATACCCAGGACAGAACATCAGTCCATCACAGGACACATGCTCAAGGGAAATTTACTGTGGCCAATTCACCTAACTTGCATGTCTTTGGACTGTGAGAGGAAACCAGCCCACCCAATGAAAACCCACCCAAAATGTGCAAACACCACACAGACAAACACCCACGCCCAGAATCAAAACCAACGTTAACCACTGTGTTATATATATATATATGTATACTGAAACTGAAGCCAAAATAAAGGTTAAACATTGAGTTTAATTTGATATTATATTTTGATTGCACAGTATTGAGAAGTATATGTAGCCTAATGAGCTGTTTCAATGAATATTGACCTGTTTTCTTTTTTCATTAAGATTCATGGTTGTTTTAACTTTTGCCATTTGTCATGTTTGTTTTATAAGGACTTGAGTAGCAGAGAGTATTGCAGTGGGGCTGCTGTTGGTTGTTTGGTGTGCCAAACACAGTACCATTTTTGGCTTAGAGGGAAATTGCTGTGTTTGACATAATAGGCTGGAATGATTCATAAGGTCTGTTTATATGTCCCTTTAAACCTATCTCCTGTTCCCACACCTATGTTTGGGAATCAAACAGAGCTAGGCATTCCCATAATCACAAAGAAGATCAGACCATCATACAGGGCAATCTACAGAATAATTAACACCCCTCTTTCAAAAAATGTTTGTTGTAAAGCATGAGAAACATGAAAAGGATTCATATCTTAGACTTGCATTTTTCTTAATTAGCAGGTTATGTTGAAAGCCAATTAGAACAATTAAATCTTAAATTTAGAATGTGTAGTAAGAAAACAATTCAATTAAACAATAGAACATTTAATACTTCAGATTCAAATCAATTAACTATGGGTCATATTTTGAGGTCAGCGGCAAATGAATGTCATTAGCTACACATTATAGTTGCATTTGCCCTTAGACTTTTATACAGACATTTCCCGTCAGCCAAGTATCCGAAAGGTGCATCACCCTCTACAGGGGTTCTGAGCCCAGTGTGAATAAGACAATCAAAATGTGTCAGATTAAAGAATTTATAATGAGCAACACAGAGTCTGAACTAGGGAATATTATGATATTAAATTCAATATCACGTTAGGTCCAGAAAGGGAAATAGAAAGAGGGAAGAAAGTTTGCATTAAGAGGGTGATACGAAAGGAATAGAAAAAGGACATAAAAGTACAATATTTATTTACACATTTTTATGTCACTAACGATAATTAAAATCTGACTGAATAAGAATGCATTCTTCTTTAAGTTATTTTTCCGAGGCAGGGAGGATGTTTGACAATAATTCAGATTTATCATGCTGTTAAAAGGGCATTTATACTGGAAAAAACAAGTCCTAACTTTTCCTGTTGAGATTAAGACATCAAATCAGTACAGCAGCTTCATGCTGTCCTATATACTGTAACGGAGAGTTTCGCAGCATGATACTATTATAGCATAGCGACTCAGATAGCAATTTCCTGATCCACTCATTTAACTGGATGCTGGAAGTTGCCGTGCTGTTTCCATATCAATAGCAAAACAGCCTCATCCTTCATTTAATTACAAAATCCATCTGTATGATTTCTTAGTCAGAAATCTCTTCTTCAATTCACTGTCACAATCTCCAAGCAAGGGGACAGCTCTTGAAACTTCTTCAGCCAGAACAGAGCTAGAAAACTTTACTGTTGGCTATCCAGCAAACTGAAATATTCAGCCCCTCAAGGTGTCCTGACTGTGGTGACAACATGCATTTTTAATATGCGCTGTTGTCCAGAGCTATGAAGAGTGATGGGAAAGCTTCCAATTTTTTTTTCCCCCATCTCCTGGCTGAGCTGGAATCTCTCTATTCTCATCGCCTGACATTGGCATGTGTTGGAAGATTTACAAGCTGATACTCAAACTGTTTGGCTGCATTATGAATGCATCTTCCTTGAGCACAAAGTTCTGGAGTAGGACTTAAAGCTGGCGTTTCTGGCTCAGAGGCAGGGACACCACCGAGTGCACAACGAAAGCTCTGAAGGACAATTTAATGGCGTAATGTTCATTTCAGAATTTGTAGTCCTGTAAATGACAAATTCAATCACGAGTAACATTACTCAACTTATTGAATGGACTGCTCGCCATAAACAGACAATTTAGTCATAAGTTTCTCCTCGATTATCGCCCACTATTTTTGCTTAATGAATACACCTATGCAGTACATTACACAAAAACTGAAGTTTAAAGTCCTGCAGATATTCATCTTTGAGGCAGGAATTGTGACGTGGGCCAATTCTTGCTATTGTGATTACACCTCCTGCCTAGCAGTGCCCACACAACTATTTACATGGTGCTGGGAAGAGGCTGAAGTCCAGGCCACCATCAGCAGATGTAGGCCTGAGGCAGACATGAGGATGGACAGCTGCCAAGGTTAAGCCAGCGGAATCTTCTAGTTGTGTCCCTGGCAACCAGGCACAGCAGATTTTCTGATGGCACCAGAAGATTCCAGTGGCAGGCTGTCAATGAAAACAGTGTGGAGAGTTCAAAATCCCATCCATATTTTTCTTCTTGTAAAAACTGATTTGGTTCATTAATGTCCTTTAAGGAAGTAAATCTGTTGTCCTTACCTGGGCAGGACTATATATGACTCCAGACTCACTGCAATGTTATTCATCTTTTTTTATTCATTTGTGGGACAGGGTCTAATTGCTGGCCCAGCCAATGAGGCCCACATCCCATAAACAAATAAAAAAGTTAAGAATATAAGAAAAATAATAGGTAGCTAAACCTGCACACCAGTGTTAGTGTGCAAATAATACAACACTTTGGGCTGAAGAGGAAATAATGCCCTGAGTAGGGAAACACCAAACTTTGCTTTACCATATCACTTCACAATTTTATTTACTTTCGCTCTGACATTGTCACTGATAAGATTGTTCCTGTGTGTTTTCTAACATGCATCTTTAATCTGTCATTCTTGATGAAAGATTTGTTACTGTAGACATGCTGGTAGGGGCATTCCCTTGTATTGATTCAAATATACATGTATAATGTTCCATTGTTGCCAACAATCTGGCCATAATTTGGACTAATCTTCTCCTGTCCAGTATGTGTCTTTTAATGACTCTTAAGAAGAGGAAATCACAAAGGTTTAGTCACATAGGTCACATTTGAAGGTTCATTCATTGTTGCACATGATTAGATGTCTCTGCAGAGAGAAACAAGGCCGTTCACTCCTCACACTGCAATGGGCTCTCTTCTGAGTTTTTTGTTGTTCTCATGCACATTTCTGTGAGCAAATCCTTTTCCACAAGGTAAGCCTTCATAAGATTTTTTTTCGCTATGATTAATTTTATGTGCAGTCATTTAGTTGTTTGAAAGATGAGTTCCTTTTTGAGCTGGTGTACACATACTCCTTCTCTCTCAGGAAGGGACTCTTCCACATGTTGAACCAATTAAGTCTTCTACAATGGCTTGCGCATCTTTGAAAAATAGTTCAATTTAGGGCATGAGTTGTACTTTTGTTTCAGAATAAAGGGTTAACATCAGAAGCAAATAATGCTAATGTATCAATGATGTAACTTCATGTGATTAAGTAACAGGGATCTGGAGTGAGGAGAAGATCCAACTTCATGCAGGGTGCCCAATGTGTACTCGATAGCCGTAAATGAAGAGCAATGGTTTTACCAGATAAGAGATTTGACCAGCTTACTCTGGGAGAACAGACAAGTCCTTAAGACCCCTGTCTCGACCCTCAACACATGACAAATTTTTTACCAAATTGACACTATTTCTTCCCTGAATCTGACTGAGTAGGGTCCCATTCGTAGACATGCAGGGTAGAATAGGTGTAGGGTGATGCGGCGGCGCGGGCTCGTTGGGCCGAAGGGCCTGTTTCCCGTGCTGGGTTGTTCTTTGTTCTTTGTTCTTTGTTCTTTTTAAATCATTTCAATGGAGCTGGATATGCCATTGTGACTTAATGAGTTTTTCTACAATTTGACTGCGATAGGCCATGTCTTGATGAGTTTTCTAAAATCTTGTTGTCTATAAGCTCTGCACCTGAGTTGTTTGGGCAAGTTGCATCTACAACCCTGAGTCTAAGGATGCTCACTGTTAACCCCTTCTAACCTAACATTGCAGATTTGAGCCAGACTGCCACATCATGACTTTTTGAAGGTTAAATCATTCTCTTCCATGAGGAAATATTCCTAAATTCATGGAACTGAATTATTTTAAATTAGTTGGTCGCAAATTAGTGCATTGGTTAATATATCAAATTTACAAGTAGGAGTCAATTGTTGCAACATTGTTGCTTAATATTTGATGGGCTCAACATTTCCCTGAGGTATCTGATGAAACGTATACTATTTGATCACCATACTTTGACCTTAAGTTTTTTCAAGAGCACTTTTTGCCACATCAAGTGGAGACATATTGGATGCAAAAGTGTTGGATCAAGTGAGAAAAGCTGTGTGAAGTTCACTGGCTTCTTTTGTCGCCTGCTTTAACAGCACTCTATGCAATTTCAGCATGCTGATGAGGGTCACACAGCCAGCCAAAGGGGTGGGACACCAAAACACGCCAGGCTTCCGAGATTCCTTAAAAAGAGTGCCCCAATCTCAAAGTTAACTTCAAGACCCTCCACACACCCACCCAATTGAGATCTCAGCCTTCCCTGTATCAACAGAGATCAGGACCCCTTCAACAAAGGGAACCCCACCCCCCCCAACCCCAACTGTGCCACATTGGCAGTGCTTGCTTGGCCATGCCCTCTTAGCAGTGCCATATTGCCAGGGTGCCGGGGCAATGCCAAGCCTTGTCCCTCAACACCTGGGATCTACGATCATGTGTTATTCCCCTCCCCTCTTCCAGCATGGTCACCCTGACTGATTTTCACTTAAGAAAACCAATAATGATTTATGCTGTGTAATGTCACACCACCAAGGCGTTTTGTGTCATTGTCGGGTGTTACAGCATCAAGCTTTTAAATAATATGCTAAAATATGATAATGCATGGAAATTGAGTTCATGCCCTTTGTGGGCATGAACCTGACCACATCACTATCGAGGGTGGGGAAGATCTCACACTGAGATCCCATTCACAGAAATCTTATTTTCCATCATTCACGAGATTTAGTGACCGTTTTGGATTTGCTCCCGAGGTGAATGGAGCCATTAGATCACAACCATTGTCTGTGAACTGCTCAAATATTCAATGGCCTCCTGCTTTGAGACAATGTACAACTATTGCCTTCTTATGGCCAGCTGCTTATAGCTAAACTGTAATGAAAAAAAACCTATTCTCAAAAGATTGTTTTATTAGTATTGCATATATTTTGAATCATGTGGTGCATATCGTGAATTGACCACCACAAGTTTGGCAAGCATCAGAATCCTCTTCACCAACTCTGCTCTCGATGAAGTGATGTGGAGATACCAGCATTGGACTGGGGTAAGCACCGTATGAAGTCTCACAACACCAGTTTAAAGTCTAACAGGTTTATTTGGTAGCGCACGCTGCAGGGTTTCGGAGCGCTGCCCATTCATCAGGTGGGTGGGAGTTGTGTTCGCAAACAGGGCATATAAAGACACAAACTCAAGTTACAAAATAATGGTTGGAATGCGAGTCTTCCAACTTGCTTGTTTGTGAACGGAACTCCCACTCGCCTTGTGGGGGGGCCGGCACTCTGAAGGCTTTGTCTTGTGTTACCAAAAGCTGTTGAATGAAGTGGACAGGAAGGAGCTATTTCCCTTAATAGAGATTCCAATCACCAAGGGGGGAGAGATTTAAAATAATTGGTTGAATAGAGGATAAGAGAGAAGTTGAGGGGAAATTCCTTCTCCCACAAGGTGGTGGGATCCTGAAACTTACCCCTGAAAAGATGCTACAGTCAAAAATGTTCATTGCATATAACAAATAATTGTATATGCCTTTGATGTGCCATAATCTACAGGTAAGGCACCAAGATGGAATGAAATGCATCATAGAACACAGAGAGAAGTGAGAGTGGAAATTGCAGAGGCCCTCACCATAGCTTTTCAGCCTTTCTTATACTTAGGGTGGTCCTGGAGGACCAGAGAATTACAAACACATCACCCCTGTCAAAAAAAGTGGAGAGATAAGGCCAGCAACTGCAGGCCAGTCAGTTTAACTTTGATGATGGAAAAACTTCAAAGAAACAATAATTCAGCAAAAGCTAATAGTTGCATGGACAAATAGGAGTCAGTTAAGAAAAACCAGCATGGATTTCTTCGGGGGGAATTATGTTTAAACAGCTTGCTGGTACTTTTTGAAGATGTAACAGAAAGGGTTAATAAGAGTAATGTTGTTGATGTGGTTTACATGGACTTCCAAAAGACATTTGATACAACTGACTTGCGAGCAAAGTTATAGCTCATGGAATAAAAGAGACAGTAGCAAAACGGATTTGGAATTTGCTGAGTGAAAGGCAACAGGGTAATGATTAATGGATGTTTTTCGTGCTGAAGGATGGTTCGCAGCAGCTTACCAGGAGCCAATATTGGGACCTGTGGTGATTGCTGTGTTGCCCTTAAAGAGACAGAGTAAGGGTTACCAGGTCTGGGTAACCAATCAGGACTCAGAATGGGGAAGCACACCAGGGGAGAAGTTCTCTTGGGCAGAGATGTTCCAGAACAAGCTGCAGACAAGCTGCTGCTCTTGTAGATCCTTGGAAATAAATCTTTTGTTTTTCACCAATGAAGTCTTTGAAAGTATATTATTACAGGACACTTGCTCTTCCTTATATATATATTAATGACCCAGACCTTGGTGTAAAGGCACAATTTCAAAATCTTTGGATGATACAAAACTTGTAAGTATTCTGAACTTTGAGGAGAATAGTGTGAAACTACAAAAGGACATAATGGATGATATTGGAATAGTGTAGGTTAGATGGGCTTTACTTTGGTTTTTACAGGTCGGCAGAACATCAAGGGCCTAAGGGCCAGTACTGCACTGTAATGTTCTATAAAAAAAAGTCTTCAACTCTGAAATTAATTGCTGCTACATCATAGAAAATTCTTCCAGCAATGAAAGAAATTATTCTGGATCTGGTAAAGGTAATTTTTTCTCATCTACCCTTGTCACCGTTGGTTTGCTATGTATCTTAGGGGTCTAATTTATCTCAGAGCAATGCCGAGATGACACTAGTTCTAAATCCAAACAAGTGTATTCATAATATTTTAAAATATCTCAGAACTTAGAAGATCTTTTACGTTCATAGATGGTCTGAACCCAGGTCTTCCCTGGAAGCTTCTCCCTTTGGGTAGCACAATGGCACAGCACTGTTGCCTCACAGTACCAAGGATCCATGTTCAATTCTGGCCTTGGGCCACTGCCTGTGTGGAGTTTGCACGTTCTCCCCGTGTTTGTGTGGGTTTCCTCTGAGTGCTCCAGTTTCCTCCCAAAGTCCAAAGATGCATCTTGAGGGGAATTGCTTGTTAGAGCAGATGCAGCACGGTTGCGTTAAGGGGAAGTCATGTCTGACAAATTTATTGGAGTTCTATGAGGATGTGTCTAGGGCGGTGGATAGAGGACAGCCGGTGGATGTGGTCTTTCTTGATTTTCAGAAGGCGTTTGACAAGGTACCTCACAAGAGGTTATTGCAGAAGGAAAGGGGGCATGGAGTTGGGGGTAGGGTGTTAGCGTGGATAGAGGATTGGTTGTCAAATAGGAGGCAGAGAGTGGGGGTTAATGGGTGCTATTCAGATTGGCGGTTGGTGACTAGTGGAGTGCCCCAGGGGTCGGTGCTGGGGCCTCAGCTTTTTACCATTTATATAGATGATCTGGAGGAGGGAACCGAGTGTAGAGTGTCGAAATTTGCTGATGACACCAAGATTGGGGGAACGGCAAATTGCGCGGAGGGTGTGGAGAGTCTGCAGAAGGATCTAGATAGGCTGGGCGAATGGGCCAGGAAATGGCAAATGGAATTTAATGTTGGCAAGTGCGAGGTGGTCCACTTTGGTAGGAATAATGGTAGGAAGGACTATTTCTTACGTGGCGAAAATCTGCAGCAGGCGACGGTGCAGAGGGACCTCGGGGTCCTTGTGCATGAGTCGCAAAAACCCAGCCTGCAGGTGCAGCAGGTGGTCAGGAAGGCAAATGGGATGCTGGCCTTCATAGCGAGGGGGATTGAATATAAAAGTAGGGAGGTCTTGCTGCAGCTGTATAGGGCATTGGCGAGGCCGCAGCTGGAGTACTGTGTGCAGTTTTGGTCGCCGCACTTACGCAAGGATATTTTGGCCTTGGAGGGAGCGCAGAGGAGGTTTACTAGGCTGATACCGGAGTTGAGGGGGTTGAGCTATGAGGAGAGGCTGAATAAACTAGGCTTGTACTCGTTAGAGTTTAGCAGAATGAGGGGGGATCTCATTGAGACGTATAAGATGATGAATGGGATGGATAAGATAGAGGTGGAGAGACTCTTCCCGCTCAGAAAGGACAGTAGGACTAGGGGGCACAGCCTCAAGATAAAGGGGGGGCGGTTTAGAACGGAGTTGAGGAGGAACTTCTTCACTCAAAGGGTGGTGAATCTCTGGAATTCTCTGCCCGTTGAGGTGGTGGAGGCTGCCTCGCTAAATATTTTTAAGACACGGGTTGATGGGTTTTTGATAAGCGAGGGGATTAAGTGTTATGGGGAGAGGGCGGGAATGTGGAATTGAGCCACAGCAGATCAGCCATGATCTTATTGAATGGCGGGGCAGGCTCGAAGGGCTAGATGGCCTGCTCCTGCTCCTATTTCTTATGTTCTTATGTGTGGAATAAGTTGATTTGCCATGGTATATTGTCCCTTAGTATCAGGAGGCTTAATGTGGTAAATATGTGGGATTACGGGGCTAGGGCCTGGATTGATTTATTCTCAGTGCAGTTTGATGGGCCAAATAGCCTCTTCCTACACTGTAGGAGTTCTATGATTTAATTAGCACCCTTGCCCACCCACAGGCCTAATAATCAAATGTAGTTACATTGTTCATGGAACAGATTAACACAATCAAACCATTGGGCACTCTAGAAGTGAAGGAGAAAGTTGAAAATTAGTCAACAACAAACCCTCCCCCCTTTCCTCAGGGCAACTCATTTGCAGAGCCAGTGCAAATACAATTTGCTGATCGCATCCATCTATGCCATAATATTTCTGTGATTCTATGATTCTTTCTCTCTGTCCAAAGATTTGTGGCTCCAGGATTTGCATACTCAATCATATTGAGGACATATTAATCATGAAGCCAGGCAGACAGCATTGTCATTTCGAGGGACTGACAGTGACATTATGATAGTAATCAAGGAAAAAATCCTGGGTGTCCTGGAGTTATGGAAGAAATCTATGATATACAGCACACCTGTGAATACTTAACAAAATGGTGGCAAGGATAGTTGAGAAACCTTGGGTAATACTTTTCCTCTCAACTGCAGCCATACCAGCCCCATTACATTGGAACAAGTAAATTCTGCATTCTGCCTGCTGCTATTTCATTTCCTCTCTGTACTCATGTCAGGATCATTTAGATATAGCAAGGATTGCTGTAGTTCTAATACAAATTGATGAGGGACACCATTGTTTAATTATTTCCAAATAGAAAAAAAGACATTTATTCACCACTACTCTGCCTCCTATTCCTTAGACAATTATGTACTCAAATTACCATCATCCTTTTAATTCCTTTTGTTTCTATTTTCTGAATAAGGCTGTTACGTGATCAATTCTCAAATGCCTTTTGCTAGTCCTTGTATATATCTAGTGCATTGCCTTCATCAACATCCCTTGCTATTTCATCAAATAAATCAATTATGAGAGATAGATATGATTATCTTCAATAAACATGTTTGCTGTCCCTTATTAACTTATGATTCTCAAGGATAGAATTCATTGGTGCACGACAGCGGCACTTAATAGATGTACCTTGACTGACATTAAACTGATTGGTCTATAGTTCTCAGGTTTATCCGTCTCTCCTTTTTTTAAACAGGGCTGTAACATTTGGAATATTTCAGTCATCTGTTATGATTCCCATTTTCGGGAAGAAGTGAAAGATTGCAATTAGTGTTTCTTCACCTTCTCACTTGCTTATCTCAGCAATCTACAATGTATTCTGCCTGGGCCAAGTGGCTTTTAAACTTGGAGTGATACTAATCTATTTGGCACCTCCATTCCATTTACTGTTATCTCATATTTCTACTGTCTCATCCTCCACATTAACTGCAGCCTTTTGCTTAATGAGACAGGTACAAAGTATATATTCCACCCCTCCATCATGCTCTGCCTCCATTAGAATATTGGCAGAATTCTCTGGCCGTTCACCCCACCGAGATTCTCCAGTCCCGTCCGCAGGTTTCCTGCCAATATGGGCTTACGTCAATGGGAATCCCCATTAACAGCAGCAGGACCAGAGAATCCTGCCACTAGAAAACAACGTGTCACATCCTCCCTGAGGGAAACACACAGCTGGAAGGCCAGAGGATTTTGGCCACTGTCTTTGTTGTCCTTAATCAACCACATTAATCTTTTAATTATCTTTTTACTTTATTTTTGTATGTCTTTAAATTTCTGTGTTCCTTTTGACCTTACCCATTAGTACATTGCATACTCTCTCCTTGCAATTCCTCCCTGCACTCTCTGTGTTCTGTCCAATTTTCTGCTATATTGCGTACCTGATATTTATCATTATTCTCTTTCTTCTGATTAATTTATCTTCTATTTCTCTCACCACCCAGGAGCCTCCAGCTCTGGATTCCCTATTTTCCAACTTATGTGGGCATGCTTAGATTATATCCAAGCTATTTCCAGTTGTAAGTCTGACATTGTTCATCTGCCATTTTCTTGGCTAATCTTTGTTTCCCAGTTAACCTCTGCCAGATCCCTTCTTACCATATTGCTGTTGTCACTCACTGAGTTCAGTGCTTTTCCTTGCCCCTTTCTGTCACTATTTGAAACCTAATTATCTTATAATCACCAGTATCTATAATCACCTATTCTTTAAGTGAAACACGCTTTGCTTAACTGAGCATTGGCCAGTCTATACTAGGGTAATTGAGGCATCTTACCATCACATCTCCATGATTTTTACATTTCTCTAAAATGTACCTTAAGATTTGCTCCTCTATTTTCTGCTCACTATTTGGAGATCTGCACAAAACAACCTGCAGCGTAACAGTTCTTTTTCTGTTTCTTAACTCAAGTAAAATTGATTGGGTCTTTGAATTTTCTAATATATAGAACTATAAGATTGTCTTTACTCAGTACAGCCATCTATTTATTTTCTTTTCACTCCCCTACCACCACTCTTGAATATATTGAAGCTGGGACTGTTTAGTTTTCATTGTTCCTCATCTTTAAACCATGTCTCCATTATAGGCACAATATGGCAACTTGTGTCTGTAATTTATCAACCTTTTTTTTTATTTTGCTCACAAATCAATATATTGCAGCAAATTGCTCTTAAATGACTTTTATCTTGTTGGAATAGCCTACAACAGTCAAATCAAAAAGTAATTAGAAAGACAGCTCATTACAAAACCCCCAAAGTGTTATAATCTGTTCTGACACATTAGTTTTGGCTTAGCACATTGTAGTTTCAGTTCTATTGCTGCAATTCATTAACTCTTCCATTGCACACTGCTACTTCAATCCCACACATAAAGTCCAGCTTCAGTAATACCACACAGGGCAATAAAACAGAAACTTCTTGAAGACGAGAAGGTATGAAATTCTTATGCTAATTTTATTCACTTATTGCCAGCTTAACAGAAGTATGACACCTGAAAAGCAATTGAACCATGGCATTGTAAGGTCGAATCTTTGTTTGAAAATAATGGGCTCAATTCTTCAGTGCGAAACGTGATGCGATTTCCACCCTGGTGTCTCAACACGATTCTACTCGCAATCCACACACACTTTTTGTGGCGATTTTATGAGATAATATTTTGGAGCTTGGGGTGATTCCCACCAGGAAAGAGATGTGGGAGACTTAAAGACGCCAGCAAGGCTGGCTCCTCAGAGATCAGGGGTGCCCCAATCTAAGAAAGACTCTCAAACCCGCCCCTCTCTCACTAGCAAAGACCTCCCCACACTTGTTGGCATCAGGCACCCCACCCCTAGGAATCACGGCTACCATCACTCCATCCCCAGCAAGTGAGCAAAACCTTCCTGCCAGTTTGCCAAACATCAAAACAACTTCAGCCCCAAATCAAGCCCATTTGCAGTGCCAATGTGGTACAGTCCCCTAGCACCCTGACACTTCCAACCTGGTGCCAACCTGGCAGATCGGCACTGCCAGGATACCAGGGAAATACAAGGGTACTGTTCAGTTGACTCATTGACTACCTGGAGGCTACAATAGTCCCTGAACCCCCCGATTGTGGTCATCATGTCTGTCCAGAGAAATCAACTGACGTCTGAGTTGCACCAGCTGCTTCTGTGAACATACATAAGAACATAAGAACATAAGAAATAGGAGCAGGAGTAGGCCATCTAGCCCTTCGAGCCTGCCCCGCCATTCAATAAGATCATGGCTGATCTGTTGTGGCTCAGTTCCACTTTCCCGCCCTCTCCCCATAACCCTTAATCCCCTCTCTTATCAAGAACCCATCAACCCGCTTCTTAAAAATATTTAGCGAGGCAGCCTCCACCACTTCAACGGGCAGAGAATTCCAGAGATTCACCACCCTTTGAGTGAAGAAGTTCCTCCTCAACTCCGTTCTAAACCACCTCCCCTTTATCTTGAGGCTGTGCCCCCTAGTCCTACTGTCTTTTTTGAGCGGGAAGAGTCTCTCCACCTCTATCCTATCCATCCCATTCATCATCTTATACGTCTCAATGAGATCTCCCCTCATTCTTCTAAACTCTAACGAGTACAAGCCTAGTTTATTCAGCCTCTCCTCATAGCTCAATCCCCTCAACTGTGGTGGAAAGCTACCACCAGTGCAAGCAAGCTGTTCAGAGATAAGAGATGAAAAGAGACCCACTGTAAAAAATGTGGTCAGCCAGTGCATCAGCTTGTTATAAGAAGCACTTCAGACTTTAAATAAACCCACTCTAAACAAAACGTAGCCAGACAGAATACCTACTTAAAAGAGGAGACATTTAAAAATAAATGGACCTTGAAGTGCTTGTGTAAACAGACAGGGCTAATTTCTCTTTTGAAATAGCCTGAAACTGCCAGTCAAGAAGCTTGTAAGGTTATTGGGCCATGCAATAGAATATAAATAATGTAGTTCAAAGCTCAGTGACTATCACTGTTTGCTGCGCAGATACATGGATTTGGGCTGGTGTCTGCGGGAGGTTGCACATTCTCCCCATGATTGCGTGGGTTTTCTCCAAATGCTCCGGTTTCCCCCCACATCCCAAAAACGTGCTCTTAGGCTGATTGGTGTAACAAATTGTCCCTAAATTAGTCTTCCCTCAATCTTCCTCAATAGGTGTAGACAAAGGTCATGGGTGAGGAGGAACTTCTTCGCTCAAAGGGTGGTCAATCTCTGGAATTCTCTGCCCGTTGAAGTGGTGGAGGCTGCCTCGCTAAATATTTTTAAGACGCGGGTTGATGGGTTTTTGATAAGCGAGGGGATTAAGGGTTATGGGGAGAGGGCGGGAATGTGGAACTGAGCCACGACAGATCAGCCATGATCTTATTGAATGGCGGGGCAGGCTCGAAGGGCTAGATGGCCTACTCCTGCTCCTATTTCTTATGTTCTTATGTAGAGGAAGGCACTCATAATGTTAAAATGGCAGCGCGGGCTCGTTGGGCCGAAGGGCCTGTTTCCCGTGCTGTGTTGTTCTTTGTTCTTTGTTCTATCAAGCTTCTCAGCAAACCCAAAGGAGATAAAAACTAAGGGGCATGAAATGGAAAGTGAACAAAGCACTTCACAGCTTTTCTAAACTACAGAGAGAAGACTTTCAAGTTCAAGCTGACAGCCCTTTGGAAGAGACGTGTTGGGAAAAAGTTCAAAGATTTCCTAAGCAACAGAGAAAAAAACTAATCATGCAGCCCCCATCCCAGGGAAGACCCACAATGTAATGTTCTAACCGTGTTCGGGGCCATGCGCTCAACAGAAATAAAAGACTTGGGCTGGAATTTTACCACCCCGCCTGCCACAGGAATCAGAGCTGGTGAGGAGTGGACCATGGAAAGGTCCGTTGACCTTGGGCAGGTTTTTATGGTTTCAGGATGAGCGAGGCCATAAAATCCCATCTTTGATTTTCACGCATAGATTCAAACAAAGACAGAACAGCATTTATTAAAGAGCTGCTCTCTGCACTGCATGAGAGGTAAAACAGCAGCCTGAGCACACACCCTAATGACATCATCATCAAGTCATGTGATCAGGTCTTAAAGCAACCTTGCAACCCTTTTAAATATAAAACATACCATTCTCTTCTGTGGTCATGACAACAAATTACAAACGAATGTTATACATAGGATCAATAATGCTGGCAACACAGTACTATGCATCATTAATCATTATACACAATCAATAAGAAAATCAATCATGAGGACATTAATTCCTCTTTGCTTGTATACAGTGTTCTAGAATTTGACTATCCTTGACCCTAGAAGTATGATTTTGGAACTTCAGTGGACACTTCAGTTAAGCTTTCTCTTTTCCAAATAAGATCTTCCAAAATAAAGCTGGAAAATTACATGGACCACATGGAGAGGCAACTCCACTTATTATCCACTCAACTCTATTTTAATCATATTGTAACCTATTAATTGCACAATCTGTTCCAAGAATGCCCTTAAAATCGTATCAATTGGTTTTAAAAGAAGGCGTTTCAGCTTTTGTTGATATGTAGTCTCAGGATTAAAAATATGACAGCACCAGTATCAATCTCCACCCTAATAGGTTGTCTACTGAACTTCGGAATCATCCAAAATCTATGTGATCCAGCCTGTGTGGTTAAGTCATTTCACTGGCATTCTTCATCATATCTCTGGACATTCCCATCTTCACATCTTATAAATTCTTTTTGTAGAATGCAACTTGTCCTTCTTCTAGAAAGTATCCAGATTTGTCTTCTGAATATTCTTCTCAGGGGAAGCTGATCTAGCCCAGCAAGCTTTTGCAATGTGATCCATTTTGCCATACTTCTTGCATGAACTATCCTTGCTCTGCATTCATTCATTGAATGGCCTATTTTGGCCCACCCTGTGACATGCTTGTTGCTGTTTTGACTTCTAATCAGCACTTCCCAACTTGTGGACCTTCATTCCTGCATCAAATTGTGAAGCCTCATTAGCAGCCAATTCCAATTTCACTGTGATTTCTACTGTTGCCTTTAAAGTCAAAGCAAGTCCAGTAAGCAATCTTCTTTGGATATCTTCATTTTGGAAATTACAAACAAGACGATCTCGAAGGGAATCTTCTAATGACATAGCAAACTCACAATATTGTGTCAACCTTTTTAAAGTTGCCACAAAATGCTTTTGCCTTCCAGTTAATTCCTTCAGGGGCACCCTTCAGGGACGCAGCCTGAGTCCCCCAAACCCCAACTCTGTTTAAGGAATCCACTCTGCACCTTGGCACATGGGTATCCTGGTGGCAAGCATGCAGTTGGTACACACCTGTTTTCTCTTCCTTGAAGCCCATGGTGCCTGGTCATTTCTGTTCAGTTTCTGTGGTGTTTGCTCCTGAGAGACTTCCCACCATGGAGAGAGGGGTGGCAGCATACCGAGAGGCCACTGCATTCAATGTTAATCTCACTAATGGGTTAAAATGAATGCAAATGAGTTCCAATCAGGTTCGTGCACTTTCTGGTTGAGATCCTGGAGTGGGCTGGGAATATCACGATCTGATTAACAACGCGCGCAAATTCTATTTTGGACCTCTCACTGAATTCACCGCACAGAGTACCTTGTTCTACGGGCCAGTGAATCACCCCCAGTATTTTTGCACAGGGATATATGAATCATACTATGGGGAACATTTATTAAAATGTAATTTTGTTCACTTATTAAAAATGTATTCTTTCAAGGGAAGTGAGCATTCCTGGCACAGCAAGCATTCCCATCCATTCCTAATTTCTCTTGAACTGAGAGACTTGCTCAGCCATTTCAAAGAGCAGTCTATGTTAGTCTCCTTACGGAGGCTAATCTAAGCTGACAATCTGGGAGCTGTACTGAAGGGGTACTGCACTGTCAAAGGTGCCGACTTTCAGATAAGCCATCAAACAAGAGCCCTGACCCTTTCGGCTTGACATAAAACATTCATTGACATTATTTCATTATTTTGACCTTATCAAATATTTATCCCCCAGTTGACATTAAAACAAATGTTCACTTTCACATTACTGTTCATTGAACCCTGCCATCTGTACAATGGCTGCTATACTATTACATCTCTTTGATTATATCAGTAGCTACACTTCAAAAATAAATCATTGGTTGTAAAATGCTTTGGGACATTTATACAGTGCCTTCCTGAATGAGGACCTTAGTTTCATGTTCCATTGTAATTCTGAATTATTGAATGACATTGTATAAATTAAAGCCCTTTTGATTTAGAATGCTTATCTGTTTCCCAGAGCACAATGGAAGGACAATAAAGACCATCTTCCTAGCAAAGGCAACAGCCCAAGAAATTAGTTTTTTTTAAGTAACTATCTACAATCACTAATACAAAATATGTCATTAAAGGCATACTTAAACTGGAATGGACAAGTCATATAGAACCTTTTCTGACAGATTTAGTTTGTATCTAACATGCAAGTACAGAAACAGCATTTAATATATTCCAGTGTTAAGCTAGACAGCAAGATGGAATGTGTACATAAGCAATAGTGAGCCTGACATTTATTTTGATGGAAAAATCAGAACCATTGCCCTCATAATTCTTAGTGTCTGTTACATATGGGGAAAAATGAGGATAAGCTGAATATTGAAAATTAATATAGGACTTTGCAATTTCTAACATTAAAACGTAGACAATGGGCGACTAAGCTGGATAGCCTCTGGAATTTGGGCATAGGGATGACAGTACATTCATATATTGTAATCCAGGCAGTTCAATGTTTTTGCATTGCTTACTCATCATGAAGCTTTTGTTTCCTCGATTTATGTCTGAAGACTTTACCAGCATGTTGGAGCTGATGCTAGATTTCATTGTTAATGTCAGCCTGCACTGAGAGGATCCTCATTGTCCAAAGGCTCACCAAGGATCTTGATGATCAGGAGACAGTTTTATGTGGCAGGAGCAAATTGCTAAAGAACCTTTGTCTGCTGAATGTTTAGTCTGAGGCCCATTTTCTCACATGCCTCGATGAATGCATTAACAATGATTTGTAGCTTGGCCTGTGTGTACACAGACGTTGTCTGCATATTGCAGCTCAATGCTGCCTCAGGAATAGGGTGTTTGAAGACCAATCCCTAAAATCTAGCACCAAACACATGGTTACAGAACAGCCATGGTCCCTGCCCTCCTGGATGCATCAGAAACATGTATAGCAGACCCCTCAAATCCCTGGAGAGACACTACCAATGTTGCCTCCGCAAAATCCTGCAAATCCACTGGCAGCATTGACGTCTCCTCCCAGGCCAATATCAATGCTATTGAGGCACCGGTCACACTAAACTAACTGTGATGGGCAGGACATATTGTTTGCATGCCAACACAAGACTCCCAAAATAAGTGCTCTATCTGAAATTAATTGAATTCTTTGAGTGGGTAACTAAGTGTGTAGATGAAGGTAGAGCAGTTGATGTCATATACATGGATTTTAGTAAGGTGTTTGACAAAGTTCCCCATGGTAGGCTCATGAAGAAGATAAGGAGGTGTGGAAAAGAAGGAAATTTTGCAGATTGGATAAGTAACTGGCTATCTCATAGAAGACAGAGGTGGTGGTGGAAGGAAAATTTTCAGACTGGAGGCCAGTTACCAGCAATGTGCCACAGGCGTCAGTGCTGAGTCCTCTATTTGTGATTTTTATCAATGACTTGGAAGAGGGAGCTGAAGGATGGGTTAGTAAATTTGCTGATGACACCAAGATTGGTGGAGTAGTGGATGAGGTAGAGGGCTCTTGCAGGCTGCAAAGAAACATTGATAGGATGCAGAGCTGGGACGAAAAGTGGCAGATGGAGTTTAACCCTTATAAGTGTGAGGTGATTCATTTTGGTAGGACAAACTTGTATGTGAATTACAGGGTCAATGGCAGGGTACTGAGGAATGTGGAGGAGCAGAGAGATCTTGGGGTTTGTATCCACAGACCTCTGAAGGTTGCCACTCAAGTGGATAGAGCTGTGAAGAAGGCTTGTTAGTGTTTATTAACAGGGGGTTTGAGTTTAAGAGCTCAAACCCCCTGTTAATAAACAGGTGTCCCTGCAGCCTACTTCCAGTTCCCAGCTGCCCAGAGAGAAAAAGAACTCCGAAAAAAGTAAGTGAAAATAAACTTAGTTTATCTTATCTTCCAGCTCTCCCCTCAAAAATCACTCCCCTCTCTGCCGGCTCCAGCAGAAGAATCAAAGGAGTTTAGGAATTTAGGAGCCATGAAGTCATGTTGCAGCTTGCGGCCGCACTTGGAGTATTGCATACAGTTCTGGTCGCCGCATTATAGGAAGGATGTGGAAGCATTGGAAAGGATGCAGAGGAGATTTACCAGGATGTTGCCTGGTATGGCGGGAAGGTCTTATGAGGAAAGGCTGAGGGACTTGAGGCTGTTTTCATTGGAGAGAAGAAGATTAGGAGGTGACTTAACAGAGGCATACAAGATGATCCAAGGATTAGATAGGGTGGACAGTGAGAGCCTTTTCTTTTGGATGGAGATGGCTAGCATGAGGGGACACAGCTTTAAATTGAGGGGTGATAGATATGGGACAGATGTCAGAGGTAGGTTCTTTACTCAGAGTGTAGTGGAGAGTATGGAATGCCCTGCCTGCAACAGTAATGGATTCGCCAACATTAAGTGCGTTTAAATGGTCATTGGATAAACATATGGATGATATTGGAATAGTGTTGGTTAGATGGGCTTTAGATTGATTTTCACGTGTTGGTGCAACATCGAGGGCCGAAGGGCCTGTACTGTGCTGTAATATTCTGTGTTCTATGTTTATTAGTAAGTGTGTTAAAGACTGTATGCCAAAGAAACAAATCCGCATATTTCCCAACTGGAAACCATGGATGAACAGAGATATTCACTGTTTGCTGAAGTATAGGTCTGAGGTGTTCAAGTCAGATGACTCTGATATATGCAAGAAAGCCAGATACAATCTCAAGATGCCAAAAGACAGTACCAGACCAAGCTAGAATCCCAGGCTAGCCACACGGACCCGTCCTGACTACGGCAAGGTCTGCAAGACATAACAGGCTACAAGACGAAGGCATGTAAAATCACAGGATTCAACGCATCCCTCCCTGATGCGCTCAATGCATTCAATGTGCGTTCTGAGCAAGATGTCAGCGAGAACTTGCCCTCACCCTGGAAGCCTTGGATGAACCTGTATTTGAGGTCACCATTGCATATGCCAGAGCGGCTTTCTCGAAAGTCAATCCACAGAAAGCAACTGGCCCGGATGGGGTACCCGGACAAGCACTCAGATCCTGTGCGGATCAACTGGCAGGAGTATTCGCAGACATATTCAACCTCTCTTTTCAACAATCTGAGGCCCCTATCTGCTTCAAAAAGATGACCATCAACCCAGTACCAAAGAAAAGCTAAGTAGCATGGATCTGACATCCATCATTATGAAGTGCTTTGAAAGGCTAGTTGTGGTATGAATCAATTTCAGTCTCCCGGACTGCCTAGATCCACCACAGTTCACTGCAATAGGTTCCCAGCAGATGCCATCTCCCTGGCCCTATACTCAACCCTGGAACACCTAGATAACAATGACACCTATGTCAGATTCCTATTTATAGACTGCAGCTCAGCCTCCAACACTATTATTTCCACAAAATTCATCTCCAAACTCCAGGGCCTGAGCCTCGGCACCTCCCTCTGCGACTGGATCCTGAACTTCCTAATCCACAGACCACAATCAGTAAGGATAGGCAATAACACCTCCTCCATGATCATCCTCAACACCAGTACCCGAAAAGGCTGTGTTCTCAGCTGCCTATGACTGTGTGGCCAAATTTCCCTTAATTCGATTTTTCAAATTTGCCGATGACACTTCTTTAGTGGATTGGATCTCAAACAATGACAAGACAGAGTACAGGAATGAGATAGAGAATCTGGTGAACTGATGTGGTAACAATAATCTCTCCCTCAATGTCAACAAAATGAAGGAGATTGTCATTGACTTCAGGAAGTGTAAAGGAAAACATGCCCTTGTCTATATCAGCAGGGACAAAGTAGAAAGGGTTGAGAGTTTCAAGTTTTTTGGTGTCCAGATCACCAACAACCTCCATGCTGATACTATACTTTAGAAAGCCGATCAGCGCCTCTATGTTCTCAGAACACAAAGGAAATTTGGCATGTCCGCTATGACTCTCACCAACATTTATAGATGCACCATAGAAAGCATTTTCTCGGGTTGTATCACAGCTTGGTATGGCTCCTACTCTGCCCAAGACGGCAAGAAACTTCAAAAAGGTCATGAATGTAATCCACTCCATCATGCAAACCAGCCTCCCATTCATTGACTTTGTCTACACTTCCCGCTGCCTCAGCAAAGCAGCCAGCATAATTAAGGACCCCACGCACTCTGGATATTCTCTCTTCCACCTTCTTCTGTTGGAAAAAGATACAAAAGTCTGACGTCATTTACCAACCGACACAAGAACAGCTTCTTCCCTGCTGCCCTCAGACTTCTGAACGGACCTAAGCTGCATTAAATTGATCTTCCTCTACACCCTAGCTGTGACTGTAACACTACATTCAGCACTGGTTTGTTTCCTTCTCTATGAACAGTATGCTTTTCTGCATGGCGCACAAGAAACAATACTTTTCACTGTATGCTAATACATGTGACAATAATAAATCAAATCAAATCAAAATGCCTCTTCCTATCAATACTCTTAAGTATTTTGCCATTTATTGTGTATTTCCCATCTGTATTAGAGTTTCCAAAATGCATCACCTCACAGACATTTAAACTAGTTAGCAGTCCAATTGACTGTGATATAAATTCCCAAAGCAATGGCAAGATGGGTGCACATGAAATTTGCTCAGTGGAAAGCTTGATTGCTTTTTTCTCATGAAAGGTTGGAATTAAAGGCTGCAGAGGCATCAATGCCTGACTTTAGCAGGACAGTCTACTGACAGTTACTTCTTGAGGAAATCTTTGCTGTTCATAAACCTTCAATTACAATCAAGGCTATCCCTCAGGGAAATGTCCAGAAACTTGTAATCCTGTCATTTGCCAGCATCACATCATTTGTGCTGAGAAATGATGTCCCTGATGACATTGTCTACTTTCTGAGAGACAAACCCTCCAATGAGGAGGAGGAGAAGACCAGTTGCCTATGTGCAGAGGCTATATAATTTGGAGGAGTGCTGAGGAGTGAGGGGCTGCAGAGGGGAGAAGGCAGTAGGCACTGAAATATGGGTGAAGGCTTTACCCTGCCAAAAGCACCAACGGGTGACAATATCAGATCTGCTGTTACAAGGGACAGTGTCAATGTAGATGTTGCCTTTTCCCAGCCACTTCCACATCTTAGTGTGACACGCTTGTCCCTAAGGTGACCTCCAGTTGTATGGGTGTCCATCCAATAATGTCACAATGATGCTGAACCTCTTTACTTCAGAGTCATTTCAGGCTGCTTGTTGGGTTCACCTAGCCTGCAGCTCACACTATATAAATGTTTTCACAGATACTATGTTTCACTGTGTCCACTAATTCATTTCCTTCATTACAGATAACATTCATCAGATGCAAAGAGCCAGAGGCTTTGCAGAGATAGCTGGATTCCCAAAGATGCAAGGGGTCATTGATTGTACCGATGTAGCAATCAAGGCACTAGCAGAGCAGCCAGAGGCTTTTATAAATTGCAATGAGCACCATTCCATCAATGCGCAGATCGTGTGTGACCATCATCAATGAATCATCCTCCCTTATGCAATTATCAGAGAACAGCCATAGCTATTATATCCTCAGACACTCTCAGGTAGCAGGGATATTCACGGGTGCAGACATGTTGGATGGATAGCTGCTTGGTGATAAAAGTCCCTCCTCCCAACTTAAGAAGTGACTGATAACTGCTTTTCAAAGTGTAGGCTTGGTACCATTGGTCTGCTCAAGATGAGATTCTGATGCATGAACAGTGATGGAGTACCCAACAGCAGTGCCCTGCGAGCTGCCCCAGATGGCTGATCACCCACCACCACAAAATTCATTTGACCCTCCCTGCTTTCCTTGTTCCCCTCTCACTCAAGCCCTGGGCCTCTGAGAACAATGGAATGCAAGTCTTAACTCATACCCACTACCGCTACAGTGATCAGCTGGATTTTGTCCTCCCTGAAAGTCGCCAGTCTGTAAAGGAAGGAAGCCATGCATTCTGTAGACCAGGTGATCACAGCGCCATTGTCCTGGATGTACTCCTCCAAAGTCTGTATCTGTCTGCTCGATCTCTTTGGTACCTCTGCCACATCTCCATGAACATTACACTAGAATCCAGCATCAGAGAGGACTCCAGACATTTGCCATCAGACTGGAACTCACTATCTTGGCTGCCTTCTGCACTCCTCCACCTGCTGGATGCCTACCCCATTTCATTCTCCAATAATTCGCCGATGACACGAAGGTCGGTGGTGTTGTGCATGGTCTGGAAGGATGTCAGAAGTTGCAGCAGGACATAAATAAGATGCAAGACTGTGCGGAGAAGTGGCAGATGGACTTCAATGCAGATACATATGTAGTGGTCCATTTTGGCAGGACCAATGGGATGAACGAGTGCACTATCAAGGGCAGGAGTCTTAGCAGTGTTGAAGAGCAGAAGGATCTTGGGGTCCGGGTCCACAGGACTCTTAAATCGGCCTAGCAGGTGGAGGATGTGGTCAAGAAGGCGTATGGTGTACTGGCTTTCATTAATCAAGGGATTGAGTTTAGGAGTCGGGAGGTAATGCTGCAACTTTATAAGACCCTTGTCAGGCCTCACTTGGAGTACTGTGCGCAGTTCTGGTCGCCTCACTATAGGAAGGACGTAGAAGCTATTGAAAGGGTACAGAGGAGATTTACAAGGATGTTGCCTGGATTGGGAGGCATGCCTTATGAAGATAGGTTGAGGGAGCTGGGACTCTTTTCCCTGGAGAGACGAAGGTTGAGAGGCGACCTGATAGAAGTTTATAAGATGTTGAGAGGAATAGATAGGGTGGATTCTCAGAGGCTATTTCCCCGGGTTGAAACGGTCGCTACGAGAGGACACAGATTTAAGGTGCGGGGAGGCAAGTACAGAGGTGATATTAGGGTAAGTTTTTCACTCAGAGGGTGGTGAGTGAATGGAATCGGCTGCCATCAATGGTGGTGGAGGCGAACTCGCTGGGGTCTTTTAAAAGACTTCTGGATGAGTATATGGGATTTAATGGGATTGGGGGTTATAGATAGGTCTATGGATTGGTAGGTATAGATGTGATCGGCTCAACTTGTGGGCCGAAGGGCCTATTTGTGCTGTAGTGTTCTATGTTTTATGTTCTAATTGCACATGACTGTGATGTGCTCACACCAGATTGTGATTCCTTAAAACAAGATGAATATCCTAAGTGAGGAACATGTATTTGCACTGGTGCTGTGTATGGAGCAAGGATGTGACAAATACATGGATTAAATAAACAACTGGTCCTACTCTGGAGTGTAAAAGTATTCATTTAGACAAAGCGGCAATTATTTAAAGTCTGTTGAAGTTTTTGATATCCATTAGATGAGGGCCCATCTGTCCTAATTGACCTGCTCATGACTAGTTCATATTTGGTAACTTGTTGAATTTTAATAGAGTATTTTCTCAAAATTGTCGTATTCCATTCTGTTGACCCCTACAGCAACTCAAGATTTATCCGTGGTTACCATCTACTTATGTCCAATACATATTGCTTGGAGGAGACTGGAAATTCCCAACCGAGATCAACAGAGATGTCCATTGTCAGATCTTTGCCCGCTCCGATTCCGTCGTGGGTGAAATGGTAGAGTTTGGTCATAATATCAACTGATATTAATGTTCTTCAGCATGAAGTTCAATGTGATACAGCCATCATTAAAGTTCTTCTAATATGACACTTAGGTCTCGGCTTTTTCACCTCCTGCCTTCTTAATTACAGCATTGCCTCCAGTGTGGCACAACCTCCTAAGATATCCTTTGGGCCCTAGTTATATTTCTGAGTCCAGGAAGGTCTAGGGGTGGAACTGACCATGATAGCAGGAAAAGGAACTGACCAGTGAAAGCTCAAATATTTTTCACTCCATTGTGAGCATTTCCTCAGACCCTCTGCTAATTTTTTTCTTGGGGCTTTCGTTGCTGATCTCTAAACATTAGACACTGGGGCTGAGCAGGCAGATTCTAATAAATGCCGCAAGATTTCGGAACACACTGTTTCATGTTCCGAAAGCTTGTGGCTTTTAATATCAAATAAATCTGTTGGACTTTAACCTGGTGTTGTGAGACTTCTTACTGTGTTTACCCCAGTCCAATGCCGGCATCTCCACATCATAGGCAGATTCTAGCCTGAATTCTCCAACCATGCCCATGGCTCAGATTCCCCAGTCCTGCTGCAGTGAATGGAGTTTTAACCGAGCGCCAAGTTCTCCATTCTCGCTGACAGTGGTGGCAGGTGTACAAGACTGGAGAATTCTGACTTCTGGGTCTAGCATTTGCAAATTGCAGATAATGGGAAACGTGGTGCCTCATTTCCCTCATTCACATACATTCGCCACGTAGGTGAACGCAGTCTGCATATCAGAAAGCAACATATAGGTAAGGACATCACCATGCTGTTTTCCACCTCCGCCTGTCCCAAGAAATCAGTGGGGAAGAGGGAGGGAAGGTGTAAGGCTAAAACCTAATTGTTTAGTTTACTCATGAATAATGGCCTTTCTGCTTGAATAGCCAAAGAACAGCTGAAATCCATGTCCTCCATTAGGACTCAATACCATCAGGAAAGTGAAGGGGATGAAAATTACCGAAGTTGGGGAAAGTTAAAAATTCTGACATTGCATTGCAAAATCGGGAGATGATCAATAAATGATTTTCAAGGCATGTTAAAGTTACTGTGGAATTGTTGACTTTTGATGCATGGGCCATGCATGCTCATCCTACCCCAGCGGCAACACAGACGTCAAGGGTATCTGAATTTGCCTTGTAATTATTCCTCCGTCTGCTAGAGATTGGTAGTGGATATCAAATCTAAATACAAATTAGAGTAGCAGAAAAAACAGTTTAGGGTTGCTAGAGCTGCAGCCACTGGGGATTTAATAATCGAAAATAAAGCCTTGGCCGGTGAATTTATTTTGTATCGGTCTTCACCATGGAGGAATATAAGTAACACCCCAGAAATAGCTATAAATCAGGAAAATTACAATCACCAAAGAAGTGGCAATGAGTAAATTGTTGGACCTTCAGGCTGATAAATCCCCAGGTCCTGGTGGACTTCAACACAGAGTCTTAAAAGAAGTGGCTCATGAGATTGCTGATGTGTTGATTTAATTTCCTAAAATTCATTAGATTTGGGGAAAGCTCCATAAGTTTGGAAGATAGCTAATGTAACTAAATTATTCAAATGGGGAGGGAGACAGAAAGCAGGAATCCACAGGCCAGTTAGCATAATATCTGCTGTTAGGGAGAATGTTAGAAGCTATTTTTAAAGACATTATGGCAGTGCACTTAGATAAATTCAAGGTAATCAGGCAGAGTCAACATGGTTTTGTGAAAGAAGCAGGGTTAACTGAAATGATTTCATACCAAATGGATATGAAGGTGTACATTAATAGTCTTAGAATAGGTAAGTATAGTCTTGAGAGTTCTTTCTAGGAATTATGTGAAAATAGGCAACTTTGTAGGCATGTGAATCCAACTGTGGGAACCAACTAAAGATCGCGATGCAAAAATTACCACTTATTGAAAAGGTGATGTGATGTATGTGCTAAAGCAGCAGCAGTGTTGAAAAATGTATCAACAGTGCTTTGCTATTGAAAACGAAAGACTATAAGTTGTGATATAGGCATTTATTATTGATAGATCCTTGGGGAAGCAACCAAGATAGATCTAAAATAAAAACAGAAAATGCTGGATAAACTCAGCAGGTCTGCCAGCACCTGTAGAGAGAAACAGGTATAATATTTGAGTCAAAGTGACCTATCCGTAGGATAGGTTTGATCTCTTCAACACATGCTTGAGTAAAATATTTGTTTACTGGAAGCTCACAGATTTGAGAGTGTTTTTTTTTTGCAAAACAACGTTTAAGCAACTTATTTGGAGTTCTTTGAGGAAGTAGTGTACAAGGGGGAAGCAGTGGATGTGCTATACTTGGATTTCTGGAGGGCATTTGATAATGCGCCATATCAAAGATTATTGCAGGAAATAAAAGCTTCTGGTGTACGTGGTAACACATTGGCATGGATTAAATACTGAAGATTGGTTAGCTAACAGGAAACAGAGAGTGGGCATTAAAGGGGTCATTTTCTGGTTGAGTAGTGTGCTACAGGGATCGGTGCTGAGATCTCTGTAGCACCCTATAGCACACCACTCTTAACATCGTGTCAGCCAAAAAATGATCCATCTATGTCTTCCCTCTGGGACCTCAACTCTTTACCAGTTATATGCATGACTTGGATAAAGGGACTAAAGGTATGGTTTCTAAATTTGCTGATGATACAAAGATAGGTGGAAAAATAAGTTGTGAAGAGGCTACAAAACGATAAGATAAGTTAAGTGAGTAGGCAAAGATCTGGCAGATGGTGTACCTTGTGGGAAAATGTGTAATTATCCATTTTGGCAGAAAGAATAAAAATGCTTATTATCTAAATAGTGATAGATTGCAGAGCTCTGAGAGACAGAGCAATTTGGGTTTCCTACTGCATTGAGAAAGGATGGTTTGCAAGTTCAGGAATACAATTGGGTAGGTTAATAGAATTTTTTTTATTGCGAGGAGAATTGGACACACAAGTAGGGATGTCATGCAGGATGTTATGTAGGATGAAACAGAATTATGTATTAATGCAGAACTATGTATTAAATACAGTATTGACTTCCTTATTTAAGGATGAATGTAAATGTGGTGGAAGCAATTCACAGAAGATACACCTGACAAATACCTGGAATGGGCTTATGAGGAAAGGTTGGATGGGCTAGGTTTGTACCCACTGGAATTTAGAAGAGAAAGAGGTGACTTGATTGAAACATGGGATCCTGAGGCGTCTTGACATGGTCAAAGTGGAGAGGATATTTCCTCTTGTGGGAGAATCCAGAATTAAGGGTCATTGCTGAAATGTTAGAGGTTGTCTATTTGGAACAGAGAGGAGAATTATTTCCTCTCAGAGAGTGGTGAGTCTTTCAAACTTTGGAAGCAGAAGCTTTGAGTATTTCTCAGGCCAAAGTAAATAGATTTTTGATAAACAAGGATATGACAGGTAACCAGAAGTAGGTAGAAATGTGGAGTTAAGTTTGCAAGCAGATCGATCATGATCTTATTAAATGGTGGAGAAGGATCAAGGGACCAAATGGCCTACTCCCGCTCCTAATTTGTATGTTTGTATTCAGAATTCCTATATCTGCAGCATTTTTTTGCCTGAAAGCTTTTCTTGTTATTAAGAATATTTAAAACTTTGTCTTTCAATTGTACCCACAAAGGAAATTCAAGGTCAAAGTGTCAGTATTCCCTTTTTATGATCTTTTAGAAGTCAAAATTGATTTTGTGCAAAGCCAAACAGAAGATTTTTTTGAGTCGCTCTGTCAGTCTAGCTCAGATATTTGTTTCTTCTGAGATCTATCTTTTGATTGTACTGTCTATATACTATATTTAAAATTACATCTAAATTAAGTCAAGCTCAGAGAGATCACTGGTTGATTGATTCTGAATGTGTCGTAGCTCTGAAATTGCATTGCAATTACAGTTCTGCAGATTTAGGTCTCATTGATTTCCTGTGCAATATATTGTTCAGCCTTGATCGATAAATAATTGCTTCAACATTTTCACCAGTTTTCCATTCAGGAGAAGATTACATATTGACTATATATGGTAACAAAATCAAAATATTCCAATATTTTCATCAGTTGTTACTCAACTTTCCACCATTGCCTGACAAGTTGAGTCCATAGATCATGCTGATTATCAATATGCCAACAGCTGACATTGACAAACAGATCATTAGATGGAAAATATTCACTGAATGAAACATTCAGGAAATTAATATATTGTTTTGTTTTAGTGAGCACTCCAAAAGGACAGGATGAACTGTTTGCTTTTCATACAAAGAACAAATAACAGTACAGCACAGGAACAAGCCCTTTGGCCCTCCAAGCCGGCACTGACACATGACATCTTGCTTAACTGAAGACACAAGGAGGTGATCTACAAACAGTGGGATATTCAATGTTCATGAAGTTTGATTGTTAAAATAAAAACAGGGGTTAATGTTTTATACCTTCATAGACATGTTCTGGGCAACTTCCAGGTTTTGGTTATGTTTCCAAACATTTGGGAACAGCATGAAATTAATCATCCAATCCAATTTTCAACTGTTGAAAACTCTATTTTCAGCTGTTGTGAAAGTGCAATTTAGAGAGTCTCAAAGTCACCAGAAAATGACTATATTCTCTTTCCTACCGCATGACTTGGAAACTTTTAGTGCTAGTCCTTCTGGGCTAAATATTAATCTGCAGCAACGTATTGATTTGGGTATAGATAGAGTGTGGGTGTGAGGGGGGGTGAGGTAAAACTGACAAAATTGACAGTGTGCTAGTAAACCACCAACATCTACATAGTATTAGTGGACTAGAACCTCTGTGGAGTGACAATCACAATCAGATTGCTTCTCTGCTCCTTTTCACTTACCTTAGTCAGGAGTTGCACATGACCTTCCAGCTCAAACCTGGTGAGAATATTGCAGTGTAGCGGGTTCCTGAGGCCTTCAGTCTAGGGTAGCAGAGTCAGGGGAAGTGGAACTGCACCCCTTTTCTCCAGCACTGGCTGCTGCAAAAGTGGTAAATTTAAAACTAATAGCCATTTTGAGATGCCAGTGAGAAGGTAAATATGTAAGGAAAGTTGATCCAAATGGGGAGCCGGGGAGAGGATGGTTCCAAAGGGTCTCCATAGTATAAAGTCACACTTGGTTTCCATTTAACCTTCCATAATTAAGATGTTTGCTCAAGTACATAAGCTCATTAGTGCATGGATGTAGAGTAGAACCCTACAGTGCAGAAAGAGGCCCTTCGGCTCATTGAGTCTGCACCAAACCCAATCCCACCCAGGCCCTATCCCTACATATTATACCCACTAATCCCTCCAACCTATGCATCCCTGGACACTAGGGGGCAATTTCTTAGCATGGCCAATCAATCTAACCCACACATCTTTAGACTATGGGAGGAAACTGGAGAAAACTCACACAGACATGAGGAGAATGTGCAAACTCCACACAGACAGTGACCTGAGCCAGGAATCGAACCCAGGACCCCTGAAGCAGCAGTGCTAATCACTGTGCTACCATTCTGCCTAGTGTCATTAGTGAACAAAACCATGGTTAAGTAGTTTTATCAAAAAAGACAGCTGCAATGCTAAGGAAAGCGTAAGTGTGATTAAATATGGCCAATAGGTAGGTATAAAATCCCAAGAAGCTAATGCAGGCAAAGACATAACAGGTGATATTTTCATCCCAACATTTCGACAACAAACTTGATGACTGATAGGGAATGAAATAAATCTTTATAGGACCAAAGGACCTTGACACCTATTAAAGTTTAACATTCAACCACATAGATTCCATTCATGTTACCACTGAAAATAAATTTAAAATGGTGAGTGAATTTTTCAGGGAAGAAGTCACAAAAAGTATTGGAGAGAAATTAGATTGGTGTTGTGTGCCTGGAAAAGTTATTCTTATATCTGGAGTGATTTAATATCCCAGGAAAGATATGCCATATTCAAACATATTTGAAACATAAACTGTACCGATGTGGAATCTTTTGGATCTGAATTTTCTTTTTAAAATGAATAATGATGGGTTGCACAAAAGGGTCACTGAGGATCATCTTGACTCTCACTTGGTGGATTCAAAAATAGTCAAAAATTCCAGCTTGAGAATTGTCAATACTCAGATCCTGAGACCATCTAAACTCTGCCTGATATGAATGGGTCATTCTGAAACCAAGGTGGTAATTGTCTTAAACCCCCAGAATGAATGTCTCCAAACAATAGCCCAGATAGTGGCAAATCAACTGAAGCCCAACACCTTGGCTGCAATTCTCCCATTTTCAGGCTAACTGGTCTCACTGGTGGGAAAATGGGAAGACTGCGCACTGGCACTGTGAACATCTGTCACCTGGGATTCACTCATATGATGGATGCAAATACATGCATCCAATGATTCTCGCTAGCCAGTCCTGCTGTTCAGAGATTGGGACACTCTTTTAAATCTCCAACCTCCACGTTCACAGTCAGGTCTCCCTGTCTCCAAAAATTGAAGTGGTGGACGCCCTTTCCTCAATATCCAGGGAGCACCACTAACCCTGCAGCAAAGAGGGGCATTTCTCCCTGCACCACTCAAATAAGTGGGTTACTCCCCTTCTGACAGATTACATGGACATAATGGACCTGATTTTACCATCATATTGCACCCATTTACGGACATGAAAACTTGGTAAAACCTAGCGTGAAGTGAGTAGCATGATCTGCACTCACCTCCACGCTGGTTCCCCCTTTACCAAAGCCTAAAAACCAGGCCCACAACCGAAATGGGTGCAACGGCTATTTGCATGTATTTAAATTGACTTAATGGGCTGCATGCCCAACCTTACCAGCACTTCCTCCTTTACCACTGCGTTCACCCATCCAGAATCAGCATGAAACAAACATGCTATACAAAAGTCCGATTTGAGCGCTCCAGCTAGCAAGGAGGTACGTACCGAGCATCTGAGGCTCTCAGCTTAAGATTGATGGGAGGCAGGAGCAGGGGAAGGTGGATCCGACAGCTCTTGGCTTGTGATCAGTGGGGGGAGTAAGGGAGGGACTCTGCATATGATCAGTGAAGAGGAAGTGAGGGGTCCGTTGCCATTCTGCCTGTGATCAGTGAGCGGAAGGGGGCGCCACTGCCACTTTGCCTGAGATCAGAGAGAGAAGAGGGGGGTCCACTGCCACTCCGCCTCTGACCTAGATAACAAGGACACCAATGTCAGACTCCTATTTATTGAGTCCAGCTCAGCTTTCAACACTATTATTCCTATGAAATTCATCTCCAAACCCTATGGCCTGGGCCTTGGCACCTCCCTCTGCGACTGGAACCTGAACTTCCTAACTCATAGTCCACAATCAGTGAGGGTAGGCAACAACACTCATCCATGATCATCCTCAACACCGGTGCTTCACAAGGCTGTGTTCTCAGCCCCTTACTATACTCTTCATACACATATGACTGTGCAGCCAAATTTCCCCCCAATTCGATTTTCAAGTTTGTTAACGATGCTAGAGGGAGGTTTTTCACTCAGAGGGTCACGGGGGTATGGAATGCACTGTTAAGTAAGGTGGTGGAGGCAGGCACGGTGGACTTGTTTAAAGTTTACTTAGATAGACACATGAGCGAAATAGGGATGGAGGGTTATAGGAGACTGTTTAAAATAAGGATCAGAGCCTCGGGACGTTCCTGGAAATCAACTGTTACATGTGTTAATGTTTTGTCTCTTTTACTCTGCAGGTGCGTCGGTCCACCTTGTGGTCTAATGAGGGGTGTGCACACAGTGGGTCGTGCGTGGGCTGCTCTTGGATGTTTCGAGAGTAGCCCAGTACTTCGTATCGTTTGTGTACGCTTAAAACTGGACCAGCAGATGGGCACCACAACAGCTCAGTGACTATCACTGCTGGCTGTGCAGATACATGGATTTGGGCCTGTGTCTGTGGGAGTTTGCGCATTCTCCTTGTGGTTGCGTGGGTTTCCTCCGGGCGCTCCGGTTTCCTCCCACACCCCAAAGATGTGCTCTTAGGCTGATTGGTGTAACAAATTGTCCCTAAATTATTCTCCCCTTAATCTGGTCTCCAATGGGGGTACCATAAGCATAGACATGGGTCAAGGGTGGAGGAGGAAAAACACATTGTTAAGATGGCAGTGCGGGCTCGTTGGGCCGAAGGGCCTGTTTCCCGAGCTGTGTTGTTCTTTGTTCTTTGTTCTTTGTTTATAAGGATCTCTCTCAGAAGCCTTTTTCAAACATCTACATCCAGAATTTCAAATTATCCTTTCAGTATCCCTCTGCCCAGGATTGCCATGTGCTTTCAAGCTTCCACACAATCTCTCAGGTACCTAGACATGCCAGTAGAACATCTCTGCTTCACAAGCTGTATTAAAGTGTCACCAAGCTTAGGATTGCTTCTGATATCTGACTTCTCGCTAGCTGACTTCACCAGGCCTGTATCTTTAAGCTCTGTCTTTAAATGCAAACCTCTCTCTGACCCTTTTTTTGACTTTAGTGAACAGTACTTTGTTCAGATTTCAGTTTATTATCCCCTGGACTTCAGGTTTCCTGGGCTCTCCCTTTCATTCCTTAGTTTCTAGAACCATCCATTTTATGGCTTCTGGGACTTGCCTTCCTCCTCTTACTTCATTGTCCTGCCTCTCTGGTACTTTCTATGCAAAATGCTTTCTTCTCAGGTATTTGGTTCCAACTGAACCACAAATACTTACGTTTTCCATGTGGGCCTATAGCTGCTAAGCAAGAGCCCAATCATTTTTTAAACCTTGTTTGTTTACATGTTGTAAACCTTTAATTACAAAGCAGACACAGTTTGAATTGAAATTAAAAACCACAGACATCCAGGCACCTTTGTTTGACATGAAGCTAACTAAAGTTTCAACCCTTTCCTCCACAGGAACGCAAGATTAAACTTACTTAAAATGATACCAATTTCTAATATCCACTAAAACAAACGATGATTATTTAAAACTATCTCTGATTCCTGACAATCAGAGGTCATAAATTAAGGTGATTGTCAAGAGGAACAATAGCACTGTGAGGAAAAATATGCTTTTCCAGCAAATGGTTAGGATTTTGAATGCACAGCTTGAGTAGCTCAGAGAAGATTTACTAGACTTAGGTGAGGAAAGGACAGATTATCTTACAAGAAAAGGTTGGACAGGTTAGGTTTGTATCCAATCATACTTCGAAGAGTAAGAGGTGACTTGATCAAACTCTTTAAGATCATGAGGGGCATTGACAGGTTGGATTTCCTCTTGTGGGTAATCTAAAACTGGGGGTCACAATTTAAAAATAAAGGGTTTCTCATTTAAGACAGAGATGAGGAGAATTTTATTTTTCTCAGAGTTTTATGAGTTTTTGGAATTCTGTTTCTCCAATGGCAGTGGAAACAGAGTCTTTGAATATTTTTAAGGCAGAGTTAGATTCTTGATTGTTGTTGTTAGTCCATCATCGTCGATGAGGACCTCAACGCTTTTAGTCATTTTGAGGCTGGATACGATGTGTCTGAAGATGACTGATCAGGCCAATTTAGGCACGGAATATCCTGGCATATATTGGACAGACTTGTGTGGGCACTGTAGTTGTTGCGCTGGTGGCTCTGGACTTGCGCAGCTGGCGCTTAAGTTGTGCTTTAGCAATGCACCTTGCTTCGTAAGCTTGACAGCCTTTGTGGATGAGGCAGCACCAGGCAGAGCGGTTTTGTGTCAGCATTTCCCAGGTGGTCGTGTCTATGTCAAACGACTTCAGGAAAGCCTTGAGTGTTTCTTTGTAATATTTCTTCTGCCCTCCAAGCGAGCATCTTCCAGCAGAGTTCCCCAAAAAGGGAGCTGCTTGAGTATGTGCTCATCTGACATATGGATGACATGACCTTCCCACCGGGTCTGTGCTCTCATTAAGCAGCATGTGGACTGATGGTAGACTTGTTCCAGAGAGAACTTCCATGTCTGGTACTTTGTCTTTCCATCTGATGCGTAATATTCTGCAAAGACAAGTCACGTGGAAATGACTGAGCTGTCTTGCATGTCTTCAATACACAGTCCACATGTCACAGGCATAAGGAGGGGGGTGAGTACCACAGTATTGTAGACCTTCAGTTTTGTTACTGGGCTGATGCCTCAATGTTCCCATACAGTGGAGCGCAGTCTACCAAAGCAGAATTTGCCTTTGCTATTCTGCAGTTAATTTCTGTATCAATAGTCACCGCTTGGGAGAGGGTGCTGCTAAGATAAGTAAACTGGTCCACTGCTGTAGTTTCTGCCCTTTGATTATGAAAGTTTGTCCGCCTTTAGTCCCCATCTGGCACTCAGCTCTCACCTGTGGCTCCCTGTAGCTGTTTGCATGTGACAGCAGCCACACCCTGGGCAATGGTTTTGACAAGCTAGCTAAACCAGGTGATTGTAGCCGACGGGTGTCATCCCTTGGTGAGATAGGGAGATGTCTATCCCAGCATGTGAAGACTCCAGCGGATTGAGTGGAGGAGACCAATGGAAGGTCCAATGGTCAAGAAAGGCAGATTCTTGATTAACAAAAGGGTGAAGGGTTATCAGGGGTTGGTTGCAGTTAGAATTGGCTCAGTCATAATCTTATTAAATGGCAGAGATGGTTTGAGGGGCTAAGAGGCCAACCCTTCCTTCTAATTCATATGCTTGTATTTTTGAATGAGCACATGCTAAAGGTACATTCAGCTGAAGCCTTCAGCAGATAATTAGATAATTATCTGAAAAGAAAAAGATATACATGGTTACAGGGAAAGGGCAGGAAGTAGAACAATGAGAATAATTCTTCCAGAGAACCAGCATGAACACAGTGGGCCAAATGATTTTCTGGTATGTTGTAACCATTTTATATTTACATTCTATAATCTGCATTGGATGTTTACTCTAACATATCTGAATCGGTGTAATTTATGCTGCCTTTGATTAGATTTTAGATGTGATGACTAGCAATGGCACTAATAAAATCAGCCTCAACTTATATGCAACAAACTTGTAGCTGCATAGGGGAAAGGATAACAGCAGGGAGAACAGCAGTAGAGAGGAGTCCTGCAAAGGGGAGGTCAGCAGAGTTGGGTCCAGGAGATGTGGTTCACACAGATCATGAAAGAATGTCTACAAATAGAGGCTGTTTCCTTGACATGTCTCAAAACCAGTGTCTTAACAGGCTCCTGGTCTCTTATCAGGTGGTGTCAGCCTGTTAGATGAAGGCATGGTTCCCACTCACTACCACCTCAACCACCTCACCACCACTCAACCAATTCAGATCTCTCCAACCCCAGATCTCTCTCAAAGACATATCAAAGATCTCCCAAGTAGCCTACCCACAAAGGCTTATTATAAAGGTCAACAATTATGTCAACTTTTCCAGTGATGATGCTCGAATGAATGAGTGCTTAACTGAACAGATCTGGTTTCCTGTACATGCAGGATGCAGGGGCCTCAGACATGGCAATCCAGGGATTCCAAGAACAACTGGGAGTGTTCAATTCCATCAGTCTGCAGCAACTAACAAAAGACCTTTCAGAGGATGTGTGGAAGATTCCTGGACGTTGCCATAGTGCTTCCAACCTGCAGGATCCCAAGTTCAATCATTGCTTTAGACCTTAAAGCAGCCTTAAGGATTCGCTGCCACATGACAAATGATACCCACTATCGACTTGGTTCATGGCATGCATCAGAATTCTGACGAGTGAAATCCAACAATGAATCGATATCACAGCCAGGTGTATCATTGAACAGGCCATCAGCATGCTGAAGATGCACTTCAAGCACTGCAACAGTTTCGGAGAGGTCCTTTAATATGCAGCAGTCAGGACTTTCAGAATGATGTGAGTGCAGTCACAAGGCTCGTGCTTAAAGACGGAAAACTATGAAGAGCTGAGCTGCTTTTCAGACAATTTGGTGAGGTAGGGAGAAGAGGAAGGCGAATGAGGCCAATGCCCCCCTCAGCTGGCCACATTGGGTGGAATATTATCAGCTCACAGGAGTGACTTTGGAGGTAGGGGCCGTGGGGGAAAGGAGGAGGGGGGGAAATTCAGTGAGTTGCAGAATTGATGATTGTCCTCATTCCAAACAAGTTTCTCGGAGGCAGGTTTTTTGTTAACTTCTGCCTTTACAGTTTGACAGGAGTGCCTCAACCAGACAAGCTCAAACAAATGCCCCAGGGCTACAATTGCTAAGAGATTGCTCAGCAATTAGTCAGTGAAACCCAAAGCTTATTGGCATTAAAACTGTTTTGGTTGCAATGCCTTTATTTAAACTTGTTGTATGACACAAACCTTAAATGTAATTTCCTCCCTGCCACACCCACACCCACTCCCCTTAAGTTCTTCCAGTGGGACAATGATTGAAAAGCCTGAAGAGCTGATAGTCATCTCGATGTCTCAGCACCTTCACTTTGAACACAAGAATCATAGAATCCATACGGTGGAGAAGGAAGCCATTTGGTCCATTGAGCCTGTACTGACAACAATTCCACCCAGGACTATCCCTGCAATGCCACGTATTGACCCTGCTAAGCCTCCAACACTAAGGGGTACTTCAACATGGCCAATCAACCTAATCTGCACATCCTCAGAGTGTGGGAGGAAATGAGAGTACCGGGGGAAATCTACACTGACATGGGATGAATGTGCAAACTTCACACATACAATCAATGAAGGAAATCTGCCACCCTTATTCAATCTGGCCTACAGGTAATAAAAGTCACAAGCTTGTGGGGCACTACTCCTTCATCAAGTGAGTGGGAGGCGTGTTCATAAACAGGGCATATAAAGACACAAACTCAATTTACAAGATAATGGTTGGAATGCGAGTCTTTACAGGTAATCAAGTCTTAAAGGTACAGACAATGTGAGTGGAGAGAGGGTTAAGCACAGGTTAAAGAAATGTCTATTGTTTTCAGCCAGGACAGCTAGTGAGATTTTGCAAGCCCAGGCAAATCGTGTGACATGAACCCCAAGATCCCGGTTGAGGCCGTCCTCACGTGTGCGGAACTTGGCTATCAGTTTCTGCTCAGCGATTCTGCGTTGTGTGTTGCGAAGACCGCCTTGGCGAATGCTTATCTGAAGATCAGAGGCTGAATGCCGGTGACTGCTGAGGTGTTCCCCGACTGGAAGGGAACACTCTTGCCTGGTGATTGGTGACAATCTTTAAATGACCCATTTGTGAACAGAACTCCCACTTACTTGATGAAGGAGCAGCGCTCCAAAAGCTTGTGGCTTGTGCTACCAAATAAACCTGTTGGACTTTAACCTGGTGTTGTGAGACCTCTTACTGTGCCGGCATCATGGCTAAGGGTGATGCCAGACCTACGACGTGCCTGATTCTTAAATGCTGTCTGAAATGGCCTAACAAGCCACTTGGTTGAAAGGCAATTAGGATGGGCAATAAAACTAGCTGGCCAGCAATGTCGACATCCCATGAATGAACAACAAAACTTACCTGTAGTTTGAACTGTAAGTGTGTGGACCAGAGTACAGAGGTTTTGGGAGTGGGTTCTGACCCCAGAGTGGGGCACTGGACAAGCGTGTGCTGATTTCCTGTTTTTGTATCACTGATTCACAATATTCTAAAAATGGTTCTGTCTCTGTACCTGTGCCGATATCTGGTTTTAAAAGTAGCGAGGCTTTTGAATCTGTGTGGTCCAAACTGTTCTCTGCAGAGAAAAAGGCACACTATTTGCATATTATCGTCATAGGAACCCTTTTATATATGCACTCCGTTCTAAATAATGTATTCTATTCAATTGAATAGATTAGTTCAGCACAATTAAAAGGAAACAATTGCACATAGGGCCAGATTTTACCAAATATTCATGCCTGTTTTCGGGCGCAAAATCATGACAAATTTGGGCATTGGGCCTGTAATGCGATCTGCAACCAAAACCGAGCAGATCGCGCCTTTACCGACACCCGATTTGGGCATGGATCTGGTCCGCGCCCCAGTTAGGCGGTCCGACGATTTAAATACATTAGCATGCATTTAAACTGATTGAATGAACCGCGCGCCCAACTCTACCACCAAATCCCACTTTACTGTCTTCGGATCATTCCAGATCTGCGCTGTTATCAACCTGCAGAATAAAAATCCAAAGCGGATTCCTATTCTGCAGGGAAACCTTCGAAGCCCATCCTCCTCGAACACCCTTTGCAGAGCCCCCGCTAACTACTCTGGCAGACCCGCTCCCCCCATGATCTGAACCCCCTAGGAGGCAGACCCACCCCCACGATCAGACCACCCCCCCACCCGCGATTCACTGCCGCTGGGAGGCTGGCCCCCCTGGCAGATGCCCGTACGCCCCCCCCTCCCCCCCAGTCAGATACCCGCAATCAGACACCCCTGGGAGGCAGCCCCCCCTCCCCGGCAGAGCACACCCCCAACCTACCTCGATTGCTGCTCTCCCTGCACCATCCTTCTGACCTGCACTCGTTGATGTGGAGGTGCCGGTGTTGGACTGGGGTCAACACAGTAAGAAGTCTCACAACACCAGGTTAAAGTCCTGTTGGACTGGTGTTGTGTGACTTCTTACTGCACTCGTTGGACAGCCTGCAGCACCTTCCTGGCCTTCCACTGGTGTATGCCGGGTGAGGGAGTGCGGGCTCAGTTGGATCTCTGGTTGCGGGAGGGGTGGTGGAGATTCTCCCAAGTCCATCCTCCCCCCATCCTCCACCATCACCCCCCCCAATCAGAGATCCATCTGACCCCACCCCGCTTCCAGCAGACACCAGTGGAAGGCCAGGAAGGTGCTGCAGGCTGTCCAACGAGTGCAGTAAGAAGCCTCACAACACCGGTCCAACAGG